>NC_064614.1:1029506788-1030138216 GCF_023898315.1 Schistocerca nitens
AGTGAAGGCCAGATTCTTTTCAAGAAACGCTGACTGTAGAGCTATTTTACTGGTGCCAACATACAATTCGCACTAAGATAAGATAGGAGAAATTAGGGCCCATACGGAGGCGTATAGATGGTCGTTTTTCCCTCCTCTATTTGCTGGAGAGGAAAGTACTAGTAGTGGTACAGGGTTCACCACGCAACGTATGTTGTTTTGCAGAGAACGTATGCAGATGTAATTTATTAACTTGGGTAAATGCCAGTTCTTAATGTTGCAGTAGCGTGCTTGGCTTAGAAAAATAATCTAAGCATCGATGGACTTGTTAATAAACAAAAGGTGAAAAGAAGCCAAAATGAGTGGAAGGAAAGCTTTGGGAAAAGTGTTGAATGATTTATAAAGTGAAATATTGTTTACCGACCTGGAGAGATGTACTAAGATGTTTCAGTCTGACGAGAAATTAGTGAACGGATCAACGTCTGTAAAGTCGCTCTGTGGTCTTACTGACACCGTACACAGGATGGGTCAGCAAGGTCAAAATGAGTCAGGATAACACAAGGCCACTTTTCAACTGCCGAGCTGATAATGCAATGACAGTGTCCGTGAATGACATACGCGCTACAGTCGCTCAATAGAAAAACTGGACATGAGAGGACAGCTGTACTATTATGTATAGTTAATGCGAAAAAAACTTCTACTTCCACCATTAGTGTCTCTTAGGTAGTTGAACCAGCGAAGCGTTGAAAGCGAATGGAAAATAGGTGCAGACCTTTATCGTTGTTAAGAAGAAAAAAACCTCGGTGCGTTTGACAGCCATGAGCGTTGAAATCGAGAGCTTCTGTGTACATCCTTAGCATCCATTATCTTATAATGTTATTTCTTATTTTCTTCAACACGCGACAATGTGAAACGCCTTTCACAAACAAAAAGTCAACCAGTTACCGCTATCTACACGGTTCTGGATTTCAGGAAAGAACACAGTGAGCTGACTCCGGAACGAATCAGCGGACTGCGTTTTGGTTTGAAACTTCATCGGCGTCGTTATCATCATCAAACATCATCTGCATTCATCGATTAGTTTATAGGAAACAGTTTCAGCTTCAATTTGTTAACTCCTCCGTTTCCTGTGGCGTCATACGTCCCTTACCTCTTTGGGTATATGTAACAAAACTTTTTTAGAGTATCTGTTTGCTGTATTCTGTTGACACGTTCCTCCCATTTCTGATGTTGTGTGTAAATTTTTTGTCTTTTATTGAAAAAAAAATTAAGCCCATTTCTAATATCTTCATTTCTTAACATATCTTCTAGTCTAAATCCTTTAACTGATCAGATCTTCCTTACATCAGTGTTCGATTTGTGTTTGCCTAGTTGTAATTATTGTCTTCCCTGTATAAAACGTAATGAACAAATAAAACTGTATCTAGATCCAGGAATATCACATTCCGATTGATCTATTCACAGCTTCACTTTCGGCTGGTACCTCTCTCCTACTTTCCAAACTTAACAAACGCTTTCCTGTGTGCCTTACTGAGCTTGCTCTCCTAGAAGAAATGCTATCGTGGAGAAATGTAGAAGTTCCAGCCCAAGTGCTGTTGCCAGAATTAGGCTTTCTGTCTGCAGTGGAATGTGCGCTGGGTTAAAACTTCCTGTGGAATACAGTTTTAATCTGCCTGGATGTTTCAGAGCGGATAAGCTCCGCAGATAAGCTGTTTTGCAATCCATATGTATCTCCAAAATGTAAGCAATGGGGAAAGTAGAAATGAGTTCTATAATTCCACAATATATTGGTCCCTATTATTATTGGCAGTTGTCAGACGATTCTTACTAACAACTATAAACGCCTGCCATCCTTTTCTCATTCGCTTGCAACACTTCATTGCTTCAGCAACCTACGAGACGCTAATGCTGGAATAGAATTTTATTCGTGTAATCGCAGAGGTATCCTCTCTGGTCAAGTTCATCTGTTGAGTTATTTTAGGGCATGTCCTATTCCACAAATATTTATCTTAATGTCTGTTATTGTGGAGTTCGAATGAGAAATGAAAGTAGAAAGCATATTTTCTAATTCGTCTCTCAATTTCGGAAGGCACAATTCAGTATTTCGCGTCCTTTTCGGTGTCAGAAGACTGTCCGAGCGACTGTGTAGGCTTTGATCCATTTACTAATGTTGTGTACGATTGAACCTTCTTAGCTCCTCGCCACATTGGTAGACAGTATTTTACTTTATACATCACTGAACACTTGTGGCATTGCTCCACTTCCTCTCGTTGGCTGAATTCACTTTCGTTTGTTAAGAAGGCTTTGCCTTCACTTAAATTTTTATTGAACCACACCCTTCCCCCATTGGTCTAATGAACCAGGCCGTACCTTCCCAAGCCCACACAATATGGCATATTGTACAATATCCTTGAATTTAATCCAAGCATACTCCATATTCTCAGCCTCAGAAAAGAATACTAGATGTTGACTGCTCAGACAGTGAGTTATTTCCTTGCCATCGCACTTGCTAACGAGAAATATTTTTCTATATTTATCAGTTAGATCACTTTAAAATAAATAAAACATCTCTGGACACAATTGTCGTTGCAGACGGCCAAGTAATTTTAGCTGTAATAGATGATCCACAACCGGACTGTACCTATCCGTTCCTGAAAGCAGCAGATGAAAATCAGATAAGTATCTTAACATCAGAAATAGTGCTGGCGACATGTAGATGAAATGAGTCAGTTAGGACCAAATAATAATTAATAAAAACGCAATAAAGCAACTTCACATATTTGTGAGTATGATATTAATTACATATCAAATGATATGAGTAGAAAGCTACAGATATTCGAGTATCTATGTGTCACAATCAAAGGCAGAAAACATACTTTGCGTAAACTATACGAAGAAATGGCTGCATCGATATACTTGTACATATGTGAATTTTGTACACTGACTAAACGAGAGATGGAATGGTGGTATAGAGATAACATTTCTGAGGGCAATAAAGAGTTATACATTACTTGGTAAGAAGATAAATGTATATTTTAGGAAGGAAACATATTTAACCAGAATAAAAATATGCTGAAATACAGGAACAACTCGAAAGAGCATTTAACAAAACTGGAAGAAAACAAAACAGAGTCACTGCTGAGGTGAAAACCAAAACACAGAAGAAGATGGATCGGTCAGTCGAACAATGGCCAGAAAAAATACACTCCTGGAAATGGAAAAAAGAACACATTGACACCGGTGTGTCAGACCCACCATACTTGCTCCGGACACTGCGAGAGGGCTGTACAAGCAATGATCACACGCACGGCACAGCGGACATACCAGGAACCGCGGTGTTGGCCGTCGAATGGCGCTAGCTGCGCAGCATTTGTGCACCGCCGCCGTCAGTGTCAGCCAGTTTGCCGTGGCATACGGAGCTCCATCGCAGTCTTTAACACTGGTAGCATGCCGCGACAGCGTGGACGTGAACCGTATGTGCAGTTGACGGACTTTGAGCGAGGGCGTATAGTGGGCATGCGGGAGGCCGGGTGGACGTACCGCCGAATTGCTCAACACGTGGGGCGTGAGGTCTCCACAGTACATCGATGTTGTCGCCAGTGGTCGGCGGAAGGTGCACGTGCCCGTCGACCTGGGACCGGACCGCAGCGACGCACGGATGCACGCCAAGACCGTAGGATCCTACGCAGTGCCGTAGGGGACCGCACCGCCACTTCCCAGCAAATTAGGGACACTGTTGCTCCTGGGGTATCGGCGAGGACCATTCGCAACCGTCTCCATGAAGCTGGGCTACGGTCCCGCACACCGTTAGGCCGTCTTCCGCTCACGCCCCAACATCGTGCAGCCTGCCTCCAGTGGTATCGCGACAGGCGTGAATGGAGGGACGAATGGAGACGTGTCGTCTTCAGCGATGAGAGTCGCTTCTGCCTTGGTGCCAATGATGGTCGTATGCGTGTTTGGCGCCGTGCAGGTGAGCGCCACAATCAGGACTGCATACGACCGAGGCACACAGGGCCAACACCCGGCATCATGGTGTGGGGAGCGATCTCCTACACTGGCCGTACACCACTGGTGATCGTCGAGGGGACACTGAATAGTGCACGGTACATCCAAACCATCATCGAACCCATCGTTCTACCATTCCTAGACCGGCAAGGGAACTTGCTGTTCCAACAGGACAATGCACGTCCGCATGTATCCCGTGCCACCCAACGTGCTCTAGAAGGTGTAAGTCAACTACCCTGGCCAGCAAGATCTCCGGATCTGTCCCCCATTGAGCATGTTTGGGACTGGATGAAGCGTCGTCTCACGCGGTCTGCACGTCCAGCACGAACGCTGGTCCAACTGAGGCGCCAGGTGGAAATGGCATGGCAAGCCGTTCCACAGGACTACATCCAGCATCTCTACGATCGTCTCCATGGGAGAATAGCAGCCTGCATTGCTGCGAAAGGTGGATATACACTGTACTAGTGCCGACATTGTGCATGCTCTGTTGCCTGTGTCTATGTGCCTGTGGTTCTGTCAGTGTGATCATGTGATGTATCTGACCCCAGGAATGTGTCAATAAAGTTTCCCCTTCCTGGGACAATGAATTCACGGTGTTCTTATTTCAATTTCCAGGAGTGTATTTGAGGACACGACAAGTAAGAGATACTCTTGTTGATGATGAAGTTGACTAACTATCTTTCAGAATGATGTTACTGACACTAATATGTATGTACATATGTATGAGGGACTTAAGCAAATCATCATCTTCTTGCAAAATAAAAATAGTCCATTGAGTGGTAATTATATAAAACGCCGAGCTCTACTTTTTGTTGGCTTCGGAGAGCTGAAATTCATTTATCAAAACTGCGCAGTATGGAGGTTAGGGTTTTGCTTTGTAAATGACTGAATACTAACTGTTTGCTGTTGCTGATGACATGACTTAACCGAGCGGAGCCATAATCACAACAGCAACTTAACACAGTCTGTTCCAGAACGCATCAGTTCATGATCAAAGACCATAATAAATCAAAGATAATTTTCAAATAATTTACATTGATCTATACTGCGACATTAATTCTGTACATTAGAAAAATAGAGATTCATGGATTCCGCTTGCTGTAAAATATTATTTGTATTTACATTAATAATTTTTTATTCGATTTTGTGCAAGTTAAATGTAAAAATACTTGGATGTCTAGTTTCTTAGAGTGCACATATTTCTTCTATAAAAAAGACTACTGAGTATTTTCATAACTATCCAGTAGGATAATTACATAGAAATAATGGACACATACACCAACAAAAGCTGAAAATTACAGAAATATCGGGAAAGTGCTATCGGATGATTCATTAGCAGTGAGACCACATCGAAAGAATCAATTTGGAAAAAAGAGGTTTACTGATTAATGCTGTAATAGCCTTGCAGTGACTTAGTCTTTCCTCTACGTTAACTCAGTCTAAATTTCTGGATTTGTTTGGCACCAGGAGATTCAAGAGAAACGTATTTGACTACGGAGGTGTACAGTTAATTTTTAACGTGCTCCGTTCATGAGTAGTACGAGAAAAGAGGGGCATACACAGTTGAGAGACTCACACCACCAAGCGCTATGCAAGGGCTTGTGACTTAATTAATGTATTTACCAGAAAGGTTCTTCATCGTGTTTGCACAGGTTTTCAGCGTTTAGAACTGTATTCGCAGTATTCGCTGCTACGGACGTTAAACACTTGTGTAAGAAACGCAGACCGCGTAACTGTAAATGTAACAGCTAACTACGAAATAAAAGTTGTCAAACTGTTGAGATATTTGCTACAATGGTTCTGTCTGGAAATAGTTTTCTCCAGTTGGTACTTGTAATTCTCAGTTTACTTCGTTATTCATTAATCGCTTAAAGTGACATCAACATGCGAGAAATGAACGCAGTGACCTTTATTTCAGTAGTGTTGCTCCAGACCTCGCTAATTTTTACATTAAGTGGGAGTGGTGTTTATTGACATGCACAGTCCAAATAATTATGCATCATGACAGCACTCTAATCTAGCCCGAGGTGCTGTCTACTAATTGATTACTCAATTAATTAATTAGTCCAGTAATTAGTGGTTGATGTTAGTGCAAACAGCGACGATACTTTGATGTCTCGTGGCTCGGGCCTGATAATTTAACACCCGAATCTCCGACACAACACTATTAACGCTACCGCAGTTTAACGGTGAAAGAGTGTTATTAAAAAGAAAGGCACCATACTGACGAAGGGATGGATTATAAGTACATAACAAAGGGGCTGGAACAAATATGGGTTAAACTTCGCTGAACTGCAGTCAATAATATTGAATATACTCTTATTTATACAGCTTACAATAGATGTTTGAGGTGTGCACAGTTATGTCGCCAGAAGGTAACTAATTTCTCGTGTCATAACTGGCCACACCTTGAGTGAACATGGTGGAAAAGGATTTTCTCTTAAAAATAACTTCCGGTCTTCACTCAGTTGTCTTGTCATACAGTCCCACTTGCACGAAACAGTTAATTCTGAATTTTCATTTATCTTCGTTTCCATAATCCCTGTTTATTGCTTTTAGTATTTGATCCATTTTGTTCTTCACGCATATCATGTGACCTTTATATTACAGTTCCTTAATACGATATGGCACATCTCTTCCACCCTAATGCTTGCCAAAAATTCTTGTATTGAAGAAATTTTCTCGTCTATATTTTAAATTAATATTCTTACAGAGTTAATGTGCACAACATTAAGTGGACAGATTTTAACATACATCCTGTTAATTAGGAAAGAACCCTGCGATCTGGGGTCAAGTATGCTTTATGTCCTATCATACAGCAATTAACCATATACGGACCATATTATTGAAAGATTGTTCTTTGATACCTATTAGTAGTACTTTTTTTATTTTGTACAGATGTCTGGAGGTTGTGTTCTGTGGTTTCCTTTGTGGTTTGGTTTTTTGCAATGGTACCGACCGTTTTCCTTAATCTATACTATCTACTGCTATGTGAAACAGTTGTGTTAAATCCTTTGTGTTCTGTACGCTCGATAGCACAAAAACCAGGCCACTCCTGAATACCAATATATGGCCGCACCTGACCGTATGCAACCAACATAGCATAGCTGTGTAGCAGGTCCTCCAAATCCTCTGCAATGCCAACGTTTGACTGTACACAGAGGTTACCACAAAAGATTACTACATAGCACTGTTAATTATGGCAGTCAGTCCAGATGCAAACCATTACCGTCATGCAACAAATATTAGAAAACACTTTATTAGGTATGAGAGTCCTTGACGCTTGTAAATTAAACTTCATTACAATAAGTGATACTGCAGATGTCTTATCTCACTAGCCGGCCGGAGTGGCCGTGCGGTTCTAGGCGCTACAGTCTGGAACCGCGAGACCGCTACGGTCGCAGGTTCGAATCCTGCCTCGGGCATGGATGTGTGTGATGTCCTTAGGTTAGTTAGGTTTAAGTAGTTCTAAGTTCTAGGGGACTGATTACCTCAGAAGTTGAGTCCCATAGTGCCCAGAGCCATTTGAACCATTTCTTATCTCACTCTTTAAATAACACGACGAGTTGTTGTTTGTAATCCGAATTAGAACCAACTGTCAACCAAACAACGCCTGCCTGTCTGATCGGGACTCGACTTCGCGTAAAGAGACGTAAAATATCGAAGTGTTCACCAGTATCAGTTTACAATGTCAAATGTCCGAACCTGTGATCTGGGGCCAAGTATGCTTTATGTCCTGATATACAGCGACTAAATCTCTATAGACCGTATTATTGAAGGATTATTCTTTTATATTTATTAATAGCACTTTTTCCATTTTGTAAGGATGTCGCTCGCAATGCCGGATGGAGGCCGAATGTCCGAACCTGGAAATAAATGACGATACATTTAGCACTGCGCCAGGAACCCTATGAAGCTTGTATCACCGCTGAAAAGTAATCACGAGAAGTATGTGATAAAGTGCGAAGCACAAGTGTGAAACGCCATGAAGTAAAGTTTTGGTGATGGACGGGGAGTAGAACTCAGTGCCTATACGAATTGCTAACGAAGCACAATCAGATGTCAGGTATTAAATATGTTCACCAATAGCGTGACGTTGAATCCTGTAACGACGATACAAATGATTTTTACCTGACAAGGATTCGAAACCGACACCTTTCACTATGTCTTACAGCTACTAATAGACATGAAATATTTATAGTTTCTTCACCAGTAGCGACATATGCATATGCTTGGCTATAGGTGACGAAACAAATAGTTATGTGCTGTCTGGGACTCCAGTGCCGCGCGTATCGTTGGACTCCACTGTCAAATTCCCTTTCATTAGTAGTTAAGACCGTGCCGCGTGTAGAGACCTGGAGGACTTTGGCACCGAGAAAAAACAACGAAACGATGGGGCATTTAGAAGGATTCAGATCCAGAGAAAAATTGGAGCAAGGGCTCGAATTCCAGTCCAGTGCTAATATTTTCAAAATCTCAAGGTCACTTAAAATAATAGAAGATGGTCCTATGACCTTACATGACGATTGGTTCGCGAAGTAAAATAGCATTGCTAGTGGAAGAAAGCAGAGTTTATGCAAGCAGCGACTTCCGCCCTTGACAGCCAAAAGTAATGCAACTTTGTTCCAGTCACTAGCGATGTTTAATATTAATTTGGATCAATGGCACGGTCCTGCGTTCTTTACTTGGATTTACTATAGGTGAAGAGTGTATGTTTGTGGGTGTTAAAAACTGATATCTCCAGCTGCGATCGAACCCATAACTTAGCCATTACATGCTAGCCTCTGTCCATCCAACCACCGAATTTCACAAGTGTTAGCACCATGTTTTTGTCATAATGGGGAACGCAGCACACGGTACGATAAGTTTTGATTTCCACCTGAGCTGTTGTTGTGAATAACTTATTCGTGGTCTAGTAGTCAAAGTCATGCAGTGCGAAAGCAAAGCTGTGTTATCAAATCCATCTTTTCCTTTCTTTTTTAAGACATATTCGTCTTTCTGCTAAGTCTGATAGAAGGTCAGAGACAGTAAAGTTCATTTTCTAACCAGCCACTAATAGAAAAATCTTGCGGAAACGAATTTGTGAAAGGACTGAGAGAAGTCTGTCATGGTAAGATCAGTTTCAGCGCCATCAGCCAGAGGTCACTAAATACAGACTGGCGTCCGCCCAAGTGATCGTAACATCATACACTGATCATATAAGACGTATTGTTACTGAAAGAAAGAATGAAGCATCGGGTTTTAACGGTCCGTCAACAACAAGATCATTAGAGAAAGAGCACAAGATCGAAGTGGACAGTTATTGAGAACCAGTCAGTCATTTTTCTTAATCCCTTTAGGAAATCTGTAGGGAATGGATGAGAATTTAAACTCTGGTCCTCTTGAATACCAGTCTATGTCCTTAAATCCTGCGACACTTCAGTCGAAAAGTGATGCTGTATGATCCTGGTCTTGAGATCGTAATCGCCTGAATATCCATTTAGTGCCTGTTCTTTTTTGAAGTTATTCTCCCTCTCGCTCATTCTCATTCATAATCTGTCCCGAAAATTTACAAACTTCCAAAAAAGTTCTACGCTGTTGTGTCAGGAACCAAAAAAATGAGATATCGTTCAGATACTTGTTTGTCTAGATTGGTAGTGAATTAGTCTCTGAGGGAAATTATGAATTTCAAAGTTGGCGATACTGTGAGTTGATGCTTTGTTCACTGTATGATAAACATCGGATGTGGTGCTGATTTTGCTTACTTCGAGCTTTATCTGTAAGTACCACTCTAAATTGTGTTGTTTCATTTTAAGGACATGGTTTAGCAAATTTGCAGTTCCACTTCATTAACCAAACGCTCTCTTTTAAAGTACACATTGATCTGACTTGTGTTTTGGCTATTTGAAAATGTAGGGTTGTGTTTTCAGGATTTGCGGGGAGCAAATAAAGAGCAATCGATAGTGTTTCTTAATAAGAAGACCAAGAGTCTGATAGACATGAAGAACCACACGACGCTCTTCATAACCCAGGAGGTTGTGCTGTGATTAAAGTACATGGAAAAATAGACACTTATTTAGATAGCAGAAATGTAAAATTTGTTATTTAGAAGGAAAACGTTATGTTGATGTTTTTTTTTAATTTGACGATGAGTCGTTTCTTTAGCCTGGGAGATTTTGTTCGAAAGATCTTTGTAAGATCTGTTGGTGAATGGGGATACCTCTTGTAGATTCAACGTAATGCATTACGTCAGTAACGTAATGCACTACTTAACAACCAACTTTACCAATTCAGTGTTACAATAAATTCTCAGAAACGTATCGAATATTCTGTTCTGACAATAATGATTTATTAGTGTCGATGAACCATAAATTGCTTTAGTGTAGTGTGTAATTGTAAGTCAGAAAACAAGTACGTCCGAAAATTTGTTGTGTCATTCAATTCATTTAAATAAAAAGGCAAAAAAAAAAACTCTTACAACGTTGATAACGTAGTTTACGCAATATATAATGGAAGTTGCACTCCTTTATCAGTATGTCACTAAACACTACGACTGTGGTCACTGGTCTGCAAACTATGGCCACACGGGAGTTCAAATGAGAGGAAGTTTGGTTCTTTCAGTGGTTTCTGCCTACGTTTGGGAAGTCATCTTTTCTGCTATGGAATTTTTTAGTAAAGGTTCTTCCCCCTTCTCTTTCGTCAGGTTTTACCTGTTGATTCACAAAGTGTGATGTGTTTTTTATTGACAGCAGCTACAATATGTTCTTTTCCCAGGATGGAATGTTAGTGGTCATGACACACGTTAATCCTCAGGCAGGCAAGTAATTGAAAAGTATCGTGTGTTATCGTAGCTTGAAAGTTCTAGAATTTCTTGCCATTTTCTAGATTCTGAGTTTTCATTTTATTTTATTCTCCGAAAGTTAACTGCGATTTAGCAATTTATGTAGATACTTATTGCTCTCCAAATAATCTTCGAAATATAGCCTATATCTTTGTCACGTACTAACTGCTAAGTTTCTACCCTAGACCACACTACACTGTATAGTCACATTAAAGTAACTACTTGTCAAAAGCCTGAATAACCACTTTCAGCAACGCGGAACAAGAAATGCAGGAAGAGAGTCAGTGAGGTTCTGGAAGGTATTTACCGGAATGTGGACTCTACTGCCATGGCCAGCTCCGCTACGTTTCTCAGTTGAGGATCCATGGCACGAACAGCCCAATCGAGAGTGGTCCCACAATTCTCGATTGCGTTCAAATGATGGGAGTTTGGTGGCCAGGGGAGTACGCTAGACATCTCCTGTTTCTCTACGAACCACACAGATACACTACGACCTGTGTTGTACTGCTGGTAGGTGCCATCGTGACATGGTAAAGCAAACTACATGTAGGGGTGGATATTGTCCTCAAGTGAAGATGGATAGTTGTGTTGATCCATTGTACCTTTCAGAGAGACGAGGTCACCTAGGAAGTGCCACGAAAACATTCAATAGACTATAACGATCCCTCCAACAGCTTGGATCATTCCGACGATACAATCGCCATCTGTCCGATAGAGCATGGAACTTTGTTCACATGAGCTACCAGTCGCTCAAAACTTGCATGTCTATTCGTCCATACACACATGCACAGCTGTCGTTCACCTGTCATCTGCAGCCCGTGGTGCATCACAGTTGCCTTCGCCTCAGTTTTGGATAGTGCCGTTTAGCCATACACTGTATAGTTTAACCAAGGCGGCACGTGAACGGTTTGGAAACTTTAACTGTGTCGTAACTGCTTCCTCCCTTGGTCGGAACGCCAATGATCATGCCCTTTTGGACGACAGATAAATCGCTCCGTTTCCACATTACGACAGTTTCTACACTGTTATCTGCGTCCTCCCCGACCACATCACGTCTTCCTCTCCTAGTGCAGCCACCTGCCGTCTGTGAGTAGATATTGCACGCTAACCTCGGACATAGTGCATGGGGGCTTAATTAAATGAAATGCAAATATTTTTAGATTTTAGTAGCTGTCTGTCCGGTTACGAAGTCTCGTAACCGCTTGGCCCTGACTAGTTTTAGTACGCAATCTGACTGCATAGAATAGTAACAAAGAATGAAAGAAAACTTCCGTTAACACAATTAATTAATTAAGTCCCCAGCAACTATAAAAGCTACGAAACAACAAGCCACAAGTGTCGCTGTTCTGTGTGTGGAAGTGTGATTCAACGTACACATCTGGCACGGTTCTTCTTCAATCAGACAAGAAATTTTAAATACCATTTATACTGAAGTAATTAAAAAAAAATAGAAATACTATAATTGCGCAAGAAAACCAGTATTACAGTCTAATACAAGAACACGAGCCAGATGCTTTGTTGACTGAATCTGTAATGACGCATTATTTAAGACATTGAAATAATGAAAAGAAAACGGAATTTTTTTACCTTCATATACCTGTATATTGACGAAAAGCACTCTGATCATTACAATATCTCCATTCGAACAACATCTGCTGTCTAGCCCATCAAACAACTGCACACAACATGGAACAAGCACTCCCTACTACAAATCTCAACAGTGACTCTCTACCACCACATCTCAACAAGCACTTTCCACTACGACTTCTCGACAAGAAGTGCCTGTGGAGGCGGCGGAATAAAACTCTTTGGTGCAATCTCTGGCGCTGTGGCTCAGTGTAGCCACCTTTCATATGCCCTTCCTCCACGGGCCAGAATTTGATGGTATTTTTGCCAGCATTGGTGGTGAAAATACCACCAAATTCGTCCACAAAAATACAGACAAAAATAAAAGATAATATTAATACGTAAATATCACATAACTAGATAAAATTTTGGCGTTGCACTGACCTTTCAATAACCTAATATATGAAATACAGTAAGCAATACAAATTCTTTCATACATCTGACTTTACATAATAGTTTACACAATACACAAAAAATCAGTTTATACAAATGTTCACATAAAATGCTTTTAATTATAAAAAAAACAAGTAGTTGATAGTTCCAGCAGTAGCACCCAGCAATGGTCAACAGGTGCAAATACCAAGAAGTAACATCATTTCACTAGAAACAGTTTCAACAGTGGCATTCAGCAATGTTGAGTAGGTGCAGACACCAACAAGTGACATTATGTCAGTAGAAGCAGTTCCATTAGTGACACCCAGCAATGTTGAACAGGCGCAGACACCAACAAGTGACATCATTCAGCAGAAGCAGTTCCATTAGTGGCACGCAACAATGTTGAGTAGGTGCAGACACCAACAAGTGACATTATTTCAGTAGAAGCAGTTCCATCTGTGGCACCCAGCAATGTTGAACAGGCGCAGACACCAACAAGTGACATTATTTCAATAGATGCAGTCCATCAGTGGCACCCAGTAATGTTGAACAGGTGCAGACACCAACAAGTGACATCATCTCAGTAGAAGCAGTCCATCAGTGGCACCCAGCAATGTTGAGCAAGTGCAGACACCAACAAGTGACATTATCTCAGTAGAAGCAGTCCATTAGTGGCACCCAGTAATGTTGAGCAAGTGCAGACATCAACAGGTGACATCTTTTCAGTAGAAGCAGTCCATCAGTGGCACCCAGCATTGTTAAATAGGTGCAGACACCAACTAGTGACATTATCTAAGTAGAAGCAGTCCATTAGTGGCACCCAGTAATGCTGAGCAGGTGCAGACAGCAACAAGTGACATCATTTCAGTATAAGCAGTTCCATCAGTGACACCCAGTAATGTTGACAGGTGCAGACAGCAACAAGTGACATCTCATCACTGGTTGAGCAGTTCCAACAGTGGCACCCAGTAATGTTGAGCAGGTGCAAACAGCAACAAGTGACATCATTTCAGTAGAAGCAGTTCCATCAGTGGCACCCAGCATTGTTGAATAGGTGCAGACACCAACAAGTGACATTATCTCAATAGAAGCAGTCCATCAGTGGCACCCAGCAATGTTGAGCAGGTGCAGACAGTAACAAGTGACATCATCTCAGTAGAAGCAGTTCCATTAGTGACACCCAGTAATGTTGACAGGTGTAGACAGCAACAAGTGACATCTCATCACTGGTTGAGCAGTTCCAACAGTGGCACCCAGTAATGTTGAGCAGGTGCAGACAGCAACAAGTGACATCATTTCAGTAGAAGCAGTTCCATCAGTGGCACCCAGCATTGTTGAATAGGTGCAGACACCAACAAGTGACATTATCTTAGTAGAAGCAGTCCATCAGTGGCACCCAGCAATGTTGAGCAGGTGCAGACACCAACAAGTGACATTATTTCAATAGATGCAGTCCATCAGTGGCACCCAGTAATGTTGAACAGGTGCAGACACCAACAAGTGACATCATGTCAGTAGAAGCAGTTCCATCAGTGGCACCCAGCAATGTTGAGCAGGTGCAGACAGCAGTCCATAATATTCACTATCACTAACCACACTGTTCATCAGAGTTTATCAGCAGAAATTAAACATGTCCTAGTGGCACCAATCATGTAGAAAAAGTGCAAGTAACAGTCCATAATATTCACTATCACTAATCACACAGTTCATCAGCAGAAATTAAACATTTCTAAGTGTCCCACATCAATGTTGAACAGGTGCAGGTGTGAACAACAGTTTGAATGCACACTCAATTGCTTTTACAAAATTATTATCAATGCTCTTGCACTAAACATACAAATTATAATAAACACACAAATGATATCAGATAATTGTCATATTAACTATTACAAATGCACAAATATCAGTAAACCTATAATATTTATGGGTGTCAGTGCAAGCCACAACAAACAAGTAAAATAATATTTAGGAGATAGGTCGGTACCAATTTTCTGGGATTAGGAAAGGAAAACACACAAAACACACTCACTCATCTTTCATCCACATTAAGTGCTACTGTGTAATTGAATAGTGTTAACTGTGTAAATGCAATTCTGTCCAAAATTATGTTCAACCTGTGTATCAAATAGTAGTGGCAGCAATGTATAACAGTCAATAATAGTTAGTCAATGTCATAGTCATCATGTCAAGACCAATGTTTGCCAAGCCAAATCAAATGTACTGTTGCTGAACAACTGTCAGTGTGCCAAGATATGCAAATACTTCCTCTCTCCAAAAGAAAGTATATACTGCTTAGTGATTTAACAAAGTGTGTGTGTAGACAATCTTCCTTCCACTTGAGTGTTCTAGTCTGCCATCTTCATCCTCCTTGTTCCATATAAACCAACAAAAAAAAAAAATGCTTCTCACTTACTTTACCTCTTATCCACCAAAACTCCAATAATCATCAGCATCACATAAACTTAATACTTCAATAATACCTCTTACGTTGATACATATAAAACTTATCATCAATATCATTTACCTTACCTCTTGTCCACCAAAGCTCCAATAATCATCAACTTCACATAATCTCAATACCTCAATAATACCTCTTCAATACGTCGATACATATAAACCTTATTACCAATATCATTTCACTTCCATAACAACTCTTTCTTCTAGTCAGTCTCCTCGAACAAGTACAGATAAAATCCTAATGCAAACTTCAATTCATCATCCCATACAATCCGAAGACACAATGTCCACACACAATCTCTGTGTAGTCCACCTGAGCCAAATCTTCTACTCATTATGAATTATAAAATACATTTTGGTTACCTTGTCCACCATTAAATAAAAGAAATGCATACATGACCTCTAACAGCCTTCAGTTCGAAGAACTTTCAGTAAGTAAGTACGATTACGAAGTGTGAATAATCGTGATATTTCAGTGTGTACACCACTTCAAGAATCATGGCAAAAGCAAACATGTGGAGTATTTTTTGTGTCAAGTGTCACTTGCTATTTCAATTGCTCACGAAGAATGTAGTGTAATAACTGTCAATGGTCTAAACCTAGTGTTGGTGTGTCATGTCGTTAGCTTCCTTCCTAGTAACATAAATTTATACAGCTTCCATAAAACCTCCAGCTCATGTGACTTCTATGACGTTTCTTGTACTAATGTCGTTCGTCGAATTACTGCAGGTCATTTTCTTATGCTAAAATATAAAGCACTGGGCGTAAGCAAAACATGCATTAGCGAGTAAATATACCAGTGGAGAACAGAATGTCAACAAGTGGATGCAGCACAATTCCTACAACGAGGCTCTGCCAAGCAAACAATCTATAATTAATACCATAGTGTGACCTAAGCTCCATGTTTGTACACAGTATATCAGCATTTCTATATACCAAATTAAAGAGTAGTTATGATAACAAACAGAAATGTATAAATATGCAATCCATACGCAAAGCAGCAAATATGTATCTTACATAATAAACAGGTCATTAGCATCATATCAGCATAAGCAAATAAATGTTCATATGTAATCTTAATAAGTAAACATGAAGGGGCAAGCAGATAAATCACAAAGTATAACTTACATACATAACCACAGTCAGCACAATTAATCAGGTGACAATTATAATTTAAATAAATAAGCACAGCAGGCACATAATAAAAAAATACATCAGTGAAAAAGCAGTGCAGCCAAGCGATGCATAATATATACAAATAACAACCCTGTTCATTAATCAATCATTGTCAAAATCAGTTAATGTACGCAAGCACGTCGCTTCACAAGTAAATTCATAGAACATGAAATTAGCACAAAGTATAAATCACGTAATCGCGAGCAGCAAATTACGTCTAAAGTAAGTACCTAAGTGGAATTATGTTACCTGAAAAATAAACTCAATTAATAGTTACCCTTTTTAGTTTATTTTTATTATTATTTTTTTTTTTCGAAATTACATTCTTCCTGAAATTTTCTCCATAGCAAGTCGTCTTAACGTCGGACACGCACAGAATTTACCTGAAGTTCTTAAGTATTTTATACAACCGTATCCTGAAAAATACTGAACGTTAATAACATAATTCATCAAGTCACTATAGCTTTATACTGAGTTTAATCGGAGAAATTAGACTGTGTATTTGTTTACGGCTGTCAGTGCATTCGCACTGAGCGCTCAATCAGCTGTAGGTACGCGTGACGTAGGAAGTAATTGTTTGCGGTCAACGACTGCCTTGTGCGGCGCGCAGACTTGACTGTTGCTTTGAGTATGTGCCGCCGCCGGAACACGGCGCGGTATCCTTGCATTCTCCGTGTGTTAACGTACAACTGTTAGTTTCTCGAAAGAATGTCATTCCACAAAAATTTTAACGTTAGATATATGATGTATTCCCTTAGAGCGCCGAGATTTAAGAGTTTCTACTTCGACAGTGTTATCATGAATAATTTTGCGAACTCTATACGGACCATTATAAAGCAGAAAAAATTTGCGACACAAGCCCTTTCCTTTGTGAGACAAACGGTGAGACTTAATTAACACCTTTTGACCAACTGACAAGGTTTTTAAACGACCAGGACGCTTAGCTGATTTCTCTCTTCTAGCAGCCACAGATGCAATATTTCGTAGAGCCAGGTTGACAACTTCAGAATTCCGCAGTTTCCGTGTAGGCGGAAAAGGAACAATTTCAGAAATGCGATTTGTAGGTGCTTTATTTTTTAATATCAATATAGGCGGTAAGGAAGTTGAATCATTAGGGAGTTCATTCAGAATGTTTTGAAAAATATGAAGATACTGATCCCACGTTCTGTGATTCTGATGACAATAAAGACGACACAATTTATTGATTTCCTTCATCCATCTCTCTGAAGCGTTAGATTGAGGGTGAAAAAGTGAAATGAAAATTGGTTTAATCTTACGACGCCGTAGAGTACGAAGCCAAATTTTAGAGCGAAATTGTGATCCATTATCTGATATAACCTTATCAACATGACCCACTTCTTTAAGAAAATGTTTTATGAAAGCATTAGATACTGAACGAGCTGTTGCTTTGCGTAAAGGTGTAAAACACACATATTTTGATGTCAATTCCACTGCTACGAAAATGTACGCAAAACCATTAGTAGAACGAACCACTGGACCGAACAAATCGACTGCAGCCATCTCCTTTAATTTCGCTGGAATGATAGGAAACAACGGTGCTCTGTGAGAAATAGTTGGCGGCTTAGCCTTTTGACATAATTTGCATTTGGCAAGAACAAATCGAATACGTTTTTCCATATTACTGAAGTAACAATTTTCTCGCAATTTATGAAAGCATTTTCTGGGACCAAAGTGTGCATAATTGAAATGCGTGTACCAAATCAATTTATTGACCCACTCATCAGGAATACAAACTAACCAAACAGAGTTGTCGACCGATTTTCGTTTACAAAGAATATCATTGCGAACTAAATAATGCTGTCTAATCGCTACGCTTTCCTTTCTCCTCCACTTCTCCTTAATGTCCTTCCAGATTGGATCCTTATTTTGCTCCTTAGTGACGTCCTGGAGCGAAGAAGAAATAAAATTCTCAAACGCAACACCTTGAATATACATCAAACAATAATTGTTTTCTTTGCAGTCCTCTTCAGCACATTGTTTCAAACCCATAGGTGCACGTGATAAAGCATCAGCAACAATATTTGAAGATCCCTGTATGCAAACAATACTAAAATCAAATTCCTGTAGGTACAGCGCCCATCGTGACAATCTTCCATGAGTTAATTTTGTTGATATAAGAAATTCCAGAGCTCGATGATCGGTATAAATCTTAGTATGTCTGCCAAACAAAAATGTCCGAAATTTTGTGAAAGCCCAAACAACAGCCAAAGCTTCAAGTTCCGTAATCGAATAATTCTTTTCGGATTTAGAGAGAACACGACTTCCAAATGCAATAGTCTTCTGTACTACAACGCCGTTTTCTTCTATCTCTTGTATGATGAGTCCGTCGCCAAACAAAAATCTTTAGATAAATCCGGATGTGAAAGAAGTGGAGCAGCAACTAAAGCATCACGAAGTTGTTCAAATTCTGACTGAGCTTCCTCATCCCAACACCAATTAGAATTCTTTCCGGATAGTTCACATAAACGAGGTGTGGCCAAATTGTCCAATCTAACAAAGCGTCTAAGAAAATTACAGACACCAAGGAAACTACGAACATCACGTTTTGTGGTAGGAACAGCATAATTACGAATAGCGTCTAATTTCTCTGGATCATGAAGAATACCTTCTGCAGAAATAATGTGACCGAGAAATTTCACCTGAGAACGACCAAATTCAGATTTTTCCAAGTTCACTGTAATGCCAACTCTTGCAAAGATACGTAATAATGAATCCAAAATTTTGTTGTGTTCACTCCAAGAACGTTTAGCAATAAGAATATCGTCAACATATGAAGTAATATTGTCGCGAAGATAAACAGGTAAAATTTCGTTTAAACTACGAATGAATGCTGCTGAAGATACAGTAAGCCCAAACGGTAATTTCCGAAACTGGTAACAGTTATCAAAGGCTAAAAAGGCAGTGTATTTTCTACAATCAGGGTGGAGTTCTATTTGCCAAAAACTTGCGCGCATATCAATCGTGGATAAAACTTTAATTCCATGGAAATGTTGAAGAAGTTCATCTAAATTTTGTGGACGGTCAGTTTCAGGAATGATGATATTATTTATCTGTCTGGAATCCAGAACCAAACGAATTGACCCATCCTTTTTAAGAACGACGTGTAATGGACTGGTATAAGGACTGACTGCTGGCTCAACAATGCCTTGATCTAACATGTATTGAAGTTCACTCTTAACCTTGTCTCTGTAAGCCAAAGGAATAGCGTACGTTTTCCCCCGAAATGGTGTGTGTTCTTTTACTTTAAATAAATATTGTAAGCCTTGTATAGTTCCTGTGTGATGACTAAATACTGTAGCATGTGAAGTCAAAATTTGGTGCAGTTCTTCTCTTGCAACGTCATCTGGCACTTCAGCTTTCTTAACCTTTTCATTAATTAATTCTTCGCTATTAATTATATCATCCATCGCGTCTCTGTATCTATTGTCGTTGTCATGAATAAACACACTGTCGTCATAATGCTCAACGAAAACATCAGAAGTAAGAAACCTTAAACATTTTGTATCTGATTCAGATCTTGTTAAACACTCGAAAAATTTCAAACATTTCGGCATTCCGGCAACAGTCAAATTCACACTTCCTTCAAAAAATGGCTCTGAGCACTATGGGACTCAACTGCTGAGGTCATTAGTCCCCTAGAACTTAGAACTAGTTAAACCGAACTAACCTAAGGACATCACACACATCCATGCCCGAGGCAGGATTCGAACCTGCGACCGTAGCGGTCTCGCGGCTCCAGACTGCAGCGCCAGAACCGCGCGGCCACTTCGGCCGGCATACTTCCTTCTTTAAAGTTCAAAATTGCCTTATGTGTGTTAAGAAACTCCATACCTAATATAATTTGTGTACTGAGTAATGGAACAATAATAAAATTAGCAGAAAATTCGTATCCTTGACAAATGAAATTTAAGTTGGTCTGTTGTTTGACTTCCACACTTTTTCCAGAAATCGCTCCTCGAATTATAGTTTTAGAAACAGGTAACATAGGTCAAGCAATAGTTCTTACACATATACGAAAAACTGATTCACTAATGACATTCAATGGGCTCCCAGAATCTAAAACTTCAGTGAACTTATTCTTACCCACACATACTTCAATAACAGGATGTAAAAATGCGTCCACATTATTTTCCTATTCGTCTAGCAAAATGTCTCTCATGTCTTCCAGGCGTACGTAGTGTAAAGTCGTAGTGTCATTACTTTCTGAACCGTCTATATTGCTGCCAGAAGCCGAAGCTGCAAGTCATTGTCGATTGTTTGCGTCACGTCTTTGATTATTCCCGTCATTTCGCGGATCAATTTCTACTATATGCACTTGTCTCTCTGAATTTCTGTCACGCGGAGGATGCCAATTAGGTCCCTCCTGTCTGTTACATGTAAATTCTTGGTTGTGTCTGTCATTAAAATTTCTATTTTCCTGTCTGTCTGCATGACTGCTTCTTGTGTAATTTCGACTATCACTTCTGAAATTACTGTTAGATCTACTACCCTGGTTATTTCTGTAGTAAGAATTTCTATTATTGTATGAATAATTTCTGTCTTGATGATACCGATTACTGTTTCCGTATGATTGATCATTCCGGTAGGAATTACCGTTATTATAATTGTCTGTGTAATTTCTGTTAGAACGTCTGTTATTGTCATAAGGCTGGTATCTATTGTCCTGTCTGTTACGTCTGTCGTCTTTACATCTTCCGGCTAAAGCAATTTGTCTTATGGATTGTGGCAGCTTAGTTAAACAAATGCGAATTAATTCAGTCGGGCTATAAGGGTTGGACAGGAACTGATTCTTTCGAATCATGTCTTCAAAGTACTCTGCCGGCGTGCGGAACTCAGACTGTTTAAAATTACGCTGCATAATCAGACTATGTTTGACTCTGTCTTGCGTGTTTTCGGACCAATATGCCGATAGAAATGCATGATAAAAATCATTTAGATTATTACAATCTCTAATAAGTGCACGCATGCGCGTCGCCGGTTCGTTTTCTAAATATCCACACATAAATTCCAGTTTGTGACTTAGTGGCCAATTTGGTGGAAGTGCGTACATAAATTGGTCTAACCATGAACATGGATGTATGTCATTCTTAGAATTGCGAAAGATCTTAAATTTCCGAACAGTTAAGAAGTGTTTATAGTCAAAGTTTTCTCCTCGTGGCGACAAACACCTACCGCGTCTGTCCCTGTCCCAATGCCGATTATTGTCAAGTTCTCGCGCCTGGCGCTCTCTTGTTGCTTCTCGTAAATGAAATAAATTACTTTCTTCAAACCCCTCTGCTATCTGTGATTCTAAATTTCTTCTGCTGTCTTCTCTACAATTTCGCTTTCAATTTGTTTGACTTGCTTTCCTAATGCCTCAAATTCCCTTTTAATGCGTGCATTAAATTTTCCATGATTTTCGACATGTTTATTTATGTTCTGGTACTCTTCTGTTTCTGCAAATGGCAATGGAGCTGTATCATCTGAATCTCTGTCCCCATTTAAACTAAGACTTGTCCATTTATCTGAAATCTCCTCAACTCTTTCCGATAAGTCACCTATTTTTTCTTTCTGTTTATTTACGTCTTCCGTAAGTGTCGCGACTCGGGTTTCAGTATTGATACATTTAGTAGTTAACTGTTCATACTGTTGTGTTAGGTTATTTATTCTGTCATTTGGTACGGATTCCTCGATTCTTTCAAGTATTTCTTCCTTATCATGTGCACGTTGTAAATTTAACTCTGAAAACTTTTGTACTATCACGCGATCTCTTTCTTCCTGTTCTCTATCCTGTTCCTTTTGTCTGAATTCTATTGAAATTAATCTATTATTGTGAGCATTCAAAATCGGTTGTACTTTTTCTCTAATTTCTTTCTTTAATTCATCTTTCATGTTTTTGAAACATGTCCCTATTCGCGAATGTAACCGTGTTTCCATTGTTTCCATCTCTGTTTCTAAACGTGTTGCCACTGTTTTTAATTCAGATCCTAACCGTGTTTCCATTGTTCCCATATCTGTTTTAATTTCAGATTGTAACTGTGATCCCAGTGAGTCTAACCGTATTTCCATTGTTCCCATCTGTGTTTTTAATTCAGATCTAAACTGTGTTTCCATTGTTCCCATATCAGTTTTAATTGTTCCTATTTGTGAGTCTAACCGTGATCCCAAATTTAATATTGTACTCATCAACTGCTCCATATTAACTTGTTCGAAATTCTTTTCGCCCCTAACATTTCCCGCAAAATCAACTTCTTCCGTTAAAGCTGTAAAGCTATCTGTGTTCGACACTATTCCAGAATCTTCTGTAGTCAATCTCGTATTCTGAAAATTTTGTGATTGTGAAAAATTTTGAACTGGTTCCGGACTATTTTCCCGACTCACTAAATTGCTTTCTACTTGATTATTCATCATACTATTCTCCTGTGTTGGCGAGTTCGCCATGTTAACAATTTCGTCATTCTCACTATTCATCATTTTTGCCTTTTTCATCGATCGCGTAATCATTTACAAAACATACAAAACTCGTCACTATACGAAAATTACACACAATGACACTTTATCACCAACAATATCATTCACACGAAATGCTTCCCTCAAACACGATTAACGAACAATTGTAATCTTCATAATTGCACAAAATTGTCAGACCTGTATACAAGACATCAAAAATTAAATTCTGCAAGAAATACCATTAGAAGAATGACAATTACCAAATTTACACATGCAATATAGACTACAATTACTAAACTACAAATTACTACAACAATACTACTGTCTGCTATTTTTACAATAAGAAGAATTCCAAGGGACGATCCGAAGCAGCGGTCGCCACGTGCATGGGGGCTTAATTAAATGAAATGCAAATATTTTTAGATTTTAGTAGCTGTCTGTCCGGTTACGAAGTCTCGTAACCGGTTGGCCCTGACTAGTTTTAGTACGCAATCTGACTGCATAGAATAGCAACAAAGAATGAAAGAAAACTTCCGTTAACACAATTAATTAATTAAGTCCCCAGCAACTATAAAAGCTACGAAACAAGCCACAAGTGTCGCTGTTCTGTGTGTGGAAGTGTGATTCAACGTACACATCTGGCACGGTTCTTCTTCAATCAGACAAGAAATTTTAAATACCATTTATACTGAAGTAATTAAAAAAATAGAAATACTATAATTGCGCAAGAAAACCAGAATTACACTCTAATACAAGAACACGAGCCAGATGCTTTGTTGACTGAATCTGTAATGACGCATTATTTAAGACATTGAAATAATGAAAAGAAAACGGAATTTTTTTACCTTCATATACCTGTATATTGACGAAAAGCACTCTGATCATTACAATATCTCCATTCGAACAACATCTGCTGTCTAGCCCATCAAACAACTGCACACAACATGGAACAAGCACTCCCTACTACAAATCTCAACAGTGACTCTCTACCACCACATCTCAACAAGCACTTTCCACTACGACTTCTCGACAAGAAGTGCCTGTGGAGGCGGCGGAATAAAACTCTTTGGCGCAATCTCTGGCGCTGTGGCTCAGTGTAGCCACCTTTCAATAGCCAGTGGTCATATTAACGTTACTGGACAGTGTATTTGAGACACTGCTTTTCACGAGTCTGCTTAGTTCTGCAGGAGAGATATTATGGAATAATTCAGTACTCAAGACAAAATCTTCTGTGTTGTTAGTCCGAGTCATATTTTCTACATACAGTCGGCGTTTCGCTTCCTCTGGTGGCATCTTCTTCAGGATGTTCACGGTTAACTGAACGCTGTCAAAGATCAGTGGCTCGTTCTCTTGTAAAAGGGAATTTTCCCGCGACTATGCTGGAGGAGTTATGTTATTGGATAAGAATCCTATAGCTACCACTGATAAGTCACAGCCCTTGGATAGAAAGGGATTTTTACCAAACTAATTGTCGTGTCCTGCCCACTCGTCTTATATAGGATGCCTAGGAAGCTGTGTTCTCGGATAGCTAGACAACAACTCAAGCAAATATTATTAATGGAGTTACAGTAAATTAAATTTTCAATACTTAACTTTGCGTATTTACAAAGATGGGACGCAAGCAAATTGCGACATACAAATAATTAATGTCCTTGGATGTATACAATTTCCCTGCACGCAAATAATACAGTTCACAATGTAAGTAGGCTGTTTATGTTTTCTTATTAGTAACGCCACGTAGCGCTCTGTATAAAAAAATCACTGGCTGTGCTGTGTGCAGTCTGTGGCTAGTTTCCATTGTTGTCTGCCATTGTAGTGTTGGGCAGCGGCAGCTGGATGTGAACAGCGCGTAGCGTTGCGCAGTTGGAGGTGAGCCGCCAGCAGTGGTGGATGTGGGGAGAGAGATGGCGGAGTTTTGAAATTTGTCATGAACTGCTATATATATTATGACTATTAAGGTAAATACATTGTTTGTTCTCTATTAAAATCTTTCATTTGCAAACTATGCCTATCAGTAGTTAGTGCCTTCAGTAGTTTGAATCTTTTATTTAGCTGGCAGTAGTGGCGCTCGCTGTATTGCAGTAGTTCCAGTAACGAAGATTTTTGTGAGGTACGTGATTTGTGAAAGGTATAGGTTAATGTTAGTCAGGGCCATTCTTTCGTAGGGATTTTTTTGAAAGTCAGATTGCGTTGCGCTAAAAATATTGTGTGTCAGGTTAAGCACAGTCCTGTAAAATTGTTAGAAGGGGACGTTTCATATGTCGACCCTTAGCCGAGGATACCTCACTGGAATCTTCCGATTTTTTCTTGTAGTTTGTGTAATTAGTGTAGCTTTTGTTTATTGCTAGCGCGTAATTATAGAGAGAATTTCCATTGTAGTTGTAGTTTTTCATTGTTGTACAGTAAAACAGTTGTGGCATGCATGTAGATTTGCACCAATTATTTCGCAGCTGCGCTTGCAATTAACTACATATTATTTTCAGTGCTATGTTAATGTGTTCTCTTGTTTTTGCTCTTCAAATTGCGCTTTTCTGTGTTGTCGTGTGAAATATTGTGACAATAATGGCGTGTGAAAAACGTAATACTAGGCTCCAAAGTAAACTGAGAAATGACAGTGAAAACGAAAGCAGTGTGTTAGCGCCACCGAGTAATGAATTAACTGATGTTCAAAGTAGTAATTTGGTAATTGTGCATAGGGAAATGGAGCGGGCGGCAAACAATGGCGTGGACAGTGAAACAATTAGTGAAGAGGGAAGCATTATCGATCGATCGGTCGGCAACAGCTCGCCTCAGGAATCGGGAATGACAGAACACAATATTGCAAATACTGTAGGCTCAGGTTTTGGGTTCTCACCGTTTTCTCAAATGAGTCAAGACACATTTTCCGCTTGTCAAAATGTGAATGTTGCCGGTGCAAATTCACTGCCGAAAAGCACTGAGGAACATGTTTCAGACACCAGTGCATTGTTATTACAATTAATGCAACAAATGGGACAAAAGCTTGAAAAGTTAGACACAAAGGAACAAAATCAGAGACAAACACAGCAACAGTTAGACACAATGGAACAAAATCAGAGACAAACACAGCAACAGTTAGACGCAATGGAACAAAATCAGAGACAAACACAGCAAAAGCTTCAAAAGTTAGACACAATGGAACAAAATCAGAGACAAACACAGCAACAGCTTCAAAAGTTGGACTCATTGGAACAAACTCTTGAACAAACACGTGAAGATTTAACTACTGAGTTACATAACATTGAGTCGAAATGTCAAAAAGCTTGTAATGACGTAAAAACACAAATTTGTGAGCATTTTCAACCTATTTTTTCGCGGCATGAAAATGCATTACAGAATCACGAAGCAGCCATAAAAGAACTGCAAACTATTGTTCATGAAAATCATGAGACCTTGCAAGCTAAATTTGACTCGGTTGCATCTACCGATTCGGTTATGCAACTTGCAAAAACTCAAGAAAACTTAAAGGACACAGTAGATACTCTGAAAATTGGTTCAGAAAGACACATGGAGGAAATTAGTTCATTATCAGAGAAAGTAGTTGAACTTTCGGATCAGCTAAATAATTTATCTAATAAGGTAGATGATAATCTGAATGACACAAAACCGGAAGTCCTTAATGAAACAGAAGAGAGCGAACAAATTAGGAAACTGAAACAAAATCTGAATCAAATTAATACGCAACACCAAAGAGAAATCCGGGAAGCACAAGATCAGCTGACACAGGTAATACAAGAATTACGTATTTCAGAGGACACTCGCGCTCCAACACGGGAAGAGGGACTTAGAAATACGGAAAAGCCGCAAAATAATAACACAGGGCATTTCGGAAGTTATGAAAGAAATTGGCAATGTGTACCGAATTTTGAGATGGAACGGCCGACACGACCTAACAATGACCGATATGCGACTCGCCGACATGATGATTTTGACTATAAGCTGTTCATTACTACACGTAAATTCAAAACATTTAAGAATTCTGGCAACGACATTCATCCACAAGCATGGCTCCATCAATTCTCTCATTGTTTTCCTCCCAACTGGTCGTTAGAACACAGATTAGAATTTATGTGTGGCTACTGAGAGAATGAACCAGCTGTAAGAATGCGATCGGTCATTCACGATTGCCACAGTGAAGGAGAATTTTACCATGCCTTCCTCTCAGCATATTGGTCTCAAGCCACACAAGACCGAGTAAAATATGGCATCATAATGATGAAACATTTCGAACAATCTGAATTCTCCAGTCTTGTGAAATATTTTGAAGACATGTTGCACCAGAATCAGTACCTGTCAAACCCATACAGCCCCTCAGAACTCATCCGCATTTGCTTAATCAAATTGCCTGAACATATACGACATATTATTTTAGCAGGACGTTGCAAAGACGACATTGAAGCTTTTCAGGGACTGTTACAAGAACTGGAAATTGACACTGACAATCGCGGAACGCGAAAACAGGAGCACAACAATTACAGGTCACATCCGTCACATTTCCGCAATGAAAGAAATAATAACTGGACGCGACAAGGCTATTCTCACAACGCAAATCGTGACCAAAACAGACACCACCCATATGACAACCACTGGCAGAGTAATAATAGTTACAGAGAAAGATCGCATTTCCGTAGTAATGAATATTATAGAGACAATCATAGAAACAGACAATATGGTAACCAGAACTATTATTATCAAGGGAGACAGAATACTTTCAGACGCAACAGTTCAGCGCGCAGTTACGATTCAGGAAGAAATTCTCCACCACATGATCGACAAGAAAGAAATTATGGAATCTACCGACATGACGACAGACGAGATAATCATAACGACGGACCTGAATTTCATCAGAACTGGCGGGATTCAAACAGAGAAGGGCACTTTCGACAAGGTGAATTTTTAGAAGCTAGGTCTCCTAATCCCAATAACGACGCGCGGCAACAGAGAGACAGACAATGACTCGCACCGCAGGCAGCCGCATGCGCCGGCTGGGCTTGAGAAAAATAACATAGGCGCTAACGTTGAGAAAAATTCCAGTATTCTTTACCGACGTATACCGCATGATAATTGCATTCAAGTTCAAACTCTGAGTACTATGAAGAGTAAAGTGTAGTGTCGGCAGACTTGCCAACACTACGCACACTAATTGAAAGAGGCGGCCAAGATGCACGCGCTAACTCACGAAGGATGGAGTGAGGTCTGAAACAGGATACGTAATGAATGCTATAAAGAAAAGTACGTAGCTGCTATAATACTTAACTTTAATCCATCCTTTGTATACATCGTTCTTGATGAGACATCTGGAGATTGTGGCGATACAAGTGAGACTCTTTAGAAACAAGCTATCTAAGGCTAATGGCGCCTTGCTAGGTCGTAGCCATTAACTTAGCTGAAGGCTATTCTAACTGTCTCTCGGCAAATGAGAGAAAGGCTTCGTCAGTGTAGTCGCTAGCAAAGTCGTCGTACAACTGGGGCGAGTGCTAGTCAGTCTCTCGAGACCTGCCGTGTGGTGGCGCTCGGTCTGCGATCACTGCCAGTGGCGACACGCGGGTCCGACATGTACTAATGGACCGCGGCCGATTTAAAGCTACCACCTAGCAAGTGTGGTGTCTGGCGGTGACACCACATTCCTCCCCCGCAAATCGGCGAACGGTCGTGTGATAAGGCTTCCGCCCGCCGTGGGGAGGACCCCATGTTGACGTATGCGATGAGGTGGGGAGCCTAACAACAGGCGAGGCTGTGCCACCCGCACCCGGCTATTCGGTCCGAGGGGAGCTAGGAAACGCCTGGAAACCTAGTCCAGGGTGCACGTCAACATGCGGTGTATGCGCCCGTAATGAGACAGGATGGGCCGAAGGGTCGACCTCCATTGCGTCGGGGGATCCGACGCGCGATGACGCCATCTGGTCAGGAGCGGGCAAGAGTTCCAGTGCGGAGGACGGCTGGACACGGGAAGCGATCGGCGGCGCGTGACCCAGGGAGGCGCTGGGCGGCTGCAGCGAAGTGGGCGGCGCCGGCGGGAGAACAGGCAGCGGCGGCGGCGGCGGCGGCGGCAGCAGCGGCAGCAGCGGCGCGTCGCCATGGGGCAAAATGGAAGGCAGCGTCGGTAACACCTGGGGATGAGGTGAGCCAGTAGATGGGTCCCCAGGGCGCTGACCGGACGGCACCGTCGCTGAAAGCAGAACCCGGGCGACGACAGAGGTGCAGCTGATTGAGATGCCGACGCACCTCACCAGAGGCCCCCAAAACCAAATACATCGCACGGCCGAGGCAGCGAAGAATGCGCCCTGCGAGCCAACGCCGTGAACCTCGATAGTTGCGATAAAATACAACGTCGCCAGGAGCAAAAGCAGGAGTCTGCCGCTGCACAGGAACCTGATGCGGCGGACGCAGCAAAGACATCAAGGTTCGATGAGGACGACCGTGGAGCAACTCAGCCGGCGAGCGACCATCGCAGGGCTGAGAGCGATACGAGGACAAAAAGAGCAATAACGCGTCCTCCCGAGAATGCGACTCTTTCAACTTCAACATCTGTGACTTGAAAGTCCGGACCAATCGTTCAGCGGCACCGTTTGACTGAGGCGAAAACGGCGCGGCTGTCAGATGTTGAATACCATTGGCCTTGCAGAATGACTGAAATTCTGCGGACATGAATTGTGGGCCATTGTCTGAAACATTAGTCTGTGGAAGACCTTCAATGCAAAAAATAGCGGATAACGCTTGGATGGTGGCAGAAGACGTCGTGGAAGACATCCAGACAACAAAAGGAAAATTACTGAAAGAATCGACCACAACCAACCATCGAGCATTCCAGAATGGACCAGCAAAATCGATGTGCAAGCGTTGCCAAGGGGAAGTGGCTTTCAGCCAAACAAAGAATTTCCGCGGCGGTGCGGATTGTTGTTCGGCACACGCCATGCAAGAAGAGCACATATTCGTTATCGCAGCATCGATCTCGAACCAAGTACAGTGCTGACGAGCAAGTTGTTTCGTGCGCACTATACCCCAATGTCCTTGGTGAAGAAGCCGTAAGACAGAGGACTGTAACGAACGTGGGACCACGACTCTGGACTGATCATTATCAGAACGTAACAGCAGAACACCACGTCGAACAAAAAGTCTCTCCTTGTGAGCAAAAAATCGGCGAACCAGCGGATCTTCGATCCGTGACTTTGAAAAGGGCCATTGCGTAGCAACAAAACCCAGAATGGTAGCAAGGACAGGGTCAGAAGCTGTGGCCGTAGCTACACGACGAAAATCAATCGGAAACGATTCGACCACGTTAGCGGTTTCCGCAGCAATGAACATGCAAGCAAGTGCGGAAGAATCGAATGCTCTTGCGACCTCATCACGCAATGCGTGGGGAACATTGCGCGCTCTGAAAAATTGCGGTTGTGCGTTGACTTTCAGTTCCAAATGTGCTTCATAGTTCTTAGCGCAACCAAGGCCCGGTGCAAAAATGTCTGCAAATTCCTCACATAGACGAGAAACACTGGCGGAAGGCACAGTCTCGTTCACTGATAGGACCTGATTTACGATTGACAAGTTAAACAACTGAAATAAATCTAAACCAAACAAGTTCACTGCAGTAGAAGAACGAAGAACGTAAAATGACACAAGTTTTGTTTGTCCCTTGTAAGTTGCAAGAAGAGTGCACTGTCCTAACACAGGGATCCGCTGTCCTGAATAACTAGTGAGCTGAACATTTGCGGCACGCAACGGAGGTTTGCCCAGTTGTTTGTACGTGTCGTGATTGATCAATGAAACCGCAGCTCCGGTATCGAGCTGGAATGGTATCACTTTGCCTTCAAAGTCCAAGTCTACAAAAAGTTTATTGTCCTGCTGATGACAAGAGCGACTTTCACGTGCAATTTGAACTGAGACAGGTACAGAAGCACTGGCGACGTTACGGGATTTCCGGCGACGTCGACGCACACTTGTTGTGGGATGAACACAGTCACTGTGAGAGAAAGTGGCACTGGACGGGGTGGAATTAACTACATGAATGTCCATGGGCGAAGGTCCACGAGCCTGATTGTCCTTGGTTCGATTCCGGCGCGAAGCAAAGGGCCTGGAATGGTTGTGATTGTCTGATCTGAGCTTTTTCTGGCAAACACTTTGAACATGTCCTTTCTTATGACAGTAAAAGCAAAGAGCTTGGCGTGACGGGCAATTGTCACGCGAATGTCTAGTTGCACACCGCGGGCATGATTTCACTGCATTTGCTTGCCTACGCGGCACACGTGTGTGAGAGCTAGGCCGCAGCTGCGCGGACGTGCGCGAGGGCTGTTTAGCAGTCCGTGCAGCGCGCCCGGCAGTCCGGTTAATGTGACACACGGCTGGTGAAGTTTCAAATGATTCCTGAGCAAAGTCAAGTGTGTCTTGCCTATCCAATATGTCTATCACTTGTTGAAGGGAGGGATCGACTAGTTTCAAAATCTGTTCCCGTATGCGAACATCAGAAACGTTCTGTGCTATGGCATCACGTACCATTGTATCTGAATAAGGAAGTCCACATTCACACTCAAAAGCACAATCCCTAGTAAGGCCTTGCAATGTTGCAACCCACTCCCTATTAGTCTGACCGGCCGTACGTTTTGTACGAAAGAACGTATACCTCTTTGCAACGACATTTACTGTTTCTTTGAAATAGGCATCTAACGCCGACAAAATTTCCTCGTAGGACAGAGTTGCTACGTCGCGTCGGGGAAACAATTTCACTATCACACGGTAGGTGGACACACCTACACACGAAAGCAAAAATGGCTACCGCTCATTACCTTGAATTCTGTAGGCGGCGAGATGGAATCCAAATTGTTGTGACCACTCCGTCCATGATTCCTGGGCTGAATCAAAATTACGGAATGGTGGTGCAACTGCGTGTTGTGGCTGCGGTAGCGGTGGAGCGGCGGCGGCCGCATCGGTTTGCAGTGCACGTTGACCCTAGACGAGCTGTCCAAGGGCATCCAATAACGCCTGCGTCTGCTGATTCTGCAAGCGATAAAATTCGGACAGTACATCTGGAGAAGCCATGACACAAGGAAATTGGAGCAAAGCAAGTAGAAAGAACAAGATCCTGATTGATCCGTGTCGCCAAAAATGTAGTGTCGGCAGACTTGCCAACACTACGCACACTAATTGAAAGAGGCGGCCAAGATGCACGCGCTAACTCATGAAGGATGGAGTGAGGTCTGAAACAGGATATGTAATGAATGCTATAAAGAAAAGTACGTAGCTGCTATAATACTTAACTTTAATCCATCCTTTGTATACATCGTTCTTGATGAGACATCTGGAGATTGTGGCGATACAAGTGAGACTCTTTAGAAACAAGCTATCTAAGGCTAATGGCGCCTTGCTAGGTCGTAGCCATTAACTTAGCTGAAGGCTATTCTAACTGTCTCTCGGCAAATGAGAGAAAGGCTTCGTCAGTGTAGTCGCTAGCAAAGTCGTCGTACAACTGGGGCGAGTGCTAGTCAGTCTCTCGAGACCTGCCGTGTGGTGGCGCTCGGTCTGCGATCACTGCCAGTGGCGACACGCGGGTGCAACATATACTAATGGACCGCGGCCGATTTAAAGCTACCACCTAGCAAGTGTGGTGTCTGGCGGTGACACCACATAAAGAATTGCACCGCATTTCATATGTAAAACCGTTTATTGAAAGATAATCTGCTTTTTAACTTTTTCTTTGCCATAAAACTTTTCACTTCACATAGCTAGTATGCATTGTCAGACTTAGAAACTGTTACCATGCAGCAATGTTTGAAGTTAAATATCCAATCAAGAACCAAGAGAACTTATTTAAACAGAAATTACGAATGCATTGTTATTGTGAACAGACGACACCGTGTTATTGTGTGCGTACATTCTTGCTTATTAGTTGCACGATTACGTAATGACTATAAGGCTTACATAGTTAGAACATATACTGGTACTGCTAATGAGATATACTGGCAACGCTAATGAGATTTTAATGCAACATTTTGGTTTACTTGAAAATACATTCTGGATTTAAAGTACTTTCTGTGAGATACCAGATGACACAGTGGTTAGTTTATGTGACAGCTACACGATTTTATCACGACGCTACTAATGAGTGACAATTTACAATGTTGCTTTTTCAGTGTTTCTGTTTTATATCTGCACAGTTTTTCTGAATTATTCTGGAAAGTAAAACATGTTTTAGTGGTAACTTTTGTGGTATAGCTACAATGAGACAGCCTTTTCCATAGCACAAGAATACGTTACAGCACAATACTTTCTTCATCACGGCAATAAGCGTAATAACTAAGATATCTATACGCAAAGCATTTCACTTTTGTTTATCATGAGGTAAGTACATTGGCTTCTGCAGAACTTAGCTTTCAGAGGACAATAACTACGACACTTCCACAGAGATTATCTTACAGCAAGACGCACATTTAGCGCTACAGGACATGTATTTGAGTGATTAATTTTGTACTTAAATCATTTATATTTAAAGATATTTGAAGTACAATAATACAAAGGTTTTCCGTAATACATTTCATTCCATTGTTGTAACCTGTAACACCTGAGGGTATAATTACATTAATCCTCAGGGGGGTACACGCCTACTTTGTGTACCATGTGTTTGGCAAGCACAAGGAGCCCTAGCTAATATGGTATTTGCTTACACAACTTTACACATCGGTACCATATTTCTCTAACACAGAATTACACAGCTATCTGATTATTTAACAGAGAAACAAACATTTCTTTACTACATCAGTGACAGATGTTTACGTAATTACACAGTTGGATAACTTCACACTTACGAAATTGTAGTTTGTCTGTACTTTGTGAACTGTTCATATTTTTTCGGACCCATTGTGATGATATGAGAGCTTTGAATGATATATTTTGTATGGGATCACGATTTTTAAAGTACGTTTGAGGTAGATGACACTGCTGAAATGAGCAGAGAATATTTTTTAGGTTTTGAAATTATTGGAGGAAGCTACGACGATTTTGAGATTTGACTGAGGTGTTATGATGTTATTTTTACGACGACGATGTGTATTATGCTGTTGAGGTATGTTTATGATCAATAAGCTGATGCTATATGAGGAATTTGATTATGCTACTTATTTATTATGATGAAAGATTGAAGAAGTGTAGACAAATATGTATATGTATAATAAAGTAAGGAATAATGAGTAGTGGTTAGGGACTCTGATTTGTGGAAAAGGTTGTTGGAAACCAAGAATCTTACTTTAAGAGTTATGAAATGTATGTAAATGCGTGAGTGTATTACAATGCCGACGAAAATTTTTTGGACACTATTATATTTAAAGGATTTTGTTTCTGCACATTTTTAACGCAAATTCTCAACCTGTGAAATTTTTTTATTTGAGACTGCCACTGTAGCGGAAACTGCTGTCGTAAATATTTCGGTAAGAAAGTTAAGTGCCCACCTGCACGTAATGCGTCGTGGGCACCCAGCTGGGCGACAGTCGGTTGGAAAAAAGCCATTATGTGTGCCAGAGGCGCAGGTGGAGATAAAAAAAAAGGGGAGGCCATTAACCTCGCTTCGGACGTTCCTTTGTAGAAAGCATCGCAAATACGACACTTTCATTACTTGGAAACATATCGTACTTTCTGATATTTACTGAAATGCCTAATGAAATGACAAGAAATAGTTTGTCTACACACCTGATTATGACTACTGTCTTTCTAGATGAGAGACTTTTTTACTACTTATGAAATGCTACATGGCTATTGAACAATGTTCTTATGCTTTGCTTTGTACATAGTTGCTTATTTCATTTGATATCTAGTTTCTAGCTGCACTGCAGCATTGGTAAAAATAAAATTTTATAGATGTATTAATATAAATATTTTCTGTCTACAGATCGAGTAAATAATAATTTTTTTCAAAAAAAAATGAGGGAGCACAAAAAGACATTTACCTTCACAGGAACTGCATTCATAATTTTCTTTTCAAGTACTTGGTAATTTCTTTTCTAGAATAAATTGTGATGCATCACTCTAGTGTTAAGATGTGACATAGTTATTAGACTTGGCCATTTTTAGTGTAATATTTTTTTCTGCTTGAGGTCTAGGTTTAAATTTTATTTGCTGCTGCTGTTTGCCACACATAGTGTTACTGAATTTAACTTTGTATTACTCTGTTAAGCTAGTTTTACTACTGATTTATTTTTCTTGTTGCTGCACATTGGCTCATATTAGTTGTAACATTGCATTGCTTGGTAATTTAGATTTCCTGTAGCTTGCTTTGCAATTTTCCATTTTCTTGTCATTGCTGTTTGTGTTATTTGTTTTGTGCTGCTGCATTGCCTCGTCCCTTAGTTTAGCATCTGAGCTCAGTAGATTTAAGTTAGCTTAAGAGAAAGTAGACTATATAAGAAACTGATTATGGACAATAGGGAAAAAATGCATTGAGAAGTTATATGAAAAAGATTTGGGCCAAAATGAGTATTGTACACTGAGAAATAATTATTTTGAAAGAAATATGAATAGAATACAGAAAGCAGGTATAGATAGGACTTTTGGAAATAATGAAGAACGAAGGGAGATCTCCGAGAAGTAAAGAAAGTTTTGTTTGCAAAATACTGCAGTAAAACAAACCCAGTCCTTTCCTTGTATTATTCCGCTATATGTTTATGTACCATTGTGTATTTGTCTTTTTCCTGTCTTTAAGTGTTTAGCTAATAAGATTTATGTTGTAGAATTTTTCAAATACTATGTTATTTACCTTGTAAAGATGCTTAGACATTATTTATTCTGTTTTGTTTTAATGCTCATGTATGTAGTTGATATTTCGAAAGTTATTCTGATCTTTTATGTATTTACTTATGTCATAATTCCTGTAACACTGATGTATCTATTTATTTCTATTCTTTTGTAAAGCCTGTTTTACTACAAATGTTATCTGTATTGTTATGTTCTTTAATGATGTATTTTGTACCTTTGTAATTGTATTCTCATGTTATAAAATTGTAATTGACACCAGTTCATCAAATTAAGTACCTTGTAAGTTACATTTCACTTCACACGTTTCTGTTGGTCATAGTATATGGACAATATGTGAGAAGTAGGGACTGTTAGTGTTTGCACGTGTGTTAATAATTCAGCAAGGTACTGGATAACAGCATTGCTGGTTCTGAGGACATTGCAAACAAATTTTTTGTGAGTGGACAAGTGGTGGTTTATGGACTTGCTATATTCTCCGCAAGACTCTTTGATGGTGATTGTGCACCTGCACAGTCGCAACAGATGGCTGCTGGCCGTCTCTACAAGGACTGCAGTGGGTCTGCACCTCTGGTGGCCCACCAATACCACAATCTCTACCAGGACTACAGTGGGTCTGCACCTCTGGTGGCCCACCAATACCGTAATCTCTACCAGGACTACAGTGGGTCTACTCTGTGATGACCTGCCTACCAGTATTCTTCAAAACTTCGAATGACTCTGCTGTGGGTTTACTCTGTTGTGGCCCATTACCTGTCTGCATGTCGAGAGTCAGCACTGTCTTTCCGTTGGAAGGACAACACAACTTCCTCAAGACAGCATGGAAATCCACTACTTCCATGTGCATTTTCTTTTACTAATGAGACTTTGTGAAAAAAAAACTGTAATTACTATTATGATGAACGATCAGGACTGTCTTTATGGACTGTGAGAAAATTTTAGCTTTTGACCAACATTGTATCAATAGGTGTGTGCATTTGATATCTTTGTTATTGTAATTATGAAAAATTTTATCAAATCATTATTGGGCACTGCCCAAAACAATTTGTAAAATTTTTTGTGGGGAGCATGGGGGCTATGTAAGTAGGCTGTTTATGTTTTCTTATTAGTAACGCCACGTAGCGCTCTGTATAAAAAAATCACTGGCTGTGCTGTGTGCAGTCTGTGGCTAGTTTGCATTGTTGTCTGCCATTGTAGTGTTGGGCAGCGGCAGCTGGATGTGAACAGCGCGTAGCGTTGCGCAGTTGGAGGTGAGCCGCCAGCAGTGGTGGATGTGGGGAGAGAGATGACGGAGTTTGGAAATTTGTAAGATATACAATGATCTGTTATGTATATTATGAGTTTTCAACATTATTAAGGTAAATACATTGTTTGTTGTCTATTAAAATCTTTCATTTGCTAACTATGCCTATCAGTAGTTAGTGCCTTCAGTAGTTTGAATCTTTTATTTAGCTGCCAGTAGTGGCGCTCGCTGTATTGCAGTAGTTCGAGTAACCAAGATTTTTGTGAGGTAAGTGATTTGTGAAAGGTATAGTTTAATGTTAGTCAGGGCCATTCTTTTGTAGGGAATTTTGAAAGTCAGATTGCGTTGCGCTAAAAAATTGTGTTTCAGTTTAAGCACAGTCCTGTATAATTGTTATAAGGGAAAGTTTCAACAAGTCACTGCTATCGCTTATCTTGCGGCTCGTCTTCTACACTCCGTTCATCATAAGAATAAACCTGATGTAATACTAATAATAATTAAAAAAAACAATGGCGATGATTGGTCATAAGCCGTAACACACGTATACTGGTGTTATTACGCTTTTGGAAGTAGGTCCTACTTTCGTATTAGATATATTGTTATTAAGTTACGTTAAATGAAACATTAAGATATTCAAGTGTATTAGCATCCATCAAAGTTTTTCTTAATCACGCTTTAGGTATGTAGCTTTTATTTCAAAAATCGTGTACAGTCACAGCCTCTGCACTCTTGTGCTCTGATTATCGCTTCGTTAATACGCACTATGAAAATGGCTTAGCCTGCTTCCTGTTCTGTAGTGAAACACGCGTGTGGAACATGGTTAAAAAGTGCCGAGGAGTCTGCTGTTTTTAATATTTTTCATAAATTTACAGAGGTTGTCGGCTTTCAAGTTTTCTGAGGGACTGTACTACATACAGATGAGACAATTACACCTTGTATGTACAGCAGAGACGGTAGCGCAGATAATTAATATCACATGCAGTTAATGGTTCGCTGGTTCAAGTCTCGTCGGGCTCACTTTTTTTCTCGTTCAATTTCTAATATCTACATCGCGTAACTGTAAAATTAATTTTTTTGATTAAGGCACACCTTGTTTTTAATTACACATAGAACGCGAAGTTCCTGTTTTCATTTCAAATATAAATTCTTAATTTTCAATATTTTATGAAAGAACGATAATAGAGGCTGCTTACATTAAAAAAAGACATAGCAGTTTAATTTTTTGTTGGAAAAATGAAAAACCAAACACTCTTTGTTTGAACTGTGTCCATTGTTGTATACCACAGATGTAGATAGGTGCAGAGACATGAAAAACAATCATTTCCACAGTATCGAGAAGCGCTATACAAATGCTGCATTTTTACATTTGCCATTGTACCATTACAATATGAACCCAAGAGAACTGACCTGGAGCCAAGTTAAGGGATTTGGCCCGAGAAATAACTAGACCGTTAAGCTGCCAGAGGTACTGGAATTAACGCTCACAGCTTTTTGCATTGCCACTGCCAGACGCAGGCGGGATGTAGAACGGCAAGTAGTAAAAGAAGAGGAGAAAATGCGGCGCCTGATGGTTTCGTGAATTCTGTTGTCGATCGACTCATCATCAACGTAGCAGATGACAAGTTCCAGGACTGAAATGTATTTCTCGGATTTGGATACGGAAGGAGCTAGGAGGTTACCAGACGACGGTAATTATTACCTTAAATGGCTTCAGTATTAGACAGTACGGTGAAATCCCTACAGTATGCTTTCGCATCGCGCATAGCTTGCTCAGAAAAATTACCCTGTGTTTAAGTTAGTAATTTTCATCACTCATGTTTGTAATTAGAATACTATGTCAGGTAAGAAGAGAGCATTTTATGCTTTCAGTCTGGTCGCCTAAGAAGCGTGCTGTGGTGCTAGAGTTTTGCCGAATATTATTTCATTCTCTTTAAAAATTAAATGATATCGGAAGCTGTATTGTTTCTTTGCCCGTCTCTCTTTGCTGCAACTGTTCACATCATTGCATGTTAGTTGGACCGCTGGCTGGGTAAAGCTGTTGTCCCGCATTATCGCCCAATCTATCTACGTGTAACACAGAATAAAATGTATCCTTATGATCGTAAATGACTGTACGGGTCACAATTTGGCTTCCGCTCCACGTGAAACGAAATCTAATGAGATTTAAAGAAGCGCGGAAGGATACATGCGTAATGTTTACGTCAGGTTTATTCTTATGACGAACACAGTATAGTGTGCTCGTCTTCTCGCTCGTCTTCTAGTGTGCCGCGGCTAGGTGGAGCGGCGCTTACATTCTCTTCGGGTAGGGGCCGCTTCTGTCGCGGTGTCGTCCTAGTCAGCGTACTATTGACTGACGTCCTCTCACAGCCCTATTGTTGTGACGTACCAGGCCGACGTACCGCGTCCTGATGTTACGCCAGAACACTTATGATGATGAATAGTTGTTTAAAATTCATACTGCTCCTATTGGTGGGCCACCGTCACTGGATAGACGCGAAATGGGCAGAACACGGGAGGGGAAATTTTTATCAAAAATACGAGGGCTATTCAGAAAGTAGGGAACGTTTCGGCATTAAAAAAACTAAGTACAAGGAACACATTTTATTACATAATCTGAAATAGCGACTGACATACTACTTTTCCACATAGTCACCAAACACATTGAGGCACTTATCATACCGGTGGACAAGGTTTGAAGTACCTTCGTTGTAAAATTCTGCTGCCTGGGACTTCAGCCAGTGAGTCATGCCCGCTGGATTTCCGCGTCGTCATCAAAGCGCTGTGTTGCAAGCCAGTTCTTCATTTTGAGAAACAAGTGAAGTCGCTTGGTGCAAGATTGGGGCTGTAGGGCGGATGAGGGAAAATTTCCCATTTGAATGAATTAAGGAGTTCTTTAATGCGGTTTGCCGTGTGAGGTCGAGCATTGCCGTGCAAAAACAAAATTTTGGACATCACCTTTCCTCGGCGTTTGTTTTGAACGGCTTTCTAAGGCTGTGTAAAGTTTGACAGTACCGGGAAGAATTTATGATTGCTCCACGTTCGAGAAAATCAATAAGAAGCACACCTTGCCTATCCCAAAACACTGTCGCCGTCAACTTCCTTGCTGACAAGGTTTGCAAACATTTTCTTGGTTTTTGGGAGGACCTTGTGCGCCCTCACTCTATGGCCTGTAATTTTGTCTCCAAATTGACGTGTTTCACCAAAGTCTCGACACCGATTACGATTCGATCCAGTAATGAATCCCATGTTTGTGCTAGGCCTCCATAAATGTCAACGTTGTCCCCATTCGCTGTTCTTTATGGAGCTCTGTAAGCATTTTGGGCACCCATCATGCACAAGATTTGTGGTAGCCTAGCTTTTGAGTGACAATTTCAAACAACAAAGTCCGTGAAACTTGTGGAAAAGAAAGCGAAAGCTCCGTTATTGTGAAGCAACGGTTGTCAAGAATCGTTTCATCAACTTTAGCGACAAGATCGTCAGTCACAATGCTCGGGCGTCCACTCTTCTCTTCATCATGAACGTTGGCTCGGCCATTTTTAAACCGAATGCACCATTTCCGGACGGAACATTCACTCATTACTTTGTTCCCGTACACTTCGCACAGTTCACGATAAGTTTATGCGGGTTTTAGGTTTTCTTGCCAACAAAAACCATATCACAGACTGCACCTCGCAACTGGCGGGATTTTAGATTGCAGAGCACATTTCAAATTCGAATATCGAAAAAATCAGACTCGCAGAGTCGTTCCCGCTGTCACGGATGGATGCCGACTGAGCTGCCGAGCACGCACATACCAAAATATACGCGATCGGAGCGCGCCTAGCGGCGTCAGACGGAAATGTTCCCTACTTCCTGAATAGCCCTCGTAAGACGGCTTTTCAATTATTAAGATCCTATCTGTAGCGAAACGGAAACCACAGTGAAAACCCGATGAAGCTTTGCACAGATGCGCTGGGCGGTGTCTCTACTACGCCCATCGATCGTGTCACGTCGCTGTTTTTAGTTCTGAGCGCACAGTGAGCACATAAACATACTTCGCAAATAGTCTCTCCCTCCAAGTGTGGGTGCCTGATAAGAGTTTCCATCTAATTTCATGCAACCCCACATAACGTAACCGTCATGCATTTCCTTTTTCATGACAATTCTTGGCCACACACTGCAGGGGCAATGAAGACGCTCCTACAGCGTTTTCGGTGGGAGGTGTTTGATCACTCATCATACAGCTCGGACTTGGCTCCCTCTGAACTTCACGTATGCTCAAGTGAATCCTGGCCATGAAAACATCATTGTAGACCACCGTAGAGGATTCACGTTAACCACAGGCGGCTGCCTTCTGTGACGAAAGTAGAGGTAACTTTGTACAACGCTACGACAAATGTCTAAGTCGCAGCGTAGGAGAAGTAGCTGGAAGGCGTAGCTAACTGTTGCAAATGAAACATTTTCGATTTTCACCGTGGCTTATCTAGCGGACCTTACTTTCCGAATAGCTCTAATATTATGATCCGCAGATTTGGCTTCCTGTTGTTTGAGTTTCGGGCGCACAGCGGCCGCGTACTTACCTCCTCGATGGCGGGAACAACGAAGCCGGAAGCATATAGCCGTCCTATCTATTGAGGTTAATTCGATCATAGACATTTCAATCGCTTTTCGAACTGTTTTTTTGTAAATGTTTGTTTACTTAGCAAACACACATACGTTATTGAAATCAGTGTCAATTCACAGTCACATACGTTATTAAAATTAGTGTCAAACCAACAGTCTTGTGCTATTCTGATACCGCAGACTTCACGCTTCGTTTTAGCCACACGTGGCGTTCGCTTTCATTAATAAGTTCTTTAACAGTCTTTCCCGTTCGCCTGTATGCACTTTTCACTGCTACACGGCATTTCATAGAGCCCGCAGTGTGGAGGTAATATGGTGCATCCCTTTTGCGTAGGAAAAATGCTTTTATTTTGTTCTGGCTGCAGACAGATGTCTGTGTACCTTTCTTCCGACAAATTCTGCTGATGCGGTCAGTAGCTCCACAAAGCCGGCGGTAACTTAACAGAGTAAGAAGATGGTTCCTTGTAATTCGCATTAGCATAACTAGTATTTCGTTAAAGACATCTGCCGGTGGGTAAACTGTCATAGCCATTGTCCGTCTTCTCTTCTGTAAGAAATCCAACTCCGTCTCCAAGCTGTTGTGGTCGCTGATACGGAATGCACATGAAGACAGAGATTCGAGAACTGTTTGCTTCTGGGTTGGGTGGTGCGAACTGGTGTGTTAGTAGGCTTTCTATACACTCTGCATTCTAGAGTGTTGTCTGATATCCTGCGTACCAACACATCCAGGAACGGGAGACCACAGCCACTCGCAGCCCCAAGGTAAATCTGATTTTGGAGCGAATCTCATTTAAGAAATTGTGGAATCCGTAGAGCTCTTCTTTGCTATGTAGCCGTATAATAAATGTGTCATGCCCATCGCGGAGCGAATTGAGAGGTTTTAAAGGAGCGTTACCTAATCTTCCACAAAAATGTCAGCTGCTACAGACGACAAAGATGAACTCACAGCACCGCAGTCAGACTTTTCACAAAATCCTTTTGTACATTTAAAATACGTCTTTCTGCATCAATAGCCTCCCCATCGTCCACGTAATGCATCCTTCACTGGGCCAACAAATGAAAGGTGCGACATCCATGCTGTAGGGTGGATGGGGGAGAACAGTTCTGTGAGCTCCTTTGACAACGACTCACGGTGTTTGTTCATTGACATGTCACCGTAGACAATCTTCGGGCTCTGTGAATACCTACGATGCTCTGGTTTTACGCCAAAAGAAACTCAATGACAATTCTTTGCTTCGAACCCACCTCCGTTACAGACACTCTTCTGAAGGCTATGTACAGTGGTGCTACCTACTGAAGCTTCATAAAACAAATACCGCATTTTTTCACTCAAAACTTCCCGATAAAAATTGTGTTGCACTGCATATGAACGCATCTCGTATTTCACTTGGTACAACTGCAAAAAATAATATATCATAAATATCTCAATTATCGGTACTGGTAATTTTATTTGTCCCAAATACAGTTCACAATCCCCGCTTCCACTGATGTTCCGCATTTAAATTAGAAATTACATTCGTAATTGCGTTGCTTGGAAAGAAACGCTCGGCCACCAGCGGCCGGCCCTCGTTATGGTCCAGGAATCATCTCCTCTTGTACGTTGAGTATGTACTTGTTATATTTATTTTTCATGTTATTGTAATTGCTCTTTGCATTCCCAGAGCAGTGCCATTTTTGTATCAGCGTGTTCGTTGTAGTATTCGCCAGGCAAGCGTGTTACCACGCCGCAAGCTTGCAAGTGTTGTGTTCCACCATGGTACTGGATTTTGCACTGGTGTCTTCCTTCGCAGTGACTTATTGCAGCTCACCTAGAATGCTGCTTGTAATCTTGATTTTTCTTTGGGCGTTTCTTGAAATAGTATCCAGATGGTGTGCACTTACCACAGGTGGTTTCGCGCTTGACATCTATGTGGCCATGACTTTGGCACCTAAAGCACCTGTTAATTTTGCTGTAATTTTGTACTTTGTGTGAGGTACAGTTTATGTAGACCCCGTCTTGTTGTCTGGTTGCTCCAGAGCTTTGGTGTCGCCTCCAACACCAAATTTATCTCTTCCCAGTCCTTTGGGCCATGCTTGAACAGCACGTCTGTGCCACCAATAACCTACTCCTGTATTACATTCAAACTGGAGAGATTTCTTTCGAACGGCTACGTTTTCAGCTCGTCTCCCCTTGTATGTCCGGGAACGTCAAAAATAATTACCTTTGGGTAGTTTTTCTTTCAGTTTGAAACGGTAATTCTTGAGTGTGTGATGTCTCCATACTTTTTTTTCTCCGCGACCTGCTTATTTGGGACCTCAATAATATTGTTTGTGTTTTACTATACCGCATTTGGAGATCCTTAGGTCTTGCAGTGATGCGGCCATTAGGGTCCTTACAGAAACTTACTGGTAGATTAAAACTGTGTGCCGCACCTGGACTCGAACTCGGGACCTTTGCCTCTCGTGGGCAAGTGCTCTACCATCTGAGCTACCCAAGCACGATTCACGACCGGTCCTCAGAGCTTCAATTCTGCCAGTACCTCGTCTCCTACCTTCCCAACTTCAGAAAGCTCTTATGAAAAGCTCTTCAGAAAAGCTCGTCTCATACCTTCCAAACTTCACAGAAGCTGTTCTGAAAACGTCAGCCGCTGTGACCGAGCGGTTCTAGGCGCTTCAGTCTGGAACCGCGTGACCGCGACCTCAGATGTTAAGTCCCATACTGCTCAGAGCCATTTCTTTTTCTTCTGCAAACCTTGCAGAACCAGCACTCCTGAAAGAAATGATATTGCGGAGACATGGCTTAGCCACTGTCTGGGAGATGTTTCCAAAATGAGATTTTCACTCTGCAGTGGAGAGTGCGCTGATATGAAACATCCTGGTCAATTAAAACTGTGTGCCACACCGAGATTCGAACTCGCGACCTTTGCCTTTCGCTGGCAAGTGAAAGGTAGGAAACGAGATACTGGCAGAATTGAAGCTGTGAGTTCGGGTCGCGAGTCGTGCTTGGGTAGTTAAGATGGTAGAGCACTTGCCCGCGAAAGGCAAAGGTCTCGAGTTCGAGTCTAGGTGCGGCACACAGTTTTAATCTGCCAGTAAGTTTCAGTAAGGACCGAAATGGCCGCATCACTTAAAGACCTAAGGATCCCAAATGCGGTATAGTAAAACACAAACATTATTATTGAGGTCTTCCTGAACAATGTGTTTAACTTCAGCCTACTCTTCATCACTACTATATTGTGATCTGAGTCTATATCTGCTCCTGGGTACGCCTTACAATCCAGTATCTGATTTCGTAATCTCTGTCTGACCATGATGTGATCTAACTGAAATCTTACCGTATTACCCGACCTTATCCAAGTATACTTCCTCCTCTTGTGATTCTTCAACAGGGTATTCGATGTTACTAGCTGAAACATGTTACAGAACTCAATTAATCTTTCTCCTCTCTCATTCCTTGTCCCAAGCCCATGTTCTCGTGTAACCTTTTCTTCTACTTCTTCCCCTACAACTGCATTCCAGTTTCCCATGACTATTAGATTTATACCTGTGGTTGGTTTGCTGTCGATTCTATCACTGAGCTGTTCACAGTAAAAAACTTTGTGCCCTACCTTCCTAATCATAACGAATCCTACTCCTGTTATACCATTTTTTGCTGCTGTCTTCTTTCCACTTCACTGATCCCTAATATTTTTAGATTGAGCCTTTGTATTTCCATTTACAGATTTTCTAGTTTCCCTACCACGTTCAATCTTCTGAATTCGATGTCCCTACTCGTAGAACGTTATCCTTCCGTTGATTATGCAATCCTTTTTTCTTGGTAACCTCCGCCTTGACAGTCCGCTCCCGGATATCCGAATGGGGGACTATTCCGGAATCTTCTGCCAATGGAGAGATCGTCGTGAAACTTCTTCAATTACAGAAAGGTGGATACACATTACATGTCTTAAATGCAGTGGTTTCCATTGCCTTCTGTATCCCCATGCCACTGATCATTGCTGATTCTTCCGCCTTTAGGGGAAATTTTCCACCCCTAGGACAAGAGAGTGCCCTGAACCTCTGTCCACTCCTCCGCCCTCTTTGAAAAGGCCATTGGTAGAATGAGGTGTGACTTCTTATGCCGGAAATTTTCGGACGCCAATGCTGATTATTAATCAAAATTTAAGCAGCGGCGAGATTCGAACCTGAGACCGAAGTGTTAATATGGCGTCTTTATCGCCTTAAAGGCATTCTTGACCCAATCTCAAATGTAAGTAACGTTCCATACGGTTGCACCGTGTATTTAAAGCAAACCTGATTTGCATCCTCATAGTAGAGCTACAAGCGCCACTCTTACGGGCTGGAGCGAAATTTAAGTAGCCATCTTCTTGGAGATGTAGAAACACTTCTATTAACTTTTGTTTATGTCGCACAACTCATTATTAGTACTGCGGTGTGTTTTCCGTCAGTGTAATTCGATGGTGAGAGTTAGAAATCTGTGACCGACGGGACTCGACCTCATATCTCCCGCTTAAGGCCTTAAACACCTCGGCCATCAGGACACGCTTCCCATCAGACCCAAAACTGTCAAATTGTCACACTCTAGTAGCGTGCACGGCCCATTCACCTAATTGCTCGCAGAGAGGTTTGTATTCCCACAGGAGGCTTGGACCATGACGTTATCAATGCAGTCACGCCTACAGAGATACTGGTTTTATATATATACAGGGTGGTCCATTGATAGTGACCGGCCCAAATATCTTCTACTCCTTCCCCTATAACTGCATTCCAAATATCTCACGAAATAAGCGTCAAACGAAAAAACTACAAACAACGAAACTTGTCTAGCTTGAAGGGGGAAAACAGATGGCGCTATGGTTGGCCCGCTAGACGGCGCTGCCACAGGTCAAACGGATATCAACTGCGTTTTTAAAATATGAACCCCCATTTTTATTACATATTCGTCTAGTACGTAAATTAATATGGATGTTTTAGTTGGACCACTTTTTTCGCTTTGTGATAGGTGGCGCTGTAATAGTCACAAACGTATTAGTACGTGGTATCACGCAACATTCCGCCAGTGTGGACGGTATTTGCTTCGTGATACATTACCCGGGTTAAAATGGTCCACTTACCAATTGCGGAAAAGGTCGTTATCGTATTGATGTATGGCTATTGTGATCAAAATGCCCAACGGGCATATGCTATGTATGCTGCTCAGTATCCTGGACGACATCATCCACGTGACCGGACCGTTCGCCGGATAGTTACGTTATTTAAGGAAATGGAAGTGTTCAGCCACATGTAAGAAGTGAGCCACGACATGCAACAAATGATGATGCCCAAGTAGGTGTTTTAGCTGCTGTCGCGGCTAACCTGCACATCAGTAGCAGACAAATTGCGCGAGAATCGGGAATCTCAAAAACGTCGGTGTTGAGAGTGCTACATCAACATCGATTGCACCCGTACCACATTTCTACGCACCAGGAATTACTTGGCGTCGACTTTGAACGTCGTGTACAGTTCTGCCACTGGGCACAAGAAAAATTACGGGACGATGACAGATTTTTTGCACGCGTTCCACTTAGCGACGAAGCGTCATTCACCAACAGCGGTAACGTAAACTGGCATAACTGTTGGGCAACGGAAAATCCCCGATGGCTACGACAAGTGGAACATCAGCGACCTTAGAGGGTTAATGTATGGTGCGGCATCATGGGAGGAAGGATAATTGGCCCCCATTTTATCGATGGCAATGTAAATGGTGCAATGTATGCTGATTTCCGACATAATGTTCTACCGATGTTACTACAAGATGTTTCACTGCGTGACAGAATGGCGATGTACTTCCAACATGATGGATTTCCGGCACATAGCTCGCGTGTGGTTGAAGCGGTATTGAATAGCATATTTCATGACAGGTGGATTGGTCATCGAAGCACCATACTATGGCCCGCACGTTCACCGGAACTGACGTCCCCGGATTTCTTTCTGTGGGGAAAGTTGAAGGATATTTGCTATCGTGATCCACCGACAATGCCTGACAACATGCGTCAGCGCATTGTCAATGCATGTGCGAACATTACGGAAGGCGAATTACTCGCTGTTGAGAGGAATGTCGTTACACGTACTGCCAAATGCATTGAGGTTGACGGACATCATTTTGAGCATTTGTTGCATTCATGAGGTAATCACGCTGTAACAGCATGCTTTCTCAGAAATGATAAGTTCACAAAGGTACATGTATCACATTGGAACAACCGAAGTAAAATGTTCAAAAGTACCTACGTTTTGTATTTTAATTTAAAAAACCTACCTGTTACCAACTGATCGTCTAAAATTGTGAGCCACATGTTTGTGACTATTACAGCGCCATCTATCACAAAGTGAAAAAAGTTGTCCAACTAAAACATTCATATTTCTTTACGTACTACACCAATATGTAATAAAAAATGGGGGTTCCTATTTAAAAAACGCAATTGGTATCCGTTTGACCTATGGCAGCGCCATCTAGGGGGCCAACCATAGCGTCATCTGGTTTCCCCCTTCAAGCTAGACAAGTTTCGTTGTTTGTAGTTTTTTCGTTTGACGCTTATTTCGTGAGATATTTGGCCCGGTCACGATCAATGGACCATCCTATATATATATATATGTGTGTGTGTGTGTGTGTGTGTGTGTGTGAGTGTGTATCTGTGGAGTCTGTCATGTCGAACATGTCCATGTCTAACAGAAAAGACACCACAGATATATGTAGTGTTATTGTGATATGTTTCCCGTAGTCGAAGGAATGGGATCAGCTACAGTGTGTGCCTTGATTGGTAGTCATTGGTAAATGTGCTGTGTTCCTCATGTTAGAGATATGCCGTTCGGTGGCAGTTTACGGTGTTGTTAGTGCTGCCTGCCGGCTGGCAGCCAGGGTGGTGCAAGTCTCCTCTCTACTCATGTTTTAGGATTCTTTAGTATTTCAGTAGCCGCCCTGACCTTGTGTGTCACCACCTCTGGATACTTGTCGCACTTTCCCTAGAGTTAGACCATTGCAGGTTTATTGTGCTGCCCAAATCGACTGAGACGCTCGCGCCCCCAAATACCCGTTGCTACTGACCTGTTGGTTTCCCCGATGCAGACTTCTGCACTCTCACGGTCCATCTCAAAATTGCCCGCAGTCTGCAGAGCATTCACCTTGTCCATGATGTAGCCTAGCACATTCTGGAACTAGCGAGTGTCGTGGACAGAAATCCGGCGAAGGCGTTTAGGAATCCGGTCAGTGACATTCGTCACATAAGGTAAGTGAGTTGCTGGCTGCAGTTTCTCGATACCCTGCCTATCTTGCACTCTTTTGTTCGTTGCCATGGCTGTGCGAATCGATTTGGGGTCGTCACCATTCGCAAAGAACGTTGTTAGCAGCCATATAAGTTCGAATATATCACTGTATCTCGTAGCCACTGCGCGCAAATGATCAGAGAACAGACTGCTGTATTCTGGTTTGGGTCGTGGCGTGACTCGGCGTGTAAATAGCTGTCTGAGCTGTGTTACTGCTCAAGTTACGTGCTAGAGAAACCAAAATTTCAGTTTAACCACAGCTACTCAAAGGAGATAGGAAGCTAGGGATTTTTGCTGATGGACAAACTTGTGGTTGGTACATCATTTTAATTTTAACTAAAGAACAAATTTCATTATTACAAAGTTACAGAATCAGAATAACAATATAAAAATTTAATTCGGACCTTTGTCCTCTTAAGAAAATATACAACTGACTTTTTTTTGAACGGTACAAATGGAATTGCGAAAGATCAAGTCTTTAAATTTCGGACGCTTATCCTTCACCAAACTTGGGAAAACTATGTGATTAGATCTTGAATTAATATAACAAACAGTATTGTAAAGAAAATTAGATCTGTTTGCAAAAGGATCACAGTCATTCATCACCATAAGCACACTATCAAGTTCATTGCTTACGTAACCAAAATTTACACAACACTGATGATTCACCTTGAGTTACTTATGAAAAGATCTCGTCCGTGCCGGACGAGATAATTATATATATAATGACTTTTGAACACTATTAAGGTAAATACATTGTTTGTTCTCTATGACAATGTTTCATTTGCTAACTATGCCTATCAGTAGTTAGTGCCTTCAGTAGTTAGAATCTTTTATTTAGCTGGCAGTATTGGCGCTCGCTGTATTGCAGTAGTTCGAGTAACGAAGATTTTTGTGAGGTAAGTGATTCATGAAAGGTACAGGTTATTGTTAGTCAGGGCCATTCTTTTGTAGGAATTTTTGAAAGTCAGATTGCGTTGCGCTAAAAATATTGTTTGTCAGTTTAGTGTTGATCAGAATAAGTAAAGAGAGAAATGTCTGAGTACGTTCAGTTTTGCTCAGCTGTTTGGAAATAAAGTAATGTAAGAGGTTTATCAGCACAGTCATTCATAAATTTTTCTAAGGGACATTTCAACCATAAGTTTCACAAATCTTCACAGGTTATCAGCAGAATATGAATCATACGTAACTTCATGCTTCCAATTACGCGATGAGAAGATGTCCAGCATGAGATGACGGACCCGCCACCGTTTCGCACCCAAACGCGTCGACTAATCAGCACCGTAGGCCTACACCTGGTGCGCGGCAAAACGGCGAGGAAGGCGAGGCCCAGGCACAGCGGATGGAGAAGAGGCCCTGCCTTCATTTTGCCTCGTTGAACGCCAACCGGAGAAAGACCCCGGCCACACGCCAAGCCGGAAAACCAAAGGCGGAACAGTCAGAGATACAAGGCCAGACGAGAGTCGATGTCAGCGACGCAAGTGGAGCATGACTAGCGACACGGCTCACTGTCTGTGTGTGATCGCTTCCCATGTACTCTGAGCCCTGGTATTGTCCTGTGTACTTCCATGCCGAGGAATGAAACTGCGCGATTCTTCTCTACTGCGAACATGAGGTGGCTGTCGTATATTTTGTTGAGATATTCCTGAAACCTGTGTAACACTGTCTTATCTTGGGGTCATGAAGCGCCACGTATCTGAACCAGACATTTGGCGTAGAGAGGCTGAACCAAGTGCTGTTGCTTCAGAGGCTGTTAGCGAGGAAGGGGGAGAAACTATTCCTACGATGTCTATCTCCTCGTCTTTTATATGCCCTTTCAAGTATCTTGATGACAAACATAATGCAAATAGGCCACTTATGTCTGGTAGGACGTGCTCTTTCTGGATGAGAACAGTTTCGACTACTGTAAAGTCTGTTTATAGTGACTATACATCCGTGCGTAAAATTGTTTTCCTCTTGATGCGTTCTATAACGTTTGTTGAGTTTCTCACAGAAAACTTCGTTTTGCCAAATAGTGGTTTTAATATTCAGGCTAGATAATTTGCCGGTTGAATGTAGCCGAATTAATCCCATTTACGACCGGTCATAGAGGATGGCATTCTTTCATTATTTTCGCACTCCATAAACTCTAGGGGGAACTGGGATTCTCAGAATGAGCCCCTTGACTGTATCAGCGTCAGTTAGTGGGTCCTCGATCGAGGTCTGCGTGTTTGGAACTATCTTAGCCATAAGGTTCGCCCTCATTTCATTGCAGATAGGCTCCATATAATAAATCCTCAATCTTGCCATTTCGTCCGATTTTGTCCACAACTGACTCATGCTCGTACCAGATCTGAACTGTGACTATCTCAGGATACACGCGCTTACCAGAGTTACTTATATAATCGAAGCATAATAAAATACTCAGATATTTGTGGCGTGATATGAAATATTGATTTACATTTTAAATTTTTGTATGCGCTTTAAAATAATTTGAATCTACACAAATTAAATTTATAAAATGAAATAACTTTTTAGAAAAAAATTTGGAAATTTGTGGTAAGGTCTTATGGGGCCAAACTGCTAGGGTCATCTGTCCCTAAGCTTACTCACTACTTAATCTAACTTAAACTAACTTACGCTAAGGACAACACACACACCCATGCCCGAGGAAGGACTCGAACCTCCGACGGAGGGAGCCGCGCGAGCCATGACAAGGCGCCCCAGACCGCACGGCTACCCCGCGCGGCAATTTTTTAGAACATTACTGTTCCACATATGACGAAATTTACTAAAGTTTGTTTACATCATGACAGAAACAAAAGCACAAGCGTTATTTAGACAACTGTTTCTTCAAAAAGGAATCTGCAGTGCTGTAACTGAACCCCACGTTACGAAAATGACAGTGTACTGACTGATAGTACATCGTGACAGCTAATGAAGAGACTGATACCCAACGAAACGAACTCCCGTACCTTTAAAGACGCTAGAGCCTACACGAATTTCTGCGCTCCTTCTCACGTTGTCCAGATAGCTTTCGCGCTCGAGTGCAAAGGTAAATGAATCAATTTTCGCGGCCAGCGATAGTATCGGAAACTCCCCTTCGTGCTACTTATGTAACTGTTTGTGTGTCAAGACGAAGACAGATGACGTCATCACTTTACGTAAACGTAAATAGTGGCCAGCACGCCGAAATGGGCGCCTTTGGTAGTTTATGTAACTGCTGAAAATTTTATTGTTCAGACAAGTTTGTCGTTTCGAAATGAAATTCGTTCGTTAGTGATTGATGCTGCTCACTGGGACGTCATATAAAAGAGCAGGTGAGAGGTCAGATATTGATTCTATTGTATTCGATCATCCGAGCTCGCGAAGAATTGAAGTGCAACTGCCCCGTTCCCAATTCCTCCCCGCCCCTCCCCCTCCCCCCCATCCCCCTCAGGCGGTCCCTGAACACGCCGACGCCGACAGAAACTGCAATATTCTGCAGGGTGCTGCTGCGGCTTCCTTTTTGGCAAACAAGTCTGTCTTTCCCTCTCTCTGTCTGTCTGTCTGTCTATCTCTCCCCCCTCCCCCCCCCCCCTCTCAGGAATCCCTCTCGCCGTCCAGAGGCAGTGCGTGCCATGAAGGCAAGGGACGCTGTAGGACGAGGTGTGGGGTGGTGGTGGTGGTGGTGGTGGTGGGTTTTATTCGGGGTTCCAGCGGCAGGGTGGCACGGGGGGGGGGGGGGGATGAATTCGATTTAAAACTGCTGAGAACACGACGCGGTGGCTGCCAACGCGGTTTGGTGCGAGCGACGCCAATAAAAGTTTGATACGCCCAGCGCAGCCGGGGGAGGAAGGCATCGGACGCTTTGCGCACCCAGCCGGGATAACGACCGACGGACCGAGTCGGCTGGACTCGGCGGCTGCGGCTGGCAGCAGAATGCAATTACGCTTTGTCACTTCACACTGGTTGTCGTTTAGTCGGACCGGCTCTTCCTTTTAGGCTTACTCATAATCTTCCTGGTTCCACTGTGAATCAACGAGTTAAATTAGTGGTAGGAGTATTGCTGACTGCGTGAGTACACTTAAAAAGAAGAAAGACGTACCACGAGGGAATTATGCGAATGAGACGGAAGTAAATAGTTGCGATTTACATGCAGAGATATAAGAATGATTACAGTTGCAGAAGAACTGGATGATTTATTCAATAGAAAGAACTTGACAAATTGAGCAAGTCAATAACGTGTTGGTCCACCTGTGGCCCTCATGCAAGCAGTCTCGAGATGGTTGGAGGGCACTGCCCATAATGCTCAAAACATTCTCAATTGAAGAGAGAACCGGCGCTCTTGCTGGCTGGCCAGGGTAGGGTTTGGCAAACACGACAACGAGCAGTAGAAACTCTTGTCGGGTGCGGGCACTATATTGGAAATGAAAGCCCACGATAACTTTCCATGAATGAGGTGTAGAATGTCGTTGACGAACCGCTGTCCTGTATGGGAGCCGCGGATGACAACCAAAGGTGTCCTGCTATGAAATGAAATGGCACCTCTATCCATCACTCCTGGATTGCGAGGCGAAAGGCGGTCGACAGTCAGATTGGTTCAAAATGGTTCAAATTCCTCTGAGCACTATGGGACTTAACATCTGTGGTCATCAGTCCCCTAGAACTTAGAACTACTTAAACCTAACTAACCTATCACACACATCCATGCCCGAGGCAGGATTCGAACCTGCGACCGTAGCGGTCACGCGGTTCCAGACTGAAGCGCCTAAAACCGCACGACCACACCAGCCGGCGTCAGATTGGTATCCAACAGGTGTCCAGGTTGTCTCGCGACACACTTCGGCCTGAAATCCCATTGATGAGAGTAGAATTGTCTTAAGTGCTGAGTCCAGCAAAGATGTGAATGGAGACGCTCTGGACAGTGGTAGTACATCAGTATGACTATCGCGCACCGTACGGCCCGACAACCAGAATGATGGTCTGGAGTGGCACTTCATTTCCTAGCAGGACCCTGTTCATTGCCAGCCGCGGCTTCCTTACAGCACAGTAGTATGTCGACGATATTCTACGCCCCGTTCTGTTGCCCTTCAAGGCAAGCCAACCTGCCTTATATTTCAGGAAAATAATCTCCACCTACCACACGGCGAGAGTTTCTTCTGCTTGTCTTCGTGATTTCGAAGTCCTACATTGGCCAACGAGGTTCCCAGTTGAGAACGTTTGGAGGACTGTGGGCAGGGCCTTCCAACCAGCTTGTGATTTTAAGCATCTAAAGCGCTAATTTCTCGGGATTTGGCAAAATATCCTTCAGGAGGACATCCAACAACTCTGCCAGGTAATGTCAAGCCGGGCCGGCCACAGTGGCCGCGCGGTTCTAGGCGCTACAGTCTGGAACCGCGCGACCGCTACGGTCGCAGGTTCGAATCCTGCCTCGGGCATGGATGTGTGTGATGTCTTAGGTTGGTTTGGTTCAAGTAGTTCTAAGTTCTAGGCGACTGATGACCTTAGATGTTAAGTCCAATAGTGCTGAGAGCCATTTGAGCCATTTTTTGTCAAGCCGGATAAATGTTTACGTAAGGAGCCGAGGTGGACCAACACGCTACTTATTTGCTTAGTTTGTGAAGCTCTTTCTCTTGAATAAATCATCAAATTTTTCTGAAATGGTAACCATTTCCATCCCATTCAGATAATTCCTTTCTGGCACGCCGTTTCTTTTACCTTTTTCGTCTCAAAGTGTATATCCGAAAGGCAAAAAAATTATTTGAGGCTCATTTCACTTACGTGGTGTGTTTCTCATTTTTGATAATACACACCTCGAGACCTTCTATGGGACAATGAGACTAGCATGTTCGTCGTTGCGTTGCAGCTCTGTATCTGGTAACCTAAGTATGAGTGACCACATGTTAAAACTATCGGATGATTTAATTTTAAACCTGTGTTAGTTCACCCTTCCTATGCCTTTCGTGAATGCCGTGCTGTAAGATCGACTGCCTGTACTCCTTCATGAATGGTGGCTGTAGCTTCAGTCGGCTATCGCGTATGCTGTATGCATATGTTCGTCTATGGATCGTCTCTCTACTTGCGAGGAATGTTGCAGAATTTCTCTGCTCTGCTGTGGGACTCATAATGTGACGTGAATTCCACACCTATTACAGGAGCGAATAAAACAACTTTGACCATTTAGATCGTGAATGAGATTTTCACTCTGCAGCGGAGTGTGCGCTGATATGAAACTTCCTGACAGATTGAAACTGTGTGCCGGACCGAGATTCGAACTCGGGACCATTGCCTTTCGCTGGCCAGTGCTCTACCAACTGAGCTACCCAAGCACGACTCACGACCTGTCCTCACAGCTTCAATTCTGCCTGTACCTTATCTCCTGCCCTCCAAACTCGACAGAAGCTCTTCTGCAAACCTTGCAGAACTAGCACTCGTGGAACAAAGGAGACGAGGTACTGGCAGAATTGAAGCTGTCAGGACGGGTCGTGAGTCGTGCTTGGGTAGCTCATTTGGTAGAGCACTGGCCAGCGAAAGGCAATGGTCCCGACTTCGAGTATCGGTCCGGCACACAGTTTTAATCTGCCAGGAAGTTTCATTTAGATCGTGTTTGGATTTCCGTCAGAGCAGTCACAGATAGCCGCAGACAGTTACGGATCGATAATCTTTCTTATTAAGCTTTAATTTTTAACGGAGTTCAACTCATTTTGCCGTCGAACTGAAGTGATGGTTACTTTCTCTGTCGCGCTGTTCCAGATGTTGTTTTATTTGAAAGGAGTAAGATGTTGCTGTCATATTACTGCCCACGCTGCTGTGCAATTTCAGCAGCTACTCCAGTTCACTGTATTTCTTGTGATCATGTTCTTATGAAATGCCAAGTGTATTGATACGCCTGCGATATTTCGTCTACAGCTGTCTCATATGGAGTTCCATATGATACAGTCAGCTTTGCCTACCATGGTAACGAATTAATTTGCAATTTTACATGTGTGTAATTTACTTTAAGTCTTTGGGTAATTTAATGTATGACAATTTAGTTCACATACTTTATGCAATATGTAAGTGAACACATGAGCAATCTATTAATGTGAACTGTTAGCTACTGCCAAAACGTGATTTTTTCGCAGCCTTTGTACTAGAAGTCTGCTGTATGACAGTGCTTCTCTTTGACTATAAGATTATAAAACGAAAAGCCGTAGTTTGTGACATAACATTGTCCACAGACCACTGTCTTTATAGATTTAAAACATTCGAATTTTCACTATGTATGTGACATAACATTGTCCACAGACCACTGTCTTTATAGATTTAAAACATTCGAATTTTCACTGTTTATCGTATTTCTATTATCTGAAACTGTGTTTGTGGTAAATATATTTCCCCAAAAGGTGAGGAAATTACTCTATTGCAGTGGAGCCTTCGCAGCAAACAATCGCAGATGGATCCGTTACAAAACTACTTTGTTCAAATTAATCGAGACAAAAATCTCGTTTACTAGAATTATTCTGTCAGGGAACAGAAGTTAGTCAAGAACTGAAATTAGCTTTCACGCTTATTTGAGTAATGTCAATCCGACTGGGAGATTCTACAGATAGTTTGCGTTTTCTGATTGGTATATGTGAAACTTGTACATATATGTTTGACTTTGTGCAACTTAATATGGGCTTGAGCCTCAAATCGTTGACACATGCGACTGGAATGAGTTGCTCATAGATGATCTGGAAGAATCAGTCACTGGGTAAGAAAGTGAACTCAGGATAGATTGTGCGTATGTATGTATGAGGAGCCTTTGTTTAGCAATCTTGGAAGAGATTGTTTTTACAGGAGCTGGTGACAAGGCTTCGGATTTGTTGCCTTAAAGAGCTATGGAAATATTCCATATTTGTTTTCCACTTTCTGGGTTCGTGACGTCTCCATGTGGTCCAACCAACATTGGCTGTTGTGGGACAGATGTCAGCAGGGTAGCAATACGGCTTCTGGTCCAAAAATCGTTGATGTCAACAGCAGCATACCTGGAATCTTGGAATCGTAATGTCAGTGTAATTTTTTCCCTGAATTACCTACTTCCTGGTATTCCCTCCCCATGTGGCCAATGGCGTTACATGACGTCATTCTGTTCTCAGCCAGCGACTGCAAGGGCACAGGGCACTGACGACTTGGCCAATGGCGTGGAAGCTCAGCCCCACATTTTTACATCAGTATTAATTTTTATAATTTGGTTGTGTGAGAATCATCTTTTTCTGGTTACACGTTGTAGTGAGATCACCAGTATGCAACATCAGCAGCAAGCAGAAGAAGACTGAAGGTAAGTATTTGTCAATTCTTCTTGTTATAACAACAGGATTACTATTAACAAAACAACCAATTTATTCATGTGCATCACAGTGCTCCAACATGGTGTGAGAGCAGCATCTACGATTGTACTGTTTCCATGTAGGACTCAGAGGTCCAGCTATTGTTTTGTGTGCCATCATGGTGTACACACATTTATTTTTTACCAACGTGTGCATCGACCTGTTACGATAAATTAATGATGTCATCACATTCTTCTTAGGCATTTCATCATATTATATATATCTAGCGTTTCTATTTGGATTTTGTTATTTTTGCAGCCCTGATCAGTGCTGGTAGAGCGACCACAGCCTCCAGCAGTCCAGATCGAATTTTGGGGTAGCGAGAGAGGTGGACAGTAGTCTGTATGCTATCATATGTACCCCATGCAATCTGATCGGCCACTGTCCACTGACATACAGCCAATATATACCAAGGGTGTGTGGCAGAATAAGTAGAAGGTGTGGCCACCTAGCGAATGACTGCCATGAACGCACATGGCTGGCTTGTCAAAGAAAGAAGTAATGGCTAGAAGAAATTTGCGATGTATGTGTAATTCAGATGAAAGGTGTAGAGGGAGTGTAACAGGTCCAAGTTCAGATATTTCTTTTGTGACTGAGAAGGGTGTACTGAACAACATTACATCAGTATCAATATCATTTGCAGACCAACAATTATACCTATTACAAGTAGTATGTTTTTAGGTTGGTTAGTACCTCGAGGTACATGCGGCAACAGAAAATCATTAATGATTATTTTCTCCTTGGTAGCAGTCATACGTTGAAGTGTGGATTCATGGACAAAAACGGTTAGTCTATACTGTGAGTAAAATATCAAGTAGTAAATTATGTGACATGTTTGTGGAAAGGCTATTTGATACAGAGAAAAAGCAACCAACACAGTGATTTGTCTTCTTGTAAATATAGTCAACAGCCAGTCAGTTGCAAAATGGGAGGCTCATTAAATCCATTTACCATGGTTTAAATGTGGCTAAACACATTTTCCACAGAAGGAAATACTGACAGCTGGATTACTTGTGGTAGAGGTGCATTAAAATGTAAGCGAAAGGTTTCAGTCAAATGTATAATTTCACTTCCACAATAATTAAAACATTCACAATATGATTATTTTATTTGGTACTTCCTCACCAATGTACAGCTATTACACACTGATGTGTGTACATACAGTACTAAGGTACCACATGTAAAAATATCTACACTTACACCCATTACAACTTGTATATGCATAACTACACAAACATTATATACACACATCAAAAACAGTTTTGCATCACCGTGGTTCCGGGAGTTCCGGAGCCTGTACAAAAAACTGGAACAGATGTCACCATAAACATAATTTCCGCCCCTTTCATTGTTCATGAAAACCACACATTGCATGTTGCACAACCATACAGCGAGACCTTCAGAGGTGGTGATCCAGACTGCTCGGTACCTCTGATATCCAGTAGCACGTCCTATTGCATTGATGCATTCCTGTATTCGTCGTGGCATACTATCCACAAGTCCATCAAGGCACTATTTGTCCAGCTTATCCCACTCCTCAACGGCGATAAGGCGTAGATTCCTCAGAGTGGTTGGTGGGTCACGTCGTCCATAAACAGCCCTTTTTAAATCTATCGCAGGCATGTACAGTAGGGTTCATGTCTGGAGAACATGCTGGCCACTATAGTTGAGCGATGTCGTTATCCTGAACGAAGTCATTCACAAGATGTGCACGATGGGAGCGCGAATTGTCGTCTACGAAGACGAATGCCTCGCGAATATGCTGCCGATATTGTTGCACTATCGATCGGAGGGTGGCATTCACGTATCATACAGCCATTATGTCGCCTGCCCTGACCACTAGCGGCAAACGTCGGCCCCAAAAAATGCCACCCCAAAACAGCAGGGAACGTCCACCTTGCTGCACTCGCTGGACAGTGTGTCTAAGGCGTTCAGCCTGACTGGGTTCACTCCAATTACGTGTCTGACGATTGTCTGGTTGTGTCGTGATTGCAAAGATGGACCTTGCCATGGACGTCGGGAGTGAAGTTGCGCATCATGCAGCCTATTGCGCACAGTTTGATTCGTAACAAGACGTCCTGTGGCTGCATGAGATGAATTATTCAACATGGTGGCGTTGCTGTCAGGACTCCTGCGAGCCATAATCCGTAGTTAGCGGTCATCCGTTGCAGAAGTAGCCCTTGGGCGGCCTGAGTGAGACGTGTCATCTACAGTTCCTGTCTCTCTAATATCCAAACAACATAGCTTTGTTTCACTCCGAGATGCCAGCCGACATTTCTTTTGTTGAGAGCCCTTCCTGGCACAAAGTAACAATGCGGACGCGATCGAACCACGGTATTGACTGTCTAGGCATGGTTGAATTACAGACAACACGAGCCGTGTACCTCCTTCATGGTGGAATGACTGGAGCTGATCGGCTGTAGGATCCCCTCCGTTTAATAGGCGCTGCTCATCCATGGTTGTTTACATATTTGGGTGGGTCTAGTGACATCTCTGAACTTTCAAAGGAACTGTGTCTGTGATACGATATCCATAGTCAATGTATATCTTCAGGAGTTCCGGGAACCTGGGTGATGGAAAACTTTTTTGATGTTTGTATTTATATAGCGTGTATATACAGGGTGTATGTATTAATATGTCCTACCACATTTTATTTTCAACCATGTCAATCAATAATAGCAGCCACATGTGCATGCAGTAGTAGATTCTTTCAACTATCAGCGTCTAGTTCTGGGAAATTGACTGTAGAATAGGTACATTGGCTGTAAAATCAGTTGAAGATTTCAACAAAGACCAATAGGAGTACAAGAACTCTTTGTAGAATTATCTGAACTATTTCAGATGAAATTTGGGCTTTGAGGAATTTATATGAAACAGGAAATTAATCAGAGAAGAATACGTAGCACTTCGTCCCAACCACGTTGCAGCAAAAAAACATTGTATCAAATTGCCCCCAAACTGTGCCGTGATGTCCAAAAGATACCCTCGCACTGTAACAAAATGCTTCTGAAACTACAGTTTCCACCACCAACACCACTCTCAGCGCTCTCGCCACCACACACGTGTTCTGGGTTCCAGTGATAATTAGGAGTCTGAGTTCCAGCAGTACAACTGTCTTGTATCAGGGTGGTCAAGTAGGAGCTTGCCCATTACTACCCCTAAGATTCATGCAAATGAATCAGCCTTACACATGGTCATTTCAGAAATTTACTGCTAGGTATTTTTAGCAGTTAATGTTTCCGGCGGCAATATATACGATTTCTAATCCTATTTGTGAGCAATAGATTTATTAATGTTCTGGTTGCCCTGTAGTTAGTTACCAACTTCTTGTGGACTGCTTCTCACATCCAAAAGAATACCCTGCAGTACAGTACTTGGCGGAGGGTACATTGCACCAGTATTATCGATCACCCTCCTATCTCTCTCACACACTGAGTAAAAATCTGATTGTCTCCGTACCCCTATACATACCTTACTCCACCCGTATGTTTCAGAAGAACGGCGTCGTCTTTTTACCTGAGTGTTTTTATTTCTATTACATATTATAATGTAGTATACCGACCTATAAAATTCTAAAAGCGGCCACATTTTGTAGCTGCTAAGCAGGTCAGTGACATAACACCGTTTTATCAATAGTGTTTTTTATAACCACTTCCTTTGTGGATGAGTTACATTTCTCCCAGCCTAGAATCTGCCCCTAATTTTATCTATGTATCCTACAACCGTATTTTTTTCCCGTGACAGGACCTACGGGAAAGCAACAGCAGCAGCTCATCAGCAGCCTATGTGCTTGGTGGTACTGAATTAAAATAACTGCACAGCAGTCACTGCAGGGTGTCAATGTGTTACGAACGTAAGTATTATGCATTGAAGTAGGTAACTTGCCAATGACAATCCCACGTTAAAACACTTTTTGATGGTATTTTTAAGTCCACACTGAGGTGACAGAAGTCATGGAATACCTCCCAATGTCGTGCTAGATCTTCTTTTATCCGGAGTAGTGCAGCGTCTTGATGTGGCACGCACTGAATAGGTCGTCGAAAATCCCCTGCAGAAATAGGAGCCATGCTGCCTCTGCAGGGTGTAAAACGTATAAGCTGCCAAAATTATGCGAATGATACATGTCGGTTTGCTTGACAAGATAGTCTAATGAAATATCTTTGTATCGTGTTCTTTATTTTTGTTTCCTAAAAGACAGATAATTGTAGGAGTGATCATAGACGCATTTGGTTTACATTGTCAAATGGCGGTACAAGACATTGCTTGTATGTTACTGACATCCATGTGGCGGTCAGAGAAAGGTAACGGACGAACCAGACCAATGTAAACATTGGACGTGTTTCAACCATGCTCCACGGCTGTCAGGAATGGGTAATTCTTTTTACGTAAACAATGAATTAAGTAAAAGAGATGTTTTATCTTTCACAACATTACTGTAATGAAGGTCGTGACAATAAAGAAAAGCTAATGCCAAATTACCTACGTTGCCCTTAATGCAGAATCAATCAATTACCACGTAATTCGTTTGCATTAATTGCAATCAACTATTTCCTCCTTTTGCATCAATACCATAACAAAAATTAAATTCATGTTTTTTTTCTTTTGGTACCGAAAACGTATCGAAAACGAAACCCACATTACTTTGTTTCCTGGTACACCAATACTACAGCAAGCGTTCAAAATTCCCACCATTCAATTCGACACATGCTTCATTACGACGAACCCAGTTTCGTTGCATTCGCTCACCCACAGGCACATTTGCGTTTATGGTAATGGCAGCATCGAAAATACTTTGTCTAAGTTCGTCCACATTATTTACCTTCAGAGCAAGTCCGCCCCTGGTAGCTGAGTGGTCAGCGTGACGGAATGTCGTAGTTAACGGCCCGGGTTCGATTCCCGGCTGGGTCCGAGATTTTCTCCGCCCAGGGACTGGGTGTTGTGTTGTCCTTATCATCACCATTTCATCCCCATCGACACGCAAGTGGCCGAAGTGGCATCAACTCGAAAGACTTGCACCAGGCGAACGGCCTACCCGTCGGGAGGCCATAGCCACAAGTCATTTCATTTTCACCTGCAGAGCATAAATAAGTTCCTTCATATGCGCCAAAAGTAAAAATCCAGTGGATTTAAATCAGGACTGCGTGCTGGCCAACGTCGTGGACCAAAACGCCCTATCCATTGTCCTGGAATTCGTCTATTCAAAAATGTTGGTAGTCTGTGACCAACGAAGGAGAGCACCGCCGTGCAGGAACCACCTATTATGACGTACAGAAAAATTGTAGTAAAGTTGCTAGCTGTGTCTCCTCTAGAAAGGTAAGGTAATTGTTACCAGTCAATCGCGCATAATGCCATAACGTTATCATCGATTATACCTGCCCATAAATTTACGCAAAAGCGGCACTGAAAATGTGTTGCTCTTACCCCTCAGCATCCAATGTACGTTCTTCGTTTTATGGGCCTCTGGCTTCTGCGCGGCGCAGCAAAGAGCCAGTATCCCTCAATCCATGCAAATTAAATACGTACTAGTTTGTCATATTTTGTCATGAGATATTTAATAATGAAATGGATACATGTCGGAACAGACAATACGTTTCGCATTCATAATTAAATGTAAAAAGGTAAAGTAAACTGCTGTACTTTGTTGCTAATGAATTTGCAAAATAATTGAGTAAAAGTAGAGAATTATGATGACACAAACATTTGGTGAACAGCAACAAATGTCGATCGTGCAGGAAGTCTTCGTTGTGGGAAGCGTTCTCGATACATTCGTTCAGCCGCCATCGCAAAACCTACTACCTCCCCATAAATTAAATGAATATCACATACTTCAGCGATAGTAAACCTACCTTCCATTCTAACGTTTAACTGAGTTGCAATAACGTCTGTCAACGATCGACGTATTACAATGACTCAACCACGCAGGCCGTAGTAGCTTATTTGTTTGCGACTGAAGCTCGCGACGCCAATACGCACAGCTGTATATAACACGAACCGATTACTTACGTAAGTGCAGCTGTGTTGGGGGAAGTGGTGGAGGAGGCAACCCGTAGTGTTGTGATCCTGTTCAATGAGTTCTCCCAGTCTACTGTGCTTTATGTTTACACAAATCAAGTCTAACCCGGTAGCACTGTCCGTTGTCTACTTGTCCAAAAACATTGTCCCTAGATGAACTGCTTTTATTCTCCTGGGACTGCCATAGGAAATGGACATAAATGATACTAGACGTTTTAAATCAATTACTTGTGCTCTACTATCACGATTTTGTTGGCAGTTTATACCGTTTACACCCTGTAGAGTCGTCCAAAGCTGCGAAAGTGTTGCTGGTGCAGGATTTTGTGCACGAACTGACCTCTCTATTATGTCCCATAAATGTTCGACGGGGTCGGTCAATCTAGGCGGCCAGATCATTCACTTGAATTTCCAGAATGACCTTCAAACCAATCGACAACGATTGTAACCCGGTGATATGGCGCACTGTCAGCCATAAAAATCCGACAATTGTTTGGGTACATTTAGTCGATGAATGGCTGCAAATGGTCAATGATCGGTTCAGTTGACCCAATCCATTCCATGCAAACACACCCTACACTCTTATGGAGCCACCTCCAGCTTGCACAGTGCCACGTTGACAACTTGCGTCCATGGGTTCGTGGCGGCTGTGCCATACTCGAACCTTACCAATGGAAATCAGGACTCATCTGACCAGGCTTCAGTTTTTCAGTCGTTTAGTGTGATAGCAAAGGCATTCGCTCCGGTAGTCTGTTGCCATAACTCATTAATGCCAAGTTTCGCCACACTGTCTCAGCGGATAATTTCGTTTTACTGACCTGTGCGGTTATTTCACGCAATGTTGCCTGTTTCTTAGCACTGACAACTCCACGCAAATTCCGCTGCTTTCGGTGGTTAAGCGAAAGGCATCGGCCACTGCATTGTCCAAGACGAACGGTGACAGAAGATCGAAAAACAGAGGACTGATTTGCCCAATAAAATCCGAAAGAAAAGGACGGCTAATTGCTGTTATCTATCATTTGAAACTCACAGAACAGTCATTGAGTGCACCCATGCTCCTAATGGAAGGTAACTTCATGAAAAGTTGGTTTGTTTCGTTGTATAACTTAGCGCAATATACAATCACGACTGAGCGTGTTTCATGCTCTACACACGATCCGTTCCGATAGAAAGGGTGGTTGTGCTTTCCCTCGCTAGTAAAACATATCTTTTAATATTGCCTCCAGTGTTGGGAAAATATATTTTGTAAACAAATGCATTACCTTATGTCATGTAACGTAGTACTCGTTTTAGGTATACACATTATGGACTTACCAAGTATGGGAAGTATTTTGTCATTAAAAAAATTTAGCCAAAGCACACTGCAGTATGTAAAATTATTGCTACGAATAACAGCCGTTTGAAAAAAATGGTTCAAATGGCTCTGAGCAGTATGGGACTCAACTGCTGTGGTCATAAGTCCCCTAGAACTTAGAACTACTTAAACCTAACTAACCTAAGGACATCACACACATGCATGCCCGAGGCAGGATTCGAACCTGCGACCGTAGCGGTCGTGCGGTTCCAGACTGTAGCGCCGTTAACCGCTCGGCCACTCCGGTCGGCCAGCCGTTTGAATATTGCATAGCACAGCACATACTTGATTTACTGGCCGGTATTTACTGTTCGTCCCTGAAGCCCGCATTCAGTGCTGTACTTGAACAGTGATACACAGCAGTATGGATAAATTTCCAAACGCAATTTATGTAGCTGCTCCCAGTCAATAACAGTCACATCACAAAACTTTCGCAGTGACTCATAGGTGCCTTGATAAAATACTTGCAATCCACTCACACAACAGAAAGTGTAGCTTACAGACCCCTTCATGTAAAGAGTTCAGATTGAATTCTACAACAATATGCAGGATACCAGAATTCTTCTCCTTTTATGTTATTTACAGGACAGGGTATGCTCAACAGAAGGAAGAACCATCTATGAGATAACAAAAGCTCTGTCAATATATAATTTGAATAAACTATGTACGGTCTGGAGATGAATGTGAGATCTGTCAATTGGATGTTATATTTTAGTAATTGATTACGGCTTCAAGAAGTACACCATTCACCTATTCTTCTCTCCGTCATGAACTGTACAGCTCGTAATACTTATGATTTTCCTCCGGTGAGTCATTGATATCTTTGCCTATGTAGACTGACGCCATCCGTGCATCGTCATTTGCTACAGAGGAGTCACTTTAATGAACGTTAATTATAATGCAGATATGTATTAGAAGCTAATTTCGTTGTCAGTACATTCGTTTACTCTTCTTTTATACTGTATCTCGCTCGTTTCCATGGCAGAAACATATAACTTACTTAAAAACGCTTTCCATATATACGCCGTTATTGTGTATGTAGTGGAACATTGTATCCTAGTTACTATGAAGAATACACTGAATGGATCAGAGGCTTCAAATGGCTAACTCCATTGCCATTGCTGTTGAGTTTCTGTAAGAAACGGTTACTATCCTGAAATACAACGTGTAAACTATATTCTCCTATTGTCGAGTTAGTATACAACAGTACTTTAAAAAAATGTAATCTCACATTTAGTCGTCCTTTGAGCAGCAGAGGGTGCATGTGGTGGTAGTGGATGAGCGCAACTAATAATCGAATTGTAGAGATGCCTCCCGTTATAAAGTATATAGTAAAAAATATTTAAAATAATGGTGGCAAGGTAGCTGCTGGTGCACCGCTCGCAGCATGAGGTTTCAGCTGCATCAGCACTCGCACTTTCAGAAGTGGCATTTCGCAGTACCGATTGCCGCCGGCACAAACGCACCGTACGCTCGCAACTACCAGTGGTGGGCAAGGAGGCTAGAAAAACAGTACACTTTTCGGCTGAGGTGCGTACACACCTGTAATGCACTGTGCGAATAGAACGGCCGCGGTGGTCTCGCGGTTCTAGGCGCGCAGTCCGGAACCGTGCGACTGCTACGGTCGCAGGTTCGAATCCTGCCTCGGGCATGGATGTGTGTGATGTCCTTAGGTTAGTTAGGTTTAAGTAGTTCTAAGTTCTAGGGGACTGATGACCACAGCAGTTGAGTCCCATAGTGCTCAGAGCCATTTGAACCATTTTTGAGCCGTTCTATTCGCACAGTGCATGACAGGTGTGTGGAACATCGCCCTCATACGAGGCTACAACAGCCGGAAAAATCGGCGGTAGCAGAACACTGCCTAATTGAGGGACACAAAATGAAATTTGAGCAAACTGTTGTGGTTGCCAACATTTCCGGTTTTTGGAACAGTGTCTATAAAGAGGCGATTGAAATTAGGTTGGCTGATAATTTAATCAACAGAGACAATGGGTTTCCTCTTAGCAAAACGTGGAATCCTGTATTATCTCGCATCAAAACTGGACGTTCTTCGATGCGGCCTTGATTGCGATATATCGTTGCCAGCAGTGTTTCATCAAGGGCGGCGCCACCTCCCTGCTTTGGAAGGCGGAAGCCGTGATGGGCGGCGCATGCGCCGTGTACTGAACGGTGGCCTATATAGGACGTCGATTTGCAACCTGGCGTCAGTTCTCAGCAGGACACATCAGCAGAAGCAGCATTTTCCTCAAGATGGCGAACAGTTGGATCGCCGAAATATCGAGTCAAGTTGATTTTAGGATCCGACAGCAAACCTGAAGAGACTTTCATGTTTTATAAGCACTTGTGCAGTAAAAGAGATGAGTTTTACAGTAGCGAAGACGAGCCAGCTCTTAAAGTATGCATTTCAGAGCACACTCATGTCTACTAGACAGTTTTTTCTTGTTTTAATCCATACTTCCTCATCCCAAAATAAGGAAGGTACAGAGATCGAAATAGAATAGATCTGATCCACAGTATGAAAGATGAAGTGATCAAACCCCTTATTATTGTGTTGAATAAATGATTGCCACATTCAGTGTGGTTGGGTTAACCTTCTGTAGATCCTCTTTAGCGCAGATGCTTGAACACATCTCACACTGGAAGAGGTGGGTGGCACTCGGCACCTGTCCATAGTTACACAAAGGCCGTTCGTCGAGGACACGTCTATGTTTCCCTTAAACCTTGCAACTTTAGAGTGCAGTCTGTTCAGAGACTTCTAGTCCACTTCTTGATGTGGACCAGGAAGAGTCCTTCTGCGGATGTTGGCCAGTCACTGAGGTGTGTTGTTCTTTCCTTTCACAAGGAAGTGTATCAATAACGCTCTATGTAGCAGCTTTTCCTAGACTTGAGCCGTTGATAGGCTGCTAAGCAGTTACATTTTGGGATCATCACCGAGATTAATGCCTAGGTTTTCTCCTTTCTGGCTGTCACTTCCCGTTTGATCGCCGGAGATGCAATGCCAGCCAAACAGCGTAGCTTATCTTTGATTATTGGCGTCAGGAATCCTGTTATGACACGCGGTGATTTATTACAGTGTGCAGCGCATAACACGTATAGCTTCAGATGTTTGTATAAGTGATACACGTCACTTTGTTGGTTGTTTTTTCTCTGTGTCAAACACTTTTCCCGCAGACACAATTTACTGCCTGATGTTTCCTGTATGGTCGTATGTACACCACTACATAGCCTACACCTAGAGTATACACTAACCTTTCTATGTGCACCCAATCACACTTCAATAACTGACGTGCTGCCCGGAGCATTTAGGAATTTAGACAACATAGGGTATGGAGAACAATAGGCTATGCAGAATAACGATCTGATGCTACATCTAAGATGGAATGAGCAGTCAAGGTCGCAATAATAATTGTTTATTTACCGGTTTCGGATTATGTAAAAACCATCTTCAGAATTTTTGGCCCCCTACGGCTGGTGTTGGCGGCTCTTCGATTTTCCCATGAATATACGATCCTGGTATTGCGAGACAACCGAGGAGCCGCCAACACCAGCCGTAGGGGGCCAAAAATTCTGAAGATGGTTTTTACATAATCCGAAACCGGTAAATAAACAATTATTATTGCGATCTTGACTGTTCATTCTAACTTAAATAAGCATTTATGGCTTGTCCTTGGCACAAGCCCCTGGATCTAATAATCATCCTAGAAACATAATACTCCTAACTGCTATAATTAGGATTCTCCAAATCAAATATATACTAATGCACTGTTGTTCAGGACACTGTCCTCAGACAACAATAAAAACATCTGTACTTATACTCGCTGCCCCGTGTCTCTCGACCTGCTTGACATGATAAGAGTTGTGAAAATTGACTTCCTACAGGCGTATAAAATGTTCATACTAGTTACTGGAACGTAGCCGGGCGACTTCTTCGAGAGGAACCAATATCTAGATAGGCACACACCAATCTTTTCGAGGCAAGCGTCAACGAGACAGTGCTGTTTCAGGAGTCTTAGAGCCTCGATAGGGGGGGCATATGCACAAAGACAGCACACATACTGCCACCAAAGAACCAAAGATGAGCAACGTCGAAAGTTATCGATAGTGCATACTACGTACGAGCAGGTAACGACAGCATGGAGTAATGGTTTGGCGTGCCATTACTTTTCATAGCAGTGGCGATTTGTTGTCTGAAGCACCCTTGGTATGGGAGTAGCGTCTTTGATTCATAAACAAAACGTCTTCGGGAGCAGGGTGGAATCCCGCCACTGCTTAAATTTTGATTAATAATCAGCATTGGCGTCCGAAGACTTTCGGCATAAGAAGTCACCCTCATCCTGCCAACGGCCTTGCCAAAGAGGGTGGAGGAGCGGACAGAGGTCCAGAGCACTCTCTTGTCCCAGGGGTGGTAAACTGCCCCTGAAGGCGAAAGAATCAACAAAGATCAACGGCACGAGCATGCAGAAGGCAAAGGAAACCACTGCGTTAAAGACACGTAACCTGTATCCACAGGGCATGTGGCCTGTAATTGAAGATGTGTCATCATGATCTCTCTATTGACAAAAGATTCTGGAATAGTTCCCCATTCGGATCTCCGGCAGGGGACTGCCAAGGAGGAGGTTACCATGAGAAAAAGATTGAATAATCAACGAAATAATAACAGTCTATGAGGCGGGGCGGGGAATGTCAGAAGCTTGAGCGTGGTAGGGAAACTAGAAATCTGAAAAAAAATGTAAAGGCTCAATCTAGATATAGTAGGGGTCAGTGAAGTGAAATGGGAAGAAGACAAAGATTCCTGGTCAGATGAGTATAGGGTAACATCAGCAGCAGCAGAAAATGGTTTACCGGCAGTAGGATTCGTTATGAATAGGAAGGTAGGGCAGAGGGTGTGTTACTGTGAACAGTTCACTGATAGGGTTATTTTTATAAGAATCGACAGCAAACCAACACCGACAACGATAGTGCAGGTATACATGCCGACGTCGCAAGCTGAAGCTGAAGAGATAGAGAAAGTGTATGAGGATATTTAAAGGGTAATACAGTATGTAAAGGGAGATGAAAATCTAATAGTCATGGGGGACTGGAATGCAGTTGTAAGGGGAAGGAGTAGATGAAAAGGTTAGAGGAGAATATGGGCTTGGGAAAAGGAATGAGAGAGGAGAAAGATTAATTGAGTTACGTAATAAACTGCAGCTAGTAATAGCGAATACTCTGTTCAGGAATCATAAGAGGAGGAGGTATACTTGGAAAAGGTCGGGTGACAGGGGAAGATTTCAGTTAGATTACATCATGATCAGACAGAGATTCCGGAATCAGATACTGGATTGTAAGGCGTACCCAGCAGCAGATATAGACTCAGATCACAACATAGTAGTGATGAAGATTAACAGATTAGTCAGGAAGAATAAATACGCAAAGAAGTGGGATACAGAAGTACATGGAAGTACATGAAATACGAGATACGCTTGAAGTTCTCTAAGGCTATAGACACAGCAATAAGGAATAGCTCAGTAGGCAGTAGAGTTGAAGAGGATTGGACATCTCTAAAAAGGGCGATAACAGAAGTTGGGTAGGAAAACGTAGGTACAAAGAAGGTAACCGCGAAGAAACGATGGGTAATAGAAAAAATATTTCAATTGATCGATAAAAGAGGAAGTACAAAAAAGTTCCGGGAGACTCAGGAATACGGAAATACAAGTCGCTGAAGAATGAACTAAATAAGTGGACGGAAGCTAAGATGAAACGGGTGCATGAAAAATGTGAAGAAATCGAAAAAGAAATGATTGTCGGTAGGACTGACTCAGCATACAGGAAAGTCAAAATAACATTCCTTGATATTAAAAGTAAGGGTGACAGCATTAAGAGTGCAACGGGAATTCCACTGTTAAATACGGACGAGAGAGCGGATTTGTGAAAAGAATACATTGAAAGCCGATAAGAGGGGAAAGGTATGTCTGATATGATAGAAGAAGAAAAAGGAGTCGATTTAGAAGAGATAGGCGACCAGGTATTAGAATCAGAATTTAAAAGACCTTTGGAGGACTTAAGATGAAATAAGGCAGAAGGTTCAAAATGGCTCTGAGCACTATGGGACTCAACTGCTGTGGTCATTAGTCCCCTAGAACTTAGAACTACTTAAACCTAACTAACCTAAGGACATCACACACATCCATGCCCGAGGCAGGATTCGAACCTGCGACCGTAGCAGTCGCACGATTCCGGACTGCGCGCCTAGAACCGCGAGACCACCGCGGCCGGCTAAGGCAGAAGGGTTAGATTGCATCAGAATTTCTAACATCGTTGGTGGAAGTGGTAACAAAACGACTATTAACGTTGGTGCGTAGAATGTATGAGTCGGGTGGCATACGATCTGACTTTCGGGAAAACATCATCCACACAATTCCGAAGACGGCAAGAGCCGACAAGTGCGAGAATTATCGCACAATCAGCTTAACAGCTCGTGCATCCAAGAATAATATACAGAAGAATGGAAAAGAAAATTGAGGATGCGCTAGTTGAAGATCAGTTTGGCTTTAGGGAAGATAAAGGCACGAGAGAGGCAATTCTGACGTTGCGGTTAATAACGGAAGCAAGACTAAAGAAAAATGAGGACACGTTCATAGGATTTGTCGATCTGGAAAAAGCGTTCGACGATGTAAAGTGGTGTAAGATGTTCGAAATTCTGATACAAATAGGGGTAAGCTATATATACAATACAACAGCCAAGAGGGAATAATAAGACTAGACGACCAAGAACGAAGTGCTCGTATTATAAAAGGATGTAAGACAAGGATGTAGTCTTTTGCCCCCACTGTTCAATCTGTACATAGAACAAGCAATGATGGAAATAAAAGAGAGGTTCAGGAGTGGAATTAAAATTCAAGGTGAATGGATATGAATGATACGATTCGCTGACGACACTGATATCCTGAGTGAAAGTGAAAAAGAATTACATGATCTGCTGAATGGACTGAACAGTCTAATGAGTACACAGTATGTATTCAGAGTAAACCGAAGAAAGACAAAGGTAATGAGAAGTAGTAGAAATGAGAACAGCGAGAAACTTAATATCAGGATCGATGGTCACGAAGTAGATGAAGTTAAGGAATTCTCCTGCCTAGGCAATAAAATAACGAATGACGGACGGAGCAAGGAGGACATCAAAAGCAGACTAGCAATGGCAAGAAGGACATTCATGGCCAAGAGAAGTCTACTCATATCAAATATCGGCCTTAATTTGAGGAAGAAATTTCTGAGAGTGTACGTCTGGAGTACAGCATTGTATGGTAGTGAAACATGGACTGTGGGAAAAGCGGAACGGAAGAGAATCGAAGCATGTGAGATTTGGTGCCACAGACGAACGTTGAAAATTAGGTGGACTGCTAAGGTAAGGAATTCGGAGGTTCTGTGCAGAATCGGAAAGAAAGGGACAGGATGATAGGGCATCTGTAGAGGGCAAAAACTGTAGAGGGAGATCGGAATACATCCAACAAATCATAGAGGACGTAGGTTGCAAGTGCTACTCTGAGATGAAGAGGTTAGCTCAGGGTACAAATTCGTGGTGGGCCGCATAAATCCAGTCAAAAGATCGATGATCCCCCTCCCCCCCCCCCACAAAAAAAAAACGATTTGGTCTCCATCGCGACACCCTTACAGCACAGGAGTGCATCAACAGCATTCTAGATCCAGTTTTGTTGCCCTTCACACTAAGCCACCTTTGGCTTACATTTTAGAAAGATAATTCCTGCCCGTACACGGTGAGAGTTTCTACTGCTTGTCTTCGTGCATGCCAAACCCTAACTTGGCTAACTGTATCTCCGGGGAGACCCAATTGAGAACTTTTGTGGCATTATGATCAGAGACCTCCAGGCACGTCGGGATACTGACGATGTAACGCGGCAATTGAACAAAATTTGGCGCGATACACCTCAGAGGATATTAGTCAACTCCATCAATCAGTGCCAAGCCGATAACTGCTTGCATAAGGGCCAGGGGTAGACCAATGCGATATTGACTTTATGAATTTGTGAAGATGTTCGCTTGAATGAATCATGCAATTTTCCTGACACTGTAATCATTTGATTGTCTGTACATGTACATCACCGATTTTCGGTCCCATTCGGATAATTCCTTCGTGGAGCGACTTTTTTTGTCTTAGAGTGTATTTTAAATGTGACCATATCACTACGTAGACAAAAACCAAACTCTTTTTCACGAGCGTAAACTAATGAAATATAGGCTAAATATATTCCAAAAATTATTCTCAGCTTGTGAATACAGCTGTGACGGTTATTTTCCGAACGTTTCAGCAACAGCTGTGCGATCAGTAAAATATTCGCCAGTAACGATATTACAGGTTGTACTGAAATACAGGGTGATTCAAAAAGAATACCACAACTTTAGGAATTTAAAACTCTGCAACGACAAAAGGCAGATCTAAGCACTATCTGTCGGCGAATTAAGGGAGCTATAAAGTTTCATTTAGTTGTACATTTGTTCGCTTGAGGCGCTGTTGACTAGGCGTCAGCGTCAGTTGATGCTAAGATGGCGACCGCTCAACAGAAAGCTTTTTTTGTTATTGAGTACGGCAGAAGTGAATCGACGACAGTTGTTCAGCGTGCATTTCGAACGAAGTATGGTGTTAAACCTCCTGATAGGTGGTGTATTAAACGTTGGTATAAACAGTTTACAGAGAATGGGTGTTTGTGCAAAGGGAAAAGTTCTGGACGGCCGAGAACGAGTGATGAAAATGTAGCACGCATCCAGCAAGCATTTGTTCACAGCCCAGGAATGGTTCAAATGGCTCTGAGCACTATGGGACTCAACTGCTGTGGTCATCAGTCCCCTAGAACTTAGAACTACTTAAACCTAACTAACCTAAGGACATCACACACATCCATGCTGGAGGCAGGATTCGAACCTGCGACCGTAGCAGTCGCACGGTTCCGGGCTGCGCGCCTAGAACCGCGAGACCACCGCGGCCGGCTCTCACAGCCCAGGAAAATCGACTCGCAGAGCTAGCAGAGAGCTGCAAATTCCACAATCAACTGTATGGAGAGTCCTACGAAAAAGGTTAGTTATGAAACCTTATCGTCTGAAATTGGTTCAAGCACTGTCTGCAGCTGATAAGATTAAAAAGAATCGATTTCTGTGATTTTATCCTTGCTCAAATGGAAACAGATGAATCTTTCGTTTCAAAGATTGTGTTTAGTGATGAAGCAACTTTCCACACTAACGGGAAAGTCAACTGTCACAATGTCTTTATATGGGGCACTGAGAATCCGCGGGAAACAACTCAGTATGAACGTGACTCGCCTAAGGTGAACGTTTTCTGTGCCATTTCAGCCAATAAAGTTTTTGGTCCCTTTTTCTTCGAAGGTGCTACTGTAACTGGACTACAGTATCTGGAGATGTTAGAGAATTGGCTGTTCCCTCAGCTCGAACAAGAAGGACAACAATTCATATTTCAGCAGGATGGAGCGCCACCACATTGGCACTTATCTGTCCGTAACTACCTGAACGTCAACTACCCGAGGCGATGGATCGGCCGCCAGGCAGCCCGTGACAGAGCACTTCATCACTGGCCTCCAAGAAGCCCTGATCTTACCCCCTGCGATTTTTTCTTATGGGGGTATGTTAAGGATATGGTGTTTCGGCCACCTCTCCCAGCCACCATTGATGATTTGAAACGAGAAATAACAGCAGCTATCCAAACTGTTACGCCTGATATGCTACAGAGAGTGTGGAACGAGTTGGAGTATCGGGTTGATATTGCTCGAGTGTCTGGAGGGGGCCATATTGAACATCTCTGAACTTGTTTTTGAGTGAAAAAAAACCTTTTTAAATACTCTTTGTAATGATGTATAACAGAAGGTTATATTATGTTTCTTTCATTAAATACACATTTTTAAAGTTGTGGTATTCTTTTTGACTCACCCTGTATATAAGGAAAAAAGCATGCAAGGCAAAGGAGTTGCCGTACGGAAAACGAAAATTCGTGGGCTCCCCTTCTTACTTCTTATTTTACAGGTAGGTACAGCCTGCTCTCACATTCATCCCTTGCCTGGCCTAAGCGTGATAAATGCAAAAATCTGAGAAGCAAAAACCAATCCGAATATTACACTTGAAAAACATTGTTCTGGAATCATCTGCGATTCGATATCAGACTTTACTGGTTTCCATATGTAGAGATAAATCATTGTAGCAGTTCCTTGATGCATCTTCGTATCAGCTAGGGATGATCTTAATTTCTGCTCTCGCTTGTAACAGTAACAGTTATACAGCTCACAGAGAACACTGAGAAGTAGCTCTACAATAACCCTTGTGCCAGAAGTCCCTTGAACTGATTGCTTGTTGGGCACATTGTTTATAAATCACATCATTTTTCCCGGTTACGAAACATCTGTACCATAATCGTTACACGTCAAGTACAAACAAAAAATTCGTACAGCAGATACTTTTCTCAGTAATCGGATAGAAGATTTTAAAATACAACTGTTGAAACTTTGCATTACAGCTATCTACCTTTACGTCATAGAAAGCACTGCCATCTGCCATTTCTTAGTACATACTAATACGCTTTAAGAAAGAGAATGCAAGCAGAAGACCAAGTTCTCAATAACGTCGTTATTTCGGATCCTATATCTTCCTGTTCGCAGTGTAACCACCCAGAATGCCCTTTCCCGGCTGTTTTCGACAGCAGCAGTTATCCACCGATTACTTGGCCAGAGTCCAGATTGAGACATTAAGCCATTTCTAGGAAGCAATATCAGCGATTGCGAAAATCTGAGGATGTTGTAATCTGACCTCAATCGTTTGTGAAATGAGCCATCGGAAAATACGATACCACCAGGAATCAGTATCAGCTGGAATTCACTGTCTGCTCTGTTGAATTACGTAACAAGAAACAGATTTGTCACTAAACAACTTCAGCGTCGTCCGTATTGATTGAAGCTTATACCGAGATCTCATCCCAAAATTACTTGTGCTGCCGTTTTCAGTTGATACGTGCTTTGTTACTCCGATATTTGACTATCATCAAGTCACGTTTCAAACATTTATCCCACAGCTTAGCTGAGGTTGCTGTTTCATGCAGTCCATTTTGTGTCAACACATCTAAACCAGTGAACTGATTAAATAATATCACAAAGGCCCTTTAGGAAAGGGACTAGCATATTACATCTTTGCTTTGTCTCGCTGAGTAATAAGATTTAAATGTTTCCATTTAGAATATACTCCACGTCCAGAAAGTTCCAGTGGCTTCCTTCTCTTTCCTCGGATAATTAAACCGTGTGGCAGAAATTTCCAGAACGATGGCGATATGATTTTCGAGGCGGATCTTTTCCTGGACATCAGACGTGTGCAACCAATGTCTCTGCAGTCGTCCATCGATCGAAATATTGTAACAATGCAGAATGAACGTGTGAAGAGAAACTGACGCCATCGCCAAGTTTCATAGTCACAGCTTTATATTTTCGAAGCTTGCCAACGTGAGGTGCTTGCGTGCACAAAGATACAGATAGCCGTAAAGAAGATTCAACAAAACAGAAAGGTATTTGTGGAGAGACCTGACTAACACAAGATTCCTGATGAGGTGCACCAGCCTTTTCAGTAACCGCAGAGCCAATAGTCTGGATGTTTCCCTCATCTGGCCTTGTAACGTTAGCCAGCATGGCTTTGTTGTTCTGGTATTGTGAACAGCTGAAAGCAAGGGGAAACAACAGCCGCTATTTTTATGCTCTTCTGTATAGCTTAATGGTAACGGCATACTCGACTGGAGGTCAAATAGTCCCCCATTTCGATCTATTCAGGTGGAGGTCGTCATCAGGAAAAATAAGACTGCCATGTTACGGGTCGGAGCGTTGAATGTCAGATCCTCTAATCCAGGGCCGCACAAGGTGCATGCACCGGTGCATCTCACAGTGCAGAGTGTAGAAGACGGCTGCGCTGTGTTGACGACGGTGCAGACCCCCCACTCCTCGGCTTTGCGCAGCAGCGCTGCCTCTCACTTCCTTAGCTTGTGTCGCTCGCGCCGCCTGTCTCGGCCTGTTTCAAAGCTTTTACCCTGTTGTCTTCGTCATTGCCAAATACTAATGTACACTAGATGGATAGCTTAGTTTGGTGTACCGGTACAAAAGAGATTTATATAATAACTGTAATGGTAACAATTTTAAATTTGGTTTCAATACAAATGTATCTTCCTATGTGCTGTTTATTTTATTTGCAATTATGCTACTGAATCTTATGATCTGGAACAAGAGACTGACTGACAGCAATTGTGAGACAATTTTTTAAATTACAATTAGAAATACTCGCACGCAATCTAGTTTTTGTACAAGACAAAACAGAAAAAAAAACCTTTCACATACACAAGTAGAACCAAACATAGAAATAATCTTCGCTGCTTCTCTGTGTAACTTGGTAAATTCTTCCTACGGCAAATTCTGGTAGAATTGGAGCAAACCTTTTGTATTGTAAAACACATCCTTTCGGTGAACATCGCTTTGCAAATCAATTAGTTCGAAATGTAAATCTGAAGGCGCACTTCCAATATCCATCGAAAAAGGTTTCACAAAAACATCGAGAATTGGCTGCAGGTAGGTAATTTCCTGAAACAATAACAAAGCCAATGTTAATAAATGAAAGTAATGTAAGCCGTTGTTTCGAAGTACTAAAATGCGATATATTTTAATAAACATGTAATGTGTACTATTGGTTTTAATGTAATGTTACACTTGCATATGTGACGCAATCTCCTTTACTTAGTTGTATGTCATATACCGGCACATTACCTGGAATCGGTCGTTAAACGCATTTTCGAGGGATTGTAGCACCTCGACGTATTTTTCAAAGCGCGCTCCTTCCTGCACAGATGCTGTCAAACAAAAACGTAGTACCGTTTTGATTAGAGCGGTTATAAAAATCAGACTGTTTTAATAAAGGTACAATTTATATCTCGCTTACCTAGTTCAGGAAAGTGTTGCGTTTTTTTCTCTGAAAGGTTGTTTGTGAGGAGCTTCAGTTTATACTGGAAAGCGTTTATTTTGCTGATCATATCGTTGATGAGATTGTTTTCTTTTTGGAGTTTCAGACTTAAATCATTTAGGAGAGTCATAATGTCTGCTAAAAATCCTAAATCAGCTACACATTCAGGGTCATGAAAAAGTGGCTCCGGACGTCCTTTGCTCTCCAAAAATTGAGCCACAGAGTGGCGTAGTCGAAAAATTCGGGAAATCACTTCCCCTTTGCTCAGCCAGCGCACCTCAGCGTGGTAGGGAATATCTGGATACTCCTGTTCAAAGGAAATCAAAAATTCTTTGAATTGACGATGAGTGAGTCCATGAGAACGAATGTAGTTCACGATTCGCACCACTACCTTCATCACATCTTCGATAACTTTCGCACAAAGAGCCTCTTGGTGTGCAAAACAATGAACGAAAGGTAAATTCGGCGTGTTAAGTTTTTTCCGCAGTAGGCCAATAAACCCTTTTGCTTTACCGCACATTGCTGGTGCCCCGTCTGTGGTTACGGAAAACAGCTTTTCCCAAGGGAGTCCTATTCCTTCAGCTGCCATTTCAACAGCTGCTAAAATATCCGCCCCTGTAACAGTGTCCTTCAACGAAATCATATCCAGGAGCTCTTCCGTTACATGTAGGTCGTCGTCCACGCCAGCAAAAATATTGCTAACTGAGCCGTGTCGTTAATATCCGTGGACTCAGCAAGTGCGATGGAGTACGCTAGGAAGTTTTCAATTTTGGCTGCCAGTTGTTCATGCAAATTCTCAGCAGTGTCGTCGATTCTCCGATGTATTGTCGTTCTGGAAAGTGGTATTCTGCTGTACGAGGGAGATAATGTGGGATTCATTGTCTCTACTACGTCCAACATAATGCTTTTTGTTAATGGCCCGTCCATAAGTGGCCTCCCAGCTCTTGCTACACGTAGAGGAACTTTGTAACTAGCTCTGAGAGTCCTTTCGCAACACCCCGCATCTTCTTCACCCTAAAGTAGAGAAAAAAAAGATATGTTGGAAATAATTTATGCGAAAACGAAAACTAAGGTATCTAAACAAATGTTATTTCGTTTCGCATGACCTTTAACCAAAATATACATGCTAAAGTACTTGCAACAAACCTCGTTTGTAGATACAGAATTCTCTTCTGCAAGAGTTTGCAACTTCCGTAATTCTTCCTTTCTGGCATCCCCTCTTATATCACTATACTTTTCTGAATGCAATGTGCTGTAGTGCCTTTCAATAGACGATTTTCTGACACACGTAATTAGTGTACCGCAGATTAGACATTTGGCTTTATCGTCACAACGCACAAAATAGTAGGAGAGTTCCCATTCCGGTTTAAATTGACTTTCGGCAATTTTCCCTTTTTTTGGAGCAGATGGATCCATTATTCCGGTGATTGTCTTGCGCTTACGTATTCCAATGTTGACTGAGCCGTCTGGCAGCGCATTCGGCAGCGCATAGCGTCGGCCTCACCCAGCAAGCCGAGTTGAGGCGAAGTATGCCGAGTTGAACCGATGCACTGTGCAGGCACTCGCTGCACCTCGCTTTGCACGCGTGCGGTTTTCCGTGTTTGTGCGGCCCTGCTCTAATCGGACAGGTATGCAGAGGATTCAAAGAGGGAAGTGGAGAGGTGGAAATTAGAGGCGGTGGGAATTAGTAAAGTGCGATGACAAGAAGAACAGGACTTTCGGTCAATGAATGCAGGCCGGCCGAAGTGGCCGTGCGGTTAAAGGCGCTGCAGCCTGGAACCGCAAGACCGCTACGGTCGCAGGTTCGAATCCTGCCTCGGGCATGGATGTTTGTGATGTCCTTAGGTTAGTTAGGTTTAACTAGTTCTAAGTTCTAGGGGACTAATGACCTCAGCAGTTGAGTCCCATAGTGCTCAGAGCCATTTGAACCATTTGAATGCAGGTTTGTTAACACTTCATCAAACAGGGGTAATGCAGGAGTAGGTGTAATAAAGAATAAGAAAATAGCTATTCTGGTAAACTACTATGAACAACGAAGTAAATGCATTATCTTAGCCGAGACAGACACGAAGTCAGTATGCATAACAGTAATAAAGGAACCTGCATTCCAAGTGGTTTCGCAAGTGAATAAGAGATTAAAAGAATGTATGATGAGGTTTAAAAAAAATTCAGATATTTAAGGGAGAGGAAAAGTTAATGTGATTGGTGACTGGTAATCGGTAGTAGGAAGAGAAGGAAAAAATAGTAGGAGAATGTGAACTGGGGGAAAGGAATGAAAGAGCAAGCCGCCCGGTAGAATTTTGAACAGATCATAATTTAATAATCGTCAACATTTGGTTTAAGAATAATGAAAGAAGGCTGTGTTTTTGGAAACGACCTGGGGACTCTGGAAGGTGTCAGATTGATTATGTAAATCCTCTGCCATGTTTTAAACTTTAAGACGTTTCCAGGAGTAGCTGTGGACTCTGATCGTAATTTATTGGACTACAGATTTTGAAATTTAAGGAAACTGCAGAAAGGTGGGACATTAAGGATGTGGGAACTGGAAGCAATGACAGAAACCGAAGTTACTGAGAGTTCAGACGGAGAGCATTAGCAACGCTGGACTGAAACAAGGCAAAGGAACAAACTACAAGACGAACTTTGAGAGATGAAATATTGAAAATAGCTGAGGGTGTAATACATTAAGGAACAAAGCCTAGTAAAAATCCTTGGATAACACAGGAGATATTTATCTTAATTGATAAAAGGAGAAAATATAGAATGCAACAAATGACGCATGAAGAAGAGAAGACTGGCGTCTAAAAAATGATACTGGCAGGAGGCTCAAAAGGGCAAAGCGGGAGTGGCTGTACGAGAAATTCAAGGCTGTAGCAGCGTGTGTGACTATGTCCGACGATTGTTTCTCCATAGATAGAGCCTTCGAACGAAATATTGCTAATCATGCTAATAGGAAGGAAGAAGGAGTGTCTTCTCAACTTGGTTACCGTTAGTTTCTAGAGTTACTGACAGCATCAGCAGAATTCTACGGAAAAATTATATACAGACTACATGTTTTTAGTATAACCAAAATTAAAGATTTTTTCCGACACAAAATGGACGCACCTGTTTATCTGAGTCTATGGAGGGACGTGTAGCTGTGGCGAGACTTGAAGGACAGTAAAAGAACGTATTAAAGAGCGCAGACGCCACACTCGGCTACAATGAAGTGCGTAATTTCGCGGTAGCGGAACATCAGAGGAAAAGCGGCCTACAGATTAATTTCAGCAACGTACATGTACTAGTCGAGGAAAAAACATTTGTAGGAGGAAAGTCCGAGAAGCGGCATAGAAACGAAAAACGGCTGTAATTACAGCTATAGGCTTCCGTGGTTTCCCGCCGTCAAGCAAGTAAATACGTAGCCAACGTGCGCAAGAAATATCAATAACGACTGCAAAGCCACCTCCGCGGTACTACAATAAAATTTTTGTAAACGTTGCCCTCCCTTTCGCTCTGTCTATTTCGTTTCTATCCAATGACAGAACGCAACAACAGTACCCAATCACAGCTACAGTCGCATCACCGTCAGCAACGTCATCATTCTTATAGCATCGCCAGCAACATAAGTAGGCACACCATCACCACAAGCAGCCACACCGCCGCCATAAGAACACCAGTACCACGCATACAAATCTACCTGCAGGTAAACATCTCGACCCGAAAGTCATCTCACAATCTCCGTTGCATTCCCAAAATCAAGCCTATTTCATTTTTGATCCTCTCTAAGCATTCGTTTAAAATAACCGTCAAACACCTTCCTGTTTGACTGAAAATGGCACAGCAGACATACAACATCCTACACCAAACTATGCGTTTCCTCCGCTTAAATACCCTTCTTCTCACGTATACACTCCGACATGAAATCCATGCCCTCCTGCTCAACTAAACCTTCATCCAACCCCAGCATTCCATACGCATGTCTCCTTACATCGAACTGATAATCCTAATCCTATCTCCCGTGAACGAGCAGCCATTTTCGAAATATCCCTTCTACCTCCCAATCACTCATAAATGATCCAACAAATCTGCCGGTCTTAAGCAACACTCCCGCACATCTGTCGGAAAACAGCTCTAGTTTATCAACATTCTCAATGATCACGAAATGAAGGTCCCTGCCCAAACTTGTGTAACGCAAATACTACCCTTGCTGCCATTATCGCTTCCCCTAACATCTTGAAGCGCACCACAGCAGAAGTCCTAGATACAACTGAGAGTGATGATCTACTTGTCCTGCTCCAGAGCTCATACCGCATGCGAAACCCAACCCGATCACTCATAATCATTCACCCCAATAAGTCCAGAAAAATTCCCGCGCAGACTGGAATGCTCACCTTGCCGAAATCCATACCGTAATCGGAAGCCACGACTGGCGACATCCAGCAAGAGGATCGTTTTCAACAACACATCTTCTCAGATGCAATTTCCTGTCACATCCCGCTCCGAACTATCTGCTATGACCGTCCCGTTACCCAACCATGTGCTATTGCTTTGCTCTACGGATCCTGTGGTGCATACGATTTCCTTCTTACTTGTGGCCACGACGCGCTCACGCGCTACCGATGCTCCAGCGACATGTTCGCAGTTTACTTACCCCAGCTGAAGTACTTCGGCACTGGCACATGGCATCCACTAAACCAGGGCTTCACAACATACGTGCTCGCGGAGCAAGCTGTGAGCAGCAAGTCGCGAGCACGGAGCAGCGCGAGCACGCTACCCCCACTACCGGACCAGAGCGGAGAGTGGGGAAAGTCACGTGGGGCACACAACAGCTGCCGCCAGTCAATGTAAATCCGCGGCCATCTGCAGGGATATCACTCACGAATTATTACTGCGACAAATGAAACAAATAAAGGAGAATGTACACGTGCCACATAATTTTATTAGCTTAGTGTATGCCTCTACATTCGCATTAATTTGTGAACTGTTACACAATAAAAGGTGTCACTGAAGTGTGGGATTCTCGGTAATCTTGTACTTTTTGCCCTTTACAATTGCGTCTATGTTCGGAGTAATCGTTCTTGCCCATTTTAGGCGCAGCGTGCAGTTTAAATTTCCATCAGACAATGCGATTCTCAGGCGCGTCTTGTTACATTTCACTGTAGAGAACAGTTGTTCACAAACATACGTGGAACCGAACATTGATATTATTGTAGCCACCAGTTTGTGCAAACGAGGAAATCTATCCTGAGGGAAGTGTCTGTAAAATTCCATATGTTTTTCTTGTTCTGAAATTTGTCTCTATATTCTCTGTCACACTGCAGGTCAATAATTTCTTGCTGCAGCTCAGGACGAATCTCTTAAATATTCGCTGAATATGGAGAGAACAGATCAAAATCACTGTCTAGTACTGTCAGATCTTGAAAGCGCTGATCAACTAAACTATGTGAATGACGTTCACAGACTTTGTGAACATCTTGCATGGATGATAATTTAGGAAAATGAGCTAGGTTTCCTGTTTCCAGCTGACTCACCCAAAGTGTCAATTTCATTTTAAAAGCTCGTATTCGATCTATGAAATGAGTAATTAGCAGATCTTTACCTTGTAGTAAAATGTTCAAAGCATTCAGATGGCTAGTTAAATCTGCTAATAACGCGAGATCACATTCAAACGTGCGCGCGCATTTCCCCTCCCTCCCCTACCTCCCTACTCCGCGACCTTGCAGCTGCTCGCGTGCAAGTGCCTTAGCAGACGCGAGTACTCGCGCTCAAAACCGGCCAGTTGTTAAGACCTGCACTAAACTAACGAAACACTACAAACTCTGCAAAGTATTGGCAGGCATTCCGTATGATCTCCGAAAATCAAGCCCACATATCCTAGCCTACACAACAACAGATCCCTTCCTGACAACCTCTCCAAGGCCAGCCACTTCTCATCCTATCTGCCAGATATATTCACGATCCCACATCTCAGCTTTGATTTCTCGATGGATCCCAATGTGTATGAACGAACAAACATAGTTATCTGACATCTCGCACCAAACTTTAACAACTTCTGCAGCATTCCACGAACGGGAGTAAACACAGCTAAAGAAGTTACACAAGTGGCATCCGGCTACGATACAATTACCTCCTGCCACCTCGAGGAAGTCCCATAATCACACAGGTTCTTACAGAATCATCCTCTATACACGTCATCACCCAGAGCAGCGGGTGATGGCTCTGAGCACTATGGGACTCAACTGCTGAGGTCATTAGTCCCCTAGAACTTAGAACTAGTTAAACCTAACTAACCTAAGGACATCACAAACATCCATGCCCGAAGCAGGATTCGAACCTGCGACCATAGCGGTCTTGCGGTTCCAGACTGCAGCGCCTTTAACCGCACGGCCACTTCGGCCGGCAGCAGCGGGTGAAATCTGATATAACACCCTCAAAGATCTCACGACAATTTTCAGTAAAATACTTGCAAGCACCCTTACTCAAATAACCCACCCATACCCAGCATTGCTTTGTTCCAGCTAGTCCATTCAGAACCTACTTCATTCCTCACTTGCCTTATCTCTCATCAGTTAAATAAACGGAAATCCGCCATATCTGTCTCCTTCGATATTAAAGCGTCTTTTGAGCAGGTATGGCATTCTGAACTTCTCTTCAAGCACCAAACCTATGCACTCAGAGTTAACTATGCTCTTTCTTCACCGACACCCTACACATGTCACAATCACCAACACCTTTCCCAATACCACACCTTTCACCAACACCTTTCACACCACTGCAGGTACAGGCTCTGTCTTGTTCGCCCTCTTTACGTCCTGAACGCTGTAGACAATCACAGACCACACCACACCCAGCTACCTTCTAGAACATCTCTGGTCGCACCACTCGGAGCTTCCGTCGTCGAGGTTTTCATCAACAGCTGTTCAACTCTCAGACTAACACAATAAAATATTTAGGACTAACCCTCAAAAGGAAACTAACGTGGAATGCACACTTCTTTACCGTCCAACACAAAGCCCGAAAGCGACCAATGAGGGTGAACATATCCTATAGGACCTGTTTATGTAAACACCCATTCACTCACTCACACAGAAATGGTTGCACCAAGAAGGAGTTGTCCGACATAAACGAAATTTGACAGGCGTGTTTCTTGTGCTGCCATACCTCAACTGACTGCCACAGGTTCCGTATCACGGACAGTCTGAAAGAAAAGTTACTGAGTGAGATAAATATTGATGTGCAATCGGGATATCGAGTTATTATTCTACTAAGTATCATACCGTGGGAAAGTGTGGGCTACAACCCTGTTGTAGGGACCCACTGATTTAATGTAGACTGGGGGACGATGGTAGAGATCGCAGCACAAATAAAAGATTTAGAAACTGGCACAGTGAGATATGTTCTGAAATTAACACAGAACAACGTTAACCGAGGATAGCCTGTACTGATATAGACACAACACAGAATGTATGTAGATAGCATTCACTTTAGCTGAGAGCGCTTCGGAGAGAGAATCCTTAGCCATCAGAACTAGATTCGGCACAATAAAAAAAGGGGGATGGCAGAATTCGGTGAAACTTATCGCATGGCTGCCGCTGCTGTTCTCCTCTAGCATCGCGAAATACTCGCGATCGCCAAACCACAAAAACGGTTTCGCATGGTGGAGCGTACCTATGGACAATAGATGGTCGAGGGCGAGACGGCAGGTACTTGACCTCCCAAGAAACTTCCCCGGATGTGGATTGTGTTAGCTAGTCGGCACCTCACACTAATATGTTTCTTTTTCTGAGTCATCAGTCTTTTGATTGGTTTGACGTGGCCCGCCAAGAATTCCTATCCGGTGCCAACATCTTCAACTCAGAGTAGCACTTGCAACCTACGTTCCCACTTATTTGCCGGAAAATCGCTGTCTACCTCTACAGCTTTTGCCCTCTACAACTTCGTCTAGTAGCGTGGAAGCCATCCCCTGATGTCTTAACAAATGCCAAAGCCAAACCGATCGTCATCTACCACGTCCTCAATTACCTTTTAAGTTCATGTGTATGTTACACTTGTCAGCAACTTGGATGCATGAGCTGCTAAGCTGATGGTGCTCGCACTTGTCAGCTCTTGCAGTTATAGGAATTGTGTGGATGATATTTTCCCGAAAGTCAGATGGTTTGTCACCAGACTCATACATTCTACACACCAACGTGAATAGTCGTTTTGTTGCCACTTCCCCCAATGACTTTAGAAATTCTGGTGGACTGTTATCTATCCCTTCTGTCTTATTCGATCTTAAGTCCTTCAAAGTTCTTTTATATTCTGATTCTAATGCTGCATCCCCTATCCCTTGTAAACAGACTACTGTTTCTTCTTCTGTCACATAAGACAGATCTTCCCCCTCATAGAGGCCTTCAATGTACTCTTTCCACCTACCCGCTCTCTCCTCTGTATGTAACAGTGGAGTTCCCGCTGCCCTCTAAATGTTACCACCCTTGCTTTTTGTGTCATGGAAGATTCTTTTAACTTTCGTCTATGCTGAGTCAGTCCTTACAACAATCATTTCTTCTTCGATTCCTTCACACTTTTCATGCAGCCATTTCTCTTAGCTTCCCTGCACTTCGTATTTATTTCAGTCCTCAGCAACTTGTATTTCTGTATTCCTGAATTTCGCTGAACATTTTTGCATTTCCTTATATCATCGAACAACTGAAGTATTTCTTCTGTTACCCATGGTTTCTACGCAGTTACCTTCGTTGTATCTATGTTTTTATTTCCAACTTCTGTGGTTGCCCTTTTTAGACAAGTCCATTCCTCTTCAACTGTACTATTGAGATATTCCTTATTGATGTCTCTATAGCTTTAGAGAACTTCAAGCGTATCTGGTCATATCTGGTCTATATCCCATTTGCGTAATGATTCTTTCTGACCAATCTCTTGAATTTCAGCTTACTCTCCGTCCCCACTACATTGTGATCCGGGTATATGTTTGCTTCTGGGTAGCCTTACAATTCAGTATCTGATTTTGGAATCTCTGCGTTGTCATGATGTAATATAGCTGAAATCTTCCTGTATGACCCGCTCTTTTCCAAGTATATCTCCACCTCTTGTGATTCTTGAACAGAGTATTCGCTATTACTAAATGAAATTTATTACTGAACCCAAATAGTCTTTCTCCTTTCTCATTACTTCTCCCAAGCCCGTATTCTCCATGAACTTTTTCTTCTACTCGTCCCCTACTACTGCATTCCAGTCCCCCGTGACTGTTAGATTCTCACCTTCCTTTATGTACTGTATTACTTTCTTTATCTCTTCATCTTTAGCTTGTGACTTCGGTATGTATACCTGTACTTTCGTTGTCGGTGTTGGTTTGCTGACGCTTATGACAAGAACAACTCTGTTAACTGTAATACATTATTTGCCCTGTCTTTCTGTTCATAACGAATCCTACTTCCATTATACCATTATCTGCTGCTGTTGATATTACAACATACTCATCCGACCGGAAATCCTCGTCTTCTTTCCATTTCACTTCACTGGCCCCCGTAACACCCCAAGAAACCCGAAAACCCAAATAAGAATGTCATGATAATTTAAAGTAGGGAACAGGTACGACAACTTTGACAATATTAGAACACCTTAAAGTTTTGATGAACAACAATTTCAATAATAACTGAGTATGTCATGATGTAAATGTAGAAAGAAAGAAAGGTTATATTTAATTAGCTATCAAACATCTCAGTAATAACTGCAAATCAGTACGACGAAAGTTAAGTCCAAAGTAATATGCCGATCAGAGATAACATTTATTGTGAAAGAGAGTTGTAAACGCGGCGAAAAGGAAATTCAAATGGTTCAAATGGCTCTGAGCACTATGGGACTCAACTGCTGTGGTCATTAGTCCCCTAGAACTTAGAACTACTTAAACCTAACTAACCTAAGGACATCACACACATCCATGCCCGAGGCAGGATTCGAACCTGCGACCGTAGCAGTCGCACGGTTCCGGACTGCGCGCCTAGAGCCGCGAGACCACCGCGGCCGGCGAAAAGGAAATTCAATGCGTCTACAAATGTTAGTCGCTTGCTAGCTTGCTTGCTATCAAGTCGTGAGAGAGCACCGTTTGTTGTAGTACTACAAACGGAACGCCACGAGATTGTTTCTATTAAAAAAAAAGTACTATTGCGTGATAGAGATGCGCGGACTTTGTTCTCATTTATTCTGACTTGAGAACTTGAACTGAAGTGATATTCTGATAGTGTACAACGACTTAATGAACTTTAATTATTCGAGATATTATTGTTGGACTCAACCTTCTTCAAAGTGAACAGTTACAACGAAGGATGGATATAGTATCGGAGACTGCAATACCTGATTAGCCTTGAGTAGGAAACACTAATACGACCATACGAAGATAATACAAATACGCCTATTGTAAAAGTTGTCGTAACTGTCACGATCACCGATTTGAAAAGAATCGTAATTGATCTGATCCATCGGTGTGCGTGTGGTGTGATGATTATAAACAAACTGCTAAGAAGGAACAATAAAAATTGTTCGTCAGTAATGCAAATCTCACGTGTTGGCTCCCTCATTAATTGAACTGTGTGATGGTTGATGATCAAAATTAATTAACTGTGAACATTTTAATTGAAAGTGTGACTTTATGAACATTGAGCATTGAAAGGAGTGTTGTGCCGAAATAATATTACGACGCACGAAGCAAGATAGCATTATAGATTATATCTGGATTTGCGTCGTGCCGTAGTGAACAATTCTGCCTAGCAACGTAACACCAACTACTAATACTGAACCGGAAATGAATTTTTCCTCGCTTCAGAAGAGTGAAACGACGCCAGTGATGAATGACTCACTCAATACTGCAATAACTAACTAACCGGGCATAGCAAATCATCATAAAACCAGAATAGACAATTAAAATCGGCACTTCGCACCGCTGAGAAGACTGTGCGGAATCGCAAACGGACTTTCATACATTACGCGAGGAACAACTTTCTTTAGAGATTTTCAGGTGCTGTTCCACGTTATCCGACGGGGACAACCATCACTGCGCGTCGCGTCTCCATTCCACCGACCGAACTGTAGCAATAGCGGCTCAACATCACCAGCGACAACAAAAGGGGAGAGGGGACGTCACATCATTCTGGCGCCTACAACGCGGGGTTCGACGACGCCAGCTGCCATCTCATCCAGCAGACCACGCAGAGCCTGGCTACGCTAGCCGACAAATCATCGAACAGACGACGTAGTATTCGACGACGACATTTATACAGCGTTTGTCCCCAGAACAGGATTCAACGACGCCGGACGACACATAGTCTGACGCTTCATACTAATTACGAGAGCAGAGAAAACGTGTGGAGCTGACGCCTCTACAGCTGCAACGCGAAGGAAACTCTTCACGACTTCGAGAGATCGACAGGGAGAGCGACGCAGTGCATCGGAGAGCTGTTCGAGACAACAACAGTAGCTGCCACCAGAGACGAGAACAAAGCCACGACAATCTCAAATAAAAGAGAAACCGTTAGCACTCAACAGATTAACTGATCATTCAAGTACCGTAGAGTAGAGTATTTTACCATAATGGTAATATTGAACGTTCATTGTGCTTGCGCTACGTAGAAGTAAAGTAGCGGTTGAAATATTGTAATAACAGTAGACCGTAGCGAACAAGAGTTACCATCATGTCTAAAAGAAAGATAAGATTACGTAGTGACACTGATAAAACCCTTCCAGAATCAGGGGAGGAATTAAGTGATTTGTCTGAACAAGAGGAAAGTTGTAGAACAACAGTCAATGTAGGAGGAGAAACCCTTACAGAATCAGATAAAGTAATTAATGCTAGTGTATCTGGTGTTGGAATCGGAACTAAAGTTCTGGAGTTAGAAGATAATAATAATTCTGATACTAACAAGGGAACCTCCCCATCGCACCCACCCCCTCAGATTTAGTTATAAGTTGGCACAGTGGATAGGCCTTGAAAAACTGAACACAGATCAATCGAGAAAACAGGAAGAAGTTGTGTGGAACTATGAAAAAATAAGCAAAATATACCAACTGAGTAGTCCATGCGCAAGATAAGCAACATAAAGGACAATGTGAGCTCAGGAGCGCCGTGGTCCCGTGGTTAGCGTGAGCAGCTGCGGAACGAGAGGTACTTGGTTCAAGTTTTCTATCGAATGAAAAATTTAATTTATGATAATCACATCCACAAGAAAACCTAAATCGGGCAAGGTAGAAGCATCTTTTTACCCATTCGCCAAGTGTACAAGTTAGGTGGATCGACAACATATTCCTGTCATGTGACGCACATGTCGTCACCAGTGTCGTATAGAATATATGAGACGTGTTTTCCTGTGGAGGAATCGGTTGACCTATGACCTTGCGATCAAATGTTTTCGGTTCCCATTGGAGAGGCACGTCCTTTCGTCTACTAATCGCACGGTTTTGCGGTGCGGTCGCAAAACACAAACACTAAACTTATTACAGTGAACAGAGACGTCAATGAACAAACGGACAGATCATAACTTTGCGAAATTAAATTTTCACTCGAGGGAAGGCTTGAACCAAGGATCTCTCGTTCGGCAGCTGCTCACGCTAACCACGGGATCACGGCGCTCCCGAGTTTGCGCTGTCCTTGATGTTGCCTATCTTGCGCATGGACTACTCAATTTGTATATTTTGTTTATTTTTTTCATAGTTCCATACAATTTCTTCCTGTTTTCTCGATTGATCTGTGTTCAGTTTTTCAAGTGACAACTTATAACTAAATCTGAGGGGGGTGCGATGGGGAGGTTCCCTTGTAAGGAGGAAGTAGGTCACGAATGTATGATGAGTGTCGCACAGACCAGTTCTGGAAGTGTCGATGCACTCAGTGTTATATTAGCAAAATTAAATATATTGCGTGATATGAATGCTAAAATCAATGAACAGCGAGCAATATTAAATAGTGAATTTTCTGATGTAGATAAAAGGTTAACTGAAGAACAAGCAAATTTAGAAACTAGATTATCTAACATAGATGCTAAGATAGTGCAGCAGCAAGCTGCTATTGAGGCCAATTTTAGGGAACAACTACAAATCTTTAAAATAAATTTGCCGAACAGTAGGGTAATGTAGCTAATAAAATTAAGGATGTGGAATCTAGACTAAGAAACGGGAAAAGGAGGAAGTAAAAATTATCGACCGTGTAGATAAAATACAGGAAAGTGTCGGTAATTTATCAGAGCAATTTGGAATAGTATCAGAAAGGATTAATGCATTGGCAGAAACTAATAGTAATATTACAGATCGTTTAAGTGAAATAGAGACTAACTCATCTAAGAAGATAGATAATTACCTGTTAGGTCAAAGCAAAAAGTTCGAAGAAGATCTCTCTGAGTGGATAGAGCTTAAGACACACTTGAGGCGGCACAGAAAGTATTGGAAGAAAAGGCCCAGAACGGTAACGAGTTAATAAATATCACAAATTAACGTCATTATGACACTGGTAATTCAAAGTACCTAAAACTACCTTACTGAAGGAACCACTACTGCAATTTCTTAGAGTGACTTGGGCTAGCAGATTCGGCCATGTTGATTTGGGTTTTTTATGGTTTGCCCTTACGATTCCAGGCAATTTCCTCAGTATTTCTTACTGATAAGCTTTGGCTGGCATTCTTCCCAGTCCTTATATATCACCAAATGACAAGCCCGGTATTTCCCGGATATTAAATTTGCCGATTTTCGACTAGAAATGGAAACAAAAAATGAACTGTGTTTGTAGTGTAACAGCGAAAAGTTTTATTACCATATGTTTGTGAAAACACCTTTAAAATTATAAAACAGTCATACAAAAACATATGCATGACGTATAAGTACAGCTGTTTCGCTTGTCTACAAAGCGATTGCTTTTTTTTTAGTCTTCAGTGTTCTGACTGGTTCCATGCGGCCGATCACGAGTTCCTCTCCTGTGTCATCCTTTTCGTATAAGAGTAGCACTTGCAAACAGCGTCTTTAATTATTTGCTGGATATATTCAGATCTCTGTTTACTCTACAGCTCCCTCTAGTAGCATGGAAGTTGTTTTGTGATGTTTTAGCAGATGTTCTACTATTCTGACACTTTGTCTTGTCAGTGTTTCCGTATATTCCTTTCCTCGCCGATCCTGCGGAGAATCTACTGTTTCCTTACTTTATCAGTTTCACCTAGTATTCAACAATCTTCTGTACCACCACATCTCAGATGCTCCTCTTCTATTCCGGTTTTCTCACATTCCGTCTTTAACTAACATACAGTACAGTACTGTATCTTCCTCAAATTAAGGCCAATGTTTGATATTGGTAGTCCTTAGTAGTCCTCTCCAGGCCAGAATGTCATTTTTGCCAGTCTAATCTGTTTTTGATGTCCTCCTGCTATGTCCGTCTTTGGCTATTTTGCTGCTTAGGTAGTAGAATTACTGAGCTTCATGTGATTAGTGATCACTAATTTTGATGTTAAGTTTCTCGCTGTTCTGTTTCTGCTACGTCTCGTTACTTTCGTCTTTCTTCCATTTACTCTCAATCCATATTCTGTACTCACTGTTCACTTCATTCAGCAGCTTCTGTAATTATTCTTATTTTTCACTGAGGACAGCAATGTCATAAGTGGATCCCATCATTTATACCATTTCGCCTGTTTTTGTTCAAAATGTTCAAATGTGTGTGAAATCTTATGGGACTTAACTGCTAAGGTCATCAGTCCCTAAGCTTACAAACTACTTAACATAAATTATCCTAAGACGAACATACACACCCATGCCCGAGGGAGGACTCGGACCTCCGCCGGGACTAGCCGCACAGTCCATGGCTACAGCGCCGTAGACCGCTCGGCTCGCCTGTTTTTCCGAAAGTCAGATGGTACATTGCCAGACTCAGACAGTCTATAAGCAAACGTGAGTAGTGCTTTAGTTGCCACTTCCCCCAATGATTTTGACAATTCTGATTGAATGTTGTCTATACCTTCTGCTTATTGATCTTAAGACTGGTTCTAATCCGGGCCGGCCGCTGTGGTCGAGCTGTTCTAGGCGCTTCAGTCCGGAACCGCGCTGCTGCTACGGTCGCAGGTTCGAATTCTGCCTCGGGGATGTGTGTGATGTCCTTAGGTTAGTTAGGTTTAAGTAGTTCTAAGTCTAGGGGACTGGTGACCTCAGATGTTAAGTCCCATAGTGCTTAGAGCCATTTGAACCATTTTCTAATACCGGATCCCCTGTGTCTTCTTCCTTGTTCTATCACGCCATCAGACAAGTCTTTCCCCTCATGTACTGTTTACACTTGTTCGCTTTCTGCTCTGCATTTAACATTGTAATTCCCTTTGCACTCTTAATGTTACTATCCTTGCTTTTAATTTCACCGAAAGCTGTTTCGTCTCTTCTATATGCTGAGTCAAACCTTCCGGCAAGTATTTCTTTTCATATTTCTTCACATCTTTCAAGTAGCCATTTCGCCTTACCTCCCCTCCACTTCCTACTTATTTCATTCCTAAGTGACTTGTTTTTCTACAATCTAGAATTTCTCTGACATTTTTGTACTTCCTTCTGTCGTCGATCAACTGAAGTATTTCCGTCTTAGTAGTAAGGAATAAATGTATTAAAACCTCAGTCATGTTGCGGCATTTTTTTCACAAATCTTTGTTTATGACGACATATCTCGTGAACTATACGTTTTACGATGATGTAATTGTGCAACGATGGATTTGTGTAAGGACATTCAGTGGCATATGTGAATACTGTTTGTGAAATGGTTTGCGAATAGAATTAGTAGCAAAGAAGTACCAATTTAAATGTCATGCTTGCTGCGACAATTTTTCACACAACTTGGTGTTTATGACACCATATTTCCTGTATGTTTTATAATAGGAAGTAAAATCATTAGTTTTACCGTGATTATAGTGCTAACTGTGACATTTCATGTTTCAGCAATGTTATACTTTTGTTTAATTTTGTTTGAGTAATAAGGGCAACACTGAAAGTGCCATAACACAATTCCCAGAAACTTTTCTAAGTGGAAGAAGAGTCAAAATAAGCGAGCACGCATCTTGACTTACTAGTAGATACTCGACCGTCTCTGAGAAATTGGCGTTCAATGTTCTCGAGGTAGTTTACATATCTTTTAGCGAGGAAAAAGTTCAGCTGAGGCGGTGCCACAGTGGCTAGCGTTGCAGCTTCATGTTTTTGCTTCCCGTGTCCGAAATACGACGATTATTTTTATTTTTGTATTACATTTGTGTGCCCATGTCCGTAGAAGATTACTTCACGAATGTTTTCCACTGTACATTGAAACAACGTTGTCATTATTTGTCTACGGATCGTGTGTCTGGTGAATGAATAAAAAAAAGAAGGAAAAGACAATAAGTGAATGAGAAAATTATTTGAAACTACTTTCGGTGAAATCCTTATAATGTATAATCAATTTCGCTATTGCCTATGTGTTAAATCTTCCTCGACAGTAACGACGTTTCTTTCCCGTGTGTAATTCGTGCGAGGAATTGCCTACCATCGTGCGACGCCTGCCGCGTTCGGAATTTCTGTGTTTCGAATATGTCTACGATCAGTATCATAGAACGGAATGCACCAAATCTTCCTGTAGTATAAACTTAAGAATAAAGCATAGGATTTAATGAAATAATGGAAATGAAAATAAGACTATGAAAAAAAAAATTAAAAAAGATTCTAACCCGTAAAGATACCGTACACAAATTACATACTAAATGTTTGAGACTTACTGTGAAACCCAGTTGTAATTTCCTCTATCTCGACAAGAAACATTCGTACAGTAACCTACTACGAACATATGTGTTAAAATGAAAAAGTGCAATAAAATAAATTCGAAAAAAAACCGGATTACGAACACAGGACGCGAAACTGAGAAGCCGCGACGCTAATCATCGTGCATCCATTTCAGCCGAGATTATTGCGTTTTAATGGCATTTAAATTACGCCTAAAACTTTGACCGTCGTTTACTCGGAACCGGTCGAATATCTAAGGATAAGCGAGACACATTTACATTTATTTCTACTCCTTTTTACTGAGCGAAGTTTATGGGAAATCTAGTTATCGCGCTTGTCGTTCTCGTAAGTGTGGACGTATTTTGTGACTATTGACACAGACGACCAGTGACATAAAAAATACTACAAGAAACCGAATTCTGTTGCCGAATACGAGCATCATGTTTTAATATTATCTCCGATCCATACCAAAAACGGCGCAAGGAATAAGATGACTAGTTTTTTTTAATTTTGTAGTAGCTTTTAGCAACAACTGAAACAGATCTATTTTGGTAATACTTCTCTGCTTCCATCACCTCTGCGCTCCGCGTGACACAGTAACTCTGAATGTAGGAAAGACGCCGACGTTAACACACGAGATTCTGAATAGCTGGTTCGGAGGTGGTAATTTCTATCTGGATCGTTATATGAGATTATCGTGCAAAACTAAATAGGGAGTATCAGTGCTTTGGAGCTGCAGCTAAGTGGATGAGATGAAAAGGTGGAACAGTAACGGGCGACACGGCAGGCATGCAGAGCAGCGACTCGATTTGCTGGTGTGGAACTGAGTGGAGGACCAGAGAGCCGGAGCCACCTAATTAAAACGCGCAGTCCCGCGCCACACAGGATAAGGCGCGCGATCTGCAGCCCGTAGCGCTTCCGCCTGCTGCTGCCGCTAATTTGCCCGACATCGCTCCACAAAAGAGAGTCGCTCTACAGCTCTTTGATCAACGCGGCGCAACTGACGTAATAATTGAAATGTTTAATCGATCTGAAGGATCTGTGAAAGTCTCTTAAAGAAATTTTGTGCGCTGTGCTATGACTTGCAAGAATTTGTTCCTGATGCTGTTGCCATGAGCCACATTGCTCATCACACAAGGGCACTGGGGATATGTGTTACATAACAGCACAATAGCTTCGCATATAAATAATATATTTTTTATCTTTAGACAATGTGTGAGACGCCCAGCTTAACCCGCCGGATAGGACAGGTAGTTTAACTTGTGAAAAGGTGCCAAAATAAGGGGCTGTCAGTTTCACTCCATTATTTTATTTGATCAAACATTACAAGAGCCCAAAAAAAATTTTTTTTAACACACAGCTTTAATCGTTGAGACTTAATTACCGGCTGAAAGCCACTTTAATTTATAAACGGCTGAAGGCCAATAACTTAAAACGCAAGCCTTATCTTACAACAGTTCTTTATTTAGGCTGAAGGCCCAAAGAATCTGAGGTTTTCAGAGCAAACAATTTGAATTCAAAATCGGCTGGAAGTCCAACACTTACGGCTAAACAACATTAAATTTTTTCTTAAAAAGAGGCCTTACGCAAAATAGTTCTTAATTAGCCAAAACTCAACCAAAACAGAAGTTTAAAAGGCAAAACCTTATTTTAAACTGTTCTTTAGTTAGGCTGAAGGCCCAAAGAATCAGACAGTTCAAGAGCAAATAAGTTAAATTCAAATCGGCTGAAGGCCCAACACTTAAAACTCCATAATATATATATTTTTTTAAATACCAAAAGCCTTACGTGAAACAGTTCTTTAATTTAGACTGAAGGCCTTAGGAGCAAAATAACTTAAACTCAAAATCGACTGAAGGCACAACACTTGACATTCAACAACATTAAAATTTTTAAAATGCCAAATGCCTTACGTGAAACAGATTTTTAACTAGGCTGAAGACCTTAAGAGCAAAACAGGTCAAACCCAAAATTGGCTGAATGCCCAACACTTAAAATTCAACAACGTTAAAACCTTTAAAATGCCAAAGGTCTTACGTGAAACAATCCTTTAAATTAGGCTGAAGGCCTAAAGAAACTTACACCTTAAGGGCAAAACAACCTTTAAAAAACGGCTAGAAGTCATACAAGTACAAACGACAAGAACAAATAAAAAAAGGCAGTACACCCACGCTCAGAAGTTCCGAGGGTCGGCCTTGAATTCAAACACTAACGCTCGCTTAGGTGAGACAGGCAGTCGGCCCAACAAATGGGCAAATGTCTATAAGGTACTTTACATATGTAGAATTGTGGACTGTTGGGAATGTGAGTCTCACGGGAAGCGTGCATGGGATAAGTCCCTGCAGTCGCGCTATTCATCTGTGTCCTCGGTGGCTCAGATGGATAGAGCGTCTGCCATGTAAGCAGGAGATCCCGGGTTCGAGTACCGGTCGGGGCACACATTGTCAGCTGTCCACATCGAGGTATATCAACAACACCTGTCGGCACCTGTGGGTTTCAGTTAATTTATTCCAGGGAAAAGCTGCACGGTCATCAACAGTATCTGTTCTTTCAAGAACAGTTACTGTCTTCATATATATAATTATCAATCCGATGGAAACCCAACCGACAGACAGTCAACGGACCGAGATACAGTATAACTTTCGTGTCCGGTGTCGGTGAGTCACGGACCTCGTAGCAATGGGAACAGCCCCTCAGACTCCGACCGCGCGTGGACGCTGCCACCGGCCGCGCAGATTTCCTCGCTGCGCCACGCCAGCCGACCGACTGCCCAGGCCCGGAAAGGGTGAAGGGCCAAATATACGTAGGCCAATGAGACGACCAACCGAACGACCAACCAACGGTCGTCCCGCTCCAATCTTCCTCCGTCGGACAGTGCATGTGTGTCGCCAGCGGTCGGCGAGCACTGGCTGTCGGCGCCCACCGCCGCTCCGTCCCCGACGTCACTGCTGTTGCGTCCCGACTGCACTGCTGGTCCGTCCCGAACTGACTGCCACATACAACGACGACTCGGAAATACTATCGGTCGCCACAGAGATGGTACGACAGTGCACTTATCGATACGCGCTGCTCCTGCCGCTCGCGGGCACGTAAGGCAGGAAGTTAGTGACGCCAGTAAATGGAATAAGAAAACAAGGAGGCAGTACCGTAATAGAAGATGACAGACAATAAAAGGGATAAACGCGATCCGTGCACGGCCCAGTGTGCTTATGAATTGTCTGTCAAGTATATGGGACTGTCTGTTGGTTGCTCGTGTGACTACATAAAATATGTAGAATTTGCTTGCCACAGAAATCTAACAGAAAAAAAAATTGTGAGCAGCAAGTATTTTGGCAATTGGTCACTCATTGCCGCACTTTCAAATTACTGTTTCTAGGGGACCCAGGGGAGGACGGGCATACCACACTAGAAGAGAGGTAAGTCACTTGGCTTGACTGTCACTGTTCATGTTACTGATTGTTGGGCATTCGTTAGTGATCACTGTTAGGACAGACAAATAGGTCTAGAGATAATGTCTTTGACTAGTAACCAGAACGCCTTGGGTCCCTGGTTGGATGCCAGTCACTGCATAAATTTAGCATAAAAATCATGAACAATGGCGGCTGAAGATATCCATGTAGATGTAGATGTAGATTTTGCAAACGGCCTTGTCAAATATGGCACAGATGCAACAGAGCTTCGGACACGCTCTTGCCACTGAAGAGAGAAGCTAATCATAAAAGGCAGAAGAAGCAGCGATGATAAACGGCTTAAGCACTCACAAGGCAATTTAAACCACTGCATTAAAGATACGTAATGTGTATCCACAGTATAAGTGGCCCGTAACTGAAGAAATGTCATGGTGACTTCCCCATTGGCAAAAAGTTTCAGACTAGGTTCCCCTATTCGGATCATCGGGAGAGGCTTGCCAAAGAAAAAGACCGAATAACCAACGAAAGAGTAATATTCTACGAGTCGGAGCATGGAAGGTCAAAAGTCTGAATGTCTTAGGGAAGCTGGAAAGTCTTAAAAAGGAAATGGAAGTCTAGGTGTACTGCGGGTCGCTGAAGTAAAACGGCAAGAAAAAACATTTCTGAAAGTGTCATAACAGGGGCAGGATTTGTCATGAATACAGGGAGTGCTGTAAACAGTTCAGGACTATTCTCATCAATAGTTCACATAACGAGTACATGCAGACGTCACAGCAGAAGATGAAGAGAGAGAGAGAATGTATATGAGAATGTTCAAAGTATAGTTCACTTTGTCAAATGAAGCATAAATCTAATGATCATGGGTGATTAGGACGATTCAGAAGATGTGGAATAGAAGGCAGCGTTACAGTGGGTACGGGCTGGGTAGTGGGAATGAGACAGTTAAAATAAAGTTCTGCAATAGATTTCAGCTAGTACTAGCGAATGCATTGTTCAAAAATCACAAGAGGAGGTAGTGTATTTCGGAAAGGTCTGGAGACGGCGGAGAATTTTAACTTGATCAATTCATGGCCAGACAAAAATTGCGAAATCAGGTAGTGGTTCAAAAATGGTTCAAATGGCTCTGAGCACTATGGGACTCAACTGCTGTGGTCATCAGTCCCCTAGAACTTAGAACTACTTAAACCTAACTAACCTAAGGACATCACACACATCCATGCCCGAGGCAGGATTCGAACCTGCGACCGTAGCAGTCGCACGGTTCCGGACTGCGCGCCTAGAACCGCGAGACCACCGCGGCCGGCTCAGGTAGTGGGTTCGAAGGCTTACCCAGGAGCAGTTAGACGTAGATCCACATCACAATTTAGTAATGGTGAAGGGTACATAGAATGTTAAGAGAATCGTCAGGAGGAGTCATTATGGAAAGAAGTGTGTTACAGAGGTTTTGAGAAACGATGATGCGCGTTTGAAATACTCTAATGCTGTATATACTGCGATAATGAATACCACGGTAGGCAGTTCATTTGAAGACGAATGGCTTACCTCTAAAAAGAACGACAGTAAAAGTTGGACAGCGAAGGCGCCAATTATCAGTATTTTTAGTTTAGCATCAGATCATCATTTCCTCCACACAAAACACATTGAACGATGACAGCATGACACTGTATTGAATCATTAGGTAATAGAATATTTATTGTAACGTTTAGTGCATAATACTTACTTTTGTTCTTTATTTATTTATCAGAAAGCACATTGGTGCAAGGCTACTGGCCATGACATTCAAAGTTAAGAAGGAATTCTATTGGATTTATGTAAAAGAGTTTAACGTTTATTATGTAATGAATATTTTTGTTACTTTATTTAGAACGTGAAATTGGTCAAGCTTTGATCATTTAAATACGTTAAAATGTAAAATAATGTAGAATAAGCTGTAGCCAATCGGATGGACGGCTTCAGGGAAGGGATCTGCACTAATCTGTTGAGCGACGATATTCGGCACGTGTGAGACGCTGCCTGGGACAGGCAGAGGGACAGCGCTGGTGCAGACGCGAAAGTGAACAGTTGGTCTTTTGGTAGCTAGGAAGTGAAATGACTTAGAAAATTTCGCGTTGTGTGGTATCGCGGGACATTGGCTCTGAGCGGTGAGCAGCCGCGCGCCTTGTGTGAACTCTAATTTTTCGCGTAGGTAACGAGGTGGAGTGTTGGACTGGTATTTCGCGATGATATTGTGAATGATGGAACTGTGTCAAGTGGATATGCGCTCGAATTTAACAGTAACTCGAAATGCGACCACTTTCGCTATTAGTTTGCTTTCTGAATAAACATTATTCTAATCAAATCGCAAGTGTGTGGCCTACATCATTTATGGGTCGTTAATTTAGTTCCCGATATTATTGTTAGTGTTATTATATGTTATATTAACTTTGTGTGTTTCATACAATCTCGCAAACTTGCCATCAGCCAGACAATTTAACCAAAGGGTGACAAGTGTCTAATTTAGGGCTTGTATTGCGACACGTGCGGCTCAACTCCTAGACGAGTTTGAGCCAAGACACATCGACGAAGAGGAACCGCATGTGAGCAGGGACATCTATGGGATGTTAGCTCGCAGTCGTTAGTCCTCGGAGCGGCTCGATACGGGGCCGGGATATCTCTGCATCTTGGAAGCAGCACCTTAAAACACATGGCTACGGTAAGTAGATACGCTAATTCACTGACGAGTCATAACATTATCACCAGTTACTTCCACGAGACTGGTGGCATTGCGGTCTTATGACGTGGTGAAGTAAATATATTAATGGAGCAGAATGAATAGCAAATTATTATAGCGACAATAAGGGCTGCAAATGTGGAAATCCACTGACATCAGCCAATTTGATAAAGGGATTGTTATGGCTCGGCACTGGGAACGTGCACCTCAGAAATGTCGAAGCTAGTCGGCTGCTTGAGTGCTACTGCCCACCGTGGTGTCACTAACGCAGACCAGCGAGGGCTGTATAGTGCCATGGGGGAATTGACATAATCCTCCATCGAACATGTGGTAATAATTGAATGCACCATAACAGCGGCGGCCTACATGAACTTATTGTGAACCACCTGCCTATTTTCATGCTTGATATCTTCCCCACGTCTGCATGGCTTGTAAAGGAACTTAATAATTATTTCTTATTTATAAATGTATAGATAATTATTCGACTCTCACACCAAACATCCACTTGAAAAGTATTTAACACTGACTGACAAAAGAAGCTTTACTCTCTTCGTTTATTAGTTTGAGTAATAGTTACGTTTTGTTGTTCTCATATCCTGGTCATGAGACGTGCTGAGTAATTTTAAAGTGAAATACAATTTGACTTTTTCACTTACGACACCATTGACCCAGCAACTGTAACTCTGAAAGATTATTATTATTTTAATTTTGTGTGGAGAATTTAGATGGAGGGGACCATTTTCACGACGGCGCTGCTCAACAATAAAGGTACGTGAATGTGTTCATCTCTTTCCCTGCGTGTTCGCCAATGTCAATTTCAATATTTAGGTTATATCTGCTGCGATATTCAGAACCTGCAGTCTTTCTTTTCATTTAATTACGAAGTCCGATTATTTTCTTTCTTAGATGAATAAATGCATTTTAACCACAATTTTTTTTGGCCAGGCCACGGGGAATGATAGTACTTCGAACGTACGTGCCTCTATGCAGATCGTACGTTCGCATACAACTGGATGTGTACCATTGTAACTATAATTATAACCCATTTCCCTTACAATATTAAATCTTATTTCGAACCACTCACTCGCAGGTGTAAGTGCCCCCTTATTTTGTGTAGTCATCGGGTGTATTCCTCAGTAACGTTACTTTTAATGTTCAGTGGCTCTGTTTCCACAATTGATCTTTGCCTATGTCGCATCGCGCTTCACGCGAAATCTTTATTAAGCGACAATCATACAAACTCTAATTTCAAACTTACGACAACGGCTGACTAACCTTCTAACAATTTAGCAGGACGGTTACAGGTTGCACATGTCAGGGCACAATGGTCGTGCAGTGGTAGTGAACACGGTGGAGCACATCTGGGGCGCTATCGGGCACAAGCTCCGTCCCCACAGACAACCGACCCGTAATTTATAGGAAATTCGTAATCAGTGCTCCAGAAAACTACCAACGATTTTTCCAATGAACGCCATGCAGGATTTTTGCTGTACTGCGTTCTACACTACTGGCCATTAAAATTGCTACACCACGAAAATGACGTGCTACAGATGCGAAATTTAACCGACAGGAAGAAGATGCTGTGATGTGCAAATGATTAGCTTCTCAGAGCAATCACATAATGTTGGCGCCGGTGGCGACATCTACAACGTGCTGACATGAACGTTTCCAACCGATTTATCATACACAAACAGCACTTGACCGACGTTGCCTGGTGAAACGTTGTTGTGATGCCTCGTGTAAGGAGGAGAAATGCGTACCATCACATTTCCGACTTTGATAAAGGTCGGATTGTAGCCTATCGCGATTGCGGTTTATCGTATCGCGACATTGCTGCTCGCGTTGGTCGAGATCCAATGACTGTCAGCAGAATATGGAATGGGTGGGTTCAGGAGGGTAATACGGAACGCCGTGATGGATCCCAACGGCCTCGTATCACTAGCAGTCAAGATGACAGGCATCTTATCCGCATGGCTGTAACGGATCGTGCAGCCACGTCTCGATCCCTGAGTCAACAGAAGGGGACGCTTGCAAGACAACATCCATCTGCACGAACAGTTCGACGACGTTTGCAGCAGCATGGACAATCAGCTCGGAGACCATGGCTGCGGTTACCCTTGACGCTCCATCACAGACAGGAGCGTCTGCGATGGTGTACTCAACGACGAACCTGGGTGCACGAATGGCAAAACGTCATTTTTTCTGATAATCCAGGTTCTGTTTACAGCATCATGATGGTCGCATCTGTGTTTGGCGACATCGCGGTGAACGCATATTGGAAGCGTGTATTCGTCATCGCCATAACGGCGTATCACCCGGCGTGAAAGTATGGGGTGCCACTGGTTACACGTCTCGGTCACCTCTTGTTCGCATTGACGCGCTTTGAACAGTGGACGTTACATTTCAGATGTGTTAAGATCCGTGGCTCTACCCTTCATTCGATTCCTGCGAAACCCTACAATTCAGTAGGATAATGCACGACCGCATGTTGCAGGTCCTGTACGGGCTTTTCTGGATACAGAAAATGTTCGACTGCTGCCCTGGCCAGCACATTCTCCAGCTCTCTCACCAATTGAAAACGTGTGATCAATGGTGGCCGAGCAACTGGCTCGTCACAATACGCCAGTCACTACTCTTGATGAACTGTGGTATCGTGTTGAAGCTGCGTGGGCAGTTGTACCTGTACACGCCATCCAAGCTCTGTTTGACTCAATGCTCAGGCGTATCAGTGCCATTATTACGACCAGAGGTGGTTGTTCTGGGTACTGATTTCTCAGGATCTAAGCACCCAAATTGCGTGAAAATGTAATCACATGTCAGTTCTAGTATAATATATTTGTCCAATGAATGCCCGTTTATCATCTGCATTTCTTCTTGGTGTAGAAATTTTAATGGCCAGTAGTGTATGTCGACCATTCAGCGACTTCATACAGGTCCAAGTTCAGTCTATAGTCAAAGCAGTGAGAACTAACGTTCTTCTTTTATCTGAATTACTCTGTGCCTCTCGGCATTTATTCCTCTGTCCTCGATGATGTTATACAGCGTGAGCTGCGACTGACGTCATGTTTAAAGAGCTTATCTAAATAAACGGATAATGGAATCATACTAACATAGTTGGTAGCTCAGCCGCGAGCGTTAGCACGTCCTCCGTGCTCAGCGTCGCTAACTCAAGTATTGTACCAATTCATCAGTTGGTCTATTTGAATATTTTGGGTATCTGTTATTTATATAGGCTAATAGATATTAATCTATTGAAATAGTGATAAAAATATGATTTTGTGAAAATAATTTCTTATACCACAATAATGAAACGTTTTTTTATTTTTATGTCTCAGAAAATTTATTTTACTCCCTGGAGATAATAGTTTTCAGGCTGGTTATCATTGATTTAGAACCATAAAAAATGCTCATGTCACCTTCATTTATCGTTACCAGTAATGCAACACAATTTCCAATATACTGCTTGTTCTCGAAAGGTTACTTACTTTCAGCTTGAACAGCAGTGTCGATCTTTTCGAATACTGCTTCAAAATACGGGAGTTATTCGGAAAGTAAGGAACGATCGGTCGCGAAATGGAAAATATAGTGAAAATCTGATGAGGCTTTCCACAGATGCGTTGGGCACTGTGTCCAGTACGCCCGTCGCTCTTTTCAATTCTGAGAACGTAAAGATGGCTAGAAATTAGCGTCTCCCGACAAGTATGAGGGCCTTGCGAAAGATTTCGCCTGAAGCTATGCAATTTATATAACATAACTGTCATGCGGTTCGTTCTACATGGCAATTGTTGGCTGCACTCTGCAGGGGCAATGAAGATGCTCCTGCAGCCTTTTCGATGGGAAGTGATTGATCACGCACAATACAGCCCGTAATTGGCTATCCCCGGAGGTTCATTCCTACTCAAATGAACAGCTAGCTATGAAGACAATATTGTGACACAGACAACGAGCTGCAGTCCAGAGTAGAAAATCGCCGAAAAGCACTGGCGGCTGTCTTCTATAACGAGGGAATTGAGAACTTAGTACAATGCTAAGACAGATGTCCAAGTCTGAGTGGCGACTGTATAGAGAAGTAGCTGGAAGGTGTAGCTAACTAGCTAACCGCTGCAAATGAAACAGTTTTGATTTTCACTTTGGTTTCCATTTCGCGACCTATCGTTCTGTACTTTCCGAATAGCCCTCGTAATAATACATCCATTTGAGAGCAATGTGTCATAAGTAATTAAATCACTGTCGAAGTATTAAAATTGAAGTTTGAATAGTTAATCAGTAATCTTATCAAACCACATAAATAGAATGTGGCTAACATGGGTCCAAAAATCGCAGAAACAACGAAATTGTTCATCAGGTAAAATGAAGCTACAATTTCGAATTTGCAATGCTGCTCGTATTTGTACCAGTAAATATTCCAGCCATATCCAACAGAAAAAGTTATACAAACTTCATAAAATGTCAAATATAGTTGTTAATAAATTGGTTACACAAAGTAAACATTAACTGTGAAAAGGAAAAATAACGTACAGGAATGTTTGATGCAGCGCTGAATGCAGCATACCTTCAAGTATTATTCCAGCCTAACACTGTTAGTTCCCGACGTTCCCGCCAGGTCGCATGCGCTACTGAATTATTCTAACAGTCATCGTGGAGTCGTATACGGTGCAGAGCGTGCTCAATGTTGTTTATGGTTTCAAAACTCCAAATACCCTACTACAGTTCAGAAAATTTAGACTAAATATCGTGACTTACTATCTCAAAGACAAACTGTTATTAAATGGTACAATCGTGTTGCCGTAACTGGCTGTATATCACACAGGACGTTGGATGCGTGTAGGGCAGCAGTCCCTGACGCAGCAATTAAAGTTCCACACTCTTACATTAGTAGTACAGGTAAATCAATGAGACTTGCCAGCTTAGCATTGAATATGCGTAGTATTACAGTGTGGAAAGTTTTACGGCAACGCCTGTCATTCCAACGCTTTAAACTGGAACTGTTGTAAGCCTTGAAACAAAGTGAAAAATAAAGATGAGTTTTCTGTAGAAATGTTTAAAACTGAAGATGATTTTCTTAGTAAAATTTTATTCAGTTACGAAGCCTCCTTCGATAGCTGCGGTAAACTGAATCGGCATAATGTTCGGATATGGGATGAGCAGAAACCACGCCACTTAATGGAACATGTACAGGACTCGCCTAAGGTAAATATTTTTTGCGCTGTAATCTGTAACAAGATTTGCAGTCCTCTTTTGAAAATTTGTAAATTTACTGTATTCAGTTCTATACCAGCGTATGTGTAACTTATTTACTTTTTCACATTTAAAGGTTACTTCCATGTAACTAATTTATAAACACCTCGTATTTGCGGTAAACTCATAACGTAAGTAGCAATTCCAAAATGTAGATAACACTGTGCCATAGCCACCGTGCCTTTTAACATCCAATATTCTTTGAACTGCTAAAATTAGTTTCTTTCGAACTATTGTCTTCTCTTGTGCCCAAACATTAAAAGGCACATGCATTTTCTTCAGAAACCACGCGAAACAACGGGGTGTATTATCTACGTATGGCTTTTCGATCGAGTTAAAATAACAAGCTAAAACGGGTAGACACCGTGAAGCGCTTAAGGAAAACCCGTGTGACATTTCAGTTAAGTTTTGTTGTTGTCCTTCTTTGAGATTTTTGTACGTAGGTAAAATACAGATTTGGATCTATACTTTAGTTTTGATGATACTACCTACGTCTGTCTCCATGAGTAACTGACAGAGAAAAGTTAGTCCAATCTACACGCTGCTTCGCATAACGACAACTGCATTTTTACTTGTGACAGTTAAACAATACTGTGATGTTTTCTGAATATTAAGATTCCGTCCCCAGGTTTTACCTAACTAGTCACTGCGTTTCGATTAATCGAGATTCTGCCAATGAGAATATAGTTTCATGTGTGATGGGTTTCCCATATGTTGCCTCGCATTTTCGATTGTATACATTGCCACACTGTATTCTGATTAAATGACATTTGCTTCTGACTTCGGTGATGCAATGGTGTGTTGTGTGAACTCAGTGTAGCTGTCAACCGCCGGCAGCAGGAGGCGAGTATCCAGACATAGCACTGAATGTACCTGGCAAACTACACTATGTGATCAAAAGTATCTGGACACCCCCAAAAACATACGTTTTTCGTACTGTGCTGCCACCTAGTGCCAGGTACTCCATATCATCGACCTCAGCAGTCATTAGACATGGTGAGAGAGCAGAATGGGGCGCTCCGCGGAACTCACGGACCTCGAACGTGGTCACGTGATTGGGTGTCACTTGTGTCATACGTCTGTATGCGAGATTTGCACACTTCTAAACATCCCTAGGTCCACTGTTTCCGATGTGATAGTGAAGTGAAACGTGAAGGGATACGTAAAGTACAAAAGTGTACAGGCCGAACTCGTCTGTTGACTGACAGAGACCGCCGACAGTTGAAGAGAGTCGTAATGTGTAATAGGTAGACATCTATCCAGACCATCACACAGGAATTCAAAACTGCATAAGGATCGAATGCAAGTGCTATGACAGTTAGGCAGGAGGTGAGAAAACTTGGATTTCATGTTCGAGCGGCTGCTCATAAGCCACACATCACGCCGCTAAATGCCAAACGACGCCTCGCTTGGTGTAAGGAGCGTAAACATTGGACGATTGAACGGTGGAAAAACGTTGTGAGGAGTAACGAATCACAGTACACAACGTGGCGATCCGATGGCAGGGTGTGGGTATGGCGAATTCCCGGTGAACGTCATCTACCAACGTGTGTAGTGCCTACAGTAAAATTCGGTGGCGGTGGTGTTATGGTGTGGTCGTGTTTTTCATGGAGGGGTCTTGCACCCCTTGTTTTGCGTGACACTATCACAGCACAGGCCTACATTGCTGTTTCAAGCACCTTCTTGCTTGCCACTGTTGAAGAGCAATTCGGTGATGGCGATTGCATCTTTCAACACGATCGAGCACCTGTTCATAATGCACGGTCTGTTTAGAAGTGGTTACACGACAATAACATCCCTGTAATGGATTGGCCTGTACAGAGTCCTGACCTGAATCCAATAGAACACCTTTGGGATGTTTTGGAACACCGACTTCGTGCCAGGCCTCACCGACCGACATAGATACCTATCCTCAGTGGGGCATTCCGTGAAGAATGGGCTGCCATTCCGCAAAAACCTTCCAGCACCTGATTGAACGTACGCCAACGAGAGTGAAAGCTGTCATCAAGGTTAAAGGTGGGCCAACACCATATTGAATTCAGCATTATCGATGGAGGACGCCATGAATGTGCAAGTCATTTTCAGCCAGGTGTCCGGATACTTTTGATCACATATTGTATACTTCTGTAGTTCAGGAGACATACGCCATAAACATTGAGATGCGTGAAAAATATATTTCGCTGAAAATCGAGCGCAAATTACCGAGGATATATTCATATAGCGTTTCTTAATGAAAGTGTCTTCCAAAAAACTTTAAGCATAACATATTTTCAATCTTCTTCCATATATTTAATACATTAATTGATTTTAACGTAATCTCCCGTTTGAAGCTATTTCATTGGTTGGTGTTAGATTCTATAAAGAATCAAGATATTTCTCGTAATGAAGAAAAGTTATAAAATTATGTGTCCTGTTATAGAGAATACCGTAATCTATGGCATTATATCAAGCTACATAGTTAACAATAGCAACACTTTACTGGTGGTTCTCACCTCATCGTTTCAGTGGTGACGGTGGTATGTCTCTTGTTGGTTATTGTTAAATGACACACAGATCCGAAGTCCGGAAGCCGATATACGTTTTAAATGCTTCGTGTAACACCTTGGAGAGATAGTCAAATGTTTATTTTAACACAGCTAGGTCCTGACGCCAGCTAGAGTCTCGTTGAAAAATCTAGAACCACCCTTTTTTTAAGCGATGTAGGCAATATCTGAGATATTGCATTGGCGCAACTAGATCGGTCTTGTCAAATAAGAATATTGTTTTAAAAGTTCCCCATGACACGCTACACCTCTAAACGTGCTTGAGATTATTTTTCTATATTTTACGTATGATGCTTATAGATAAAATGCTTTTTCTGTAGTTATACGTAATCAGAATATTTTTCTAGTTAAAGTTGTGACTCTTTGTTATCCCCATGATTCGAATGGTTCAGTAACTATGACTGAAGAGAAAATGTGGCCTTCAGTCTATTACAATATTAAGTAGACTCTTAACTTTTGTGTATAAGACACGATTAATTGACTCATCGTCGGTCTATAGCGTTGTGCTTAGATGAAAGGGTAATCAGCATACTTTGAAGGTAAGCCAAACTGCGGCAATTAAAATGTTGGAGCGTTGGTGTACGAGGCAAGTTGTGTACATCAAACGTGCCGTTGTTTCGGCAGTTTGTAACAGAATATCAGGATAAGCTTTCGCCAAATTAAAACGCGCAATTTCAGACTACAACGCCACAGGCGCTAGCTTCAACCCGCAGCACTCCACCTTCTACTGCCGTTAATTTTTGCGACACTGTTCCACAAAAAACCACCCTGCTACTCTTTGATTAATGCGGCACAGCTGAGTTAATAACAGGGCTCTTCTCACAACCCTCTCTCCCTGTGACAGACGCTTAACGAAATTACGTCTGCTGCACTATAATTTACTGACAGCTGGCCCTCATGTTGTCGGCATTAGTCGTACTGTTCGCTGTTCCGAATATTGACGGGATGTGGAGACGCGTTTCTAAGCCCAATTATTCTGTCTCTTTTAGCTACTCTCAATTTGTTCCTTAAGCGTAACAACTCTGCCATTTAAAGAAAGAATAAAATTATATATCGCGTAACGCATGTAGGAGTGGTGGAAACAAGCAACTCTCTGGGGAGAGCAATCACAGCTCGGAGACATTGTGAATGTTTGAAGAACACGTACAACTCGGCCTCCCCACATCAGCTCTCTCATTTCATCTGAAAGAAAAGGGTCAGTCTACTTGCAACATTGAAAAGAATTTGCGGATTTCATTTAAAATGTTTCAAATGTTTTGGAAGAAATACGTATCGTCAAGGCAGGTTCAGATTTGAATAATCAGATTGACCAGAGATATAACGGTATCCTATCGAATTACGACTATCTGAATTGTAGTTACTGAGTGGTTTTCACATTAGTTTAGCATCTGTATAGTACTCAAATACTAACCCTTTGGTAATTTTATGATACTGAGGTACTAATGTAAGGCAGATTGTCTTTTATCTTTCATTTTATATGCATGATAAACTCCTCAGGGGACACCGCCTTAACGTAGCACTGTCCGAACGGGCTAGGAGGTTTGTGTGATCTGGATTCGGAGGGCTATGCTGGCGGTAGCGTAGCTACCAGCAGGGTCACCCATGCCGGACAGACCAGAGGGGAGGAGCCATACAAACGTCTCCGACAACGACTTATCGCTCCCCTTTCCTATCCCAAACCTGTCCTCACCATTTCCTTTTCCTGTCATTCCCTGGTATATGTGTAAGTAGGCTGTTTAGGTTTTTTTTGGTAACGCCACCTCTGTATGAAAATCACTGGCTGTGCTGTGTGCAGTCTGTGGCTGCTTTGCATTGTTGTAATACTCAACCATTGTAGTGTTAGGCAGCTGGCTGTGAACAGCGCGTAGCGTTGCACAGTTGGAGGTGAGCCGCCAGCAGTGGTGGATGTGGGGAGAGAGATGGCGGAGTTTTGAAATTTGTCATGAACTGCTATACATATATATATATATATATATATATATATATATATATATATATATATATATATATATATATATATATATATATGATGACTATTAAGGTAAATACAACGTTTGTTCTCTATTAATATATTTTATTTGCTAACTGTCCCTATCAGTAGTTAGTGCCTTCCATAGTTTAAATCTTTTATTTAGCTGGCAGTAGTGGCGCTTGCTCTATTGCAGTAGTGGGAGTAACCAAGATTTTTGTAAGTGATTTGTGAAAAGTACAGGTTAATGTTAGTCAGGGCCATTCTCTTGTAGAGATTATTTAAAGTCAGATTGCGTTGCGCTAAAAAACAAAATATTGGGTGTCAGTTTAAGCACAGTCCTGTATAAATGTTCTAAGGGGACGTTTCATATGTCGACCCTTAGCCGAGGATACCTCACTGGAATCTTCTGATTTTTTCCTTGTAGTTTGTGTAATTAGTGTAGCTATTGTTTATTGCTAGCACGTAATTGTAGAGAAAATCTCCTTTGTAGTTGCAGTCTTTCATTGTTGTACAGTAAAACAGTTGTGGGATGCATGTAGATTTGCACCAAGTATTTCGCAGCTGCAATTAACTAGATATTATTTTCAGTGCTATGTTAATGTGTTCTCTTATTTTTGCTCTTCAAATTGTGCTTTTCTGTGTTATCGTGTGAAATATTGTGACAATAATGGCGTGTGAAAAACGTAACACTAGGCTCCAAAGTAAACTGAGAAATAATAGTGACGACGAGCGTAGCTTGCCAGCACCACTGTGTAATGAATTAACAGACATTCAAAGTAGTAATTTGGTAACTGTGCATAGGGAAATGGAGCGGGCGTCAAACAATGGCGTGGACAGTGAAACAATTAGTGCAGAGGGAAGCATTACCGATCGATCGGTCGGCAACAGCTCGCCTCAGGAATCGGGAATGACAGGACACAATTTTGCAAATATTGTAGACTCAGGTTTTGGGTTCTCACCGTTTTCTCAAATGAGTCAAGACACATTTTCCGCTTGTCAAAATGTGAATGTTGCCGGTGCAAATTCACTGCCGAAAAGCACTGAGGAACATGTTTCAGACACCAGTGCATTGTTATTACAATTAATGCAACAAATGGGACAAAAGCTTGAAAAATTAGACACAATGGAACAAAATCAGAGACAAACACAGCAACAGTTAGACACAATGGAACAAAATCTTAAAAAGTTAGACTCATTGGAACAAACTCTTGAACAAATACGTGAAGATTTAACTACTGAGTTACATAACATTGAATCGAAATGTCAAAAAGTCTGTAATGACGTAAAAACTCAAATTTGTGAGCATTTTCAACCTATTTTTTCGCGGCATGAAAATACATTACAGAATCACGAAGCAGCTATAAAAGAACTGCAAACTATTGTTCATGAAAATCATGAGACCTTGCAAGCTAAATTTGACTCAGTTGCATCTACCGATTCGGTTACGCAACTTGCAAAAACTCAGGAAAACTTAAAGGACACAGTAGATACTCTGAAACTTGGTTCAAAAAAACACACTGAGGAAATAAGTACACTATCGTATAAAGTAGCCGAACTTTCAGATCAGTTCACTAACTTATCTACAAAGGTAGATGATGATCTAAATGACACAACACCTGTAGCCTTCACTGACACTGAAGAGTATGAAGAAATTAGAAAATTCAAACAAAATCAAAATCAAATCAATACACAGTACAAAAGAGAAATCCGGGAAGTACAAGATCAGTTGACGCAGGTAATACAAGAATTACGTATTTCAGAGGACACTCGCGCTCCAGTACAGGAAGAGGGACATAGAAATACGGAACAGCCACAAAATAATAACACAGGGCATTTCGGAAATTATGAAAGAAATTGGCAAGGTGCACCGAATTTTGAGATGGAAGCGCCGACACGACGTAACAATGACCGATATGCTACTCGCCGACACTATGATTTTGACTATAAGCTGTTCATTACTACACGTAAATTCAAAACATTTAAGAATTCTGCCAACGACATTCATCCACAAGCGTGGCTCCATCAATTCTCTCATTGTTTTCCTCCCAACTGGTCATTGGAGCACAGGTTAGAATTTATGTGTGGCTACTTAGAGAATGAACCAGCTGTAAGAATGCGATCGGTCATTCACGATTGTCACAGTGAAGGAGAGTTTTACCATGCCTTCCTCTCAGCATATTGGTCTCAAGCTACACAAGACCGAGTAAAACACAGCATCATAATGATGAAACATTTCGAAGAATCTGAATTTTCCAGTCTTGTGAAATATTTTGAAGACATGTTGCATAAGAATCAGTACCTGTCAAACCCATACAGCCCCTCAGAACTCATCCGCATTTGCTTAATCAAATTGCCTGAACATTTACGACATATTATTTTGGCAGGACGTTGCAAAGACGACATTGAAGCTTTTCAGGTGCTCTTACAAGAACTGGAAATTGACACTGACAGTCGCGGAACGCGAAAACAGGAGCACAACAATTACAGGTCACATCCGTCACATTTCCGAGATGAAAGAAATAATAACCGGACGCGACAAGGCTATTCTCACAACATAAATCGTGACCAAAACAGACACCACCCGTATAACAACCGTTGGCAGAGTAGTAATAATTACAGGGAAAGATCACCTCTCCGCGGTAATGACTATCACAGAGACAATCAGAGAAACAGACAATATGGGAACCAAAACAATTATTATTACGAGAGACAGAATAACTTTAGACGCAACGGTCCAGCGCGCAGTTACGATTCAGGGAGAAATTCTCCACCACTTATCCGACAAGAAAGAAACCACAGGAACTACCGACATGACGATAGACGATATGATCGTAACGACAGACCTGAATTGCATCAGAACTGGCGGGATTTAAACAGGGCAGGGCCCTCTCGTTGCGGTGAATTTGTAGAAGTTAGGTCTCCAAATCCCAATAACGGCGCGCGCCAACAAAGAGACAGACAATGACTCGCACAGCAGGCAGCCACGTGCGCCAGCTGGCTCCGAGAAAAATAACATAAGACGCTAGCCTTGAGAAAAATTTTAGCATTCTTTACCGATGTATAAAACATGACAATTGCATTCAAGTTCAAACTCTGAGTACTAGGAAGAGTAAAGGTTTACACCACATTTCACATGTAAAACCGCTTACTGAGAGATAATCTGTTTTTTAACTTTGTCTTTGCCATAAAACTTTTCACTTCACATTTCTAGTATGCTTTGTCAGACTTAAGAAACTGTTAACAGGCAACAATGTTTGAAGTTAAATATCCAGTCAAGAACCAAGAGAACTTATTGAAACAGAAATTACGAATGCATTGTTATAGTGAACAGATGTCACAGCACAGTACTTTCTTCATCACAACAATAAGCGTAATAACTACGATGTCTATACACAAAGCATTTCACTTTTGTTTATCATGAGGTAAGTACATTGACTTCTGCAGAACTTTGCTTACAAAGGACGATAACTATGACAGTTCCACAGAGGTTATCTTACAAGATGACGCACAGTTTAGCGCTACAGTACACGTATTTGAGTGATTAATTTTGTACTTTAAACATTTATTTTTAAAGATATTTGAAGTACAATGATACAAAGGTATTTCGTGATACATTTCATTCCATTGCTGTAATCTGTAACACCTGAGGGTATTATTCATTTATCCTCAGGGGGGTACACGCTTACTTTGTGTACCATGTGTTTGGCAAGCACAAGGAACCCTAGCTAATGTGGTATTTGCTTATACAACTTTACACATCGGTACCATATTTCTCTAACACACAAATTACACAGCTATCTGATTATTTACCTGAGAGAAACAAACATTTTTTTACTATATTAGTGACAGATGTTTACGTAATTACACCGTTGAATAATTTCACACTTATGAAATTGTATTTTGTCAGTACTTTGTGAACTGTTCATATTTTTTTGGAGCCATTGTGGTACTATGAGAGCTTTGAATGATGTATTTGCTATGGGATCATGATTTTTAAAGTACGTTTGAGGTTGATGACACTATTGAAATGAGCAGAGAATTTTTTTAGGTTTTGAAACTATTGGAGGAAGCTACGACGATTTTGAGAGTTGACTGAGGTGTTATGATGTTATTTTTACAACGACGATGTGTATTATGCTGCTGAGGTATGTTTATGGTCAAGAAGCTGATGCTATATGAGGAATTTGATTATGCTACATATTTCATATAATGAAATATTAAAAAAGCGTCGACGAATATATATATGTGTAATAAGGTAAGGAGTAATGAGTAGCGGTTAGGGACACTGACTTGTGAAAACGGATGTTGGAAACCAAGAATCGTACTTTAAGAGGTAGGAAATGTGTGTAAATGCGTGAATGTATCACAATGCGGGCGAAAAATTTTTGGACACTGTTATATTTATAGGATTTTGTTTCTACACATTTGTAACGCAAATTTTCGACCTGTGAATTTTTTATATGAGACTGTCACTGTAGCGAAAACTGCTGTCGTAAATATTTCGGTATGAAAGGTAAGTGACCGTGACGTAATTCGTTGTGAGTGGCCAGGTGTGCCAGCCGCCTTGAGAAAAAGCCATTAGGTGGTAGAAAAAAAAGGGGAGGCCATTATCCTCGCTATTGACATTCCTTTGTAGAAAGCATCGTAAATACGACACGCTAATAATAACTTGGAAACATTCTTACAACTGCACACCTGATTAGGACAAGTGTCTTTCTACGAGAGTTGAGAGAATTTCTACTAACTTATGAAATGTCACATGGCTATTGAATGATATTTTTATGCTTTGGTTTGCGTAATTGCTTATTTCATTTGATATCTGGTTTCCAGCTGTCTTGCAGCATTGGTTTCATAAAATAAAATTAAATGCATTTGCTAATGTGAACACTTTCTGTCAACAGATCTATTAAATAATTACTTTATGATCCACATTCTTCGAAAAAGGAGCTCTTGGAATGGAAAGAACAATAAGAAGGGACTAGTAACAGGAACTGCATACATAATTTTCTTTTCAACTACTTGGTAATTCTTTTGGTAGAGTAAGTTATCGTGATGCATCACTCTAGTGTTAAGATGTGACATAGGTATTAGACATGGCCATTTTTAGTGTAATATTTTTTCTGCTTGAGCTATGTCATGTTTAGAGATAAGTTTTTTTTTTGCTGCTGCTGTTTGCCAGGCATAGTGCTACTGAATTTTAATTTGTGTTACTCTGCTAAGCCAGATTTATTTTTCTTGTTTGCTGCTCATTGCCTTATGTTAGTTGTAATTTATGTTGCTTGCTTCGCCATTTGTATTTTTGATCATTGCTGTTTGTGTTAATTGTTTTGTGCTACTGCATTGCCTCGTCCCTTAGTTTAGCATCTGAGCTCAGTAGATTTAAGTTAGCTTAAGAGGGGGTAGACTATATAAGAAACTAACTATGATGAATTGGAAGCAATGCATTGACAAGGTATATAAAAAAAGATTTGGGCCAAAATGAGTATTGTACAATGAGCCATAATTATTTTGAAAGAAATATGGTTAGAATACAGAAAACAGGTATAGATAGGACTTTTTGGAAATAGTGAGGAATGAAGGGAGATCTCCGAGAAGTAAAGAAAGTTTTGTTTGCAAAATACTGCAGTAAAAGAAACCCTGTCCTTTCCTTGTGTTATCCCACTATGTGTTTGTGTTCCCTTGTGTATTTATGTTTTTCCTGTATTTATATGTTTATCTGATAAGACTTATGTTGTAGAATTTTTCTAATACTAAGCTACATTCACTATGATGAGGTATACTGTTATCCTCAAATATAATTGGCATTAATAATATGTTATTTACCTTGTAAATATGCTTAGACATTATTTATTCTGTTTTGTTTTAATGCTCATGTGTGAAGTTGATATTCCAAAAGTTATTCTGATCTTTCATGTATGTACTTATGTCATAATTCCTGTGACACTGATGTATATGTTATTTCGATTCTTTTGTAAAGCCTGTATTACAAATGTTCTCTGTATTGTTATGTTCTTTAATGATGTATTTTGTACCTTTGTAATTGTATTCTCATGTTATAAAATTGTAATTGTCACCAGTTTATCATATTATTAACTTGTAAGTTACATTTCACTGCACACGTTTCTGTTGGTCATAGTATATGGACAATATGTGAGAAGTAGGGACTGCTAGTGTTTGCACGTGTGTTAATAATTCAGCAAGGGACTGGTTAACAGCATTGCTGGTTCTAAGGACAATTCCAAAAACTTTGTGAGTGCACAAGTGGTGGTTATGGACTTGCTATATTATCCGCAAGACTCTTCAATGGTGATTGTGCACCTGCACAGTCACAACAGATAGCTGCTGGCCATCTCTACAAGGACTGCAGTGGGTCTGCACCTCTGGTGGCCCACCAGTACCATTATCTCTACAAGGACTACAGTGGGTCTGCGTCTTTGCTGACTCACCAGTACCATTATCTCTACAAGGACTACAGTGGGTCTGCGTCTTTGCTGACTCACCAGTACCATTATTTCTACAAGGACTGCAGTGGGTCTGCACCTCTGGTGGCCCACCAATACCGTAATCTCTACCAGGACTACAGTGGGTCTGCTCTGTGATGACCTACCCACCAATACTCTTCAAAACTTCGACTGACTCCGCTGTGGGTTTGCTCTGTTGTGGCCCATTACCTGTCAGCATGTCAAGAGTCAGCACTGTCTTTCCGTTGGAAGGACAACGCTACTTCTTCAAGACTGCATGGAAATCCACTACTTCCGTGTGCATTTTCTTTTACTGCTCAGACTTTGAGAAAAACACTGCAATTTGATGAATGATCAGGACTGTCTTTATGGACTGTGAGAAAATTTTAGCTTTTGACCAACATTGTACCAATAAGTGTGTGCATTTGATTTCTTTGTTATTGTAATTACGATTATGAAAAATTTTAACAAATATGTATTGCCCACTGCCCAAAACCATTTGTAAAATTTTTTGTGGGGAGCATGGGGGCTATGTAAGTAGGCTGTTTAGGTTTTTTTTGGTAACGCCACCTCTGTATGAAAATCACTGGCTGTGCTGTGTGCAGTCTGTGGCTGCTTTGCATTGTTGTAATACTCAACCATTGTAGTGTTAGGCAGCTGGCTGTGAACAGCGCGTAGCGTTGCGCAGTTGGAGGTGAGCCGCCAGCAGTGGTGGATGTGGGGAGAGAGATGGCGGAGTTTTGAAATTTGTCATGAACTGCTATATATATATATATATATATATATATATATATATATATATATATATATATATATATATATATATGATGACTATTAAGGTAAATACAACGTTTGTTCTCTATTAATATCTTTCATTTGCTAACTATCCCTATCAGTAGTTAGTGCCTTCCATAGTTTAAATCTTTTATTTAGCTGGCAGTAGTGGCGCTCGCTGTATTGCAGTAGTGGGAGTAACCAAGATTTTTGTGAGGTAAGTGATTTGTGAAAAGTACAGGTTAATGTTAGTCAGGGCCATTCTCTTGTAGAGATTATTTAAAGTCAGATTGCGTTGCGCTAAAAAACAAAATATTGGGTGTCAGTTTAAGCACAGTCCTGTATAAATGTTCTAAGGGGACGTTTCATATGTACAAAGGGGCAGAAAGACCGCTATAGGCGTGGAGAAGCCAATTTTTCTACGGGAGAAAACTCCAAATGAAAAACCCTGGTCCCCTAGGTTAGAGGTTGGCGACGGGCTACCAACCCGTCCTGCAAAAAATAATCACCGGTACGAGCATCACAGAAGAGCCTCGGATAGGACTTATCTCTGTACAACGACCTAAGCAAGAACAAGGACTAGAGACATGGAATTTCAGAAGCCTATACCAGCCTGGGGCAGCAAAATGCGTAGTAAAAGAAAAGAAGCAGGTAAGTATCAAATAGATATACTGGCTCTGCAAGAGACAAGGTGGATAGAAACCGGAGCTACAGAAATGGAAAATTATGTCATATTCCATGGAGCCTCAAAAGCAAACCACTCACTAGGAACTAGTTTTGTTGTGAAGAAATCACTCTGTACCACTCTTATAGATCTTAAATCAGTCAACCCCAGAATCACACTCCTAACCATAGACACAGGAAACCACAAACTCACATATATAAATTGTTATGCTCCAACCGAAGAAAGTGATGACATCAGAAAAGATATTGGAAGCGTTGACATCAAAAAAGATATTTTCTACGAGGAATTAGAAACGGTTTTAAACAAAGTACCAAGTGAACATTAGAAAATTGTCCTTGGAGACATCAACGCGAAGATAGTGAAAGAAGCAGCCTTCAGGGGGACCATCGGAAAGCCCATTTTACATGATATGAGCAGTGATAACGGCACTAGGCTGGTTAGCTTTGCGACTGCAAAAGGCTTGTTTATAAGTAGTACTGTTTTCGACAAGAAGAGAATATATAAAGGAACCTGGGTGTCTCCAGGTGGGAAGACAGAGAACCAAATTGACCACCTAATTGTAGAGACGAGAATAAAGAGGTGGATACAAAATGTGGAAACGGCTAGAGGTGCGGAATGTGGATCAGACTACTTGCTTGTCAGGGGAAGGATGAAAACAATACGGAGAGCCAGAAAGTACAAAATAATGCAAAGAGTCACTCGATATGACCAGGATAGTCTGATTAAAGGTAATATAAGGAGAACTTTCAAGATAGCACTGACAAACCATTTTGAGGCTTTGAATGAAGAAGAAGGAGATACTATGGTAGATCAGAACTGGAAGGCTATTGCAGAGACTATTAAAGAAACAACCCAAGAAGTAATTCCAAAGCGAACTAAGGGAAAAAGTGTGTGAGGAAGCTATCAGGGAGAGGCGACGGGCCAAACTACTGTGGATACAAAGTAATATGCAGGAAGACGAAAAATCAAAATTCGAAGGAATACGACGGCAGACAATAGCCACATTGAGGAAAGCAAAGAGAATATATGTAAAAAGGATCATGGAGGAAGCTCAACAAGTCTTTCTTGGAAATAGGTATAAAGAACTGCATAGAAAAGTGAAAAGTTTTAAAGGAGGGACATACCATATACACAAATTCATAAAATATACCAATTGAAGAATTTTAACAGAAGATCAGAAAACTGGGAGAAGATGAATGGAATACTTCAGAGAATTACTAAACTCTGATGAACCAACTGAACTACTCGAATTTGATGATCCAGTAACAGTAGACCCAGAATATCCTCCACCCCCCATTGAAGAGATAACGAACCATAAACAAAACCTTAACAGTGGTAAAAGTCCAGGAGCGGACGGAATTCCCGCTGAACTTGTCAAAGCAGGAGACGAAATCCTCTGCTTCAGAATGCACAAGCTAATCGAGCAAATTTGGGCAAAATATGAAATACCAGAGGAACAGAAGGTAGCTGTGGTATGCTCCATATATAAAAGGAAAGACAAATCAGTATGTGACAGCTGTAGGCGCATAGTGCTACTCAACATCTGTTGTAATATCTTCACCAACTGCCCATTATAACGAATAAAACGTCTAGGAACAGACATAACTGGAGAATACCAAGGAGGTTTTCAAGCAGGACGATCAACCACGGACCAGATTTTTGTTCTAAAACAGGTCTTTTGTAGACTTCGAGAAGGCTTACGACAGTATACGTAGATCTAGCCTGATTAGAACTATGACAGAGTTTGGCATGCCAAAGAAATTGATCAAACTGGTAGAGGTATGTATAAATGACACAAAACGTAAGGTTAAGATAGGCAATAAAATGACAGAAAGCTTCCAAGTTGTAACAGGATTACGCCAAGGAGATGGGTTATCACCTGTCCTCTTCAACGTGGCACTTGAGAAGGTAATGAGGGATTTCAACAAAGGAAACTGCCAGAGGATTCAAATTGGTAATGAACACCTTACATATCTGGCGTATGCAGAGGACATCGCATTATTAGCATGCACACAAGAAGATCTGAAAAGAAGTATCCAGACCTTGGAGTTAATGGCAGCTAGGATCGGTCTCCAAATTAGCTATGAAAAGACTGGGTATATGACCATAGGAAGAAAGATCGAAAACGCTCAAGATTTAATTGTGAACCACACCAGGTATCAATATGTGAAGAGTTCAAATATCTTGGATCAATTTTTACAGAAGTAACATCAAATGAAGCTGAGATATAAGCACGACTGCAGGCGGGAAACAGATGCTATCAACCTTTTATTTATTTATTTATTGTTCCATGGGACCATATTAAGGAGAAGTCTCCATGGTCATGGAACGAGTCAATACATGAAATTATAAAACGATAATAGAAACAGATAAAATGAAATATAAGAAACGTATTCAGGCGACAATTCGTAAGTTTAAATAAAGAAAATCAACAATGTAACACTGGAATTTGCTTAATTTTTTAGCTCTTCCAGGAGCTCCTCGACAGAATAGAAGGAGTGAGCCATGAGGAAACTCTCCAGTGTAGACTTAAAAGTGTTTGGGCTACTGCTAAGATTTTTGAGTTCTTGTGGTAGCTTATTGAAAATGGATGCAGCAGAATAGTGTACTCCTTTCTGCACAAGAGTCAAGGAAGTGCATTCCACATGAAGATTTGATTTCTGCCTAGTATTGAGTGAAAGCTGCTAACTCTTGGGAATAAGCTAATATTGCTAACAACAAACGACATTAAAGAAAATATATACTGTGAGGGAAATGTCAGAATTCCCAGACTATTGAATAGGGGTCGACAAGAGGTTCTCGAACTTACACCACATATAGCTCGAACAGCCCGTTTTTGAGCCAAAAATGCCCTTTTTGAATCAGAAGAATTACCCCAAAAAATAATACCATATGACATAAGCGTATGAAAATATGCGAAGTAGACTACTTTTCGTGTTGAACTGTCACTTATTTCAGATACTATTCTAATGGTAAATAAAGTAGCATTTAGTTTCTGAACAAGATCCTGAACATGGGCTTTCCGCAACAGCTTACTATGTATCCGAACGCCTAGGAACTTGAACTGTTCCGTCTCGCTTATAATATGCCCATTCTGTCTGATCAAAATATCGGTTCTTGTTGAATTGAGAGTTAGAAACTGTAAAACCTGAGTCTTACTGTGATTTAGCATCACATTATTTTCCACAAGCCACGAACTTATTTCATGAACTACATTATTTGATAATAATTCAATATTACACACAAGATCCTTCACTACCAAGCTGGTGTCATCAGCAAACAAATATTTTTGAATCACCTGTAATACTGGAAGGCATATCATTTATTTAAATAAGAGACAGCAGTGGCCCCAGCACCGACCCTTAGGGAACGCCTCACTTAACAGTGCCCCATTGGGACTGAATATCACTACCACTCTCAATATCGCGGAGAATTACCTTCTGCTTTCTGTTCTTAAAGTAAGAGGCGAACCAATTGTAAGCTACTCTCCTTACTCCATAATGGTCCAATTTCAGCAGTAATATTTTGTGGTCAACACAGTCAAAAGCCTTCGTTAAATCAAAGAAAACACCTAGCGTTCGCAACTTTTTATTTAATCCGTTCAAAACCTCACAGAGAAAAGATAATATAGCATTTTCAGTTGTTAAACCATTTCTAAAACCAATCTGTACATTTGACAACAAATTATGTTAATTTAAATGCTCCAGTAACCTTGTATATACAACCTTCTCGATAACTTTAGCAAACGCCGATGGCATAGAAATAGATCTATAATTGTCAACATTATCCCTGTCTCCCTTTTTATAAAGTGGCTTCGCCGGCCGAAGTGGCCGCGCGGTTCTGGCGCTGCAGTCTGGAACCGCGAGACCGCTACGGTCGCACGTTCGAATCCTGCCTCGGGCATGGATGTGTGTGATGTCCTTAGGTTAGTTAGGTTTAACTAGTTCTAAGTTCTAGGGGACTAATGACCTCAGCAGTTGAGTCCCATGGTGCTCAGAGCCATTTGAACCATTTTTTTTATAAAGTGGCTTCACTACCGACTTACTTAATCGGTCAAAAAACCGACCACTTCTAAAGAAAAAGTTACAGGTATGGTTAAGTACTGGGCTAACATACATAGAACAATACTTCAGTATTCTGCTAGATACCTCGTCATATCCATGAGAGTTCTTGGTCTTTAGTGATGTAATTATTAACTCAATCTCCCTCTTGTCAGTATCATGGGAGAACATTTCAGGTAACAGTCTCGGAACACTTTTTTATACAAGCGCTATATGATTCCCTGTCGGACTAGGTTTCTATTTAGTTCACCTGATATATTCAGAAAGTGATTATTAAATACTGTACATATATGCGACTTATCAGTAACACGGACATTCCTACTACACACTGATTCTATATCCTCAACCTGTCTCTGCAGACCAGCCACTTCCTTTACGACTGACCATATGGTTTTAATTTTATCCTGAGTCTTAGCTATTCTATCTGCATACCACATACTTTTTGTCTTCCTAACAACTTTTTTAAGCAGCTTACAATACTGTTTGTAATGGGCTGCTGCATTTAGATTTTGACTGTTTCTAACGTTTTGATATAATTGCCACTTTGTTCTACAGGATATTGTTATCCCTCTAGTCAGCCACCCAGGCTGCCTGTTTGTGCTAGTACCCTGATTTGAATGTTCTAACGGAAAGCAACTTTCAAAGAGCACGAGAAAAGTCTTGAGGAAAGCATTATATTTCTCGTCTACTGTATCAGCACTATAAACATCTTGCCACTCTTATTCCTTGATAAGGTTTACAAAGGTCCCTACAGCAACTGGATCAGCTTTCGTAAAAATTTGATAACTATATTTAACATGTGTTGCAGCACAAAAATCTTTTAGAGTTCAAACTTGTGCATAATGATCTTAAAGGCCATTCACCTTTTTGCTAACAGAATGCCCTTCTGGTAATGAGGAATGAACAAAAATGTTGTCTGTGGTTGTTCTACTGTTCCCTTGCATTCTCGTTGGAAAGAATACGGTTTGCAGAAGATTATATGAACTAAGGAGGTCTACCAGCATCCTTTTCCGTGCACAATCACTTATACAATTAATATTGAAGTCACCAAATGTAACTAACTTTTTGTATTTCCTATAAAGTGAACCAAGAACCTCCTCTAGCTTTAGCAAAAATGTTGTGAAATCGGAGTCTGGGGATCTATAAATAACAACAGTTAGAAGTTTAACTCCACTAAATTTAACCACACCTGCACAACATTCAAACACCTTTTCAGTGCAGTACTTTGAAACATCAATTGACTCAAATGGGATACAGTTTTTCACATACATGGCTACTCCCCCACAGCGCAAAGAGCTCCTAGAAAAGCTGCCAGCCAGCCTGTATCCTGGTAAAGGAAGCCTCTGAATTATCTCCTTATTTAAGAAGTGTTCAGATATACCAATAATTTAAGAGTCAACATCTACAAGCAGTTCACTAACTTTATCTCTAATACCTTGTATATTTTGATGAAATATATTAATTCCCTTATTACTCGGATACCTAAGCTTTGTCGAAAGTGGTTTCTTTGTTAGAGAGACTCCCCATAAGCAGGAATACCTGTCAGCTGACTTCAATCTAAAAAAGGTGCAGCTCTAACACCCACTAGTACAGGAATTTTCCCATGAGTGATCCCACCACCCCCACCTATGCTGTCACCTATAAGCTTTGCCAACTTCCCCTTTCCATACCTGTTGAGGTGCAGGCCATGTCTAGTGAAACCCGTCTTGCTGATAGACTCCACCGACACCACTAAAATGTAACTCATGCCTTCTGTCATCATGTTATTACGCTTAACGGCTGTATCAAGATGAGGCCGATCGTGAAGTTCCACGAAATGCAGTTTCGTGTTGCCAGTCTGAGTGGCTATCTTGACCCTATAGTAAAATGTAGAAGTGTCTCTCAACAACTAAAGCTACGGCTGTATAAGACATTAATAGTGTCAGTTGTCAAACCTGGAGCACTCGAAAACAAGACCTTAACCGATTGCTTACATTTGAAAGGAAGGTCCTCAGTAAAATATATGGACTAGTCCGACATCAGACTACTGGTGAATGGTGAAGACGCCATAACACTGAATTAGAAGAGCTGTACGAGGAGCCTAACATCTTGGGAGTGATGAGAAGCAATAGACTGAAATGGGCTGGACATGTAGACTGAAATGGGCTGGACATGTTGTTAGAATGGAGGCAACTAGGTGGCCTAAAATTATAATGGACTGGATCCCGTCAGGCAGCAGACCAGTGAGAAGACCTAGAAAGAGGTGGATAGATGGATTGAGAGAAGACTTGTTGAAGCTGGGAGTCACGGAAAACTGGAGACAGATAGCAGAAGACAGAGACACATGGAGAGCTGTAACTGGTGGCGCGCGGTCCACTGGGCCTGATCGCGTGAATGAATGATGAATGATGATGAACAATGGATATTCTTTTTACGTTATGTAATGCGAGTCTCAGTCTTCGTTTGTTTTCCTAATTATGATTTCCTCCTGGTAACTGGCCGGTGTTTACTTTGTTTTCTTCTTTGGCATCGTCGGAAGATCCGTACCCAAAGACAGGAAAGTTGCACACGTCACTTAATTACAGGCCCATATCATTAACGTCGATATGCAGCAGGATTTTGGAACACATACTGTCTTCGAACATTATGAATTACCTGTAAGAAAACGGTCTATTGACAAACAGTCAACATGGGTTTAGAAAACATCGTTCTTATGAAACACAACTAGCTCTTTATTCGCGTGAAGTGTTGAGTGCTATTGGCAAGGGATTTCCTGTCAGAGAGGTCACAGTTCGTAATAATTGACGTGATCGAGTACAACGTAAGTGATTTCTGGCGTTCCCCAAGGTAGTGTTACAGGCCCTTTGCTTTTCCTTATCTACATAAACGATTTGGGCAATATGAACAGCTGTCTTAGGTTGTTTGCAGATGACACTGGCGTTTATCGACTAATAAAGTCACCAGGATACCAACACAAATTTGCAAATGGTTCAAATGGTTCAAATGGCTCTGAGCACTATGGGACTTATCATCTACGGTCATCAGTCCCCTAGAACTTAGAACTACTTAAACCTAACTAACCTAAGGACATCACACACATCCATGCCCGAGGCAGGATTCGAACCTGCGACCGTAGCAGTCGCGCGGCTCCGGACTGAGCGCCTAGAACCGCTAGACCACCGCGGCCGGCCACAAATTTGCAAAACGATTTCGAAAAGATATCTGAATTGTGCGAAAATTGGTAGTTGACCCTAAATAACGAGAAGCATGAGGTCATCCATATGAGTGCTAAAAGGAATTCGTTGAACTTCTGTTACACAATAAAGCAGTCAGACCTAAAGGCCGTAAATTCAACTAAATACCTAGGTATTACAATTACGAACAACTTATATTGGAAGGAACACAGAAAATGTTGTGTGGAAGGCAAACCAAAGACTGCGTTTTATTGGCAGGACACTTAGAAAATGTAATAGACTTATTAAGGAGACTGCCTACATTGCGCTTGTCCGTCCTCTTTTAGAATACTGCCGCGCGGTGTGGGCCTTTTACCAGATATGACTGACGGATTACATGGAAAAGGTTCAAAGAAAAGCAGCAAGTTTTGTATTATCGCGAAATATGGGAGAGAGTGTCACTGAAACGATACAGGCTTTGGTCTAGACATCATTAAAAGAAAGGTGTTTTTCGTTGCGACGGAATCTTCTTACGAAATTCCAATTCCTCCGAATGCGAAAATATTTTGTGAAACCGACCTACCTAGGGAGAAACCACCACCACGGTAAAATAGGGGAAATCAGAGCTCGTACGGAAAGACATAGGGGTCCGTTCTTTCCTCGCGCTATACGCGATGGGAATAATAGAGAAATGTGAAGGTGGTTCGATGAACCCTCTGCCAGGCTCTTAAATGTGATTTGCAGAGTATCCATGTAGATGTAGATGTGGCCTTCCACCTTCCCATGAATTGCTGACTTCCAGGTACTGCTCGCAACACATCGGCCAGTTAGCAATACGCCAGATGTACGCACGTCACACACCATTTTAAGCTTTCTTATATCTGTTTTACACAGCTAATGTCTACAGAACCCTGCAATACATCCTACAGTATGTTATCTGGTAAGCTATTTTCCAAATTTCTTCCGTCCTGAACGTTTCGATTCCATAAAATAGTATCAATTTTTGGACTCCATTTTCATGTACTTACAGTGCATTCCCTAGACGTTGCTTAATTTTTAGGCATTTTATCAGGTTCACAATAGTGACCCATTCATTACTTTTTTCTAGGTGTGGTTAATTCATCTGTTATGTCTTATCCTTTTGACAAGTAATTTTTGGGTTACTCAGTTTTACGACACTGTCTCAGTGTGGTTTCTCTCTTAACGTGTGGTTTCTCTCTTCCCGTATGCTGAGACTCCGCAATTCTACATTATGAAAATATAACAACAATATCTATGGCTCTGTGCTTCTAACATTTCAAAAACATTTCTTGGCAGATAAAGCTGAAGATGATTCTATACTGGACGTAAAACCGGTAACTGCAAATAAATTACTTTCATACAGTTACGCGGCTTTTGGAAGCACCTCATTATGAAAATGGTTGAGTGTTGAGTGTTTTTTATTGTTATTCACGGGCGTAAGAATGTTTTCATGTACATATCAAAAAACAAAATTGTGTAATAATTTTTTCTTTGTTTCGACGGGTATATCACGTGTAGTACATGTGAAATACCTGTCACCGTACCCTAGTTGGCCAGTAGGCGACCCGAAACAATGTAACGCAGCCCAATAACAAAGCAGACTATGCCACGGAGATCGGTATTCTGTGATGGAATGGGAACAGCGCTGCAAGCGTTCATATTGAGTTGGTGAGAAGTGCCTGGCAACAATATATCAAATTTTTTTTGGACTATCAGTCTTCTGACTGGTTTCATACGGTCCGCCACGAATTCCTCTCCTGTGTTAACCTCTTCATCTCAGAGCAGCACTTGCAACCTACGTCCTCAATTATTTACTGGGTGTATTCCAATCTCGGTCTTCCTCTACAGTTTTTGCCCTCTTCAACTCCCTCTAGCACCAGGAAGTCATCCTGTCGCTTCTCCTTGTCAGTGTTTCCCACATGTTCCTTTCCTCTATGATTCTGCACAGAAACTCCTCATTCCTTACCTTACCAATCATCCTAATTTTCAACACTCACCTGTAGCACCACATCCCAAATGCTTCGATTTCTTTTGTTCCGGTTTTCACACAGTCCATGTTTCACTACCCGACAATGCTGTGCTCCAGAAGCACAATTACAGAAATTTCTACCTCAAATTAAAGCCTATGTTTGATGCTGGCAGACTTCTCTTGGCCAGGAATGCCCTTTTTGCCATTGCTAGTCTGCTTTTGATGTCCTCCTTGCTCAGTCCGTCATTTTTTAGTTTGCTGCCTAGATAGCAAAATTCCTTAACTTCATCTACTTCGTGACCATCAATCCCATTTTAAGTTTACCGCTGTTCTCATTTCTACTGCTTCTCACTACCTTCGTCTTTCTTCGATTTACTATCAATCCATACTCTGTACTCATAAGACTGTTCATTCCATTCAGCAGATCATGTAATTCTTCTTCACTTTCACTCAGGATAGAAATGTCATCAGCGAATCGTATCATTGATATCCTTTCACCTTGAACTGTAATTCCACTCCTGAACCTTTCTTTTATTTCCATCATTGCGTATTCGATGTACAGACTGAATAGTAGGGGGGTGTTGATGGGTGACGACAGCGGGTGGGAGGGGGGGAGGGAGGGAGGAAGACTGCATCCCTGTCTTACACCCTTCTTAATCCAAGCACTTTGTTCTTGGTCGTTCACTCTCATTATTCCCTCTTGACTGTTACAATACATGTTGTAAATTACCGGTCACTCCCTAAAGCTTACCCCTACTTTTCTCAGAATTTCGAACAACGTGCACCATTTTACAATGTCAAACTGTTTTTCCAGGTCGACAAACCCTATGGAGGTGTTTTGGTTTTTCTTTAGTCTTGCTTCCATTATCAACCGCAACGTCAAAACTGATTGTCTGGTTCCTTTATCTTTTATAAAGCGAAAGTGATCGCCAGGTAGCACATTCTCAATTTTTTTTCCCATTCGTCTGTATATTAATCTTGTCAGCAACTTATATGCATGAGCTGTTAAGGTAATTGTGCGTTGATTCTCGCACTTGTCAGCTCTTGCAGTCTTCGGAATTGAGTGGCTGATGTTTTTTCCGGAAGTCAGATGTTATGTCGCCGGACTCATAAATTCTACACACTAACGTGATAGTCGTTTTGTTGCCTCCTTCGCCAATGATTTTAGAAATTCTGATGGAATGTTACCTATCCCTTCTGCCTTATTATATGACCTTAAGTCCTCCAAAGATCTCCTAAATTCTGATTCTAATAGTGGATCACGTATCTCTTCTAAATCGACTACTGTTTCTTCTTCTATCATATCTGACAAATATTTCCCTTCACAGAGGCCATCAATGAACTCTTTCCACCTATCCGCTCTCTCCTCTGCATTTAACAGTGGAATTCCCGTTGCACTCTCTATGATACCGCCCTTGCTTGTGATTTCCTATCTGCTGACTCAGTCCTTCCAACTATCATTCCATTTCCGATTTCTTCACATTTTTCATGCAGCCATTTGGTCTTTGCTTCCCTGCATTTCCCTGAACATTATTGTACTTTCTTCTTTCATCGATCAACTGAAGTATTTCTTTATTACCCATTATTTCTTCGCAGCTACCTTCTTTGTACGTATGTTTTTCTTTCCAAGTTCTCTGATTGCCCTTTTTGGAGATGTCCTTTCCTCTTTAACTGTAACTACCTACCGAGCGGTTCCTTATTGCTGTGTCTGCATTCTCAGAGAACTGTAAAGCGAATCTCGTCATTCAAGTACTTCCGTATCCCACATCTTTGCGTATTGATTCTTCCTGGATAATCTGTTGAACTTCAGTCTATTCTTCATCACTACTACATTGTGATTTGAGACTGTGTCTGCTCCTGGGTACGCCTAAAATCCAGTGTCTGATATCGGAATCTCTGTCTGAGCATGATGTAATGTAATTGAAATCTTCCCGTATCACCCGGTCATTTGCAAGTATACCTCCTCGTCTTGTGATTCCTGAACAGAGTATTTGCTATTTCTAGCTGAAATTTATTACAGAACTTAATTGGTCTTTCTACTCTCTCATTCCTTGTCCCAAGCTCTCCAGTCCTCCATGACTATTAGATTTTCATCTCTCTTTATGTTCTTTATTACCCTTTCAGTATTCTCATATGCTTTCTCTATCTGTTCATCTTCAGCTTGCGACGTCGGCATCTATACCTGAACTATCTTTGTCGCTGTTGGCGTCCTGTCGTTTCTGACAATACCAACATTATCACTGAACTGTTCACTGCAGTACACTCTTTGCTCTACCCTTCTATTCAACAAAACCTATCCCAGTTATACAGCTTTCTGTGCTGCTGATATTACCTTACACTGACTTGACCAAAAATCAGAATGAAATTTCCATTCTGCAGCGGTGTGTGCGCTGATTTGGAACTTCCTGGCAGATTAAAACTGTGTGCCGGACCGAGACTCGAACTCGGGACCTCTGCTTCTCGCGTGCAAGGGCTCTACCAGCTGAGCTACCCAAGCACAAGCCCCCTCCTCACAATTATACTTCCACCATTACCACGTCTCCTTCCGTCCAAACTTCACAGAAGTTCTCCTGCGAAGAGAACATTTAATTTTGCTCAACGGGCTCATATGTAGTAAAGATATCTCTGTTGCTGGTTGGTAAGACGATCACAGCGCCTGCACCGGCCACTCCTTGTTCACAAGTACTGCTGTGCCCAAATTAACTTTGGCCTCTAGAGTGATTTTCCCTGAAATGTAACTGGCTCTCCTCTATCATCATCACCAGAAACTTTTTCTGCTGCCAAGCCCTTTTGTTTTTGGTCATCAGTATTCTGACTGACCCAGCACGAATTTCTCTCTTGCGCCAACCTCTTCATCTCTGAGTAGCACCTGCAACCTACATCCTCAATCATTTGCTGGATGTATGCCAACCTCTGTCTTCCTACTATTTTTGCCCACTATAGCTGTTTCTAGTACTACGGACGTAATTCCGTGATGTCTTAAGAGGTGCCCTATCATCGTGTCCCTTCTCTTTATCACTGTTTTCCAAATATTCCTTTCCTCTCCGATTCTGCGTAGAACCTCCGCATTCCTTACCTTATCAGTCCACCCAATTTTCAACATTCGCCTATGGCAACACATCTCAAATGCTTCGATCCTCTTCTGCTCCGGTTATCCCCACAGTCCATGTTTCACTGCCATACAGTGCTGCACTCCAGTCGCACATTCTCAGAAATTTCTTCCTCAAATTAAAGCCTATATTTGATATTAGTAGACTCCTCTTGGCCAGGAATGCCTTTTTTTGCCACGGCTAGTCTGCTTTTGATGTCCTCCTTGCCTCGTCCGTCTTTGGTTATTTTACTGCCTAGGTAGCAGAATTCCTTAACTTCATCTACTTCGTGACCATTAAGCCTGATGTTAAGTTTCTCGCTGTTCTCTTCTCTACTACTTCTTATTACCTTCGTATTTCTTCGTTTTACTCTCAATCCATACACTGTACTTATTAGACTGTTCACTCCATTCAGCAGATCATGTAACTCTTCTTAAAAAAATGGTTCAAATGGCTCTGAGCACTATGGGACTTAACTTCTGAGGTCATCAGTCCCCTAGAACTTAGAACTACTTAAACCTAACTAACCTAAGGACATCACACACATCCATGCCCCAGGCAGGATTCGAACCTGCGACCGTAGCGGTCGCTTTGTTCCAGACTGTAGCGCCTAGAACCGCTCGGCCACTCCGGCCGGCAGTTCTTCTTCACTTTCACTCAGGATAGTAATGTCATCAGCGTTTCGTGTCATTCATATCCTTTCACCTTGAATTTTAATTCCAATCCTGAAGTTTTCTTTAATTTCCATGATTTCTTCCTGGGAAGAAGGTAGAGCTGGCAGAGGCTGCAAGTAAGATGTTAGGGGGTGGGAAAGAAGAGGAAGTGGGAGAATACAAGGTCTACCTCTCAGGAGTCAAAGCAGGAATAGCACAATGGGGTGTAGGGCTTCACATCAGGAAAGAAATGGAACCCAGCGTAGTTGCAATAAGGTATGTAATCGAACGACTGATGTGGATGGTTTTGACAGTGTCTAGCAAGAAAATTAGGATTGTGTCAGTATATTCGCATAGTGCAAGGACAGATCAAGATAAGATGGATAGTTTTTATGACTCACTCAGTGATGTAGTTGTTAGAGTAAAGGACAAGGACAGTGTTCTGCTCATGGGTGATTTTAATGCCAGGATTGGAAATCGATCAGAAGGGTATGAAAAGGTTATGGGTAAATTTGGAGAGGATATGGAGGCCAACAGGAACGGGAAACAACTCTTGGATTTCTGTGCCAGTATGGGCTTAGTAATCACAAACTTTTTTTAAAACATAAGTACATTCACCGGTGTACTTGGGAAGGCAGGGGAACCATATCTGCCATTGACTATGTAATAACAGAGCAGGGATTCAGGAAGGCTGTGACGGACACAAGTGTATTCAGGAGATTCTTTGATGACACTGATCACTATTTAATCTGCAGTGAAATTGGTATTGTGATGCCGGAAGTGCAGGAGGTCAGGTCCATATTTAGGAGGATAAGAGTGGAGAAACTTCAGGATAAGGAAACCAGGCACAAGTACATAACAGTGATCTCAGAAAGGTACCAGTTAGTCGAATGTAGTCAATTACATTCATTGGAAAAGGAATGGACAAGGTACAGGGACACAGTACTAGAAGTGGCTAAAGAATGTCTTGGAACAGTAGGGTGTAAAGGTAGGATGAAGCAAACAGCTTGGTGGAATGACACAGTCAGCCTGTAAAAGGAAAAAGAAGGCGTATAAAAATGGATACATACTAGAACTCAGGTAGACAGAGAAAGTTATGTTGAAGAAAGAAACAAAGCCAAACAGATAATTGCAGCATCCAAGAAGAAATCTTGGGAAGACTTTGGAAACAGGTTGGAGACTTTGGGCCAAGCTACTGGAAAACCATTCTGGAGTGTAATTAGCAGTCTTCCAAAAGTAGGTAAGAAGGAAATGACAAGTATTTTTGACAGGTCAGGAAAACTGCTGGTGAATCCTGCTGATGCTTTGGGCAGATGGAGGGAATATTTTGAAGAGTTGCTCAATGTAGGTGAAAATACGATCAGTAATGTTTCAGATTTCGATGTACAATGGGATAGGAATGATGATGGAAATAGGATCACATTGGAGGAATTGGAGAAAATGGTCAATAGATTGCAGTGCAATAAAGCGGCTGGGGTGGATGAAATTAAGTCGGAACTCATAAAATACAGTGGAATGTCAGGTCTTAAATGGCTACGCAGGATAACTGAAATGGGGGGGGGGGGGGTCGGGACAGGTTCCATCAGACTGGAAGAAAGCAGTAATCACACCAATCTTTAACCGTGGAGGCAGAAAAGATTGTAACAACTACAGAGGTATCTCTTTAATCAGCGTTGTGGGTAAAATCTTATCAGGTATTGTTGAAAGGAAAGTGCGAGTGTTAGTTGAGGACAAATTGGATGAAAATCAGTGTGGGTTTAAGCCTCTTAGAGGTTGTCAGGACCAGATCTTTAGCTTACAGCAAATAATGGAGAAGTGTTACGAGTGGAACAGGGAATTGTATCTATGCTTTATAGATATAGAAAAAGCATATGCCCGGGTTCCTAGAAAGAAGTTATTATATGTTCTACGAGATTATGGAATAGGAGGCAAACTTTTGCAAGCTATTAAAGGCCTTTACATGGATAGTCAGGCAGCAGTTAGAGTTGACGGTAAATTGAGTTCATGGTTCAGAGTAGTTTCAGGGGTAAGACAAGGCTGCAACCTGTCTCCACTGTTGTTCATATTATTTATGGATCATATGTTGAAAACAATAGACTGGTTGGGTGAGATTAAGATATGTGAACACAAAATAAGCAGTCTCGCATATGCGGATGACTTAGTTGTGAAGGCAGATTCGATTGAAAGTTTGCAAAGTAAAATTTCAGAGCTAGATCAGAAATGTAAGGACTATGGTATGAAGATGAGCATCTCCAAAACGAAAGTAACGTCAGTGGGAAAGAGATATAAATGGATTGAGTGCCAAATAGGAGGAACAAAGTTAGAACAGGTGGACGGTTTCAACTACTTAGGATGCATATTCTCACAGGATGGCAACATAGTGAAATAACTGTAAGCGAGGTGTAGCAAAGCTAATGCAGTGAGCGCTCAGCTACGATCTACTCTCTTCTGCAAGAAAGAAGTCAGTACCAAGACTATCTGTACACCGTTCAACCTTTCGACCAACTTTGTTGTATGGGAGCGAAAGCTGGATGGATTCAGGTTACCTTATCAATAAGGTTGAGGTTACGGATATGAAAGTAGCTAGGACGATTGCAAGTACTAGTAGATTGGAACAATGGCAGGAGGGTGTCCACAATGAGTAAATCAAAGAAAAACTGGGAATGAACTCTATAGATGTAGGAGTCAGGGCGAGCAGGCTTAGATGGTGGGGTCATGTTACACGTATGGGAAAAGCAAGGTTACCCAAGAGACTCATGGGTTCAGCAGTAGAGGGTAGGAGGAGTCGGGGTAGACCAAGGAGAAGGTACCTGGATTCGGTTAAGAATGATTTTGAAGTAATAGGTTTAACATCAGAAGAGGCACCAATGTTAGCACTGAATAGGGGATCATGGAGGAATTTTATAAGGGGGACTATGCTCCAGACTGAACGCTGAAAGGCATAATCAGTCTTAAATGATGATGATGATGATCGCTTCCTCCATGTACAGATTGAACAGTAGGGGCGAAAGGTTACATCCTTATCTTATACCCTTTTTATACGAGCCCTTCGTTCTTGGTCACCCACTCTTATTATTCACTCTTGGCTGTTGTTTATATTGTATATAATCTGTCTCTCCCTATAGATTACCCATACTTTTCTCAGAATTTCGAACATCTTGCACCATTTTACAGTGTCAAAAGCATTTTGCAGGTCGGCAAATTCTATGAACGTGTCTTGATTTTTCTTCACTTTTACTTCCATTATCTACCAAAACGTCAGAATTGCCACTCTGGTGCCTAATTGATAATCCAATCCTCTCTCATCTACATCGTCCCACAATAGCAAAGCTATTTTCTCGCCTTTTTGTAATTTTCAGCTTCGCAAAATTAAGGTAAATGACCTGTGATCGCGTAAAATACAAACCTTTACATGTTAAGAGTGGAATTCGGTTGAGGTCAGTTGGAGAAAGCCAAAAATGTGTCAGTGCCTTAAGGTTTTTGGCTTGTAGATAAATCACTGGTTATGTTTAAATCGTAATTAAATACGTTTATATTTTTCAGTCACTCATTTACGTAGTTGAAATCTGATACAGATAGAGGAAATACGTGCTTTGTACCGGTTGTCCCTACAGGGAATCACGTATTTACACTAAAGTCATGTATTATATGGTTGCAGTGTTTAACCTATTAAATTAATTAGTTTATTCAAACTCCAGACCACCTACCACAAGCTAAATTATTAAATTAAAGTAGTCTCCGAACTGGTGACGCCCGGGAGAATAAAAGCAGCTAGCAGCACTGATAACTTTAGAAATTACTAAGGTAAACCCAGTTAGCAACACAAATAACGTCCAAATAAACGCAGACAGGAACACAGATTACTTTTGACCGTCTGCGCCTGTAGGTTGATGCTCGACACGGTACCTCCTAAGGGAATCCGTGCCCACTGCGGCCTCCCCTCAGGCTACGTTGCGGGACGTGGTAATTGTGGCTGGAGGCTAGGAGGCTAGCGTCGTCAGCGCATCGATTAATTCAACGGTCTGTGACCAGAGCCTCACTCTTATCGATTACGCATCAAAACTCCATCTACCTGAACTTTCTGTAACTGTTAACTCGCCATTTTCATATAAACACAATGGTCCGTATTACAGCAATTATGAGTAATTGGTGGTCGTATGGCACCCAGTGTACATATATATTTACTGTGAGGACAATTTAAGCAGTATGACGATGTTGTTTATGTGTATATTACTTTTACTAATGACTTCAAGCACAGCTTACATGGTACGATTCACTAAAAATATATTATTATTTTAAATAATCGCATTATTATTATGTGCTGTTAACTAACAGGAAACATTTCTGACTTGCTTCTTCCTTTCCATAGTCAAATTTCTGCTTGAGGTTACTGTCTGTAATGGAAATAATCATATGGAATCTTCAATGAACAAAAAACTTTTTACGACGCTGTCGAAGCTCTTCGTTTCAATTGTAAAATGTTGTCATAAATAGCGTGGAACGTTCAACGGACTAGTCTTCTCTTGAAATATTATATTTCATTGTTGTTTTTTTTAATATTTCATTCTTTTTTTTATGCCAGTACTCATCATACATCATATTTCCACTTACCTTCGTTGTAGGCTGCATATAGTACATTTTACCTGAAGATTTAAATACGAATGTTACGGACGATGCTGCGTTCTTGTACATTGCGATTACGTTTATGATACTACATGTGGTACGTTAATTCCCTGTGAAGTATTAAAAGTAGGCCAACAACAATTTTTACATAACTTTGTTACTTAAGGTAATTTTGTTTTTGGTTTGGCTGTCCTCAGATCTGATAGGTAAGCTACCGAAACTAGTCTTCACTCTGTAAAAACAAATTAATATTAAATGCGATTGAGACAATGCATATAAAAATTTCAGAGTTTTAAAATGTTTATAGAAATTTTTAAAAAATTTTTAAAATTCAGGAACAGAATTAAAATTCAAGGTGAAAGTTTATCAATGATAGGATTGGCTGATGACATTGCTTTCCTGAGTGGAAGTGCAGCAGAGTGAGCAATCTAATGAGTACAGAATATGGATTGATAATAAGACGAAAGTAATGAGAAGCAGGTAGAAATGAGAACAGCGAGAAACTTAACATCAGGATTCATGGTCGCTATGGACCAATGATGGTCAGGAAGGAAGACATCAAAAGCGGACTAGCACTGGTGAGAAGGGCATTCCTGGCCAAGAGAAGTCTACTAGCATCAAACATAGGCCTTAATTTGAGGAAGAAATTTCTGAGAATGTACCTCTGGAATACAGCATTGTCTGGTAGAGAAACTTGGACTGTGGGAAAACCGGAACAGAAGAGAACCGAAGTATTTGCGATGTGGTACTACAGTTGAATGTTGAAAAGTAGGTTGACTGATATAGTAAGGAATGAAGAGGCTCTGCGCAGAATCTAAGAGGAAAGGAATATGTGGAAAACACAGACAAGAAGAAGGGACAGGATGATAGGGCATCTTTTAAGACATCAGGGAATGACTTCCATGGTACTAGAGGGAGCTGTAGAGGGCAAAAACAGTTGAGGAAGACAGAGATTGGAATACATCCAGCAAATAATTGAGGACTTAGGATGCAAATGCTACTCTGAGATGAAAGTGTTGGCACCGGAGAAGAATTCGTGGCGGGCTGCATCAAACCAGTCAGAAGACTGACGACCCAAAAGAAAACGGGTTGAGATAATTAGAAAAGTAATTTTTCCTGAGGAGAGTTTATTAGAATATTGGTACGAATGCTGTTCAGTTCTTAGTTTGCCCGGTTCGTCCACTTTCTGCCAATATTACTCCAGCAGTGAGTACCAGTATGTGATGAAGCAGCATATTTAAACAGAGAACCGCCTCGTGGCGATAACATATTAGACCTTCTGGTGACAAACAGACCCGAACTACTTGAAACAGTTAACGCAGAACAGGAAATCAGCGATCGTAAAGCAGTTACTGCATTGACGATTTCAGCCGTAAATAGAAATATTGAAATAGGTAAAAAGATTTTTCTGTTTAGCAAAAGTGACAAAATCCAGATTTCAGAGTACTTGACGGCTCAACACGAAAGTTTTGTCCAAGTACAGATAGTGTTGAGGATAAGTGGACAAAGTTCAAAACCATCGTGCAATATGCATTAGATGAGTATGTGCCAAGCAAGATTGTAAGAGATGGAAAAGAGCCACCGTGGTACAACAACATAGTTAGAAAACTGCTGCGGAAGCAAAGGGAACTTCACAGCAAACATAAACATAGCCAAAGCCTTGCAGACAAACAAAAACTACACGAAGCGAAATGTAGTGTGAGGAGGGCTATGCGAGAGGCGTTCAATGAATTCGAAAGTTAAGTTCTATGTACTGACTTGGCAGAAAATCCTAAGAAATTTTGGTCTTATGTCAAAGCGGTAGGTGGATCAAAACAAAATGTCCAGACACTCTGTGACCAAAATGGTACTGAAACAAAGGATGACAGACTAAAGGCCGAAATACTAAATGTCTTTTTTCAAAGCTGTTTCACAGAGGAAGACTGCACTGTCGCACAGATGACAAAACGGTAGATATCGAAATAGATGACAGAGGGATAGAAAATCAATTAAAATCGCTCAAAAGAGGAAAGGGCGCTGGACCTGATGGGATACCAGTTCGATTTTACACAGAGTTCGCGAAAGAACTTGCCCCCCTTCTTGCAGCGGTGTACCGTAGGTCTCTAGAGGAGCGTAGCGTTCCAAAGGATTGGAAAAGGGCACAGGTCATCCCCGTTTTCAAGAAGGGACGTCGAACAGATGTGCAGAAGTATAGACCTATATCACTAACGGCGATCAGTTGTAGAATTTTGGAACACGTATTATGTTCGAGTATAATGACTTTTCTGGAGACTAGAAATCTACTCTGTAGGAATCAGCATGGGTTTCGAAAAAGACGATCGTGTGAAACACAGCTCGCGCTATTAGTCCACGAGACTCAGAGGGCCATAGAGACGGGTTCCCAGGTAGATGCCGTGTTTCTTGACTTCCGCAAGGCGTTCGATACATTCCCCACAGTCGTTTAATGAACAAGGTAAGAGCATATGGACTATCAGACCAATTGTGTGATTGGATTGAACAGTTCCTAGATAAGAGAACGCAGCATGTCATTCTCAATGGAGAGAAGTCTTCCGAAGAAAGAGTGATATCAGGTGTGCCGCAGGGGACTGTCGTAGGACCGTTGCTGTTCACAGTATACATAAATGACCTTGTGGACAACATCGGAAGTTCAATGAGGCTTTTGGCGGATGATTCTGTAGTATATCGAGAGGCTGTAACAATGGAAAATTGTACTGAAATGCAGGAGGATCTGCAACGAATTGACGCATGGTGACGGGGAATGGGAATGTAGACAGGTGAATGTGCTGCGAATACATAGAAAGAAAGATCCTTTATCATTTAGCTACAATATAGCAGGTCAACAAGTGGAAGCAGTTAATTCCATAAATTACCTGGGAGTAGGCATTAGGAGTGATTTAAAATTGAATGATAACATAAAGTTGATCGTCGGTAAAGCAGATGCCAGACTGAGATTCATTGGAAGAATCCTAGGGAAATGCAATCCGAAAACAAAGGAAGTAGGTTACAGTACACTTGTTCGCCCACTCCTTGCACATTGCTCACCAGTGTGGGATCCGTACCAGATAGGGTATAGAAGAGATAGAGAAGATCCAACGGAGGGCAGCGCGATTCGTTACAGGATCATTTAGTAATTGCGAAAGCGTTACGGAGATGATAGATAAACTCCAATGGAAGACTCTGCAGGAGAGCCGCTCAGTAGCTCGGTACGGACTTTTTTTAAAGTTTCGAGAACATACCTTCACTGAGGCGTCAAGCAGTATATTGCTCCCTCCTACGTATATCTCCCGAAGAGACCATGAGGATAAAATCAGAGAGATTAGAGCCCAAGCAGAGGCATACGAACAATTGGAATAGAAGGGAGAACCGATAGAGGTACTCAAAGTACTCTCCGCCACACACCGTCAGGTGGCTTGCGGATTATGGATGTAGATGTAGAAAGCTGCACATCGGTGCTGGAAGATACAAGGTGGTTCAGAAGACGTGACACGTATTCCTCTAGGAGATTGTATTGTATTGTGGAAACCTGTAGCTTTTGACATGTGGGCAGTTGAAGATCCGCAGTTCCCAGCCTGTATCTTATTTACGTATGTGGGGGGAATCACAACAGACGACATAGTAAATTACAACAGTAGGTGAATCTGGGCAGATGCAGATCCTTGAGCAATGATGGAGGTGAGAATTATGGACCGCTTCAGTAGCTATGTATGGGCAGGAATTGTCAGTGACAGACTCATGGGACCAAATACGTTACCAAACATATTGTCAAGTGTAGTGTGTTCCCGATTAGTGCTCTATGAATTACCAGCGTTATTCGAAAAGCTGCCCTGGCAGAAAGAAAACGACTGTGGTTTATATTGTGGTTCATATACTATGGGGCACCAATCCTTTTCCTACTGATTGTGACCGAGCGAGGTGGCGCAGTGGTTAGCACACTGGACTCGCATTCGGGAGGACGACGGTTCAATCCCGTCTCCGACCATCCTGATTTAGGTTTTCCGTGATTTCCCTAAATCGTTTCAGGCAAATGCCGGGATGGTTCCTTTAAAAGGGCACGGCCGATTTCCTTCCCAATCCTTCCCTAACCCGAGCTTGCGCTCCGTCTCTAATGACCTCGTTGTCGACGAGACGTTAAACACTAACCACCACCACCACCACCACCTACTGATTGTGCGATAGTAGCATCACCGAAACGTTTTACAGGTGACAGATAGGCCGAGCAGGTGCGACAGCATGGCGACCTCGTTCACAGCACCTGAATCAATTGGATTTATGGCTATGTGGACATTTAAAGGCAATGGCGTGCATCCATCCCAGCGACAGTGTTCAAATGTTACCGGTCCGTATGACCAATGCATGAGACGCAGTCCCATTGGACCCAGATGTATTTGAAAGAGGGAGCTATACTGTATAGATTACGGTCATCAGTAGCTGTTGTTGATCGCTTGTGATCACTACGTGGCACATCAGGAATGTTTTCTGTCTCACGAGAGCGCCGGAATTTTCGAATGACTTCGCCTTAAAGTACGCCAGTTCGTCTAACATAATCTTAGTGATAATACTGCTTCTTGCCGTTAAGTGACAGTGCGCGCACGTTCTACGCTTGAAAAGATTTTTCGAAGGAAGTTGACAGACTTAAAGGTGACCCGTTGGCGGCTGTTTTTGTTGTGGCTTTCAGCCCGAAGACTGATTTGGTGCAGCTCTCCATGCTACTCTATATTGTGCGAGCCTCCCCATCTTCGAATAATTACTGCAACATACATCTTTCTGAATCTGCTTAATATATTCATCTCTTGGTTCCTCTCTACGATTTTTACCCCCTCCACACTTCCCTCCGATGCTAAATTGGTGAGCCCTCGATATCTCAGAATGTGTGCTTATTTTGCTTACAAATAGCAAAACTCGTCTACTACTGTAAGTGCTCAGTTTCCAAATCTAATTTTCTCATCATCATCTGATTTAACTCGACTACATTCCATTATCCTCCTTTTCCTTTTGTTGATGGTCATCTTATGTCCTCCTTTCAAGACACTGTCCATTCTGTTCAACTACTCTTCCAAGCTCTTTGCTGTCTCTGACAAAATTACAATGTCATCGGCGAACCTCAAAATTTTTACTTGTTCTCCCTGAACTTTAATCGCTACTCCAAATTTTTCTTTGGTTTCCTTTACTGCTGTTTCAGTGTACATATTGAATAACATCGAGGATACGCACCAACCATGTCTCACTCCCTCTCCAGCCACTGCCTCCTATTCACGCCCCTCGAGTCTTATAACTGCCGTCTGATTTCTGTACAAGTTGTGTATAGCCTTTCGCGCCCTGTATTTTGCCCCTGCTACTTTCAGAATTTCAAAGAGAATATTCCAGTCAACATTGTCAAAAGCTTTCCCTAAGTCTACAAATATTATAAACATAGGCTTATCTTTCCTTAACCTGTCTTCTAAGGTAAGTCGTAGGGTCAGTATTGCCTGGCGTGTTCCCGCATTTCTGCGGAATCCGAACTGGTCTATCAGTTTTTCCATTGTTCTGTAAGGGATTTTGCAACCGTAACACATTATACTGATGTTTCGGTAAGTTTCATATCTGGCAGCAACTGCTTTCTTTGCAGTTGGAATTACTACATTCTTCGTGATGTCTGAGGGTATTTCTCCTGTCTCATACATCTTGCACACCAGATGGAAGAGTTTCGTCACGAATGGTTCTTCCAAGGCTATCAGAAGTTCTGAAGTAATAATGTGTATTCCTGGGCCTTTTTTCGGCTTAGAACTTTCAGAGCTTTGTGAAATTTTTTTATCAGGGCTCCCATCTCATCTTTATCTACATGCACTTCCCTTTCTATAATATTGCTTTGAAGTTGAAGGCTACTGCATAAAATATTGAAGTGCACTGAGAACACAGAATGCTTTTTCTTCAGTTCCCATACAGATGGCTGCAGGTGGTAAGGATCCTGTGGTCAGTGGAGTATCAAAACAGTAGTTGCTGAAAGAAAAGTAAAGAAAAACGTATGTAAGCCGTGAGATTAGTGGAGAGTTTTTTTGGAGTTCACTTGTGTCTACGTTCCGAGTATGTTGTTTGTATTTTGTCAAAATCTGCTCCTTGTAGTCGAATTTTTTTTTCAATACCAAAAGCCGTTCCTGAAAAATGGGGTTCCACATCAAAAGACGTAAAGGTAAAAAAATGTTCAAAATGTGTGTGACATCTTATGGGACTTCACTGCTAAGGACATCAGTCCCTAAGCTTACACACTACTTAACCTAAATTAGCCTAAGGACAAACACACACATCCATGCCCTAGGGAGGACTCGAACTTCCGCCGGGACCAGCCGCGTAGTCCTTGACTGCAGCGCCTAAGACCGCGCGGCTAATTCCGCGCGGCCGTAAAGGTCATTTTGTACATAAACAGGATGCGCATGAGGTATAAGAGGCACTATTCGTTCGGTAGGTCTGCTGATTGGGACAGCTTTGAAGGGCGAAAAGCAAAACATAAGTCCGAGTACTCTTACCCTATTGTATTCCTCACGCACGATTTACTTCTCGACGTGCTATAAACGACCGTCACTGCTGTCTCAGCTGTTGACCGTACTATTGTAGTCAAGGGGAAAACGTCTACAGCTTGTTCATTATATCTATAATATATTCACTTAATAGAGCAAATGATCTCGAATGAAAATGCAATGATAAATACGTACTCTACTGGAGTCTTTAGTTGCAGTCATAGTGATCCATAGATCGTACAATGACGAATATGATTGAATGTTAATACAGTCGCTGGTCACCATTTCGCATTGTTGCTACAATTCACGTCTGTCCGTTATACTACATTTTATATTTACTACTGATAAACGTCCCAAAGAATTACTTGTGAACTCTGTTCCTCGGCATACAGATCGACAACTTAGTTTACTGCTTCATTGATCAAATTGTGTTTTATAGAATAACGTATCAAAGTTTTACTTTCTTAAAATGCCTAGAAATACGCTAGAAAAAAGTTCCGATCGTTTGCGTCTATAGCACCACATCTCAAATGCTTCGATTCCCTTCTGTTCCGGTTTTCCCACAGTCCATGTTTCACTACCATACAATGTTGTACTCCAGACGAACATCCTCAGAAATTTCTTCCTCAATTTAAGGCCAGTATTTGATATTAGTAGACTTCTCTTGGCCAGAAATGGCTTTTTTGCCATAGCGAGTCTGCTTTTGATGTCCTCATTGCTCCGTCCGTCATTAGTTATTTTACTGCCTAGGTAGCAGAATTCCTTAACTTCATTGACTTCTTGACCATCAATCCTGATGTTAAGTTTCTCGCTGTTCTCATTTCTACTAGTTCTCATTACCCTCGTCTTTCTCCGATTTACTCTCAAACCATACTGTGTACTCATTAGACTGTTCATTCCGTTCAGCAGATCATTTAATTCTTCTTCACTTTCACTCAGGATAGCAATGTCATCAGCGAATCGTATCATTGATATCCTTTCACCTTGTATTTTAATTCCATTCCTGAACCTTCCTTTTATTTCCATCACTGCTTCCTCGATGTACAGATTGAAGAGTAGGGGCGAAAGGCTACAGCCTTGTCTTACACCCTTCCTAATACGAGCACTTCGTTCTTGATCGTCCACTCCTATTATTCCCTCTTGGTTGTTGTACATATTGTATATGACCCGTCTCTCCCTATAGCTTACCCCTACTTTTTTCAGAATCTCGAACAGCTTGCACCATTGTCGAACGCTTTTTCCAGGTCGACAAATCCTATGAAAGTGTCTTGATTTTTCTTTAGCCTTGCTTCCATTATTAGCCGTAACGTCAGAATTGCCTCTGTCGTCCCTTTACTTTTCCTGAAGCCAAACTGATCGTCACCTAGTGCATTCTCAATTTTCTTTTCCATTCTTCTGTATATTATTCTTGTAAGCAGCTTCGATGCATGAGCTGTTAAGCTGATTGTGCGATAATTCTCGCACTTGTCAGCTCTTGCCGTCTTCGGAATTGTGTGGTTGATGCTTTTCCGAAAGTCAGATGGTCTGTCGCCAGACACATATATTCTACACACCAAGGTGAATAGTCGTTTTGTTGCCACTTCCCCCAATGATTTTAGAAATTCTGATGGAATGTTATCTATCCCTTCTGCCTTATTTGACCGTAAGTCCTCCAAAGCTCTTTTAAATTCCGATTCTAATACTGGATCCCCTATCTCTTCTAAATCGACTCCTGTTTCTTCTTCTATCACATCAGACAAATCTTCACCCTCATAGAGGCTTTCAGTGTATTCTTTCCACCTATCTGCTCTCTCCTCTGCATTTAACATTGGAATTCCCGTTGCGCTCTTAATGTTACCACCGTTGCTTTTAATGTCACCAAAGGTTGTTTCGACTTTCCTGTATGCTGAGTCTGTCCTTCCGACAATCATATCTTTTTCGATGTCTTCACATTTTTCCTGCAGCCATTTCGTCTTAGCTTCCCTGCACTTCTATTTATTTCATTCCTCGGCGACTTGTATTTCTGTATTCCTGATTTTCCCGGAACATGTTTGTACTTCCTCCTTTCATCAATCAACTGAAGTATTACTTCTGTTACCCATGGTTTCTTCGCAGCTACCTTCTTTGTACCTATGTTTTCCTTCCCAACTTCTGTGATGGCCCTTCAACTGTACTTCCTACTGCGCTATTCCTTATTGCTGTATCTATAGCGTTAGAGAACTTCAAACGTATCTCGTCATTCCTTAGTACTTCCGTATCCCACTTCTTTGCGTATTGATTCTTCCTGACTAATGTCTTGAACTTCAGCCTACTCCTCATCACTACGATTTTTAGATCTGAGTCTATATCTGCTCCTGGGTACGCCTTACAATCCACTATCTGATTTCGGAATCTCTGTCTGACCATGATGTAATCTAATTGAAATCTTCCCTTATCTCCCGGCCTTTTCCAAGTATACCTCCTCCTCTTGTGATTCTTGAAGAGGGTATTCGCTATTACTAGCTGAAACTTGTTACAGAACTCAATTAGTCTTTCTCCTCTTTCATTCTTTGCCCCAAGCCCATATTCTCCTGTAACCTTTTTTTCTACTCCTTCCCCTACAACTGCACTCCAGTCGCCCATGACTATTAGATTTTCGTCCCCCTTTACATACTGCATTACCCTTTCAATATCCTCATACACTTTCTCTATCTGTTCATCTTCAGCTTGCGACGTCGGCATGTATACCTGAACTATCGTTGTCGGTGTTGGTCTGCTGTCGATTCTGATTAGAACAACTCGGTCACTGAACTGTTCACAGTAACACACCCTCTGCCCTACCTTCCTATTCATAACGAATCCTAAACCTGTTATACCATTTTCTGCTGCTGTTGATATTACCCGATACTCATCTGACCAGAAATCCTTGTCTTCCTTCCACTTCACTTCACTGACCCGTACTATATCTAGATTGAGCCTTTACATTTCCCCTTCCATATTTTCTAGTTTCCCTACCACGTTCAAGCTTCTGACATTCCACGCCCCGACTCGTAGAACGTTATCCTTTCGTTGATTATTCAATCTTTTTCTCATTGTAACCTCCCCCTTGGCAGTCCCCTCCCGGAGATCCGAATGGGGGACTATTCCGGAATCTTTTGCCAATGGAGAGATCATCATGACACTTCTTCAATTACAGGCCACATGTCCTGTGGATACACGTCACGTGTCTTTAATGCAGTGGTTTCCATTGCCTTCTGCATCCTCATGTCGTTGATCATTGCTGATTCTTCCGCCTTTAGGGGCAATTTCGCACCCCTAGGACAAGAGAGTGGCCTGAACCTCTATCCGCTCCTCCGCCCTCTTTGACAAGGCCGTTGGCAGAATGAGGCTGACTTCTTATGCCGGAAGTATTCGGCCGCCAATGCTGATTATTTATCAAAATTTAGGCAGTGGCGGGGATCGAACCCGGGACCGAAAACGTTTTGATTATGAATCAAAGACGCTACCCCAAGACCACGGGTCCTCTTCATGCTATACTTTTTTTTTTTTTTTTTTTTTTTTTTTTTTTTTTTTTTTTTTTGAACGCTACTCACAGATTAGGCCTTAGGACTGTTCGATTCGCTGATTACAGCCTACGAGGCACTACGAGGAGCGTTATGTGATTGTGGGACACGTGATCAGCACGTACCAATTCCTCCGGCCATTATTGTCAGTAGACGAATCCTGATGATGACGCTGCTTCTTTATTCAAACAGATCCTCCTTTGGCCTCAAGAACTAAGTGGATCCAGAAGCCGGGGACATATCGGCAATAGAACCAGTGTATTTTCGCACCGGAGGTAGTGAAGCTAACGGTTCGGCTGCGGAGGCGGTCAGCTTTTTGTTTGTACTAGTACTTGTGGCACACAATGGACACGAGAAGCAGACATAGCTAGAAGCTGTGACAAAGATAATGCATTCTGATTTCCTGTGCGTTTTTGCAAGCGTGTTGAAGTTTGTACACAAACTAGGAACGAACCGATTTTAGTTGTATGTATTTTGCAGCTAATAACATGTTTTGTTCGAAATATAAAATTTTACTTAGAAAGGGAATGCAAAGTTTAAATGAGACTGTTATCAATTTTTTCCTACATCTCTAATGAACAGTCGGTGAATGAACTGATTATGCTGTCTACAGCGTCAGAGATTAGTTTCGTTGTGGATTCGCAACAGGTGATTTAGAGGTACTTACTCACCAGTGTTTTGTGTGCTTGTTGTAATTATGGATTCAATCGTGTATTGCTAAAAATGTGTATTTCGGAAAACATTATGAATGGATGCGTTGCACCAAGATAGTATTTGTGTCTTTAGATGCTGTGATAGTAGCTACTAGTGGTGCCTGTCCATTGGTTGACACAGAGAATATACGTCGTATTGAGTGTGTGCAGAAATTACACCTCCATCCAGGTGCATTCGCAGTAATGATACTCACATGCATCGATGAAGCATGACTCGACAACATGGAGTCAGTAGGTAAGAATATGTAAAGACCGAGAGGCAAAGAAGGACGGGGAAGACATCACTACAGGAAATTGAGGAAGAGAATGAATTGTATGGGTATGAGTAGTTAAGCCACTAACGGTGTGATTGTATTGTGAATATTTGAAATATAAACTTAAACTGGGTTTTGCCGTAAAATGATGGGTTAAAGGTGTTAGGCAACTTTTTTCGGAATCTATAAAACCGGACATCCTGAAATTTAGTAAAATACTTGATAAAGTCTTATTGTGCAACTCTGTACAGCACGTTTATGTTTATATTGAGCTTGACAAAAGTTCTTCTTTAATATGTCAGTAAACTAGAGCAGTTTCATGGAATATAGCTCTCAAGAATTAAGTAATGGTTGTGAGCTTATACAAAAATTTGCTAAACGTTTCTTATCGACCCTTTATTCAAATGTAAGATGTGAGGTTGCAGGTCTCTTGTATGACTAGGTTGCAAAAAAGCATGAACATGATAAGCAGTCAAATAATAAAAAAGTCACCGGCCGGAGTGACCGAGCGGTTCTAGGCGCTACAGTTTGGATCCGCGCGACCGCTACGTTCCAGGTTCGAATCCTGCCTCGGGCATGGATGTGTGTGATGTGCTTAGGTTAGTTAGGTTTAAGTAGTTCTAAGTTCTAGGGGGGCTGATGACCTCAGAAGTTAAGTCCCATAGTGATCAGAGCCATTTGAGCCAATAAAAAAGTCAAATTGTATTTATATGACTGTCCATGAAATTTATTGAATAATCTTGCACAGGGACCGAGCGAGGTGGCGCAGTGGTTAGACACTGGACTCGCATTCGGGAGGACGACGGTTCAATCCCCCGTCCGGCCATCCTGATTTAGGTTTTCCGTGATTTCCCTAAATCGCTCCAGGCAAATGCCGGTATGGTTCCTTTCAAAGGGCACGGCCGACTTCCTTCCCCGTCCTACCCTAATCCGATGAGACCGATGACCTCGCTGTCTGGTCTCCTTCCCCAAAACAACCCAACTCTTGCACAGGATAGCATCATTATATTCTATACAAAGGGCCTACGTTTCAACATTTTATTTATGGTGTTTTTAGAGATATCGATGTTTATATAAATTGGTCATCGTCTTCTAGTAAGGCACCTTTGACCTTAGACTGCTGTTCAATCCGCTCAGAATATTTAATCAATAAATCCATCCTGCGTATTTGAACGTCTCATTCCGTTCACCGAAATGTGACGAAAGAAGTATGACGATAGAAGACATTCGGCGGATATGCTGCGGTGATCGTCCATTAATTTCCCAATAAATACGTAACGATTACTTTCAAAACAGCTTTCGTTGTAGAAGAACTGGTAAGCCAGTTTATACTGCGACCTTGGCGCGTCCGATTTACTACGTCATGAAGATAAGTATCTTCACCACTACGCAGAGAAGAGGTAGAGGAAGAGAAGTGACAACATGGGCGAAAACTATTGTAAAGGTCACTGAAAAAGGTGGACTACTAGAACATTATATTTGCCATCGAAACAAATGGCATAATGGCTCTGAGCACTATGGGGCTTAACATCTGAGGTCATCAGTCCCCTAGAACTTAGAACTACTTAAACCTAACTAACCTAAGGACATCACACACACCCATGCCCAAGGCAGGATTCGAATCTGCGACCGTAGCGGACATGCGGTTCCAGACTGTAGCGCCTATAACCGCTCGGCCACTCTGGCCGGTATCGTAGCAAATGCCTCAGTATTATGAAACCATATTTCCGCTAACATGAGCCTGTGAGAAACAAGAAAAAGACAAACAGTTCGTTTACTACCCGTTAAAAAATGAAACTTTAAAACAGCTGCGTGGGTAGGGGAGGTAACAAGCAACGGTGTAGAGAATTCCGCATTTTTCACACTACTGTTCTCTTCGAGTAAGAAATGTGGCGCGTCGGTTAAGATACTCGACTGAAACAGGGGAGGTAGGGATTTTAACTCAGCCATCAATATTGAAGCAAGTGCCAAAGTATATCATTGTTCTATTCGCACATGTGTCACTGTCGAAACAACATTAGACCTCAGTTTCACTTCTTTACTCCTTAAAAAATTTGGAAATTTTTGGTAAGTTCCTATTGGAGCAAACTGCTGACGTCATCGGTCCCTAGGCTTACACACAACTTAATCTAACTTAAACTAACTTACGCTAAGGTCAACATAAACACACTTGCCCTGGGGAGGACTCGAACCTCCGACGACGGGTATTCCTTAAAAAACAGCGTCCTCTCGACCTGTTTATATTTGTTCATGTGTACTTCTCTCTCTCTCTGTGTATGTCTGTGCGTGTCTTTTGTCGCAGTCACAGGACGATCCCAATATCTTTACCAGTTCAGTTTTTTTGCTGGTCGCCACAGCGCCCACAAAACACTGTAGACAATGGTGCGACACACGTCGATCGCGGGGGTCCAAGCCTATGTAACATGTAGCTGTCCTGGAGTGACATGTCTGTCCGGCACACGTGCAGAACTCATCGCGAAATCGCTCTCGCGGTGACCTCATTTTCCTAATGGCGCCAGGACGCGATTCAGTTTATTCCACACACAAAGCAGATCCACAATCACTTAGGCCACCCTGCCACAAATGTGAGCTTCAGAATACCAGGCTGATGACACTGTTGGTCTACGTCAACGAAGGTGCTCTCATATGATAGAAACTTTCTCTGCTGGCAGCCAACTGGGTGCTTCGAGTCGCGTGCAGGATTACTGGAACTTACTTAGGCTCTTCGCTCGGAAATGTAATAGGATTTGTGTTTAGTTTGTTAAATTAAACAACTTCCAGGAATATTGTGGTTCTCTGATGGATACTCTTGGCCCTTTTAAACTAGAAGATCTTTCTGCGTCGTTCTTTTCCATAACTTGCCAGCAGGTTGCATTAAAATACAAATGCATTACGATATTCGAGTAAACGTTACCCCTTTCAAATTACACAATGGAGTCCATCTCAGACGCTTTACCTGAGAAAAGCTGCTTGAACCATGACAATATAAAAAGAAAGGAAACACAAAAGCCACATTTATTTCCACATGAAGAGCCCTTTCAGTATAATGGCAAATATCAAGAGATAATAGCCAACTGGATGAGGGATACTTTATAGCATCAATGATGACTGTGTATACACTGTATTCGGTTATTAAATTTTTCTTTCGTTTGCTTTTTGTTGTTATTCAGAAGAAAAGTTTGAACTCACATGATTAAGCTGAAACAGATAATATAACTTTAAAATAGCGCATTGGAGCATATTTGAAATCAAATAATTTGTTAAGTTTTGGGGGAGGGGGGGGGGTGGAATGAGTAAAGTTATTAAGATATTTCAAGTCATTATTACCTTATGACGTGAATGGTAATATTTTTCTGTGTAGTTGATGAATGTATAATTCGTTTAAATATCAGTCATTTCGTTGATCACGTTAGGAGCCAATACAGTCCCCACCATTTCCTCCACTGGATACTTATTACACTTATTAAAATATTGCGGGCTATTAGACCAAGCCGGAGTGGACGCGCGGTTTAAGGCGCCATGTCATGGATTGCGCGGCCCCTCCCGCCGGAGGTTCGAGTCCTCCCACGGGGCATGTGTGTGTCTGTGTTGTTATTAGCATAAGTTAGTTCAAGTAGTGCTTAAGTCTAGGGACCGATGACCTCAGCAGTTTTGTCCCGTAGGAATTCACACACATTTTTATTAGACTACGGGAGAATGAATTTTTTAGACGTTCCGCGCTCACTTGCATAGTACATTTTCAAAATGTCTTTTTAGATACTATGGCTGTGCGATTCACATCCTAGCTCGCACTGAAGTAAAAGTTACTGCTCAGAGGCGTGACTTTGATTGCCATTGGCCGTCGGTAGCCATCGTCCGCTCTTGTTATTGCTATAAAGTGGAAGGCTGGAATGCATCTTCTTCGTTACAAGAATGTAGATATATTAACTTCACCCCGTCTCCTTTAACTGTAACTCTAGGTTTCTCCAAGAAATTCACTCGGTAACGTCCTAGTGCACCGGCGTATTTTAATATGTGTGACGTTTTCATCGGCAAAAATCAAAATTTTATGGTTATTACTATAGGAAAGACGTCCATAAACTACTTGTCCGTTTCATCTAGCCTTTACGGGCTTTCCAGTAAAACTTCCTTTCCAAACATCATATAATTAGATTACTTTCGAGTGCCTTGCTATATGCCCGATTAAATTTTTTGCTATCTGAATTCCAAAAACAATGTTTTTTTCAGAGAGTAAATTTTGTTAAAGATTCAGTAATTCCAGATTTCAAGTGATTTTTTTTGTCTCTTTTTCCGTTCTCCATTCATCTTCCTGGCTGCAGTTTCTGATAATTATTTTTTTTTCACTGTCAGTACTAGCATCCCTGATGGCTGGCATGTGTAAGGGAGAAAATGTCTGATATATAAAAAAGATTGGATTGGCGTCGTGCTCCCATGATCTGCAACAACAGTATGGCTGAATAAGCTACTAAATATGTTTTATTTTTCAGATTCAGTTTACACGAAGCGAGTGTCATTATTGTTTTCGACGTGCTAAAGCCCTGCTTGGATCTTCGTGCGTGATGATGCCAAAGAAACGAAGAAACTTATGTCACTGATTCACTGATATTTTATCAGTTGTTTCTATTTTCTATTTGATAAATAATAAAGAAATTCTTAGTAAATAATTCGAACCAAAATAGAAGTAAATTACTATCTTAGGTTTCTGGAAGTTGTGAGAAATGCTATGAATGTGAATTTCTAAGGGACGAAACTGCTGAACTCATAGATCGTTAGACTCTCTCACCACTTAAACTAACTTATGCTAAGAACAACACACACCCCATGCCTGAGGGATGACTCGAACCTCCGGCGGGAGTGGCCGCGCAATCCGTGACATGGCGCCTCAAACCGCGCGCCTACTCCGAGCGGCTACCAGGAGCAGAAATTAAAAATTAAGAACCTGATGGCCGCTAGTGAAATTTAAAAATAAATAAAATGTAGAAAAATATGTGGCACGAAAGATACATGATGATACCTGGAGACGTGTCATAGCTCTTCGCCGTGCTCTTTCGTTAAAGGTGACAAAAACGTCATCTTGCGCAAGAGGTAAAATCGCATTACACAGGACTGTAGGTAGTGTTCTGTAGAAATGCTCCCCAAGTCATCAGCTTCCTTGCGAAAGCGAAAAATCCTTTACTATGCCAGCAACATTTATGCGAAGGACATTAAAGGCAGACCTGGTGTTTTACACGTCCTAAGGTTACAAGTCAAATGCATTTAGCTTCCTACAGGGACTAGCAATTTTGACATTTGACGAAATGAATGTTGACACTCCAAATGTAAAGACTGTCGGATGACATAATAGTCGGCCCACGCTGTAATGTCTCAGTTGTCACAATTCGTGGGATGTGAAGGAAATGGAATTTTTTTGATAAAGCGAAGCCTAGTAGTTTGCTTGAAATTACTGCCAAGGCCGTCGAAGAATCTGGTATAGGTATTATAGCTACGATGTAAGATAAAGAAAGAAAAAAGAAAAACATTTTGAAGGAATTTTGTGTCGATGTAAACATACATATCCCGAAAATTGATCATATGACACCGTGAGTATGCGAGTCTTTTTCGACGTACTACGCTTGTTAATGTTTTTAGAACATTTTGTTAGATAGAGACATACAAACCATTGCTGCTTTTATACACTCCTGGAAATTGAAATAAGAACACCGTGAATTCATTGTCCCAGGAAGGGGAAACTTTATTGACACATTCCTGGGGTCAGATACATCACATGATCACACTGACAGAACCACAGGCACATAGACACAGGCAACAGAGCATGCACAATGTCGGCACTAGTACAGTGTATATCCACCTTTCGCAGCAATGCAGGCTGCTATTCTCCCATGGAGACGATCGTAGAGATGCTGGATGTAGTCCTGTGGAACGGCTTGCCATGCCATTTCCACCTGGCGCCTCAGTTGGACCAGCGTTCGTGCTGGACGTGCAGACCGCGTGAGACGACGCTTCATCCAGTCCCAAACATGCTCAATGGGGGACAGATCCGGAGATCTTGCTGGCCAGGGTAGTTGACTTACACCTTCTAGAGCACGTTGGGTGGCACGGGATACATGCGGACGTGCATTGTCCTGTTGGAACAGCAAGTTCCCTTGCCGGTCTAGGAATGGTAGAACGATGGGTTCGATGACGGTTTGGATGTACCGTGCACTATTCAGTGTCCCCTCGACGATCACCAGTGGTGTACGGCCAGTGTAGGAGATCGCTCCCCACACCATGATGCCGGGTGGTGGCCCTGTGTGCCTCGGTCGTATGCAGTCCTGATTGTGGCGCTCACCTGCACGGCGCCAAACACGCATACGACCATCATTGGCACCAAGGCAGAGGCGACTCTCATCGCTGAAGACGACACGTCTCCATTCGTCCCTCCATTCACGCCTGTCGCGACACCACTGGAGGCGGGCTGCATGATGTTGGGGCGTGAGCGGAAGACGGCCTAACGGTGTGCGGGACCGTAGCCCAGCTTCATGGAGACGGTTGCGAATGGTCCTCGCCGATACCCCAGGAGCAACAGTGTCCCTAATTTGCTGGGAAGTGGCGGTGCGGTCCCCTACGGCACTGCGTAGGATCCTACGGTCTTGGCGTGCATCCGTGCGTCGCTGCGGTCCGGTCCCAGGTCGACGGGCACGTGCACCTTCCGCCGACCACTGGCGACAACATCGATGTACTGTGGAGACCTCACGCCCCACGTGTTGAGCAATTCGGCGGTACGTCCACCCGGCCTCCCGCATGCCCACTATACGCCCTCGCTCAAAGTCCGTCAACTGCACATACGGTTCACGTCCACGCTGTCGCGGCATGCTACCAGTGTTAAAGACTGCGATGGAGCTCCGTATGCCACGGCAAACTGGCTGACACTGACGGCGGCGGTGCACAAATGCTGCGCAGCCAGCGCCATTCGACGGCCAACACCGCGGTTCCTGGTGTGTCCGCTGTGCCGTGCGTGTGATCATTGCTTGTACAGCCCTCTCGCAGTGTCCGGAGCAAGTATGGTGGGTCTGACACACCGGTGTCAATGTGTTCTTTTTTCCATTTCCAGGAGTGTATTATAGGGTGAGTCACGTAAGACATAACACTCCATTTACCTCGTAATGGTTCTAGATATAGAAACGAGATTTTCTGCAATTAATAGTACGCCCATGGGCACGTAATGTTTTGTACGGATAACGCTCTCAACTCTGGCATCGTCCTAAATACTGAAACAAGTTAGATTTCTTTAACGGAACTGCATACATTTCATAACTGCATTCAGTAGCTCTTGAGGAGATAATTACAATGATGTAACATTTATTAACATTGACGTTGAAACGTTTCGCAAAAGAATCTGAAAAAAATTACTAAAATTTGAAGCAAAGTGGACAGATTCGGCTATTGCGGTGTAAACAACGCCAATACCAGCTCTCATGGGAGCCTACGAAGCTACGTGCAGCAAGAGGTACCTACGCATCTAAAATAATACTTCATCTCCTATTCGACATAGATACAAGGCCAGATATGGTTTTTATATCTGGAGCTACGACATATGCTAGTTTCTGGTGCATTGCATGGGGCTTGGATAAACTATTTCACATATGTGCCTTTCTAGGGTTCCGTGGAAACGAGTACAGTGCCGTCAGACAATTTTCCATTTAAGCCCTCCCCATTGCTCCTTACTTGTCAATTGACTTACTTTATTTGGTATGACTGCCGATATTTCATCCACTAAACACTTAAAAAACGTGCTTTTGCACATTGCTTAAGCATGAGCTTAACTTGTTTACCATGCTGTTCGAGAAGATAGGTGAACATATGAAAGGACGTTGGATGATATGCCATTGCATGCTGTGGCGATTCGACGGCGCATATCGTCTGGCATCGTCAGTGGTTCATGATAAGACTGCTCTTTCGATGCTCCCCATAGAAGAAATAAGAGTCAAGCCAGTGGCCAAGGTCAGACACTGTACTGCGGCATTCGGTCATATCCAACGGTCAGGAGACTTTTCATTCAGTATTTGCATTACAACACGGGAAGACTGAGCTGGGCAGCCGTCGTATTGGAACCACATACACAGTCGCTCATCTACTGGTATCCCTTGTAGAAGAATGGGGTGGACTGTTCGTAAGAAAGTGTGCATACGTATTTCCATTTAACACCACTGGGATGAAGTAAGGTCCCGCAAGAGAATGACGAACCATGCGTTCACTCCACACGGTCGTTGCTGTTGTACCGACGTCAGTAGTGGATGTTATGTATATTTGCATAGTCGTCTTCGTAAACTTTGCTTCAACTGCAAAGAGCACACGTCGGAAAAACTTAGCTTTGCTTCCCAGCCACTGCAGAGCAAACCGACAAAAGTCTATGCGGTGTTCGAAATCGCGTCCGTGTCTGACGTAGTGACAGATGATAACGGTGGAATTTACGTCGATGCAAGATGCGAATGACATTCGTCTGTATGATTACACGTTTTTTGGCAATACGTCTCGTGCCACAGTGAGGACTGATAAGCGCCGTAGTCAGAACAGGTTCTTAATGAGCTCTGACAGTAGCAGCTCAGTTTGACCTTGTAGTTGCCTATTGGCTCTAGTGACCTAATAATAAGTGCAAATGCCTGGCGCGAAGGACAGCAACGATCAGGACAGACATACCTATACAAACGTACCATTTCGGCATGTTTTCTTCGACATTCGCCCTATGAAGGTAACATGCTGAAAACATTCAGCAGTCAAGCTTGCTTAAATAATTCTGTATTTAAAATAACCGGTTTCGACAGCCTTTGTCATCTTCAGGTCTTACAGAATATTTTTATTATGAAATGTGTTCATTCTACGTTGGATCTCACGCTAAAATGTCAAGTGGATAAAAATGAGCTTTACTTGAGGTCCAACGTAAAATAAACACATTTCATAAAAAAAAAAGATTTTTAAAACCTGAAGATGACAGCAAAGCCGGTTGTTTTAAGTAAAGAAATATTTATGCGATCTTGGCTGTTGAACGTCCTTAGCAAGTAAAACAGATCGCTCCTGTGGTCTTATCAAAATGGGACAATTTAATAATAACACCATGTCTATTTTTTCCTCACTGGTGTACATGTCTGCATGCAAAGAATGATGAAGCAGAAATGAACTGTCGATAGACCATACAGTTGTGCAGTGAAGACAGTCGAAATACTTGATGCAACGACGTTGCCTGGCATGAGCGTCTTTACAACGCAATTTCGTTTCCGGCCGACTTGCCTTTCAATATCAGAATAATTCTCGGATTCTTTTTCCAAAGAGTTTCATCCTCAAAATCAACAAACATTATATCACTGTACTCGTCATTTTAAGTGCTTTCGGATGTAGTTAAAAAAGTATATCATTGTATTTAAAATATCATACTTGATGCAATATCTCAATTGATAGCGTAGTATCATTTCAGAAGACCTCGTTGCGATATCTGGAAACCGTCCACGAAGTAAAAGAGCGTTGCGGCTTACTCATCCCATTCTCTCTCTCTATCTCTCTCAAAAGGAAAGAACACATTTCCAGCATTTATTACTTCCAAACTACAAAATTGTTATGCACTACGTGTTACACGACAAATACCAAAACTGTGGCTCATTCCCTGCAACACACGAAGCTGCTGGTGTCTCGTTATGGAATTCACTGTTTCAACAATGGTCTCAAGAGTGTAAGGCATACGGGGGGTAAAAACACGGTCTTTTACGTAACCCCACAGCTAAGTCAAAAGATGTGAGGTCTGGAGATCTGGAAAGTCACAGACAATGAAGCTCATTTTCTGCAACCGCTCTTTCAATGCAGCCTCCTGGAATGGTATCATTCAGATAGCGTCGAACGCGCAAACCGGAGATGATGTTCATCTTCTGTTCCTCCTCTTCCAATCCAACCTCCTGGAATGGTGTCATTCAGGTAACATCGGACGCGCTAATATACTTTCTCGGCCCATATAAATCCAACAACTTTCAGTAGCATACCATAGCAAACCCTAAGGAAGTATATGTTTAGCACACCCATCAGCATATTAGGAAGGAGACACAGTTGTGCTCCTTAGAAGCTTGCAATGTATGGCCAATGACAGCACGCGTAAGTTTCTCATTGACTAGGCTACTCATGCTCCAACCTCAGCGCACACACTACCGTAGCAGACGCCGTAACGAAGGTTGATCAGTGGCTTCAGACAAAACAGTACAAGTTGCTCATGGGTAATCGATGCGGAACAAATTGAATCCATGGATGTTGGAAAATGTCCAAACAGAACAGACAACTTTAACTGTACATTACTGTGTAGATATGCATTTATCTTTCAAAGTTTTTGATGTAAATTGTATTGTATGCCAATGAAACTGGTATAGGCATGCGTACTCAAATACAGAGGTACGTAAACAGGCGGAATACGCCGCTGCGGTCGGCAACGCCTATATAAGACAACAAGTGTCTGGCGCAGCGGTTAGCGCAGTTACTGCTGCTACAATGGCAGGTTATCAAGATTTAAATGAGTTTGAATGTGGTGTTAAAGACGGTGCACGAGATATGGCATACAGCATCACCGAGATAGAGATGGAGTGGGGATTTTCCGGTACGACCATTTCAAGAGTCTACCCAGAACATCAGAGACCCGGCAAAACATCAAATCTCCGACATCGACGCGACAGGAAAAAGATCGTGCTAGAACGGGACCAACGACGACTGAAGAGACTCGTTCAACGTGACGGAAGTGCAACTCTTCCGTAAGTTGCAGCAGATTTCAATACTGGTCCATCAACAAGTGTCAACGTGCGAACTATTCAACGAAACATCATTGATATGGGATTCCGGAGACGAAGGCCCATTCGTGACTGCACGACACAAAGCTTTACGCCTCGCCTGGGCCCGTCAACACCGACGTTGGACTGTTGATGACTGGAAATATGTTGCCTGGCCAGTCAAGTCTCGTTTCAAATTGTATCGAGTGGATGGACGTGCATGCATCTATGGACCCTTCATGTCACCAGAGGACTGTTCAAGCGGGTAGAAGCACTGTAATGGTGTGGGACGTGTGCATTTGGAGTGGTATAGGACCCCTTATAAGTCTAGATACGACTCTGACAGGTGACACGTACGTAAGCATCCTGTCTGATCATTTGCATCCATTCATGTCCATTGCGCATTCAGAGGGATTTGGGCAATTCCAACAGGACAACGCGACACCCTGTATGATCTGAGTTGCTACAGAGTGGCCCCAGGAACGCTCATCTGAGGTTCTTCCGCTGGCCGCCAAATTCCACAGACATGAGCAGTATTGAGCATATTTGAGATGCCTTGCAACGTGTTGTTCAGAAGCGATCTCCAACCCCACGTACTCTTACGGATTTATGGACATCCCTGCAAGATTCATGGTGTCAGTTCTCTCCAGCACCACTTCAGACATTAGTCTACATCTACATCTACATCCATACTCCGCAAGCCACCTGACAGTGTGTGGCGGAGGGTACGTTGAGTACCTCTATCGGTTCTCCCTTGTATTCCAATCTCGTATTGTTCGTGGAAAGAAAGATTGTCGGTATGCCTCTGCCTGGGCTCTAATCTCTCTGATTTTATCCTCATGGTCTCATCGCGAGATATACGTAGGAGGGAGCAATATACTGCTTGACTCCTCGATGAAAGGTATGTTCTCGAAACTTCAACAAAAGCCCGTACCGAGCTACTGAGCGTCTCTCCTGCAGAGTCTTCCACTGGAGTTTATCTATCATCTCCGTAACGCTTTCGCAATTACTAAATGATCCTGTAACGAAGCGCGCTGCTCTCCGTTGGATCTTCTCTATCTCTTCTATCAACCCTATCTGGTACGGATCCCACACTGCTGAGCAATATTCATGCAGTGGGCGAACAAGTGTACTGTAAGCTACTTCCTTTGTTTTCGGATTGCATTTCCTTATGATTCTTCCAATGAATCTCAGTCTGGCATCTGCTTTACCGACGATCAACTTTATATGATCATTCCATTTTAAATCACTCCTAATGCGTACTCCCAGATAATTTATGGAATTAACTGCTTCCAGTTGCTGACCTGCTATATTTTAGCTAAATGATAAAGGATCTTTCTTTTTACGTATTCGCAGCACATTACACTTGTCTACATTGAGATTCAATTGCATTCCCTGCACCATGCGTCAATTCGTTGCAGATCCTCCTGCATTCCAGTACAATTTTCCATTGTTACAACCTCTCGATATACTACAGAATCATCCGCAAAAAGCCTCATTGAACTTCCGAAGTTATCCACAAGATCATTTATGAGCGGCACACCTGATATCATTCTTTCTTCGGAAGACTTCTCTCCATTGAGAATGACATGCTGCGTTCGGTTGTCTAGGAACTCTTCAATCCAATCACACAATCGGTCTGATAGTCCATATGCTCTTACTTTGTTCATTAAACGACTGTGGGGAACTGTATCGAACGCCTTGCGGAAGTCAAGAAACACAGCCTCTACCTGGGAACCCGTGTCTATCGTCCTCTGAGTCTCGTGTACGAATAGCGCGAGCTGGGCTTCACACGATCGTCTTTTTCGAAACCCATGCTGATTCCTACAGAATAGAATTCTAGTGTCCAGAAAAGTCATTATACTCGAACATAATACGTGTTCCAAAATTCTACAACTGATGGACGTTAGTGATGTAGGTCTATAGTTCTGCACATCTGTTCGACTCCCCTTCTTAGAAAAGGGAATGACCTGTGCCCTTTTCCAATCCTTTGGAACGCTACGCTCCTCTAGAGACCTACGGTACAATGCTGCAAGAAGGGGGGCAAGTTCCTTCGCGTAGTCTGTGTAAAATCGAACTGGTATCCCATCAGGTCCAGCGGCCTTTCCTCTTTTGAGCGATTTTAATTGATTTTCTATCCCTCTGTCATCTATTTCGATATCTTCCATTTTGTCATTTGTGCGACAATCTAGAGAAGGAACTACAGTGCAGTCTTCCTCTGTGAAACAGCTTTGGAAAAAGACATTTAGCATTTCGGCCTTTAGTCTGTCATCCTCTGTTTCAGTACCATTTTGGTCACAGAGTGTCTGGACATTTTGTTTTGATCCACCTACCGCTTTGACATAAGACCAAAATTTCTTAGGATTTTCTGCCAAGTCAGTACATAGAACTTTACTTTCGAATTAATTGAACGCCTCTCGCATAGCCATCCTCACACTACATTTCGCTTCGCGTATTTTTTGTTTGTCTGCAAGGCTTTGGCTATGTTTATGTTTGCTGTGAAGTTCCCTTTGCTTCCGCAGCAGATTCCTAACTCGGTTGTTGTACCGCGGTGGCTCTTTTCCATCTCTTATGATCTTGCTTGGCACATACTGATCTAACGCATATTGTACGATGGTTTTGTTGTCCACTGCCGCGTTGTGCTGCGGCACTTCTGCGTGCTCGTGGGGGCCCTACACGATATTAGGCAGGTTTACCAGTTTCTTTGGCTCTTCAGTGTATCATGGCAAGTTCCTGCTTATCTTCTGCGAGTTCTGAGAGAGGTCAGTTTCACTAAAAACCTTTACTGGGGTTCTCATACGATACGTGCATAGTGGAGCAAAAACACGAATCTTCCTTTGCAGAGCAATTCAGGTATTGTTGGGCACGTTCGTACCGATGCTGTGCATCTCTCAGTGGAAAGCATAGTGGCGGGCTGGGGTGGAACAATCGGGCGCGAGTAGCCAGGGGCGCCTCGGGATCCGCTGAGGTGGCACGGGGAGGGGGAGGGTGGCGGCCTCCTTTGAGTTCCAGCGGCCGGCAGCCGGCAGCTCACTCGGCCAGATTCAATAAAATCGGCGGACGTGACGAGCAGGCGCGATGGCGCGCTCAGCCTGCTATCGCGGCCCGCCAGTCGAGCTGGCGCCAGCGCGTCACCAGATCGTCTCCAGGGGTGCGGAAGGAGGCGCCCACCGCACCGGCAACAGCAGCCCCGGCTGGGAGGTGCTGCTCCACACCGCGTTCTGCCACTGTGCTCGTCACACTTTGGTGCAACTCTGCTGAACCGTATCACGTCTGAACAAGAAGTCATCTACATATACGGAACATCAGTGAGAAGGAACCTGAACTCATGTTTTCAGGATACAAAAGCGCTCTTCCAAGGCATCGGCTGCAGCCATCGATCCCACACGTCTATGGACCTCTGGATGTATAACTTTTAAACTTTCTCACGTACCAGCTGTTCGTCACTCTCTCCGCCCCGATGTGGCTGCCTAATGCCCGAGCGCCATGTACTTTACAACAGAGTGGCAAACAGAGCCTTACAACCCGCGGGATGTCCAGGACGGGGGAACAGGATGGGATTACACTTGTCCAAAGTGTTTTGAAGTCTTGCTCGAGTACACTTTTGCTCGAAAAATAGGTAAGGAGCGTGAGTACTTAATACGTCAGTCCCACACTCATATACGTTCAGATCATTTTAACGACAAACTCGTTTGATAATCTGCAGCAGCTCTCAAAATCAAAGTGAGTAAAGCTAAGCAGCTGAAAAATTATAATGAAACGAAGGTAATGATTTTAGATTAGCAATTGAATTATTCCAAACACATTGAAGAATTACTTTCTTGAAGTGAAAATTTTTAAATGTCGTCTTGCTTTCATCTGACAATATTATTTTACTTTTGAAATTTAGGCATAAATCCGTATTCAGTCATCTAAAAAACATAATATAACGTACTGAGAGCAATTTACAGTCGGGTTAACACCATATGCACCCAATTTTATATTTATTATCAATGACATTTGCCAACAGCCGTATAATTGAGACGTTATTTTATTTTATTTTGACTATTAGTTTCGGCATTCCACTATGCCGTCTTCAGGCCCCTTATGTCTCAAAAGTAAACGATACTGTCATACAGTGCCATATCTTGATGGCGGTTGTGAATTCATACCGTAACGCAAGTCCTTCATTCCAAAGCTTGTTGACATTTATCTTCCTTACTTAGGGATATTTTGATGTACAGGTTTACGTTAGCCAGAGATGACAACATAATATGCACATCAAAGAACACCTAGACAGTATTCTGTTTTGTGCACTGCGGTTTTGAGTGGATCGTATACATCACACTTACAATGCATTAAATATATAAAACAGGGGTGTCAAAACTATTGTTTTATCTGGGACGCATTGGAATAAGCAGATTATGTTTTGGGCCGTACAAAATATACATGTGGGGTGCATGCAGCTGCAGGCCGCGGGTTGGACACATCTGTCTAAAGCAATTGAGAAAATTTTTGTCTCTGACGTCTGTTTGTTCGCTGAGTACGTATAGTGGTTGTTCTTTGAAGGCGCTATAAATTTCAATTTCTACTAGAGCGCCCATTAATCTGCGTTTCTCTACACTACGTAGAACCTATTAGTAATTTCGTAGATGTGCAGAAATGAAGATTTACAGTTCTCCCTTGTGTTTGTATGCTCTCTGAATGCGGTGGGGCAACGTCTACCTGTTTGCTCAGACATAGCAATTTTCACATTCACGAAATATAATTTTTTAAATCCATACTTGGGTACATGGTTTTGTTTAGTGGGTTGTATGTCACATTATTGTCCGTACTACATTTTCGTGGTGAATGCCATTGTTACCTGCAAATTCTCATTACGTTGTATAATGTTAAAAACAATTTACATGCTTAAAAATGGCTTACTGACGAAACTGCAGCTGTAAAATAAAATTCTGACAGCTAAAGGCAAGATGACAACTTCTAGAAGACGTTGAAGGATAGCATAACTTTTATAAATGTACTTTTGTAAATGTCCTTCACTTTAACAGTACCAGTTTTATAATAAAAAAATAATAATAACTAAATTAAGTTATGCTACTTCTTTAATTACTCACTCGTCCATTTCATTCATTTAAATTGTATTTGTGTATCGCAACATAAAAATGTTCAAAGAAAAGAGATGTCTAGCGCCAGCTACAGGTTAGAAATCGCGCACATAAACACAATAGACATAGGGCGTTACCAACGTCAAAACTGTATCTTGCCGTATGTTCAAAGTGATTTCTCCGTTGACTGGTGCAGCCGCTCCGATTCCAAGCGTATTGGAAGACTCGTGGGAGCGCTGGTGCACGTAACTGACTATAAAGAAGAGGCTGCAATTGAAAGATGTTACGCTCGCCGAAGTTCACATTGATTCGCAGGAGTTGTACCAAGTTGGTAAAACTCCAGAGAAAGCTCTTGAACGCGGGGAAGCCCAATACATCCACCGGTTGACAGTATCTTGGTCCATCCGATGGTATTGTGAATACAGAAACTCAAGTGCCTTCTGCTTCATGGTCTTGGGTCGGGAAATGAATCCACTATTAGAGCTTCTGCCATCTTATACGATTTTAGAAAACTTCTTCTGTCGCCACATCCGTAAAGATTCCTTGTTGACTTCGCGACTCAAACGTGACCACTCTTTTAAAACTACAAATGTGCTGACCACAACTGTCCATCTGCAGATACCATTGATATTGTTATGTAGCTGTATGTCTTATTACTCTCGGACTGAAAGTCTGTGTCGACGTAATTTGTCCATTCTCTAAACTCGCTTTGATCCATACTGCAGCATTCTGTCTACTGACCATTTCCTTAATAGCCTTCGTGTCAGCGACAACTCATCACGTGCAACAAATATGTCTGTCCGTCTCGTTAACTAGCTTTTTACGAGGGGCGTTCAGAAAGTAAGCTCCGATCGGTCGCGAAATGGAAACGACTATGAAAATCCGATAAAGCTTTGCACAGATGTGTTGGGTAGTGTCTCTAGTATAACCCCAGTTAGCATCACGTCGCTCTTCTCATTTCTGAGCTCGCAGTGAGTGCATAAAGATGTCTAGAAAATAGTGTCTGCCGCCAAGTACGAGGGCCTGGTGAGAAATTTCGCCTGAAGCTATGCAGCTAACATTACATAACTGTCGTGCTGTTTCTTCTTCAAGACAATTCTCAGCCGCATTCTGCAGGGGCAATGAAGATGCTCCTGCATCGTTTTCAAATGGAAATGTGAGATTACCCACAATACAGTCCGCAATTGTCTCCCCCTGAGTTTCATCTCTGGTCACATGAACCGCTGTCTTTGAAGACAACATTTTGACACAGACAACGAGGTGTAGGCCAGCGTGGAGAATTGGCGGAAAGCACTGGCGGCTGCCTTCTATGATGAGGCTATTGAAAAGTTGGTACAACGCTATGACAAAAGTCTAAGTCAGAACGGCGACTACGTAGAGAAGTAGCTGAAAGGTGTAGCTAATTGTTACAAGTAAAACATTTCTGATGTTCACTGTGGTTTCAATTTGGCAATCAATCGGAGCTTACTTTCTGAACAGGCCTCGTAGTTGAAGTGGCGTGGACTGAGCGAGGTGGTGCAGTTGGCCGTCAGCGACGGAGCGGCGAGGACGTGTGGCTGCCGTCCCGCCGGTCTAGTGCCGTATGCGAATTTGTTTACTTCCTGCGAACGCTAGTCGCTTACTACAAACTCGCTGCAGTAACGCTCGTTTAGAAAGAACTGAATATTCAAGATCGCGACCATATGAAGTAGAAAACTTATTGCGTGATGGACTACGTCTACATCCAAAGGACATAATTGGTAGTCACTTTTCGGTCACGACCGGTGTAGTCAATGTTAAGATGATTAACGAAGAAGCGTGCACGAAGGTGGCTACCGGCCCTGCCGGTAAACCCCAGTTTAGGCAATCTGGTGGACTTATTATTGATGTTGTAAGTAGGCTGTTTAGGTTTTTTTATTGGTAACGCCACCTCTGTATAGAAAATCACTGACTGTGCCGTGTGCAGTCTGTGGCTGCTTTTCATTGTTGTAACACTCGCCATTGTAGTGTTGGGCAGCTGGCTGTGAACAGCGCGTAGCGTTGGGCAGTTGGAGGTGAGCCGCCAGCAGTGGTGGATGTGGGGAGAGAGATGGCGGAGTTTTGTAATTTGTCATGAGGCTGTTTAGGTTTTTTTATTGGTAACGCCACCTCTGTATAGAAAATCACTGACTGTGCCGTATGCAGTCTGTGGCTGCTTTTCATTGTTGTAATACTCGCCATTGTAGTGTTGGGCAGCTGGCTGTGAACAGCGCGTAGCGTTGGGCAGTTGGAGGTGAGCCGCCAGCAGTGGTGGATGTGGGGAGAGAGATGGCGGAGTTTTGTAATTTGTCATGAGGCTGTTTAGGTTTTTTTATTGGTAACGCCACCTCTGTATAGAAAATCACTGACTGTGCTGTGTGCAGTCTGTGGCTGCTTTTCATTGTTGTAATACTCGCCATTGTAGTGTTGGGCAGCTGGCTGTGAACAGCGCGTGGCGTTGGGCAGTTGGAGGTGAGCCGCCAGCAGTGGTGGATGTGGGGAGAGAGATGGCGGAGTTTTGAAATTTGTCATGAACTGCTTTATATATGATGATATCAAGGTAAATACATTCTTTGTTCTCTATTAATATCTTTCATTTGCTAACTATCCCTATCAGTAGTTAGTGCCTTCCATAGTTTGAATCTTTTATTTAGCTGGCAGTAGTGGCGCTCGCTGTATTGCAGTAGCTTGAGCAGCGAAGATTTTTGTGAGGTAAGTGATTTGTGAAAGGTATAGTTTAATGTTAGTCAGGGCCATTCTTTTGTAGGGAATTTTGAAAGTCAGATTGCGTTGCGCTATAAATATTGGGTGTCAGTTTAAGCACAGTCATTGTATAAATTTTTCTAAGGGGACGTTTTAATGTTACCTTTGAACATGCAGGCACAGGCCTTCGGGTATTCGAGCTACCTTTTGAGGTACCCGCCGAGTCCCTTATCTCCGCTCTTAAGCCGTACGGGGCCACTTTGCTGAGAAGTGGCAGACTTTTACAACGTATCCCGAACTCGACGCAGTAAGACAGGTCAAAGTCGATTTGACGAAGCATGTTCCTTCATACTTAAACATCGCCGGCTGTCGTGCAATTATCACGTACGATGGACAACCGCGCACATGCTCAGGATGAGGACTAGAGGATCACTTTCGCTCTGATTGTTTGCAGCGGCGGATCGCCCAGATTCCATCAGAAGAAGCGGTATAACATGTTCCTCCATAGATTCTACCAATAACTTATGCACAAGTGACGGCACCTACGACGTCTGGCCCACAAGTGGCAGTACCTGTGAGTCTGGCGCACAAGTGGCGGAAGCTGCCACTTCGGCCGGTGGGCATCGAGATGTGTTACTACCGCAGACGGACGAACACATTATTGATGAGGCACATACCGTCCGCTCTATGCAGATGGAGTCGCCAGATAAACCCGAAAGACAACTGCCACCATGCAACGAACGGATGGATGTTGATCCACGAGTCGGGCCAACCCAAGTTTTCCTCTCTGAAAGCGCAGTCGGATCTACAGTCACATTCTGACACGGAGACGCACGTCCAGAAGAAGTGTTCGCCCCGCAAGCACAAGAAATGGCGACGGACGTCGTCTGACGGCTGTCTCTGGCGGACAGATACAAACAGTTTCGTGATTGCTCCTTGTCCGCAGGCGTCCACCAATACTGCTCCCTCTTTAGGAACAGAGACGATGGACTTTTCTTCTCCTGGACAATCGTTCGGAGATGGAGGAAGCGATGGAACACCGTCGCAGCCGCGAGGAATCACAACAATGGCCTCATTGGTAGCCGATGAACCAGACCGACAACCTCTTTCCAGCAACTCGTGGGCGGACGACGTGGAAGACGACCCTTTGGTGGGCTCATCACATACAGAAAAGCGGGAGTTACACAATCCTCCCAATCGCCTGTGGACAGCATGATAATAGAAACGACAGGGTGGCGTGGGGGTGACCAAACCCATCGCCAATGCGCACACCGATGACTGGCGCTGCCAGCGAGAGCGAATTAAAGTGATATCAATTCGCGACGATACAAATTAATACCATCCGGTCGCGCGAAAAGCTGTCACTGTTACGCGACACACTTTATGCGACCGACATTGACGGGTCTTATTGCAGGAAGTATACGTTCTTGGCTTCCAGGACGTCCCCGGGTACACGACATGCATATCACACGCGTCGGCTACGGGCAGTGGCGTCGCAATACTTCTCAAAGAAGGGTTAATAGCCATCGATATACGTTACTCGTCCGCCCTATTCTGGAGTATTGCTGTGCGGTGTGGGATCCGCATCAGGTGGGACTGACGGATGACATCGAAAAAGTACAAAGAAGGGCAGCTCGTTTTGTATTATCGCGAAATAGGGGAGATAGTGTCACAGACATGATCCGTGAATTGGAGTGGCAATCATTATAACAAAGGCGTTTTTCATTGCGACGGGATCTTCTCATGAAATTTCAATCACCAGTTTTCTCCTCCGATTGCGAAAACATTCTGTTGGCACCCACCTACATAGGGAGAAATGATCATCACGATAAAATAAGAGAAATGAGGGCTCGCACAGAAAAAATTTAAGTGCTCGTTTTTCCCGCGTGCCGTTCGAGAGTGAAACGGTAGAGAGACAGCATGAAGGTGGTTCATTGAACCCTCTGCCAGGCATTTTATTGCGAATAGCAGAGTAATCACGTGGAAGTAGATGTAGACTGGTTTGATGCTGCCCGCTTCGAATTCCTCTCCTGTGCTAACCTCTTCGTCTCAGAGTAGTACCTGCAACGTACGTCCTCAATTATTTGCTGGACGTATTCCAATCTCTGTCTTCCTCTACAGTTTTTGTCCTCTACAGTGCAACTTCTAGTACCATGGAAGTTATTCCCTGATGTCTTAACATTTGTCCTATCATCCTGTCTCTTCTCCTTGTCAGTGTTTTCCACATATTCGTTTCTTCTCCAATTCTGCACAGAACCTCCTCATTCCATACCTTATCTGTCCACCTAATTTTCGACATTCGTCTGTAGCACCACATCTCAATTGCTTCGATTCTCTTCTGTTCCGGTTTTCCCACAGTCCATGTTTCACTACCATACAATGCTATACTCCAGACGTACATTCTCAGAAATTTCTTCCTGAAATTAAGGCCGATATTTCATATTAGTAAACTTCTCTTGACCAGGAATGCCCTTTTTGCCTTTGCTAATCTCCTTATAATGTCCTCCTTGCTCCGTCCGTCAATCGTTATTTTACTGCCTATTCTTTACTGAGAAATTAACACAATTATGCCAAGGCAGAACAGATGATATAGCGATCGGGGGCGATTTTAACTGTACACAATTTTCCAAGGGCCAAATTCCTCAGCATTCGCCATGCCCAGCAATCAGCACTGTCATTCGCGAGCTCGGTTTGGCAGACACTGGGGCCATCATCTATGCTGACAGACAGGGTTTCACGCACTTTACGGAACATTCATCTAGCAGAATTGATAGCATGTTTACCTCCAGCTCTCTCAGTGATGCGGTCACGGCAGCCGAGTTGTGGCCAGCAGCATTTACTGACCACACTGCTTACATCTGTACCATTACGCTTCGACGCCAACAAGTGTGGCGCAGCCGCAGCCCGTGGAAATTTAACGTCGCTCACCTGGCCTCAACGGAATGTCAAGCGGCAGTGACAGACACGGTGAGACTGTACCTACGAAGAGGAGGAGTGTATACACCTTCTTTACAGTGGTGGCTGAACTGTGGCAAGCCGAGCCTTCGACGTACCTTGAAGACTTTTAGTAGGGAAGCTGCAGCATGGAGGCGCAGCACTTCAGAGTTCTACTACGCTATCCTCAGTGAGTGTTCCGTTATGGCCCCGTCACTGGCCGTCAGATGATGTCAACTGACCAAAAACGAAGATTTTTTAGGTGACCTGGAAGGGACCATCATTCGTAGAATACAAACTGTCGGGATCGCCAACGAACGGACATCCATGTACCACATTGCCATGGAAAGAAAGCGCAGACACAGGACATTGATCCATGAGCTGACGACAGAAGACGGCGTCCGTCACGTCACACAAAGAGACATAAACAATACATACTTTACTCATTATTCTCACCTGTACGCGGAGAAGAGATCTGATACAGATATCATTACTACTGTCGCTGCTATGACGCACGCAACGGCTACTCCAGAACCCCAACAGGAACTGCTAGAACCGGTGACTGAAGGAGAAGTGTTGGATGCTGTAGGAAGAGGGGCACCCAGTAAGTCACCAGGACCGGATAGGGCTCCTTTGGAGTTTTATAGGACGTTCCAGAGATTTCCAGAATGAGATTTTCACTCTGCAGCGGAGTGTGCGCTGATATGAAACTTCCTGGCAGATTAAAACTGTGTGCCCGACCGAGACTCGAACTCGGGACCTTTGCCTTTCGCGGGCAAGTGCTCTACCATCAGATGGTAGAGCACTTGCCCGCGAAAGGCAAAGGTCCTGAGTTCGAGTCTCGGTCGGGCACACAGTTTTAATCTGCCAGGAAGTTTCGTTCCAGAGATTATTCGTGCCCTATGTATGTCAAGAGCTCATGACACCAGAGGTGCAACTACTGGCTTCATTTGTAGAAGGTATCGCCATTCCAATCCGTAAACCTCGCGCAGGTTCACATATTACGGACTAACGACCATTAATTTTGTTGAACTGTGATACTGAAATCTTCACACGTCTACTGGCAGCTCGAATTCGGCGTAGAAATCTCGTGTCCTTTAAATGGATCACGCATTGATGGGTCGGACGCATAATATCCACGCCGCTCTGTGCGTCTACAGGGACCTTATTTCCCTCGCAAAGGTGCGTCTAGTACCGGGAGCGCTGGCTGCGGCAGACTTGATTGCGGCAGTCATATGTACTTAACTGTTGTTCTTCAGAATTTGCATTACTCGGGCACTTTCGTGGAGGTGGTATTTTGTCTCCTACGCGGCGCAACATCGAAGGTGCTTGTCAACGGTAGACTGTCGAACATCTTACAAATCCGCCGCTCTGTTAGACAGGGATGCCCATTACCGACAATCCTGTACGCTTTAGCATTAGAACCTTTGTTGTGCGGTCTGAGACACCGCCTCACGGGTTTGTCTCTTGGTGGCTTCGTTTTTAGGTGCATTGCGTATGCAGATGATCTGATGTTAAATCTTCGTGACGAACGAGGTGTTCGCAGAGCCTTGGATTGGTTAGCCATTCATGGTGAAACTTCCGAGAGCCCTATAAATGTACATAAATCGATGGCTTTGAATACTGTCATTGGGATGACAGCTGCAAGCGTCGTCCCAATCAGATTATGCGATAAAATTCGGTGTCTTGGCACCGACTTCACGGACGACGTCTCACACACGAGACCACCAATTATCGGAGTCTCTTCCAACACATCCAAGATGGACTTGTGCATCATTGCCTTCATGCATTGGACTTTTATCAACGGACCGAATTTGTTAACGTGGCTTTGAATATCACGAATTTCGCATTTAGCGCAACGCTGCCGATGCCTAAATATATAGCTCGGAGCATCATGGCGGCATTAGGTTTCTTTGTCAGCGCTGGAATGATATTTAAGGTTTGATACGACTTCCTCACTCGTCCTAAAGAACGGGTCGGACTTGGCCTCTTCAATGTTTACGATCGAGCATTGTCTCTATACGTTAGTATGCACCTCTAGCTCAGCCTCACGGGCTTACTGATGGATGCTCTGGCACCGTATTCCCTTGACCCTTGCGCTTACTGATATACCGGTGCCCTTTTCCTACTTTGAGAGGTTTTGTCTGGAGTACTGCTACCTACAATACGATCTCCCCGTCTCTCGCTTACCAACGGCCAGTGACATTTATCGCACACTACTTCGCCTCCGGTCGCTTAATGTCGTCGAACTAACATGTTCTACCGAGCATTTAAACGCAGTATGGCGCACTGTCAATGCGGTAACGCTAGATTCAGAGGCGCGCTCGATCTGGTACTTGACGGTGAACGGAAAACAAATTACTCGAGAGAGACTCCGTAGGATCCATCTTGGCTGATTCGCCTTTATGTGTGAACTGCAACGTCCAGGATACTGACGATCACGAGCTCCATTGTGGGCCGGCAAAAGAAATCTGGTATTTTGTTCGTAAAATTTTGACTCTCTTTCTACAGATGTCCTCTTACGTCGATTGCCGCACTCTCCTCTACCCGGACGCTGTTTATTACCCGAGCACGAAACACCAACGCTGTGACGTGGATCAGAGGTCACGCGATTCATTATTTATTTGGAGGTAGTATCATAGAACTCATGGATTTTTGGAACTATTTAAATGATCGTCATTTTGCTATTGTGAAGAACCGTAAGTACAGTCAACACTTTCCGAACTTCTTGCCGGTCCCGTTGGCCGAGCGGTTCTACGCGCTTCAGTCCGGAACCGGGCTACTGCTACGGTCGCAGGTTCGAATCCTGCCTCGGGCATGAATGTGTGTGATGTGCTTAGGTTAGTTAGGTTTAAGTAGTTCTAAGTTCTAGGGGACTGATGACCTCAGAAGTTAAGTGCCAAAGTGCTCAGAGCCATTTGAACCATTTTGAACTTCTTGTGGATCATCTTCCACGACCCGCCCCGTAGCTGGATTATTCATCATAGGAGATAAATTTGATATATTCACAAAGGAGATGAACAGATGACGGTACATACAATACATTACAAGAAAACATGCCATGAAAATGGGGCGGCGGCGCCCGTGAAATATCGACGACGCAAGTGCGTGGCGGGATGGTTCCTTTGAAAGGGCACGCCCAAGTTCCTTTCCCATTGTTTTGTAATCGGATGGGACCGATGATCTCGCTGTTTGTCCCAACCGCCCGAATCAACCAACCAACCAACCAACCAACACTGAATATTTTGACGACACAATATCATGTGTCTTATTGAAAGCGCACAACTACCAAACAGAAGCTTTCAAACTTTTTATACTCACATCCAATGTGGCTTGAATTCTCGGGTGCTGTATACAAACGTTATGGATCGTCGTCTATTTTCTGTCTGCGTTATTAAGTTTGTCTGGACAGACAACCTTTGTTGTGGCGTACCTCCCTCCGTTTTCAGCATATTTACTCCACACGTACAGTTTCAGTTTTATCTTCATAATTTAAAGTTCCTCTTGACTGTCCTGAAATACATATGTTCCTTATTTCCACTTTTCCAAAAGGTGGCAGCTCGTTTTACATACACCTATGTTAAGGACTGCGGCAAAGTGGTAGCCGAAGACATTATAATTTAAAAGCAGGCTTCATCAACGCTTGATTCCTCGTTTTTACATCTCTGTCCGTTGTTCTAATGAAGCTGTTCGGCGAATGTGTTAACTGTGAAAGCGCAGCCTCATCATCATCATCACGTCATCCTCTCACAAAGAAGCATCGAACGTCAGTCCACAATTTTATTTTTTCTCTAGTACGTCTTCATTCCTAAAACTGGCCCTTATTTCTGGAATGAAACTGAAAAGTATAAATAACAGCACAAAGAAAGTCCCAGACGTCTTCCTTTGTTTTGTGCAAAAGTTAGTAGAATAGCGACATCTAATAATGCTTACCAGTGACGACATACAGGACGTCTCGTTCTTTGACATTTAAACGTTGCAGTTTGACCGTCATTCCTTTGTGTACCTGTAGGTGCCACACTATCACTTGTTTGTTCACTTACATTGTGGACACAAACCTCTTCCTACGAGTACACAGTACAGTATTTGGCGCTCGCGGATTAGGCGGCTGCATTACAAGTGACCAACAACCGATGCGCCCTCATGTTTGGAAGCTGTATGTCGAGGTAATCAGCATTATGACCCAAATTTTCGTACATGGTAGACTGATCAGAGAGTGGCGGCAAACTGCTGGGCTTCGACAGGTGGTACCATTTACAGCCGGATAAATTATGTAACACAAAGCCTCCTTGTGAATCAGGCTGGTAGTAAAAACTGTATCGAGGAGGAGGGAGGAGATTAGTGTTTAACGTCCCGTCGACAACGAGGTCATTAGAGACGGAGCGCATGCTCGGGTGAGGGAAGGATGGGGAAGGAAATCGGCCATGCCCTTTCAAAGGAACCATCCCGGCATTTGCCTGAAGCGATTTAGGGAAATCACGGAAAATCAGGATGGCCGGAGACGGGATTGAACCGTCGTCCTCCCGAATGCGAGTCCAGTGTGCTAACCACTACGCCACCTCGCTCGGTAAAACTGTATCAACATCCTTGCAGTGCTTCCTGGGATTAGCCTCCAAATACAGGGTGTTTACAAATTAGTTACATAAAAGTAACCTTCAATTGTGAAAAAGCTGAACAACTTTAGAAATGACGTTTTGAAAAAGAAAAGGTTTTTTTCAAAATGTCAACATATCGCTGGGAAAGCATGAAGAATTACAACTTTACAAATGTATGGTACATCATTGAATGCTATGTATCTTTAAGTTTTACTTATAGTTGACTCGAGAAAAAAAAGAAAGGATTATAAATTTTGTTAGAGGTTACAGCGAAAAAGTGATTTTCAATTACGTGACATGATTTCTACTCACCCACATCCGAACATTATGCATATTCATTTCACCACTTGTATGGAATGTGGCTTCGTCATTGAACAATAATTTACTAATCAAATAATCACCAGTCTCGATTTTGTTAAACATTTCTGGACAAAACTCATCTCGTTTTTCATTGTCATTTTATCTTAAAGCTTGCAACAGTTAGTTCTAATTGATATGGTTTCATTGACATGCGTTTTCATAATACCTTCCACACTATAATAGTAAGCATATTCAAATCTAAGTTGGCAAATCCGTTGATTTAGTGCCGAAATTTTTTCAGTTGCTACGTCAGAGACTGCTGGCCGAACCAAATCCGGCGTCCTAAGTGATACATGATCAGTTCTGGTGAAAAGACTGTACCAATTAATAACAGTTTGTCTTTGAGGCGGTGGCTTGCGATATGGCTTTGCCGTTTGCCCTCGGGCTATCTGAATGATGTCAGACGGAATCATTCTGTCGCACGATAGGGCCCACCCCTACGCTGTCAATCGCGCGAAGACTACGCTTCCGCGATGTCATTGCAAACACTGTATCATTCTCTCTCCCCTTTTAATTTTATCATCTTTGGCGACTTGAAGACGTACATGAGTGGACGCCGGTTTCAGTCCCACTAGGACGCGCAAGAGTGAGTGCGGTTGTAGATTCCTCGCCAGCTGACTGCGTTCTGCGAAATAGGAATTAATCTTCTCGTCTCCCAGCGGGATTAATGCATGGAGTCATTTCACGGTCCAATTGTGTTGGATGTTAGGTTTTCATTTGACTGCTACTAAGCATTAACAAAAATGAGGAGGACAGACTAAAGGTGCTGAATGTCTGAACATTGCGTTCTAGAACACCAGAAATATATTCCAGATAATGGCTATATCATAGACGCCAGAATTAAACACGATTGTACAGTAGGCTTTGTAAGGCGGCTGTAGCACCATGATCGATAGGGAATAGTTGTTCATTGTAATTAATGATGTGAACTGTAAAGTGTTTTCTCTTTACTGCTTAATATCATTGACTTACTGTAAGTAAATAGAGTTTTACGAAATATGTTCTGTATAATTGTAACTGTGTATTTAAATTATGAGACTTTCTAAAATAGGTTTGTTTATGTAAAGGAAATAATAGTGTAAAAAACTGGTTCATACTTAGGAACTTGCGTTGTATAATGAAAAAGACATAGTACTTCCCCTCCGCAACGGAAGTGAGTTGGCGCGCGCCAAATGGTGGAATTGGCGCTCAATCTGGGTGGCAAGCGAGAGAGCACAGTATGGAGTCAGTAACCAGCAGCCAATGAGTGGTCAGCGCAGGTGTCGAGGGACGCATCCAGAACCTAACTGGAGATGGAATGGCCTCGGGTGTGAATGCGTTTGTAAAATAATGCTCTCGCATTGGTAATGGCTCTAAAATTTGTGTTCACGTCGCCAAGAAGAATTTAATATTATTGCCAAAGGAGAGACCAGGTAGCCGCCACGGGCTCGCCATCACTATTGCGGCACCACCTCGTCAGGTCCAAGAGGTTAGAACTGTATGACAGTATGAACCAGAGTATTTGTGTAAATTAATTTGCAATAATATTGCAAATAATACTAAACTTTTTATTCGAACTATGAACTGTTTCCTTTCATGGTACCTATCAGGGTCCTCTCCTCATAATGACTAATATCCGAGTGCCCTGTGTGTGAAAAACTGATAATCATCTATGTTATTTGAGGGGGTTAGGACGTCAAACGGACCGACTGGGAGCAGGACAGGCACCACAGGACATTTTAATTTCCACTGTCTATACTTTTATACATACATTCATAAAACTTTAACAGCATGACCAGGAAGGATTCAGGATCATACTCAAAGCAGTGGAAGCTCAAAAACGTAACAAAACACATTTTTTACATGTGAAATTTCATCATTTTTTCACTTACTACTGGCTGCATTTGTTGCTATAGGTACACTTTTCTTCCTAAGTAACAGAGATTCTTCGATGACTTTTGCACAGCATACAAACCATAGTTACAGGTGTACGAAACTCCAGAAGTTATTTAATTTATGAAAAAACGAATAAACTGTTACATTTTAAACTTCATGTTTAGAAAAAATTCAAGTTTTATAATTAATTATCTCAATTTTTTCCACAGTTTTTTTAATAGATTTGGAAAATTCTAGAGTTTCATACACCTGTAACTACTGTTTGTATGTTATGAAAAATTCATCGAAGAGTCTCTCTTGGCTGGGCGACAGACTGAGGAAGGAATATTCCAAGCAAGAGGCACCCAACAAATACCGTGAGGCGCTGCCATCATACAGTCGCAACCGCTTGCCTCACGTCCGTAAATTCGGGGCAGCAGACTCCACATGGCCCTCGCAGTCTTGGACCTGTTCCTGCTTCTGTGCCACATTCTCCGGTATGTCATATACAGGGTGTTATAATTAAGCTTTTACAGCTGAGCCAGTTTAGAAGAAAAAATATTTACTGTATGGATACACAGCTTTGTAGAAATGACATTCAGACTGTATGCTAAAGGATATGTATTATTAGTGGTGTTGGTATCATGACTTGCCATTAGTAGCCGGAATTGATACGACGATACTGTGTGCCTTTTACAGCTGTAGACAGTCAACATGGATCTGGACAAGGTAAGCTGGGCTTTACTTGTAAAGTTGTTTTGTGAAAATAACAGCAATAGTACTGCTTTTCTTTGAGAGTAGCGGCTGATTAAAGGAATATGTAGAAGACCTCTTTCTACACTGCCGTTGAAGAACATGATTCAGAAGTTAGAACTTACAGGCAACTTGTGAATTGTTCCTAGATGAGACCGACGGCCAATTGTGCCAGAAATTGTTGAAGAAGTTACCATTGCCATGCCTGAGAATCCTCGATGCAAAGTATGAGCTTCAACCAGTGCACTGTTCTGGCCCGCTGCCTACACCTTTAGGTAGTTAACCTCTGTCAGTATGTAGATCCCCAATTTAAACTAAACTGTCATTTGTTACGTGAGGTGTCTTTATTAGCGATAAAATGTGGTCCTATATGCTTCAAATGGGTGTTAGGATACTGTAATTTAATTTTGTGATCATGTGAGCTACGTATGTAATGAAACGTGAAGTTGCCATTTAGTTCTATTGTTTGTTATAAACCACCACACAAAACAAGTGTAGTACAGCACGAACATGTTTAATAACATCCTATTCACTGACAAATTATCACATGAACTCGAAACAGCTACAAGTAGCTAAGACTGGCTGAAATTCAAGACAAGGAACACATAGGGAGGGTACTACATTATTAGCACACTGATCTGTTTCCGCGATATGACAAGAGTTATTGCCAAAATTTGAGTTCGTGAAATTATGCATGCCAGAAGGGTGTCTTCCTCCTACTCATTATCACTCTAACGTTTATTAAGTACTTTGCAACGTACACACGTCGAAGCCGATTACAAATACTACCATTTTGTTAACAGCATCATTATGTTGTCTGCCAGTGCTGCTATCGGCGGCCACTATGCTGGATGATGGCCGTGAATCCCGAAAAACTACCTAACGCAAATTTTACATCACGCCCCAGATGGTGACGCAAAGTCATCGAATTCTGCGAGCGAAATTCGAACTGATTCTCTGACTTGCAGCGGACGAAGTGTCACCTCAATTGCTCCTGTCTTCCCCAGTAAAATTGGCCCCATCTTCGAGAGCCAACCCTAGCTTCTCACGAGCAGTCATCCAATGATAAGTGCCAATTTTCACGGAGTGTCCTCCCACTTCCCAATAATTTCCCAAAACAACTCTTTTACACCAGGCTGACCAATGAAATTTCCATATTTTCGCTCCCTGAGGCCTACAGCTGAACGAAGAATTTGTTTTGGCTCCGTTCTGTCGACTCCTCAAAGGAGCTCGTTAATGTGTTACAGCATGTTTCTTCCTACAACCATTCTAACATTGCTATCTGCTTTATATACACTGAAGCGCCAAAGAAGCTGGTATAGACATGCGTATTCAAATATATAAACAGGCAGAATAAGGCGCTGCGTTCGGTAACGCCTATATAAGACAACAAGCGTCTGGTGCAATTGTTAGACCGGTAACTGCTGCTACTCGTACAATGGCAGGTTATCAAGATTTAAGTGAGTTTGAACGTGGTAGTCGGCGTACGAGCGATGGGACACAGCATTTCCGAGGTATCGATGAAGTGGAGATTTTTCCATACGACCATTTCACGAGTCTACCCTGTGTATCAGGAATCCGCTAAACAACAAATCGCCGACATCGCTGCGGTCGGAAAAAGATCATGCAATAGCGGGACCAATGACGACTGAAGAGAATCGTTCAACTTGACAGAAGTGCGACCATTCGGCAATTTGCTGCAAATTTCAGTGCTGACAAGTGTCAGCGTGCGAACCATTCAACGAAACATAATCGATATGGGCTTTCGGAGAGAAGCCCCATTCGTGTACCCGCGATGACTGCACGACACAAAGCTTTACGCCTCACCTGGGTTCGTCAACACCGACGTTGGACTTTGATGACTGGTCGGACGAGTCTCGTTTCAAATTGTATCGAGCGGATGGACGTTTACGGGTACGCAGACAACCTCATGAATCCATGGATCCTGCATGTCAGCAGAGGACTGTTCAAGCTGGTGTAGGCTCTGTAATGGTGTGAGGCGCATGCAGTTGGTGTGATATGGGACCACTGATACATCTACACTACTGGCCATTAAAACTGCTACACCAAGAAGAAATGCAGATGATAAACGGGTATTTATTGGACAAATATATTATATTGGAACTGACATGTGATTACATTTTCACGCAATTTGGGTGAATAGATCCTGAGAAATCAGTACCCAGAACAACCACCTCCGGCCGTAATAACGGCTTCGATACGCCTGGTCATTGAGTCCAACAGAGCTTGGATGGCGTGTACAGGTACTGCTGCACATGCAGCTTCAACACGATACCACTGTTCATCATGATTAGTGACTGGCGTATTGTGACGAGCCAGTTGCTCGGCCACCATTGACCAGACGTTTTCAGTTGGTGAGAGATCTGGAGAATGTGCTGGCCAGCGCAGCAGTCGAACATTTTCTGTAGCCAGAAAGGCCCGTACAGGACCTGTAACATGCGGTCGTCCATTGTCCTGCTGAAATGTAGGGTTTCGCAGGGATAGAATGAAGGGTAGAGCCAGGGTCGTAACACATCGGAAATGTAACGTCCACTGTGCAAAGTGCCGTCAATGCGAACAAGAGGTGACCGAGACGTGTAACCAATGGCTCCCCATACCATCACGCCGGGTGATACGCCAGTATGGAGATGACGATACACGCTTCCAATGTGCGTTCACCACGATGTCTCCAAACACGGATGCGACCATCATGATGCTGTAAACAGAACCTGGATTCATCAGAAAAAATGACGTTTTGCCATTCGGGCACCCAGGTTCGTCGTTGAGTACACCATCGGAGGCGCTCATGTCTGTGATGCAGCGTCAAGGGTAACCGCAGCCATGGTCTCCGAGCTGATAATCCAAGCTGCTGCAAACGTCGTCGAACTGTTCGTGCAGATGGTTGTTGTCTTGCAAACGTCCCTATCTGTTGATTGAGGGATCGAGACGTGGCTGCACGATCCGTTACAACCATGCGGATAAGATGCCGGTCATCTCGACTGCTAGTGAAACGAGGCCGTTGGGATCCAGCACGGCGTTTCGTATTACCCTTCTGAACCGACCGATTCCATATTCTGCTAACAGTCATTGGATCTCGACCAACGCGAGCAGCAATGTCGCGATACGGTAAACCGCAATCGTGACAGGCTACAATCCGACCGTTTCAAAGTCGCAAACGTGATGGTACGCATTTCTCCTCCTTATACGAGGCATCACAACAACGTTTCACAACGCCGGTCAACTGCTGTTTCTGTATGAGAAATCGGCTCGAAACTTTCCTCATGTCAGCACGTTGTAGGTGTCGCCACCGGCGCCAACCTTGTGTGAATGCTCTGAAAAGCTAATCATTTGCATATCACAGCATCTTCTTCCTGTCGGTTAAATTTCGCGTCTGTAGCACGTCGTCTTCGTGGTGTAGCAATTTTAATGGCCAGTAGTGTAGATACTACCCTGACAGGGGACACGTACGTAAGCGTCCTGACGGATCACCTGTATCTATTCATGTACATTGTGCATTCCGACGCACTTCGGCAATTCCAGCTACTCCCCACACGTACAGAATTGGTACAGAGTGGCTCCAGGAACACTCTTTTGAGTTTAAACACTTCCTCTGGTCGCCAAACTTCCCAGACATGAACGTTATTGAACATATATCTAAGAGGCCAGCTAGAGACATTTTTGGGACGAGAAAGTTGCGGTCTCACACTCACAGAACGTCATACGTATCCTGCCGTATTGTGTCGACAGCATAGAGCCATAAATACCTGTAACTTTCTCAAAGCCTGTATGAGTCCACTGCTACATTGCTGTCCTGTTGGCAGTCTGGCGCCGTCTTCACTGCATTCTCCATACATGGCTTGTTTTCCAGGACCTCTACTGTACTTTACAACCCTCACCGTAGAAAAAGACTTTAGGAACGTTGGAGTGTTGGTCATCTCGGGCAGAATTCCAACGACTCCTCTGCAGCTGAGCGGACTGCCGCGGCGTTACCTGCTGTCTGCATTGTATCGGTTCGCGACAGGCGTCCCCTCATCCTGTCCATTACATACAACAGCCTCCGTTGAATTCTGTCCTACCTGGCATCAGCGTCACTTTTTATAGCCTGCGTTAAGTTAATGGCTCCTTTTTGCATGTTTCGATATGCTGTCTGTGAAATTGCGAGCCCAGCCAAACGTAATTCTCAAGCAATAAAACGCCTACAAGTACTACACGTATTTCAATCACTGTCGGATAATCTTTAATAAATATAAAGAAATACGCTATTTTTACTTTATATAATATACATTACATAATTTATATAATAACAACTTTATACAAAATGGTTCAAATGGCTCTGAGCACTATGGGACTTAACATCTGAGGTCATCAGTCCCCTAGAACTTAGAACTACTTAAACCTAACTAGCCTAAGGACATCACACACATCCATGCCCGAGGCTGGATTCGAACTTGCGACCGTATCAGTCGCGCAGTTCCAGACTGAAGCACCTAGAACCGCTCGACCACACCGGCCGGCAAATTTATACAATTTTATAAAATATCGATAATGTAAAACTCCATAAAACCGCGAGTTTCGCCATCTTTCACTACATCCCATTTACGTTTGAAATATTACGATGTCTGTGATAGACTTCAGAAAGAAAATTTGAGTATCCCTCTCGTTGGGTATCTGGAACCCAAATTGACTAAGACTATTGGGAAGAGATGCATTTGCGCCGGCCGGCGTGCCCGAGCGGTTCTAGACGCTACTGTCTGGAACCGCGCCACCGCTACGGTCGTATCGTTCTCCATCGCATCTCATACACTAGTTACAAGCGGCGACGGCGTACTCTGGCATATTACTGAGGTTTCAGGTTCTCAGTATGACTTTGCATTAGCATATACATACTTCTTCGTCTACTGGACTGCAGGACTCCACTCTGAGATTCTTGCGTTACCTGGCGATGCTTTTGCCCAAGTGATCAAGAAGCTCTGTGGGATGCTGCATCCTGCATGTAATAGTGAATAGCGTAGTTATTCGATGTATTCGTAAGGATATGTTGCAGGAAAATAGCTAGTGCATGAACTATGGTACCGGTTGTGCCGTTTGCTCCTGTAGTTAAACGGTATAGCAGAAATGATCTGGTTAGCACCCATTTCGGATCATAGATCAGTTTAGCTCCATTGCATACGAGGCCAGCTCGTGTCGTTGCTTGACTTCCGCTGGCGTTTGCGGAATCGTTTTTGTCTACGTCCAAACTCTGCCATCAGCGAATGTTGTTCCTCCCATCCTGCCGTCAGCGTCTGCCTTGGTGGGTGAGTTGCAGCCCCCCCCCCCCCCCCCCCCATTGTCGTCTGCTGCGAGGAAACTGGTCTGTAGGGACGGCACGCTCCTCCACGCCAGACAGGCTGGGGCGGCCCTGACGCCTTGCGGTGCTCGCTCTCTCTCTCCCCCCCCCCCTCCCCCCCGCGCCACTCCACTGTGGTCACGTCACTCAGAAAGTGGGTCAGCCAGCCATCCTACTGTGGTTTCCTTCCTGCCTCGTGAACATAAGTGAGATCTGCTCGCCAGTCCTGTGTTGTCTGTTGGGCCATCAGCGCAGTACTTCAGACTAAACATTAGTAGCTCAGTAACAGCGTCACAATAAAAGGGCGCTTTGCTTGCAAAAAATGAGGCAGAAGATTTTACCTTTTTATACGTAGTTGACAGTATACTGAATCCAAGTTTTCGACCTTCGAAACCCTTGTGAAAACTTTTGTGGCAAAAATATCACGAAATTTTGGAACTTTTTCAGATTTTCGGCCTCTTACTCGAAAATTATGCATCCCACTCAAAATGTCACTGGTATAAAAAATGATAGAGAATTAAATTTTACGTTGTATAACTTACTTAAATGTCAAAATCGGTGCAGACTCTGAGCAGCAATCAGCAAAGTTCATTCACTTTTACCAACGTCATTAAAAAGTCGACTACAACGCCTGTAACTCAAAAAAGACTACTCAAAATGAAAAACGTCAAGTTTTCAGAGTTGTAGAACATAAAATTTCCTGTTAAAAAAGCGTCTAGTTTTCCAGTTTTAGGCACTACTAAGTTTTCATACACTTGAAAGCCAAAGTAATTCCTTTTATTTTTTTTATTTTTTTTAAGAGCACATACGTGTTTTCCATGTATATCATTTTAATTTTCTTCATTCATGTGCATTCTTATTCATTTTATTCGTGTCTTAAATGGTAACAGTGGGTTGCTAAAATGAAAACCATGCATGTAGTAATGAGCAATATGTACTTATGTATGAGTTGTATTGAAAGATTTCTGTACATATTTGAAAGGCTCCTGTTACAGGGAAGGTTCGTTTCATGGAAATATCTTTGTTAACGGAACAATTAGAAAGATTCCTGGGCACATGTAGGGTTAATAAAGGTTTCTCCCTCTAACGCTTCTAGCTTATTTATCATTCTCTCTTTCTCTGATAATTACTTCTATGATTTTCATTCTCGTTATAAATACGGGATTCTATTTTAATTGTTTGGAATAATAACAAACCAATGAGTTACATATTAATTTATTTTACTGATTGCAACATTTAACATCTCAATAATAATGTCAATCTCATGGGTGCCTTTACAATTATAAGCCAATGGATAATTTACTCTGGTAATCGATGAGGACTGGATGTATTCACATTAATGCTAGTACTTGTGTACTAGGGTCATACATTTACTGCACACCGCATTTTATTTCATGCATCACGATTAGTATGGTGCAACGAGTTACAAGAAATGCAGCACATTCGAACGCTTCCTGGACTTGGTTACGAAATTCCGAGCTAAGGTGCATTTCGCGATTCTAAACTAGCAGAGGTCTGGTTGAAAGGTCCGCACACTAACGAGCCGCTACATATTGCTTAGAGGGCCCCTTTCATGCTCGCCTCCAAGACGTCGGATTTCCCCAGAGCGACCAGAATTCGGATCAGCACAGCCTCTATACCTTCTGCACAATGCGGTACTTTACCTCGCAGTCCAACTCCTTTCAGACTCGAACGCTAAGAGGGTTCCTTAAGCATAATGCCGACTAGGGTCTGTTACTTCGGTGAAGCCGCACGTGTAGCTTAACTAAGAGAAAAGTGTCCAAGAATGGAATATTGATCTCGCTACTCACGACGCTAATAAGACAGGCTACTTCACGTAAGGCACGTGACATTCTCTGGACTATAAGGACGAACCCACGTGTTGCTTGGAACCTTCATAAACATTATCCACATGATGATTATTAAAATCACCCTACAATATACAACTTAAATAACAAGAAGAAACTCTCTAGCATCCTAACTGATTCACTGTATCAAGCAAACGGTGGATCTACACATGGCCACCAGATCCACGTATTGGCCTACTATTCAAATTAAATCTCGGGATCGTGATTACTATTCCCTTCTTTCACGATACACGAATTCCCAGAACATATAGCAATTTCACAAAACATGGAAACACATTACACATACCTTGTTCTCGCCACTGGGGTGTTCGTGCACAATGAATCTGTAAGTCACACGTGATGTTTTATTCAATCTCAAAACACGAATGGTATCTCACACACGCATCTTAATTTAAGCTATACCCTGACCTTAAGCTTTACCAGCCGTATCTTACCATTCATCGTGCTCTTGTGCAACACGACTCAGAGATTTACCATTACATAGCTTCACAAGATGTCTTAAAATATTCAAAAGATTCTTAAATATTTCACATACGCATGTTAATTTAAAACCTGTTCTGATTTCCTAACGCTGAAATAAAAGAGTTAGTATCGTTGTGGCTTACTTAAGGTGAACTCACCAACCATACCACGCTTTCTTAGCGGGGCTAAGCAACATGTCCACTCACCATGAAGTCCGCTGCCAGAGTGCTTTAGAACAGCGCTTCACCCAGCATTCTTTGTTCCTCTCGGAAGTCCTCCAAAGCATCTCAAAAGAAGCTCCCCTCTTACTGCCGACATTACTTGTCTCTGCTTGACCAACACCTGCAGTTTCGCCTAGCTGTTGCTCTCTTTGGGGCACCGTTACATCTCTGTCCAGCAGACGCTATCGATTGCTGCATTACTGAAATTGTGCAAATATCTTTCTCTCTCACACACAGACAACATGGGATATTGATTATGAAGTCTTTCGCGACGGAGTCCTTGCATAAAAAGTTCTCGGTTTACTTGCCGCGTCAAATTTGGATATCCAAATTTGACGCGGCAAGTAAACCGAGAATTTTTTATGCAACATGGGATACTGGTTAAGAAAATTTCACTGGAAATGTTGGTTTTACAGGGTGTAACATCAATAAATGACCATTGGTTTTGACTTCCTTGAGTTTGCTATTACATTTTCTGTTCAAACTGAGTTTACTTTTGTGATTGTAATTACATTTTCTACTCAGACTGAGTTTATTTCTATGAAAGAGTCCACGCAGGGACCTCTAAATATAACAATTTGTGCAAATAAACAAATAAAAGGGCATTATAATATTAAAAAGCGCAATTTAATTGTCAGTGATTGTTTTTTTTAATCAAGTTTCAATTGCATTGAGGTAGTTTGGGGTACTGCTGCAGGTCCCTGGCCCAGCATTCAATCTTGAGCATCCGTTGCGGCACCTTCACTAACTTCCTCGTCCTTATCCTCGTCGAAATGGAAATGATGAAACTTGAATTTAGAGATACTGTTGTTGGTGTAGCTGAAAGGCTCGCAAAGTACTGGAACGTATACTTTGTGCTAAAGATTCAATTGTAGAAACAGCTATATCCCAAGCTGCTGAATCTGACAGTGTGGAAACCGTAAGTGAGAACATTGATATACCCATTCTCATAACGGATCGAGGAAACAGCTACAACAGCTTGTACTTCCATAAACCGGGAAGAGGGAAATCAGCAAAAGTATGGTACTTCAGTAATTCTTCCCAATTTCCATCCTGCATTTATCCGTCTCAACCATGCTTTAAAAGGACAGGATACCGCATCCGCAGCCCTTATGGAACAATAGTCACACTTCAAAATGCAAGCTGCTGAATCCGTTAAACCTTCAGTCTTTCGAGGCGTTATAACACAGGCAGGGGAACGGCTGATGTTAGCATTGCATAAGAATTCCCACTGTGCGACTTTGGACGAGCTCAAATAGGATCTTTTTGTAAAGTCTGCTTGATGAAAATCTTTCACACTTGAAAGGCTATCGCCAACATTGCACGCAGAAGGTGGCACTTACTGTGATCGTTCCATCATGTGCAGTCTTGACAGGGGACGAAAATTGATCCATTACAATGGGGCTGTTTCCCGTGACGATGACGAAAGATGCGGCACCACACACGCTACTGCAGATGATTTCCTGAGCTTGCAAAACAGGATGCACTGCAGTATGTGGATGTAGCAAATTGTACTGAACTCCTCGACGCGCAGACATAGTTGTGGCTTATCTCACTACAGGGCCCCAGATACTGAGTTAGATGAGGATGAGGAAGAGATCGAAGATATGTTCCAGGACGAGAAAGTTGGTGAAGGTGATACAATGGAATCTGAAGGTCGGAGATTGGACTCGGACCTCCTGCAGTCTCCCGAATGACCTCGATGGAATTGATATTGATGAAATGTGTATCTCTGATATTTAAACAGTGTTTTTTTTTTTTTGCTATTGTCATGGCCTTTAATTTGTTCCTTTGTACGAATTTTTATATTACGCACACGTAAATACATATCGGCTATTACTTTGTACATGATTCTATTTTTAGCAATCCACTCTTACAAATTAAGGCGTGGATAAAAGTGAATAAAAATGCACACGAATATAAGAAACACATAAGTGCTCATTAGAGACCCGTCTTCACACAGGAGGAATGACTTTGACTTAAAAGCATGGAATTACTTTGGCTTCCAAGACTATGAACCCTCAAGAGTACCTCAAACTGAAAAACTAGATGCTTTTATTACATGAAATTTCATGCTCCGTAACTTACAATACCTTGACATTTTCATTTGGATTAACCGTCAGTGAGTTACAGGTGTCGGAGCCGACTTTTTAGTGAAGTTGGTAAACATGAACGAACTTTGACTACTGATTGCTGTCAAATGGCTGCACCAATTTTTAAATTTAAATAAGTTTTATACAACGCAAAATTTAATGCTCTTTCGTTTTGGTAATGATAACATTGGGAGTGGGACGCATACTTCCCGACTAATAGGAGTAATCTGAAAAAAGTGCCAAAATTTCTTGGTTTTTTGGCAACAAAAAGTGGCACTAAATGTCAAAAACTTGGATTCAATATATTCTCAACTATATGCACAAGATAAAAAAATCTTCCACCTCGTTTTCTATAAGCAAAAAGTATCCAGTTATTGGATTATAGATTCTTACGAAGACTTTGTACGTACTTAGTAAATCAGAAATTAGCCTGATTAAACCTCCTTAACCGAAAATATTCATCAGAAAATTACTTACGACATTGCCTTATATATACAACAGCTCTGTCCTTCAGTATTTTCTTTTTCTTTAACGAAAGCTAAATTTTTTGCCAAAGTTACTCGAAGAGATATAAAAAATTCTATATTTATTTACTACTTATAATAGGAATAGATTACAAGGTAGACGTTTAGCTGTTTATGGTAACTTATTTACACTCTCGAGTGTACTATGATAGGGGCTTCAATAATTTAAAATGCCTTAATCCTTCATCACCGTCATGCTGGTATATAAGTATACGCTTTGATGTCCCTATGTAATTTCAACCTAATACACTCTCTCTCACCTTTAGATAAGAAGCCGCATCAAATGACTTCCTCCCAATCAAAACAAAGAAAACAGAAAAAATAAAGCCAAACAAATCTTCGTCTCTGAATAACTGAAATGTGGTGTGGGGCAAATGTCAGGCAGAATAATTGTAAATATACATTTAAAATATAGAGACCATTTCTCAGTACCTGTGTTTGTTTCCTTTGTAAACCTTTATCTTCCGTGACACGTTTCTCTTCTACCGTCTGGTATATCGTCAAGGGACATTTCCTCCCCATCTTGTTCCTCCTTTTCGCTCTTACTTCAGTGGCTTCTTGTTCTTATATCTAAGAAAATAAATTCGTGAAAACATAAGTTATCCTTAGTTTAAATTGATATACCTATGTTTATACCATAATTCTAGGATGATGGACGTCCAACTTCTGTCGATCCACGTCGTAAAGCCTCTGCTTCTAGCTGTCCTTGATATTCCACATCTTCCAGCATCCATTTGCTCCTAAACAAACATAAAAAATATGCCCAACTCCTTTCCCCCTGAATTCCTTTAATATTCAGCATAAAAGCACCTTGTAGCGGCCTACATAACTCTCCTTTCCTTCGCTATCTGTATTCTGGTGCAAACGCTTCTCGGCATCCCTCTCCTGGTCTTTCCACTCTATTAATCTGTGTCCAAGTACAACCCTGGAGTGGATCTTAATACCTCGGACATCAACACTATTTCTCTCCATTCTAAGAACAGGTATATGTAACATCACTGCAGAGCCACTCTCGATACTTTGAGTACTAGAAACCTTGTCCCCGTTATACTCAGTTATCACAAAAGATTACCCAGTCTTTCCCCATTCTATTGCCATCTACTTACTTTTCCATTTTTCTTCTTTAAATAAAAACAAAAAAAACGTTACTGATCTCGTGCAGCAATGGTTTACTTCTTTCACAACGCTTCGACACCTTTTGTTGTAAGCGGAAACTGTAATCCTTTATGGTGGGTATAGACTCTTATTTTTCTACTTCACCGAAAATAAACCGAGCGAGGTGGCGCAGTGGTTAGACACTGGACTCGCATTGCGGAGGACAACGGTTCAATCCCGCGTCCGGCCATCCTGATTTAGGTTTTCCGTGATTTCCCTAAATCGCTCCTTTGAAAGGGCACGGCCGACTTCCTTCCCCATCCTTCCCTAATCCGATGAGACCGATGACCTCGCTGTCTGGTCTCCTTCCCCAAAACAACCCAACCCAACCGAAAATAACGGAATTTACGGGAGGCCCACACTATTGACAACGCTTGTAGTTCTGTCACGGAATAGTTACGCTCACTCTTAGGTAGCACCCCGCTGCCGAATGAAATTTTTTTCCTAACAATTCTGCTATCTTCTTCATATTCTTAAAAGACCTCCAAACCAAGCCACGTCCTTACCGAGTCTGTGGTTTTGCAGAAATATTGCCACAGATCTGGATGGGCCAAAACCGGTACATTAACCAGTGCTGAATTAAGTATTTGGAATTCTTCTTCTGCCGTCTTGTACCGTACACAAAGAGTCGTCTTTCATGTCAACGGACACAGGCGCGGGATCGCTAAAGTTTCCATCTTCACAATTTCTTTTTTTTTTTTAAAATTGATGACGCCAAGAAAGCTTTTCAATCTTTTTCTGGTGTTTGCGAAAGGGAGTTTAGCAATTGCTTCAACCTTCTCCGGATTAGGTTCTGTTCCCTGTGCTGCGATGATGTTTCTCAAAAACGTAACAAGCCCAGATCCATAAGATGACTTGCCTAGACTCACAATAACGCCATGTCTTTTCAGAATGGTAAGCAGTGTCTGTCATCAGTGCCTTATTGTGCTCCCCCCCCCCCCCCCTCACCCCAATGAGCTTTCAGCTATCACTAAATCATCCATATATTGGTGCCACGTTACTTTAAGATACCATCCATTATGCTAACAACGGATAAAAAGAGTTGGTGATATATTTAACCGAACGGCAGACTTTTGAATTGGTAGCATCTACCGAAGGCAATAAATGGCGTATATTTGCGGCAGTGTGGTGCACATCTGTCTGCCAGAAAGTTGCCCGAAAATCGATCGTTGTAAATAATGAAATTCCATGAGACTACTGTAATAAGGTCTCCAGCTTCTCCGACCCGTCTGTCTCTTGCACAGTTTTAGTGTTAATCTGCCGAGTGTCCAAGGCTCAATGATTGATGCTTCTTCACCACCACATGCAAGGGGCTGTTGTAGGATGATGTTAAGTGCTCGATTATCCCTTCACTCAGCATCATCTTGTTCAATTCTTCACAAGCTTTCTTTCTGTGTACAAAAGGTGTTGCTCACGGCGTTGCGCAAAAGTCTGATGGTCACTGACTTCGAATTTGCATTGGAGATTTTTTATTGCACCTGTCGTGGACAAGAATATCTCCTCATTATCCTCATTCAGCCAATGGCATTGTCAAACAGCGCGGGGGAGAAGACAGAAATTCAGGGCACTATCTTGCCCTTGGGGTGGAAAACTGTCCTTAAAGGCAGAAGCATCAACGATGATCAACGGCATGAGGATGCAGAAGGCAATGGAAACCACTGCATTAAAGGCACATTATTTGTATCCACAAGTCATATGTCCTGTAACTGCAAAAATGTCATGCTGATCTCTCCACTGGCAAAACATAGCGGTCTAGAACCTCATTCGGATCTCTGCGAGGGAACCGCCAAGTGGGAGGCGACCATGAGAAAAAGACTGAATAACGAACGAAACGATAACGTTCTACTGGTCGGTGCGTGGAATGTCAGAAGTTCAAACGTGGTAGGAAAGCTAGAAAATCTGAAAAGGGAAATTCTAAAGCACAATCTAGATGTAGTGGGGGTCAGTGAAATGAAATGGAAAGAAGACAAAGATCCCTGGTCAGGTGAGTACAGGGTAACATCAAAAGCAACTGAAAATGGTACAACGGGATTAGGATTCGTTATGAATAGGAAGGTAGGGCAAAGAGTGAGCTACTGTGAAAAGTTCAGTGATAGGGCTATTATCATCAGAAACAATAGCAAACCGACAACGACAATAGTTCAGGTATACACGCTGATATTACAGGCTGAAGATAAAGTGATAGAAAGAAATAAAATAGCTTTCTTATAAAGAAAGAAGATATTAAACGGGTAATGCAGTACGTAAAGGGAGATGAAAATCTAATAGTTAAGGAGGATTAGTATGCGGTTGTAGGGGAAGGAGTAGATGAAAGAGTTTCGGGAGAATATGGATTTGGTACTAAGAATGAGAGAGGAGAAAGACCAATTGAGTTCTGTAATAAAATTCAGCTACTACTAGCGAATACTCTGTCCAAGAATAACAAGAGCCAGCCGGCGTGGCCGTGCGGTTCTAGGTGCTACAGTCTGGAACCGCGTGACCGCTGCGGTCGCAGGTTCGAATCCTGCCTCGGGCATGGATGTGTGTGATGTCCTTAGGTTAGTTAGGTTTAAGTAGTTCTAAGTTCTAGGGGACTGATGACCTCAGATGTTAAGTCCCATAGTGCTCAGAGCCATTTGAACCAATAACAAAAGGAGAATGTATACTTGGGAAAGGCCGGGAGATACAGGAAGATTTCAGTTAGATGACATCATAGTCAGGCAGAGATTGCAAAACCAGGTACTGGATTGTTAGGTACATCCAGCAGAATACATAGACTCAGATCACAATTTTCTACGGTCGCAGGTTCGAATCCTGCCTCGGGCATGGATGTTTGTGATGTCCTTAGGTTAGTTAGGTTTAACTAGTTCTAAGTTCTAGGGGACTAATAACCTCAGCAGTTGAGTCCCATAGTGCTCAGAGCCATTTTTTGAAGATCACAATTTTGTAGTGATGAAGAGTAGACTGAAGTTTAAGAGACTAGTCAGAAACAGTCAATATGCAAGGAAGTGGGATACAGCAGTACTAAGGAATGAAAAGATACGGTTGAAGTTCTGTAATGCTATAGATACTGTGCTAATGAAAAGCTCGGTTGGCAGTCTAGTTAAGCAGGAATGGACAAATGTGGAATGGACAACGAAAGCATAGGTACGAAGAAGGTAACTGCGAAGAAACCATGGATAACTTCAGCTGATCGATAAAAGAAGGAAGCACAAAAATGTTCAAGGAAAATCAGGAATATAGAAATACAAATCGCTGAGGAATGAAACAAATAGCAAGTGCAGGGAAGCTAAGAAGAAATGGCTGCTTAAAAAATGTGAATGAATCGAAAAAGAACTGATTGTCGGAAGGACCGACTCAGCATATAGGGAAGTCAAAACAACCTTCGGTGACATATAAAGCAAGGCAACGGGAATTCCACTGTTAAATGCAGAGGAGAGAGTGGATAGTAAGAGTACATTGAAGGCCTCTGTGAGTGGAAAGATTTTCCTGATGATATAGAAACTGGAGTCCATTTAGAAGAGATAGGGGATTCAGTATTAGAATCAGATTTTTGGAGAGCTTTGGACGACTTAAGGTCAAATAAGGCAGAAGGAATCGATAACATTCCATCAGTATTTTTAAAATCATTGGGGGAAGTGGCAAAAAAACGACTATTTACGTTGGTGTGTAGAATGTATGAGTCTGGCGACATATCATCACACAGTCATCTTAACAGCTCATGAATCCAACTTACTGACGAGAATAATATACAGAAGAATGGAAAAGAAAATTGAGGATGTGATAGATGACGATCAGTTTGGCTTTAGAAAAGGTAAGGAACCAGAGAGGCAGTTCTGACGTTGCGGTTGATAATGGAAACAAAACTAAAGAAAAATGAAGACAAGTTCATAGGATCTGTCGACCTGTAAAAAGCATTTGACATTGTAAAATGATGCAAGATGTTGGAATTTCTAAGAAAAGTAGGGGTAAGCTATAGGGAAAGACGGATAATATACTACATGTACGAGAGCCAAGACGAAACAATAAGAGAGGGAGCCCAAGAATGAAGTGCTCGGACTAAGAAGAGCGTAGGACAGGGATGTAGTCTTTCGCCTGCATTACTTAATCAACATATCCAAGAAGTAATGACTGTAATACAGGGCGGTTGAAGAATGGAATTTAAATTCAAAGTGAAGGGATACCAATGACAAAATTCGCTGATGACATTGCTATCCTCACTGAGAGTGAAGAAGAATGACAAGCTCTGTTGAACTGAATTAACAGTGTAACAAGTAAAGAGTATGGGTTGAGGGTAAATCGAAGAAAGACGAAAATAATGAGAAGTAGCAGAAATGAGAACAGCAAGAAACTTAACATGGACTGGCGATCACGAAGTAGATAAAGTTATGGAATTCTCCTACCTAGGCAGCAAAGTAACCCAAGACGGAAGGAGTAAGTAGGACCTAGAAAGCAAACTAGCCCTGGCAAAAAGGGAATTCCTTACCAAGAGAAGTCTACTACTATCAAATATAGATCTTACTTTGAGGAAGATATTGTACGGCATTCAAACACGGACTGTGGGAAAACGGGTACAGAAGAGAATCGAAGAATTTCAGATGTAGTGGTACAGAAGATTGTTGAAAATTAGGTGCTCCGATAACGTAAGGAGTGAGAAGCTTCTCCGCAGAGTCGGCGAGGAAAGGAATATATGGAAAACACTGGCAAGTAGAAAGGACAGGATGGTAGGACATCTGTTAAGACATGAGGGAATGACTTCCATGGTACTAGAGGGAACAGTGTAGGGTAAAAATGTATAGGAATACAGAGACTGGAATACATCCAGCAAATAATTGAGGACGAAGGTTGGAAATGGTTGTCTGAGGTGAAGAGGTTAGCACAGGAGAGGAATTTGTGGCGGGCCACATGAAACCAGTCAGAAAACTGATGACTCAAAAAACCCTGTAAAATTCTATGTAATTCTTGCTTGTGTTGATCGTCGACATCATGCTTTGCCTCCAGTGCTTCTTTGATCTTCTGATCTATATCATGCCTAATCTGTGTTTCCTATTGTCGGAATCGCCGAAGCTGATTCCGATAAAATTCATTGTTCGATCTTCCTTCGTTTCTGGTTCCACGAGCAATCTTAGACAACTCGCTGGAACCTGTGCGCTAATGCCTTGTCCGTCAAAACGTATTAGCACTTCTTTCTGTCTCTGAAGCGTAATTACGCCACGTTCGATTTCTAATATGGCCTCATTTTCCTTTATGAAATCTATGCAGAATATCAATTCTCTGGCAACCATTTGCCTACACTTGCCCCATTTATGCGGGTGTTTTATAAATACAACACCTGCCACCGAGACTTCTCACATCGCGGAGATTTCGCTGCCACTATTAAAAATTCACTTCTATTCTACCTTTCCCACTCTTATCTTTACCAATGGGTGTAGCACCTGGCCTTTTCTTCCGACAGAATATCCGACATGTCTTTGTAGTTGAGTAAGTTTGCACCCCATGGTCTCTTGATATTTCTGTGATTCACATCTTTGATCGCAGTTTTCTTTTTCCTCACCTCTTCTACTCGGATATAGGTTTTCCCTACCTTTGGTCCAGCCTTGTTTCCGAATTATTCTCATCAAATTCAAAATTTTATTTGCGAAGTCCTAAATATGAAGCTTCATCTACCTCTTGTTCATTGCCAGGAATTGATCTCCAGTCTTCGACGTCCTCTTCTCCCTCCTTCTCTAAAACTAGGCTTATTCTTCATTACTGCTCTCGCCCTCATATTGTGCACCTCCCCCATTATTCTCGTCTCTCGTTTACTGCCACCCCTCTTACATATTAACAGGATCTGTAACAACGTTCTTGTCTGCTCCGAGTCTTGTGGGTGTTCTAATGATCGATCCTGCGTCTGACATTTATCACTGTTGATTCTGATATGCTGAGAAACCGTTGTCGCGAGCATCTGGTGAAAATCTCCGTGCTTTTCACTTGCCGCATCCTTTCATTATGTTGTGACCACGTTGCTATAAATTACGGGCGGTTCTTCGACTGGAAATAGTTTTCTGCGCCTCTGTTTTGTCGGAACGTCTGGAACTGCCCACCCACGTCTGGTTGTCTGTTCCTGTTGTTTCTTCTAATGTTCTCCCATCGCGGCGACCCACGAAAGCGATTAGAGTAGTTCCTATTGTTCTCCGCTTGCCTCTTTCTATCCTTCTCCTGACTCTTGTTGAAAGCAAACTTCCGTAATATGTTTTTGAATGCTTCTATGTCTCCGTCACACCTGCTGGCCAATACTAGCTGATATCTGATATGGAGTTTCATATAACAAAATTGCATGATATCGCTCGCACGATATGGTCTATCCAAGTACTGGTTCTTGCGTAAAAGATGTCAAAGAAGGCCAACGAACTCCTCTGTTCTGATGATTCTATGTCTCTGTGCATCGCAATTTCTTACTTGATGCACTATTGAGTTCCCTTCAACCAATACATCGCGTCTTTAAACTCCTGATGAAAGCTACACGTTTGTGCGATCTAACTCATTCAGACTGCCGGATTTCCTTCTAAATTCGGTCAATAATTACGCGAAATATCGAAACTCGAAATTTTCTTGTGCTACGATGCAGCTGATAAGTTATTCTTACTTCCGTGACATCTTTTAATAAGATAGAGTACTTTTATGTAAATTACTATCGTCATAAAAGATTAGAAAACATAGAAATGCTTTTCTGATAATATAAACAAACATCACTAGAAAAACCGTGTCACGTGGGTTAAATCAAAGAAAGAAATTGTAAGCAGCGTTAGTTACATTTAACCCCATTTGACCCTATTACAGCCCTAACTGCAACATCGTATACTCCTCCTGTCCCTCTTTCTCTGCTGGGAGTACGTTTCCTGCAAAAGTTTTTTTGCAGATGTTGCGCGTAAAGAAAACAAACAGCATGAATTGCTGCTTAAGGGGGGAAAATAATTCTGTAAAATGAATTGTGGATGAAAATTCCACAGATTATCAATAGAAAAATCTTCAACACGTTATGTCCCTAGCTTCCTGCAAGGGCCAATGCCGTATAACTATAAACTATTCCATTATACACTCCGTTTTCAGCTACAGCATCATTTTTGGAACGTAGACTTCAAAATACAAAAAACAATTTTAGAATAATAGCTGCTAATAGTTGCCGAGCACACTTCAGTTCTTTTTCATTCATAGCTGCCAATGCATATCATGAAAATCAGCGGTTATCTAACAAAGAGCTGCATTCGTGATCATGGAACAATAAATTTACATTTATCAAGAGCAAAAAAGCAGAAAACGTAAAACTGCGTTTCCTATAACGTGTACAAAACATATAGTACATATTTGAATGGTGCGAATGCACTACCGTCGTCCGAACTTCTACGGAAATCAACAATTTGTGAGTGCGATAAGTTGGAAGCAGCGCAGGGTAGCCGCCCGGTCTAGGGCGTCTTACCACGGTTCACGTGGCTTCCCCCGTTGGAGGTTCGAGTCATTTTCGCAATAATGGGGAGAATTTGCGCGATGTGGGGTATCTGGGCTGCCAGATGGGTATTGACGAAGGTGACTCTCTGGCACATATTCAGCGGGCGTAGTAGGTGATTTTGTATGTTTGGCCGGATGCATTTCAGTAGTGCATGAAAGAAAATTGATCGCCGAGGTGCGGCGAATGGCTCACGTGTTCACCAATGCTAGACAGCGGAGCGTGTCCACCAGTTGAAAGGGGACTACGCTGTCTGCGGAAAGGCCGCGGCCGATCTTCATGGCGCATGACTTTGCGAAGATCAAAGCGCTCCCCGCCCCTGCACCGTAACGGGCAATTCACTGCATCGCAGCTGGTACGTCGGCCGCTGAACGTACGACGAGGGCCACGTCGACCGCGTAGGCTCGACAGCAGAAGACATGATCCCGGAGTGGAATACCTGTCAAGCGTCGCCGTAATCCACAAACGAGTGGTTCCTTCGCAATGGCATTAAGCACTGTCGACAATTGGCAATCCTGCCGCATTGAGCGTTTAATCCGTATAGGTTCTGTAAGTCTGCTGTTGACGAGAAGCCTGGACGTTTCCCCACGAAGAAGCCGCATAATCACTTGCATGAACGTAGGGGGAATCGCCATCCTGTCCATCACTGCGATGGGGAATGCATGAATGATTCGGTCAAACGCTTGATTGAAGTCGATGGAGAGCAAAGCGCCTGGCAGTCGCGAATGTGTTGCCACAGTGATATCTGCCGAGTCGTGTTCCTGCTGCAGGTTTCGGGACTGATATGAGCAAGCCTTCCATGAACGTTGGTGGCGAGAGTGCCGCGCCGGACGAAAGTTCCCAGTACATGTCTCTCCATCGCGGCAACATAAAATCTTGGAAGGTACTATAAAATTCGAGCGGTAAAGCATCCGGATCGGGAGACCGATTCAGTGATCCTTTCGTCACAGAACCATGGACGTCGTCGGTGGTCACTTCTGCAGTCAGGGGGGTTGCAGCCGCGGCGTTTAGTCTACAATGTATCTCCTCGGCAACCTCAGCAATGGCCTCTGTACCGGCAGGTACTTCTTGATAGAGAAGTCTGTTGTGCGTTGTGAAGGCATCCGCAATGGTAGTTTGCAAAGTCAGCCGTCGTCCGTCAGGTAGGTCTAAAGTTGTCATAAAGGCCTGTCTGTGTCGGCGAAGATTTTCAACAATATGATGCATAGAAAGTTCTTCACCCTTAATGACAGCTTCTAGACGGCACCTGGTAAAGGTTACAACCTTTGCCTTTTAGACGGCCTGGGGATGGAGAATGATCCGTAGCTCGTGTAGAGAACTATAGCAGAAATGTGTGGTGATTCCATCTGGCTTTGGTTCTGCCATAGTGTGTCACGGTGTGTCAAATGGCCGGTTTGGCGCACAGCAACCACCACTGCAGTATGTGTGGTCTCGTAACGCATGACGCGTTGAACACAAGCGTGCCACGTGTCGGTGCCTGTTGTCCTCATTCAGGGTCCCGCAGTAGCGTGACGTTGAGTTTCCAAGGTCCTGCTTGGCGGCATATAGATTGTCTACGTAGGTCTTGGGGCGACGTCTTTGATGCATAATTAAAACGTCTTTGGTCCCGGCTTCGAATCCCACCGCTGCTTAAATTTTGATTAATGATCAGCATTGGCGACCGAGGATATCCGGCAAAGGCCTTGTCAACGAGGGCGGAAGAGCGGCCAGAGGTTCCTACCCGTCTTGTCCTAGTAGTAGGAAACTGCCCCTAAAGGCGGAAGCAATAGCAATGACCAACGACAATGCAGACGGCAATGGAAACCATTGTATTAAAGACACGTAACATGTACCCACAGTACATGTGGCCTGTAATTGAAAAGTGTCATGATGATCTCTCCTTTGGCAAAATATTCCGGAATAGTTCCCCATTCGGATCTCCGGGAGTGGACTGCCAAGGGGGAGGTTACCATGAGAAGAAGATTGATTAATCTTGAATAATGTTCTACGAGTCGGGGTGCGGAATTTCAGAAGCTTGAACGTGGTAGGGAAACTAGAAAATTTGAAAAGGGAAATGTAAGGCTCCATCTAGATATAGTAGGTGTCAGTGAGGTGAAATGGAAAGAAGACAAGGATTTCCAGTCAGTTGAGTATAGGATAATATCAGAAGCAGCAGAAAATGGTATGATTCGTTATGAATAGGAAGTTAGGGCAAAGAGTGTGTTACTGTGAACAGTTCAGTGATAGAGTTGTTCTTATCAGAAACGACAGAAAACCAACACCGACAAAGATAGTTCAGGTATACATGGTGACCTCGCAAGCTGAAGATGAAGAACTAGAGAAAGTGTATGAGGATATTGAAAGGGTAATCAGTATATAAAGAAAGATGAAACTCTATTAGTCATGGGGGACTGGAATGCAGTTGTAGGGGAAGGAGTAGAAGAAAAGGTTACAACAGGCTTGGGACAAGGAATGAGAGAGGAGAAAGATTAATTGAGTTCTGTAATAAACTTCAGCTAGTAATTGCGAGGGGACTGATGACCATAGATGTTAAGTCCCATAGTGCTCAGAGCCAAGTAATTGCGAATACTCTGTTGAAGAACCTCAAGAGTAGGAGGTATACTTGGAAAAGGCCGGGTGATAAGGGAAGATTTCAATTAGCTTACACCATGGTCATACAGAGATTCCGAAATCAGATACCGGATTGTAAGGCGTACCCAGGAGCTGATACAGACTCAGATCACAACATAATAGTGATGAAGAGTAGGCTAAATTTTATCACATTAGTCAGGAAGAATCAATACGCAAAGAAGTGGGATACGGAAGTACAAACGAATTACGAGATACGCTTGTAGTTCTCTAAGGCTACAGATAGAGCAATAACCAATAGCTCAGTAGGCAGTGCAGTTGAAGAGGAATGGACGTCCCTAAAAGGGGCGATAACAGAAGTTGGGAAGGAAAACATAGGTACAAAGAAGGTAACTGCGAAGAAGCCATGGGTAACAGATGAACTACTTCAATTGATCGATGAAAGGAGGAAGTACAAATATGTTCCGAGAGAGTCAGGAATACAAAAATACAAGTCGCTGAGGAATGAAATACATATGGAGTGGAAGGAAGCTAAGACGAAATGGTTGCATGAAAAATGTGATGAAATCGAAAAAGAAATGGTTGCCGGTAGGACGGACTCAGCATACAGGAAAGTCAAAACAACCTTCGGTGACATTAAAGACAAGGGTGATAACATTAAGAGAGCAACGGGAAAATGCAGAGGAGACAGCGGATAGGTGGAAAGAATACATTGAAAGACTCTATGAGGGGGAAGATTTGTCTGATAGAAGAAGAAACAGGAGTCGATATAGAAGAGACAGGGCAAGACAGAAGCGATAGATAACATTCCATCAGAATATCTAAAATCGTTGGGGGAAGTGGCAACAAAACGACTATTTACATTGGTGTGTAGAATGGCTCTGAGCACTATGGGACTTAACATCTATGGTCATCAGTCCCCTAGAACTTAGAACTACTTAAACCTAACTAACCTAAGGACATCACACAACACCCAGCCATCACGAGGCAGAGCAAATCCCTGACCCCACCGGGAATCGAACCCGGGATGGTGTGTAGAATGTATGAGTCTGGCGACATACTATCTGACTCTCGGATAAACATCATCAACATAATTCCGAAGACAGCAAGTGCTGACAAGTGCGAGAATTTTCGTACAATCAGCTTAACAGCTCATGCATCCAAGTTGCTGACGAGAATAATATACAGAAGAATGGAAAAGAAAATTAAGGATGCGCTAGATGACGATCAGTCTAGCACCAGGAAAGGATAAGGCACGTGAGAGGCAGTTATGACGTTGCGGATAATTAAGGAAGCAAGACTAAAGAAAAATCGAATGTTCATAGGATCGACCTGGAAAAAGCGTTCGACATGTGAAATGGTGCAAGATGTTCGAAATTCTGAGAAAAATAGGGGTAAACTGTAGGGAGAGACGGGTCATATACAATATGTACTACAGCCAAGAGGGAATAATAAGAGTGGACTACCAAGAAGGAAGTGCTCGTATTAAAAAGGCTATAAGATAAGGAAGTAGTCTTTCGTTCCTACTGTTCAATCTGTACATCTAGAAAGCAATGATGGAAATAAAACATAGGTTCAGGAGTGGTACTAAAATTTAAGGTGAAAGGATATCAATGATACGATTCGCTGATGACGTTGCCATTCTGAGTGAAACTGAAGAAGAATTACATGATCTGCTGAATCGAATGAACAGCCTAATGAGATAGAATATGGACTGAGTGTAAATCAATGAAAGACGAAAGTAATGACAAGTAGCAGAAATGAGAACAGCGACATACTTAAGATCAGTATTGATGGTCACAAAGTAGATGAAGTTAAGCAGTTCAGCTACCTAGGCAGTAATATAACCAATGACGGACGGAGCAAGGAGGACATCAAAAGCAGAGTACAATGGCAAAAAGGGAATTCCTGAGCAAGAGAAGTCTACTAATATCAAATATCGGCCTTAATTTGAGGAAGAAGTTTCTGAGAATGTACATCTAGAGTACTGCATTGCATGGTAGTGAAACAGGGACTGTGGGAAAACCGGAACACAAGACAATCGAAGCATTTGTGATGTGGTGCTACGGACGAATATTGAAAAGTAGGTGGACTGATAAGGTAAGGAATGAGGAGGTTCTGTGAAGAATCTGCGAGGAAAGGAATATGTGGAAAACACTGATAAGGAGAAGGTACAGGATGATAGCACATCTATTAAGACACGAGCGAATGACTTCCATGGTACTAGAGGCAGCTGTAGAAGGTAAAAACTGTAGAGAAAGACAGAGATTGTAATACATCCAGCAAATAATAGAGAATGAGTTTGCAAGTTCTTCTCTGAGATGAAGACGCTAGCACAGGAGAGGAATTCGTGGAGGGGCGCATCAAACCAGTCATAAGACTGATGACAAAAGAAAAAAAAAATCGTAGGTTCATAGTACAGATGTAGATGTCATGATCCGAAAAGAAAGAAGGCCAACGTTTCGCGTTGGGGAGAAAAGGTTTTAGAGACACATATCCTACCAAGTCGGCTGGCAGAGTGTCTTGTGATGTGCGTATGCCCCGGGCGGTCGCCCAGTAACACGCTCCAAGTGTCGAGCAGACGAAATTCCTGACATTTGGTGAAATGAGGAAATTGGTCTGTATGCTAGAGAACATAGTTGAAATCTCCACCTACGATGAGATGATCGTATCTGTCGTGGAATAAAGGCGTGATATCTTCTGCATAGAAGGGAGCGATCTTTCCATTTATCAGTGCCCGATGAGGCGTAGAGATTTATGATTTTCGTTCCCTCAACCGTTATGACCACCCCTCGCGCCGTTGGGAGATATGCGACATCGGAAACTGGAATCCATTCTCGGAAGAGAATGGCATAGCCTGTGTGTTCCATAGCCGCCAAGACGGCGTACGTCTCGTATCCATAACACCTGGACCCAGTTGCTGGCATTCGGGAGGACGACCGTTCAATCTCGCATCCGGCCATCCTGATTTAGGTTTTCCGTGATTTCCCTAAATCGCTCCAGGCACATGCCGGGATGGTTCCTTTGAAACAGCACGGCCGACTTCCATCCCCGTCCTTCCCTAATCCAATGAGACCGCTGTCTGATCTCCTTCCCCAAACAACCCCACCCAACCCCAACCAAGTTACTGTCCTTAGTTCTTGTAGCAGGGAGATGTAGGTGTCCGCTGCTCTTAGCATGTCACGGAGCAGTTGAAGTTTAACGTGGGAGCCAATATTATTGGTGTTGGTGGTAGCTATTCGGTATGCCTGATGGGAGATCCGTGTTGTCGATAGGTTCGTAGCTGGTGAAGGTTGTCGTTGTGGATTCTGGAAGTCAATAGAAGTCGCAGGATCCGTCGTAGAAACATCTCCCATTTTGGTGTCTGTCTAACGGAGGAGCAGATATCATTTCCGCTTCGGGTGGAGGTAGTAAATCCGCGTCATCCGTCCATGAAAAGTGTCCGTTAGTTTCGACATAGGTGGGAGGAGGCAGCGCTGCCCGAGTCGGCTCAATTGCTTCCGTCACGACCAGTGTGCTATGTTAGATGGTTTCTAGGCGCGGGGTTTGCTCACGATTGCCTACAGGAAAATTAAAGAGATCTTTGGAGAGAAGAGAACCACATGCATGAATATCAAGAGCTCAGATGGCAACCCAGTTCTAAGCAAAGAAGGGAAGGCAGAAAGGTGGAAGGATTATATAGAGGGTTTATACAAGGGCGATGTACTTGAGGACAATATTATGGAAATGGAAGAGGATGTAGATGAAGATGAAATGGGAGATAAGATACTGCGTGAAGAGTTTGACAGAGCACTGAAAGACCTGAATCGAAACAAGGCCCCAGGAGTAGACAACATTCCTTTAGAACTACTGACAGCCTTGGGAGAGCCAGCCCTGACGAAACTCTACCATCTGGTGAGCAAGATGTATGAAACAGGCGAAATACCCTCAGACTTCAAGAAGAATATAATAATTCCAATCCCAAAGAAAGCAGGTGTTGACAGATGTGAAAATTACCGAACTATCAGTTTAATAAGTCACAGCTGCAAAATAATAACGCGAATTCTTTACAGACGAATGGAAAAACTGGTAGAAGCGGACCTCGGGGAAGATCAGTTTGGATTCCGTAGAAATGTTGGAACACGTGAGGCAATACTAACTTTACGACTTATCTTAGAAGAAAGATTAAGAAAAGGCAAACCTACGTTTCTAGCATTTGTAGACTTAGAGAAAGCTTTTGACAACGTTAACTGGAATACTCTCTTTCAAATTCTGAAGGTGGTAGGGGTAAAATACATGGAGCGAAAGGCTATTTACAATTTGTACAGAAACCAGATGGCAGTTATAAGAGTGGAGGGGCATGAAAGGGAAGCAGTGGTTGAGACAGGAGTGAGACAGGGTTGTAGCCTCTCCCCGATGTTATTCGATCAGTATATTGAGCAAGCAGTAAAGGAAACAAAAGAAAAATTCGGAGTAGGTATTAAAATCCATGGAGAAGAAGTAAAAACTTTGAGGTTCGCCGATGACATTGTAATTCTGTCAGAGACAGCAAAGGACTTGGAAGAGCAGTTGAACGGAATGGACTGTGTCTTGAAAGGAGGATATAAGATGAACATCAACAAAAGCAAAACGAGGATAATGGAATGTAGTCAAATTAAATCGGGTGATGCTGAGGGGATTAGATTAGGAAATGAGACACTTAAAGTAGTAAAGGAGTTTTGCTATTTAGGGAGTAAAATAACTGATGATGGTCGAAGTAGAGAGGATATAAAATGTAGACTGGCAATGGCAAGGAAATCGTTTCTGAAGAAGAGAAATTTGTTAACATCGAGTATAGATTTAAGTGTCAGGAAGTCGTTTCTGAAAGTATTTGTATGGAGTGTAGCCATGTATGGAAGTGAAACATGGACGATAACCAGTTTGGACAAGAAGAGAATATAAGCTTTCGAAATGTGGTGCTACAGAAGAATGCTGAAGATAAGGTGGGTAGATCACGTAACTAATGAGGAGGTATTGAATAGGATTGGGGAGAAGAGAAGCTTGTGGCACAACTTGACTAGAAGAAGGAATCGGTTGGTAGGACATGTTTTGAGGCATCAAGGGATCACAAATTTAGCATTGGAGGGCAGCGTGGAGGGTAAAAATCGTAGAGGGAGACCAAGAGATCAATACACTAAGCAGATTCAGAAGGATATAGGTTGCAGTAGGTACTGGGAGATGAAGAAGCTTGCACAGGATAGATTAGCATGGAGAGCTGCATCAAACCAGTCTTATGACTGAAGACCACAACAACAACAACATCTGCTGGGCGACTCGCCGTTAGTCGTGCGGTATTAGCCGAGTGGTGTGATGGCGCTGCAGTCATGGACTGTGCGGCTGGTCCCGGCGGAGGTTCGAGTCCTCCCTCGGGGATGGGTGTGTGTGTTTGTCCTTAGGGTAAGTTAGGTTAAGTAGTGTGTAAGCTTAGGGACCGATGACCTTAGAAGTTAAGTCCCACAAGATTTCACACACATTTGAACTCGCCGTCTTGTGGATGACGCGTCTGCGTGGCACAGGAAAAAGAGTTATTGTGTACTCCGTCAAATTTATGCTCCACCTCTTCGTCCTGAGGAGGGGGCTCAGCAGCCGATTCTGATGTCTTGCAGCGTTTTTTTCGTCATTCGGGCGACTTTTGCTTCCGGCAATGTGTTTCGGTGTCTGAGGAAGGAGGAGATTCTCATCGTTCCGGAGGAAGAGCCGCGGATGCTATAATGAGGGACTCCATAACACTCTCTCTGGTATCCTTGTGATCTTATAGCGTTGGTGTGTCCGGCTGTAAGTCATGTTCGCGGGCGGCACTGCCGGCGGCAAGGTGCTGTGACGCCTCCTAGTGTATCGGTCCAGAGAGACGCTCATGAACTGCGTCCTGTGAGGGCTGGACGTGCAGTGTCGCCGCACAGGTGATTGGAAGGCGTGCCATAGTTGTGTGACGCGGCGCTGCAGGCATTCATTACAGACGTGGCCTTCTTAGCCACAACCGGAACATGCTCGAGGTTGTCCGTCGTAAATGACCACCGCACGGCAGCCACAGATAGAAATGTACGATGGGACGTGCCGTTTAAGATCTATTGGAACTTGTCTCACAACATGAAGCACCGGGTACGACGTAAACTGTGCCCATGTCTCAGCTACGTGACTGTGGACTTTTCTGTACGGGCTTGGCACCACGATGACTTCATCTTCATTCACTTCGAAAGACAGTTCGAATACGCGGATCGTTCGAAGGCCAAGTCCTGTGTGATCAACATATACAGGTCCGATGTTCCCGTCGGAGTGTCTAAATTTTAGTCCATGTCGCGTCCTTTAATAATCTCATTGCAGGCAGCGTCGGAAGTCATCTTAACATAAATGACGCTGCTAATGCTAGATAGGTGTATGCCGTTGAGATCGTCACGGGAGATCTTCACATCTTCTTGTTGGAAGCGCCGACGGACGGTACTTTGGGTCGTACGTATTCTTCCTATGAGTTGGCCATTATAGGTTGTTCGACTGAGCAGCATGGTGACGAGGAAGACAAAAACACCCCGCGCGCGCAGTGGCATGGACAGCCAAGCGCGGTCCCCACTGCTGCCCTGCCAAAAACAGCCAACTGAGCTACCCAAGCACGACTCACAACCGTTCTCACAGACGTACGTTACCAGACGTCCCGCTGCTAAGTTCGTCGTTGGCTATAATTCCAAAAGAAATTAGATTCCTCACAGCAGAAAGCTCGGGAGGGGTCTCTGCAACTACACCACTTACCGGGTTCGATTCCCGGCGGGGTCAGGGATTTTCTCTGCCTCGTGATGACTGGGTGTTGTGTGATGTCCTTAGGTTAGTTATGTTTAAGTAGTTCAAAGTTCTAGGGGACTGATGACCATAGATGTTAAGTCCCATAGTGCTCAGAGCCATTTGAACCATTTGAACTACACCACTCCAGATGGAAACCTGATAGTATTACCGGCCAAGGAAAACCGAAAAAATGAGGAAAACGCTTTTGTGGTGGATAAAAGTTCTCCCAGAAAATCTCTGACCGTGCGTAGGATTGATAGTTTTCTACCGAAGGCCGTCCTTCCGAATGTCTGTTCCGATGTGCGACACGTCGGGATTCAACCACCGATCAGCCGCCTATTATCGATATAAACCAGTCTGGGCGGTAGCAGCGTCACCTAGCGAGAACTGACTACTAGTCAGACACATGCACGGTGCATGTAATATCAGTGAGCGAGCTGCCCTTGTGTAGAAAGAGGAAGGCGCGCGATTTATCTTTGACCGGGGACAGACTGTGATGGCCCGGAGACTCAGCACGAGCGTTTCGGAAACTGCACGACTAGTCGGGTGTTCGGGGAGTGCTGTAATGTCTTCTACAGGTTGCAAAACCAAGGTGAAACCACTTCCAGACGTCATAGGATTGGGCGGCCACCTCTCATTACAGATATCGGCAGGCTGGTAAAGCAGGACAGGCGACGAACTGTGGCGGAACTAATATCAGATTTTAATGCTGGACAGAGTACAAGTGAGTCTAAACAAAGAGTGCACCGGCCACTCGTAATAACGGGCCTCCGAAGCCGAGAACCCACTCATGTACCAATGTTAACACCACGACACAGGCAACTACGATTAAAATGGGACGTGACCATCGACACAGGACATTGGCGCTGTGGCAGAGCGTTGGATGGTCTGAGGAATCCCAATACCTTCTTCATCATGCCAGCTGACGAGTGCGAATCCATCGTATTCCAGGGTAAGAGTTCCTTGCCACCTGTACTGCACAACGGAGACTAGGTGGCGGCAGCTCCATTACGCTCTTAGGAACATTCACGTGGGCATCCTAGGTCTAGTGGAGCTCGTGCAAGGCACCGTAACGGCCAAGGAATATCGTACGCTGGTTTCAGACCAGGTACAACCCTCCGTGACGAAAATCCAACGGCGATGACATTTTGCAGCAAGATAATGTCACAAGGTCAGGAGTGTGATGGAGCAGTTCGAGAAACATAGTGGTGAGTTCCAGTTAATGTGCTGACTCCCAAACTCACCAGATCTGAACACGATCGGATATATCTGGGATGTGATTGAGCGTGGCGTCTGAGCTCGTTGCTCCGTCCCCGTAATTTACGGGAATTAGTTGTGCGCAGTTGACATGCAACTCCCTCCAGTGACCTGCCGAGGCGTCTTTGCTTCCACGCCACGACGCGTCGCCGCTGTTATCCGTGCTAAAAGGTCGACTTACCTGCTGTTAGGTAGTTAGTCGTAATGCTCTGGTTGATCACTTGAAGGAAAATCGTAGTTACCCTTTCAAATTTAAAAATGATATATTTTTCTACACTCTTCGTATACATCAGTAATTAGCATTCGTAATTAATTTATTTCGACTTTATCAATTCATCGTCTTTTAGAATTCAAAAAATTCACAAGATTGCTGACTTCCAACAGTAAAGTCAAATAGCTTCACACAAAGTTTAGTACTAGTCTATTTAATCGGATAGTTAACAACTCAGTGAGGTATTTCGTTTCCTTCATTGCTCATTCGTTGAGCCCAGAAAGAAGTTCTGCGCGCCACACGGCGCATAGCTTCTCTCTCGCAGTCACGAATTACGAGATTGTCCTTTATCTAATATATGTATGTATAGGTGTATACATATATTTAGATACGGCCAAACTTCCAGGAAACATTCCTCATACACAAAGAAAGAAAATGTGTTACGTGGACATGTGTCCCGAAACGCTTACTTTTCATGTTAGAGCTCATTTTATTACTTCTCTTCAAATCAAATTAATCATGGAATGGAAACACACAGCAACAGAACGTACCAACGTGACTTCAAACACTTTGTTACAGGAAATGTTCAAATTGTCCTCCGTTAGCGAGGATACATGCATCCACCCTCCGTCGCATGGAATTCCTGATGCGCTGATGCAGCCCTGGAGAATGGCGTATTGTATCAAAGCCGTCCACAATACGAGCACGAAGAGTCTCTACACTTGGTACCGGGGTTGCGTAGACAAGAGCTTTCAAATGCCCCCATAAATGAAAGTGAGGAGGGTTGAGGTCAGGAGAGCGTGGAGGCCATGGAATTTGTCGGCCTCTACCAATCCATCGGTCACCGAATCTGTTGTTGAGAAGCGTACGAAAACTTCGACTGAAATGTGCAGGAGCTCCCTCGTGCATGAACCACATGTTGTGTCATACTTGCCCGCATCTCGTGGTCGTGCGGTAGCGTTCTCGCTTCCCACGCCCGGGTTCCCGGGTTCGATTCCCGGCGGGGTCAGGGATTTTCTCTGCCTCGTGATGGCTGGGTGTTGTGTGCTGTCCTTAGGTTAGTTAGGTTTAAGTAGTTCTAAGTTCTAGGGGACTTATGACCACAGCAGTTGAGTCCCATAGTGCTCAGAGCCATTTGAACCATTTTGTCATACTTGTAAAGGTACATGTTCTAGCAGCACAGGTAGAGTATCCCGTATGAAATCATGGCGGTGAATCGAGCATGTACAGTACATACTGACGAAACTAAAATGAGCTCTAACATGGAAATTAAGCGTTTCCGGACACATGTCCACATAACACATTTTCTTTCTTTGTGTGTGAGGAATGTTTCCTGAAAGTTTGGTCGTACCTTTTTGTAACACCCTGCATATTTGCTTTGTTAAAGCTTACGCATTTAAATGTGTCCTACGATGTCTCGGTAATTTCATTTGCTGTAAGGTAAACTTTCGTATCTCCCACGCAGAAGAAATACTGAGATGCGGTGTTACAGCGAGCAGCTTCGTGGAGCCTCTGACTTTACCAGGCGAAGCGTAGCCGGAAGTAATAAAATAACGTTTGTCTCTCTTTTATGAGAAGCATACCGATAAAGCGACACTGTCTTATCCAGAGACGCATAAAATGGAGCGTCACGACTGCCGCGGGGCATCTCTCCAGCGCGCCCACGGCGAGGGAGCGATCGGAACTGTGCGGAGAAATGACCCTCCCGATAAAGCTCCTCCCCACGAGCCCTGATGTTGTTTTTCCGGTGTGCCGGGACGGGACGGCGTAAGGCGTCGCGACGCGCGATACGTGACAGGGCGTCGCGTCTCAGAGCGGCGCCGGGCTTTTACGACCGCGCCTCTACCTCCGTCGCGACGACAGATGCAGTGCGTGGCGTGTACGAGCCAGCCGAGAGCGAGGCTGCTGACGGCACTGGCACCAGCGCACCGCAGTCCGTTCACTGCTGACTTTGCTGCCGAGAGTAGGCCACACTGGTTACAGTTACTTGGATTACAATATTCTTTTCTGTTGTCATTTCTCATAATTGTAATGTTTTTAGAAGTATGACAGTTCCCTTTGTCGCGATTTGGTCTATCAATTTGTTTTCGCGATTCAGTATCGATCAGTTCCATCTACAATGTTCGTACATGCAGTCCGGTTATGTCATTGTAGAGTCCCTTGTGGAATAATAATTGTGAAAACAAGTTTGTTCATGTGTTTCTGTCACTTACAAGCCACGGACGTAACAAATTTAAATATTTCGTTTTTGCATTAAACGATGTCAGAGGTATCTTGACAATAAAAATCTTTGACAAAGTTATTTATAATTTACCAAGTACAAAAACACACACCCAGGTAGGTTGCTTATCGTAATATCGTATAAAAACAGATCTCCACGAAAATTCAAACTATGCAGCAAAATAAAATTGTATTGTTTCTCAGAATATATAAGATTTTAAGCATAGAAAACACCATGCAGGCACAGTGAACCTTCAGATTAAATACTTCCACCTATAAATTTCTTGTATAATTTATTAAAATACACAGCTCACTTATCGACACTACTTAAATAAATTATAGGTTAGGAAATGACTACAATTCGATCATTGCACCACGCATTAAATATGAAATAACTGTTTGCAATACGCTCCGATGAGGACAACTTCAGACATAATTTACAGCCTAAAGTACATTGAGAATTCCAATGTCATTCCCACTTCAAAAACTCGTCTCATATCAAAGTCACTGAAACATTATAGCAACCTAAAGCTAGAGTATAAATTTGCTGTTGCACATTGGAAAACGGTATTCCTTTCATTACTTCTGTAATATATTGTAATGTTGTGATTCATTAATGTAAATATTACAGCCTTTAATTCCCTCTGTGTTCCATACATATTAAAAATGGATGTGTGTGAGCGTGTCTTCCACATATCCTACTAAAAATATCTTTTACTGTCGGCAACCAACACTGCGGGGATAAGAACTATCTACCTAATATAGTTCAGGAGATATAACGTTATAAATAATAGTATGCATGAAAAACTGCCCTATAATGGATGTCGTTTAAATGTATTTCTTAAATGTATTGAATTTCTTCTGTGCCACTAACTGTATTTGCAATAAATTTCGCAGGTAGTGTACACATATGCTACTAAATGCACCTGCAAAATTGTACCATGCCATCACACATACTTCAAGAGATATGCTGTCATAAACACAGTCGCGTGAAAAACTACCGCATCATGCCTGACGTTTAAATTTATTACTCGTTCGCTACCAACTGTATTTGGAACATATTTCGCAGATAATATCCACATACACCGCTGAATGTACCTATAGAAATATATCATAGTACGATACATGCCTCAAGAGATATATCATCATGAATATTGTGAAGCGTGAAAAATTGCTGCTTCATGCATTAAATTTTAATACATCTATTCTTTACTGCTAAGATACTCATACAGTGGGGTAAAATTAAGGAAATCCCTAATGTCTGGCAGCGCTTTTGACAGCTTTGAAGTGAGCAGCGCAAACGGCTGTAGACGAAAACAGTAGGTTAACAAAATTGCGTTGTAGACAAGCGAAGCAGCTGAGCCCATCGTACGTAAACTGTCCAGAATCATATTTCTTAATTTGGGTGCTGTACTTACATATTTATTGATTATGCATATGTGCTTGTACAACTTCTTCATAATTTCAAAGGTGTCCTCACGAATACATGAAAATGAAACCTTTTCGATACTTCAATACAAACACAGTTCATTTTTTGTTTTCGTTTCTGATAGAAAATTGGCAAAATGAAAACTAGGGCAATGCCGAGTTGGTCACCTAGTATATTTATAATGTTGTTGCCTCATTAAAGCAGGCATTACACACACACACACACACAGAGAGAGAGAGAGAGAGAGAGAGAGAGAGAGAGAGAGAGAGAAGGAGGCCTCTATTCATCAATATTATGTTTTTGCGTACACAACAAAATCTGCCACTTTCGTAGCCGAATGTTCAGCATCAATGCTTTCAGTACGGAAAGACTGGTACTTGATTGCCGGTAGCTCCTCAAATTTTTATGAGGTAGGGAGGTGTGGAAAAAGGTTTCCATTCAGTCTTGGGAGGCCATTTTCCGTATCTGGAAGTTTGAAACATTCATCATCCTGTGCTGATAAAGCAAGTTCATGTTGTTTGATACTGGAAACAACATGCTGCTTGATCTGAATTATGTACTGCGCACATTTGTGCTTCTGAATCCAGTACACAGTCCCTTACTCGTATGGTTAATCTCTTATCAGAAGATTGTTTAACACCATTTGCTCTGTGCATTATGCACCCAGACTCGGTCTCGAGAGCATACGTTTTTGTTTGTAGGCTAACAACTTTTGTAATAGCTTCACTATTCAGTTCGTTATGTATTACCACTACCTCATTTTTATTCACCAGCGAAATATCTGTAATTTTCACGGGAACATGAAGTATAGAACCTTGCATGCACGTCATACCTTACATCCTCATAATTACTTGAAGTTTTAACGTGATAGAACCATGGACCTTGCCGTTGGTGGAGAGGCTTGCGTGCCTCAGCGATACAGATGGCCGTACCGTAGGTGCAACCACAACGAAGGGGTATCTGTTGAGAGGCAAGACAAACGTGTGGTTCCTGAAGAGGGGCAGCAGCCTTTTCAGTAGTTTCAGGGGCAACAGTCTGGATGATTGACTGATCTGGCCTTGCAACACTAACCAAAACGGCCTTGCTGTGCTGGTACCGTGAACGGCTGAAAGCAAGGGGAAACTACATCCGAGGGCATGCAGCTTTACTGTATGGTTAAATGATGAAGGCGTCCTGTTGGGTAAAATATTCCGGAGGTAAAATAGTCCCCCATTCGGATCTCCGGGCGGGGACTACTCAGGAGGACGTCGTTATCAGGAGAAAGAAAACTGGCCTTCTACGGATCGGAGCGTGGAATGTCAGATCCCTTAATCGGGCAGGTAGGTTAGAAAATTTAAAAAGGGAAATGGATAGGTTGAAGTTAGATATAGTAGGAATTAGTGAAGTTCGGTGGCAGGAGGAACAAGACTTTTGGTCAGGTGAATACAGGGTTATAAATACAAAATCAAATAGGGGTAATGCAGGAGTAGGTTTAATAATGAATAAAAAATAGGAATGCGGGTAAGCTACTACCAACAGCATAGTGAACGCATTATTGTGGCCAAGGTAGACACGAAGCCCATGCCTACTACAGTAGTACAAGTTTATATGCCAACTAGCTCTGCAGATGATGAAGAAATTGATGAAATGTATGATGAGATAAAAGAAATTATTCAGGTAGTGAAGGGAGACGAAAATTTAATAGTCATGGGTGACTGGAATTCGAGAGTAGGAAAAGGGAGAGAAGGAAACATAGTGGGTGAATATGGATTGGGGGAGAGAAATGAAAGAGGAAGCCGTCTGGTAGAATTTTGCACAGAGCATAACTTCATCATAGCTAACACTTGGTTCAAGAATCATAAAAGAAGGTTGTATACCTGGAAGAATCCTGGAGATACTAAAAGGTATCAGATAGATTATATAATGGTAAGACAGAGATTTAGGAACCAGGTTTTAAATTTTAAGACATTTCCAGGGGCAGATGTGGACTCTGACCACAATCTATTGGTTATGAACTGTAGATTAAAACTGAAGAAACTGCAAAAAGGTGGGAATTTAAGGAGATGGGACCTGGGTAAACTGAAAGAACCAGAGGTTGCACAGAGTTTCAGGGAGAGCATAAGGGAACAATTGACAGCAGTGGGGGAAAGAAGTACAGTAGAAGAAGAATGGGTAGCTCTGAGGGATGAAGTAGTGAAGGCAGCAGAGGATCAAGTAGGTAAAAAGACGAGGGCTAGTAGAAATCCTTGGATAACAGAAGAAATATTGAATTTAATTCATGAAAGGAGAAAATATAAAAAGGCAGTAAATGAAGCAGGCAAAAGGGAATACAAACATCTAAAAAATGAGATCGACAGGAAAATGGCTAAGCAGGGATGGCTAGAGGACAAATGTAAGGATGTTGAGGCTTATCTCACTAGAGGTAAGATAGATACAGCCTACAGGAAAATTAAAGAGACCTTTGGAGAAAAGAGAACCACTTGTATGAATATCAAGAGCTCAGATGGAAACCCAGTTCTAAGTAAAGAAGGGAAAGCAGAAAGGTGGAAGGAGTATATAGAGGGTCTATACAGGGGCGATGTACTTGAGGACAATATTATGGAAATGGAAGAGGATGTAGATGAAGATGAAATGGGATATACGATATTGCGTGAAGAGTTTGACGGAGCACTGAAAGACCTGAGTCGAAACAAGGTCCCTGGAGTAGACAACATTCCATTGGAACTACTGACGGCCTTGGGAGAGCCAGTCCTGACAAAATTCTACCATCTGGTGAGCAAGATGAATGAGACAGGCGAAGTACCCACAGACTTCAAGAAGAATATAATAATTCCAATCCCAAAGAAAGCATGTGTTGACAGATGTGAAAATTACCGAACTATCAGTTTAATAAGTCACGGCTGCAAAATACTAATGTGAATTCTTTACAGACGAATGGAAAAACTGGTAGAAGCCGACCTCGGGGAAGATCAGTTTGGATTCCCCAGAAATGTTGGATCACGTGAGGCAATACTGACCCTACGACTTATCTTAGAAGGAAGATTAAGGAAAGGCAAACCTACATTTCTAGCATTTGTAGACTTAGATAAAGCTTTTGACAATGTTGACTGGGATACTCTCTTTCAAATTCTGAAGGTGGCAGGGGTAAAATACAGGGAGCGAAGGCTATTTACAATTTGTACAGAAAGTAGATGGCAGTTATAAGAGTAGAGTTGCATGAAAGGGAAGCAGCGGTTGGGAAGGGAGTAAGACAGGGTTGCAGCCTGTCCCCGATGTTATTCAATCAGTATATTGAGCAAGCAGTAAGGGAAACAAAAGAAAAATTCAGAGTAGCTGTTAAAGTCCTTGGAGAAGAAATAAAAACGTTGAGGTTCGCCGATGACATTGTAATTCTGACAGAGACAGCAAAGGACTTGGAAGAGCAGTTGAACGGAATGGATGGTGTCTTGAAGGGAGGATATAAGATGAACATCAACAAAAGCAAAATGAGGATAATGGAATGTAGTCGAATTAAGTCGGGTGATGCTGAGGGAATTAGAGTAGGAAATGAGACACTTAAAGTAGTAAAGGAGTTTTGCTATTTGGGGAGCAAAATAACTGATGATGGTCAAAGTAGAGAGGATATAAAATGTAGACTGGCAATGGCAAGGAAAGAGTTTCTGAAGAAGAGAAATTTGTTAACATCGAGTGTAGATTTAAGTCTCAGGAAGTCGTTTCTGAAAGTATTTGTATAGAGTGTAGCCATGTATGGAAGTGAAACATGGACAATAACCAGTTTGGACAAGAAGAGAATAGAAGCTTTCGAAATGTGGTGCTATAGAAGAATGCTGAAGATTAGATGGGTAGATAACATAACTAATGAGGAGGTATTGAATAGAATTGGGGAGAAGAGGAGTTTGTGGCACAACTTGACTAGAAGAAGGGCCCGGTTGGTAGGACATGTTCTGAGGCATCAAGGGATCACAAATTTAGCATTGGAGGGCAGCGTGGAGGGTAAAAATCGTAGAGGGAGACTAAGAGATGAATACACTAAGCAGATTCAGAAGGATGTAGGTTGCAGTAAGTACTGGGAGATGAAGAGGCTTGCACAGGATAGATCAGCATGGAGAGCTGCATCAAACCAGTCTCAGGACTGAAGACAACAACAACAACAACATATTAAGCTATTGGTGTCTGTGTAGCACAGTGTCACATTATTTGTTAAAAACTTGTTTATTATTTATCGATAATGAAAGTCTATAAGAAAGCGTCAGCTACTGGGGTGGTATCAGTTAGTGCGGTTAACTACATTCCTTCTGAAATATATTGTTATTTAGTTTTGTCATTAAAATAAGAATTATAGAGAGACAGAGAAAATTGTGTTGTAGAAATCAGACATGAAATTCACTGATTATGAAGGTGAGACAGATGTAGAAATATTATATGTAATAGTATTCAGAATTATTCGCCAGCAACGCCAACAAGTGGTGGCTAAAGGATTCCCCGGGGATTCTTATTTTGTGTGAATCAGAAAGTGGTTGGGGGATTGCATTTCCCGTGGAATTTCTTACTTGGCATATAACGCCATCAGTTTCCACGTGTTTGAGAGGAAAGCTGTGAGTCCTCTTAGTTCCAAGAAACATAACTTCGAAAGCATGTGTGCCCTCACGCTATTCCCACCTCAGAAACTTCTCAGTGGAGGCATGCTTCATTACATTTTATGTTACGGATAATTAATCATAGCGAACTTGATAAAACTAAGTATTTGTTTGTATTGTACGCAAACCACATGAAATTCAGCACCCAGACTTTAAAAAAAGAATTTCAGAGACAGTAATGAAGTACTATTCGTATTGACATCAACAATATCATGAAAAGAAAGATATACTAATTGTACACTGAAAAAAAACAAATAAATTATGTTGTTCTATTCCTGGTTAACGTCGGTCAACGTGTCAGTTGACCATAATTTACGATGGTGAGTACTTCTAAATTTAGTAGCATAATGCGGGTAATCTTGACAGTTTCTCTCTGGAAGCAAAACCGTAGTACAGTTAACAATTAACTGCCTTCTGCCGAAATACTATTGAGTACATTGTATCAAGGTAAACCCTATATTATACCACGTTGTTGTTATTAAGGATTTTAAATACACAGAGTAACGAAGGCGAAATCTGCTGCGTTCTTAGATCGTGTCATACTTCTTCTACACGATCGATGTTTCGAGCCCTCTGCTGGGACCTTTTTCAGGATATTGTGGTTTCCACGGTTGACTGAACACTGCAAAAGGACGGTGTCCTGTTTTCTTATAAAGGGTGGTTTTTACCGAACTTATGCTGGGGAAATGAGATTATTGGGTAAAATTGCTGTGACTACCGTTGGTGGGACATCGACGTTGGATGGTAAGTAAAAAAAGTTGGGTACTGGCTAAAATTCTTGTGGCTACCGTTGGGGGGAATCATTTCGTTGGGCAGAAACAAGTTTGTCCCGAACTTACGCGGCAGAAGAGTTATTGGTTAAAATCTTCCTGCTGCTGTTGGTGGGCCACCATCATTGGACAGACGCGAAAGGGCAGAACAAGAGAGGGGGAATGTTTATTAAAATGTTATTATCAGCAGAGGTGGCTTCCCGGACGTTGTTTGTATTCCTCGCACGCCGCGACTGCGCATTCACTTCCTTGATGGCAGGAAGCTACGAAACCAGAAGCCTATAGCTGTCCTCTCAACTGAAGTTACATTCATTCTTGGAAATTTCAATAGGTTGTGGACTTTTCTTCTGTAAATGTTGGTTTTCTTAGCCAACACACGTACTTCATTGAAATCAATATCAAGGCCACAGTTCCCGTGATGTTCCGCTGTCGCAAATTTCACACTTTGCAACAGACACGTGTGGAGCTCGTGTTCCTAAATACGTTCTTTAACATTCCTTCTGTTTCGCGTGTACTGTATACAGTTTGCCGAGTCCACACGTCATTTCATAGACGCCCACAATGTGCAGGTAACCAGAGGCATACGTTATATGTCGGAAAATATTTTATTTTGACTGAAATAGATGTTTATGTACCATTTTACATAGAATTCTGCTTATACGGTGAGTGATCCCTGAAACAAATGGTAGCTTAAGGATACAGGGTACTTTTCCGGCTCAATGTTATGTAAAAATGAAAACCTATTTCTTTCAGGCACTGTTTATAATGTATGTGTTTTACAGTTTTTTTGTTAATACCAGGTAATGCAGCACGCGTTCTAGACAAATTAGAAGTATGTTGAATATTTCTGAGCGTGCTTAGGGTTATTAAAAAAACATTCTTAGGTAACCTTTCCCATATGCAACGGTTGAAACTTTCATTTATATTCTGAGTGCCCCATGAAGACATTTACTAAGCAAAACATGGTCACTCTGGTCTCTAAAAATTGGTTTTATTTCATTCATAACAGGCTCAGGTAGAGAATGCTTATAATGGTATACTTGATCACTTTCTTTTGCTTTTTGGTAACCACACCAAGTATCTGCTCCTGTAGGGAACAGTCTGTGAACAAAGTGGTCATCTGTGGACAACGTATGAAAGTAGGTGGCCCATACAGCTTTTCTTATTTCTCTAACATCATTCAGACTTACAGTTCGTCTATTGGCCAGTCCATAATAACTCTGAAGAAGGTCTGTTTCAGTTTCTGTCAATCTGCCTCATCCAGACAGAGATTTTCCATAACATAGCAACTTTCTTTTCATTTCTCTTCGTAGCTTCCTCAATCTAGCACCCATCCTCTTTTGCACATGTCCACAACACTCCAGTTTTGTTACCAAGGTATCACGTTACACATAGAACACATTAATTTTATTGAAAGCTTTAGAGTCCCCATCGCCTAGGTAGTTGGTATATCTAACGTTATAAACGGGCACCGACCTCTGTAATATTTTTAGAGCTCCATCACACTCCATACCTCCACTGTAACCCTCATAATTCTAAGAACACTGATGTTCAATATGTCCTTCAGTGTTACCATGGCAGGTGTGGCAGTACTTAGATAAGCACTCAACATCAACAACTTCTCCATCCTCCAGAAAAGTAGCACTTACGATGTCCTCGACGTTGCCATGTCTCATGAAGTGCAACAGAAATGTCCCTGGTTCCATTAATATTTACAGTTTCTTCTACTGCACGTTTCATAGATGCTTTAGACACAACCGTCAAGGTACCTAAAAGTATTTTTATGCACTTGCTGAACCTACTCGGAGGAGGAGGAAGGTTCATCAAACCACAAAACGTTTGAGCAGCCTTTTTTCATTTTCCTATTGCACTAACTTCAAATTCACATCACATGAATTATTGCACAATGTTCGAAGTCATTTTCGAGATAGATTTTTTTGCAGGATCTACACAGAACAACTAATTTTGACGCTAAGCCCTTCCTGCTACTTTGTTGTTCAGTTATTTGCAGACAGCCTACACCATCACATTGTTTACATTTTGCCACTTCCTTTATCGAAGAAGATAAGATGACCAAATCACAACAACAAACCCAATACAAACAGGGTCATTGTTAACACAAAAATTTGAATCACCAGGAGGCGTGCCTTGTAGGAGTTTCTTCCATGAAGAACTGATACAAAAGTTACTTTCAACAGCGTGTCTTGCTTTGTTTGTGAAATGTTTACCACGGAATTTTCTTTTACTGAATTTCTTGATGCATGGCATAGTTCGTTTTTATTGCACGTTAAAGGATATGTACTTCCACAAATTTATGTCGTACTTGGGCAACAAACATTCAGTATCACGTGAACAAACAGCTTCAGCAAAACAAAAGTAAATACTAGCAAAGATAATCATTTACAGACACTAGAAACCTACACTGTTACCAAAATATACAGTGCATCGTAAGTATAATTGCTGGAAACAGAAATTTCACAATTCTTTTCGAGATAATACTGGTTTCTGTAGCAGAAATAAAGAGGGCGTGGCATACATGACCGTAACTTTAAAATTTGGTATATATAGATCATTTTTCATTTTAAACTTTATAATGTATATATCAACGTAATCAGGAAAGACTATAGAATTTTAAAAAGTCACAAAAAATTTCGATTTTTTCCACTATTTATGAGTAAGGCTATTCTTCATCATTCCTATTATCGTTATTAGTATTTCGTTCAAAAGCCCTGTTATGAACAAACTATCATGACCTTTGGCTTTCATTGTCTTCTTCAAGAAATCGAACTCCGATTCCAAGTTGTTGTTGTTCCTGATGCGGAAGAAATGTGAAGACAAAATTTTGAGTACTGCTTGCTTCAAGGCTGAGCGGTGGTGGGAACTGACTTCGAAATACCCATGTGTGTTTGTAGGCTTTCTGTAAACTCTGTGTCCTGGAGTGTAGTCAGATCTACTATATACCAACACATATAAGAACAGACGAAAAACCCCATCCTCAATCTCCAAGGTTAAGTTGATTTCTGGTGAATCTCATTTAAGAAAATGTCGGTCCCGTGAAACTCTCCTTTGTTATGTGGCCAAACAACAAATGAGTCATCCACACATCGCAGCTGAGCAGAAGGCTTTGTGGAGCAGTACTCAAAGCCTCTGGTTTAAAATGTTCCATAAAAGTGTCAGCTGCTACTAGCGAGCCCATAGCATCAATGTCAGACAGTAAAATTCTTCTCTATATGTAAAATAGCTCGATCAGTGACGTAATTCAATTATGGTCACAAACATCTGGAGCAACTTGCACAGTTGTGACCTCCATGGTATCTAATATTGGGATGTTAGTAAATAAAGATTTCACATCGAAGCTTAATGTCATGTCACTTCTGGATATCTTCACCGATGTATAATTTCTTAAAGTGTTTCCAATCTTTGAGAAAAGTATTTGTTTTCAACGAGATGTCTCAGTTTTCCTATATTAATGACTTTCTAAAAAGTTAGTTGGCGAGCTAATCCCATTTACTATTGGTCTCAAAGAACATGATTCATTGTGTATCTTGGGTAGGCCTTGCACTCTCTCTGAGACAGTTACCTGGGGTGTTAGGCTCTTGAAAGTGGAGCTATCATTTCTGTAGTCTGATAACAGAGTTTCCATTTCACAAACTATTCTGATCGTCGGATCATTTTGCGGTACACAGGACAGCTAACAGGTGTCCCATCTTCTTGTGCTATTCCATTGCTACCGTAACATCATCAATAGCATCTCCTTATCTGCGTTATTCACTACCATAGCACCATAGGCTGCACAGTAGACTCGCAACAAAGCCAAAACCGTTTAGCAGTGAAAAAGATAGACTTCCAGCAGATTATTGTAATTCCAAGATTATTTTGGTATAGGATCAGGTTGCAAATAATATATTTCTTGTAGGGTAACAGACTGTCGTGTGACGAGGAGAATTACTTTTTAATTTCGTGAAGGCGCATTTAAAATATTTTTTTAAAAGAATAAACCACCATTTGACTGTGCATTACTATATTTATCTTTTGTACTATCCAGGTCTCGGCTTTTATGCCGTTGTCAAGCACTGTGCTAAAATTTGTTAGAACAATATTAAGTCATGCCTGTTAAAGTAGTCCAAAACAGGTCTTGGCAAAAAACGCCGAAATCTGGATAGATCAAAAGATAAATATAATAATACACAGTCAAATGGCGGTTTATTCTTTCAAAAATTGTTGTCTGAGCCGTCCGCTGTGGCCGAGCGGTTCTAGGCGCTTCAGTCCGGAACCGCGCTGCTGCTACGGTCGCTGGTTCGAATCCTGCCTCGGGGATGGAGCATACAGTTAGTAGATAATCAAGCAGCAACACGTCATCCTCTATTTTCCAAACTACTGTGGGCACAACTTTGTTAGCAAATACCATTGTTTATGAACATATGAAAAGGAACAGGAGATGAAGATATCCTCATAATAATGATTCTCCTTCCATCTCAGGTGGAACATTATTTACCCACGTTTCCTCTCCTGTGGCCATTCAGAACAGGAACTGAGAAGCCTATGTCTGATAGTGAAATAAGTGCTGGAGAAACATTGGAGTGTGTTTTCCTCTTCTGAGAGTTACCACGGCACCCAGTAAAAACATATTCCGGTAGTCCAACATATAGTGTACCATATCAATTACACTTTCAAGGCATACGTTGAGTTTGAGCTCTGCTTCCCACACATGAATGCAATGGTCGCTTGAATTATCCCGTCGACACTGGTGATAAAGGCATAAGAGCTGAACGTCCACAGCTGACATGACCTTCGCTCATATGACACTTTTGATCTACCTTTAACATATTCTTGGCATCAAAGGCACCCCTGTTTTCTTGACATTTCACTTGCAACGAAAGTTTTAAGATCCTGGGGTTAAATTGCATCTGGGTACGTTCTTTATAAACATAAAAACTATAGAACATTTCGCATTTCAGTCATCATCTATGAATCCGTCAACGACTCTATCTTAAATCTGTATTTCGAAACGCTTAAACTACCTCCATTAACAGGTGGTGTTTAAAATCTTTAATCGTATCCTGTAACAGCACATGGAATCTATTACACAAGGAATATTAGTACATCATTCAAACCACTTATTAGGAAAGTTATTCAACCACGATTAGATGGACAAAAAATTAATAAATGCCTATTCCACCTCAGTGGTTGAAGGACACTATTTATCCTTGGGAACAGATGCTATGCCTCATATACTTACTTCTGAGAATAGGCTACGATAAGCTTTTTCTCCATTACATTGTGGTAACAACATCTGTGAGAAAAATTACTTTAATAGCAAGTTATAGAAAACGGAAAATTGCTTATCGCCATGAACGTTTCATTTCTAATTATTCTGGTGATTGTTTATTTCAACTGTGTTCCATTACTGTACACAAACATTACAGGTAAAAACAAGTAGGAGGTGTAATCAGCCATTAAATAACTGAATACTAAAGATTCACATTATTGTAATGAAACAAGAAGCAGGCCTTCGAAACATCAATACAGAATACGTCAGTGGTGTATACACAAAAAATTGAGCACGCTTACCGCATAGCTTGGGGTTCAAATACATTGTAAAAGTAAAACAAAAGAAAAACGTCTTTCTTGTAACTTTAAATGGTACAGTATTGTGGTAGATAACGTCTGATGCATGGTCACTGTACATTTCATTTGTTCGCTACTTTTACAATCGCTTTGGTCTTTAATGCTTGCTTTATTTGTGACAGAATGGCAGTGGTTATTGGATATGTGTTTAACTAAGTCGATATAGTGACTGGTTTCCAATGTATGTAATGTAATGTAGCCGGCCGCTGTGGCTTCAGTCCGGAACCGCGCTGCTGCTACGGTCGCAGATTCGAATCCTGCCCCGGGTATGGATGTGTGTGATGTCCTTAGGTTAGTTAGGTTTAATTAGTTCTAAGTCTAGGGGACTGTTGATCTCAGATGTTAAGTCCCATAGTGCTTAGAGCCATTTGAACCATTTCGTTGTCTGACTATGGCTCAATGCCATCGATAAAGCCTTTAAAATAAGTGCTGCACAGGTCATGACAGACTTTATCTTACCTCATTATGGACGTTGAACCAGTGATTGTAGTTTAAATATCGGCTGTTGTATAGTGATAATGCGGCAAGTCGTTTTATAATGCTCGTTAGAAAAACTGTGTTCTTACATTAACTGCCTTGAAATTTAAAGACTCTTTTTAGAGAGCATACGTATGACCAAAATAAGAGATCTTTCGGTACACATTTGGACAGAGAAAAACATTCTGCACGAAACATAGAGAATAATACGAACGTGCTGCATAGAGCGCCAAAGGAGCAAGGAAATGGAGATTTGTATACACAGAAAACGGCAACCGGAACTGCTGATGAATGAACACAATGAGTTTAACCTGAATGCTTATTCTGATGTATTCAGAAACCCACTAGTTCGAGCAGCGTCGAGCGCCCCAGCAGCTTGGCGTGCTGTCGTGTGCGCCGACCGCCGGCGACACGGAGCCAGGTCCTTCCTTCGCAAGTAGCGCCTCAAGAAAACAAGAATGTCACGCAGAGGCGACACCATTGAGATCCCAGTCCGGATGTATTATCGAATACCGACTTTTTAAAAAGTAGTCATTGTTTCATTTAATTACCTTACAACTTACGGTAACGGTTTAATTGCTTTATCATGCTGGAAGATTTCGTTTTACAGATGTGATTTTATTCTTAAATTTTTTATACTGTATAATTTGACTTTGATACTTACATCAGAATATTTCTGGTATGTACGGCTGTTAATAAGGTACATAATTTTTATTTTTCTCATGTAGCACCACGCCTTTTATAGATTAAGCGTCAGCAAGTTTAACTTAGTTGGATACACCTTGTTTTTATTTGTAACACATTTAAAGATGGCACTAGCCGAAACCGGAAACAGTGAAGTGTAAAAGTTTGTGTGATCAAGACTGATTTGTAAAATGAAGCATCTGAGATGTGGTGTTACAGAAGAATGTTTAAAATTAGGTGGACTGATAAAGTAAGGAATGAGGAGGTTCTGCGCAGACTCGAAGAGGAAAGGAATGTATGAAAAAACTCACAAGAAGAAGGGATGGGATGATAGCACATCTCTTAAAACATAAAAGAATAACTTCCATGGTATTAGAGGGAACATAGATGGCAAAAACTGTAGAGGAAGACGGAGACTGGAACACATCCAGCAAGTAACTGAGGACTTAGGTTGCAAGTGCTGTTCTGAGATGTTGAGGATGGCACAGGAGAGGAATTCAGAAGAGTGATGAAGTGGAAAAAAAATCTAACAGTCATATTATCAATACAAAGCGTTCACTAAAGTTAAAATTGTGACAACATTTAGATAGTTTTTGTGCAGCAATGTATGTCACCGTGTGTTATTCACATTCTATACGCAGACCGTAGGCTTCATCTCTCCTTGTGGGTGCCCCATCATTGAGCTGGGCAAAGTTTTACTCATGCCTCAGAAATGGGACAAGACAGCCTTGTGACCGTTACGCTTATGCCTATGTAAAGTACTGAAATTCCTTAAGTTTCTTAAGTAGAAATAATGAGCTCGTAAGTCGAAGTTGATAACCAAGGAAACTTTGAAATTCGGAGTTAAATACGCACGTAAAGAGTAATCAACTTAAAAAGTAAACCAGAATGTTACAAGAGTAAAGTGCTGCCTACGTATACTGGCTTGAGTGATTACAGCAGAGTATAGGGAATCGAACAAACCTGAAACAAGTTATATGGAAAGCTGTGGAAGCGCTGAAAAACAGAGAAATTGAATGTTTTGTCATTGAAATAAACGTTTTCTTTACACATGTATATCATTTAACAGTCTGTCGTATTTCTAATACGTTCAACCATATTTGTTTTTGTTCCCTCTGATTCTCTTGTGTCCACCGAAGTGAAGGTAATTGTTTTCTCATGTGCATTCTGTTGTAAGCCTCACATGAATAAATAATGAAGAAATGTCGAAATGTTGTAAATCAGCAAATTTTCCACAGTAGATCCCGAATAGTCATTGAATGTCATTCTGCTCATAATATTAGAGAAAGACGTATGATCGTCAAGAGAGCGACTGTTTCATTAACTGTACAGGCAAACACCAGCTGTAACATAGAAGAAAATGTTTAATAGTATATAGACGAATTTAAAAGCTAGATCTGTATATGTTTCATTGAAACGAGAACCAGATATAATCGTTCATTGATGAAGGGTTGGACATCGATCCTTAGCTGCAATACATGTGACAGCCGTTCATCGCCAATGAAGGAAACAAGGAGAACAATAGACGACTCTGAACTATGAATAAAACTTTCGTAATAGAATGGGCATTACATCTAGTCAGATGTGGCAATAATGATAGAGATGAAATTCGATACTATTAATGTTAAGAAGAAATTGACTATTATTTCTGGAATCATTGGTGGAATTTTTTCTGCTTTGTAGATCTACGAGTATCCGGTACGTGAAAAGCTACCTGAATTTATTAAAAGATTTCATAGCGAAATTGTAAGTTGCGAAACTGATATTCACTCACTTTTAAAAGGCAGCAGAGAATGAATACGTCAGTCTGTTAAAAACAGTGTGCTAGTCAAATATCTGTCATTGAAACATACAGGCGTGTACCAGTTTCACAGAAATAATACGTACATCATACAATGCCATATGGAATATACAAATTAATAGCGCGATTGAATAAATAATGGCAGTCAATCAAATTTGTTCAGTGATTGGTCACAGTACATAGTTATTACTCTTTTTTAGTGTGGTTGTTTGGCTTAATGTAAATTTTATTTGAAGGCTGGGAGAATTTTTTGATACTAATTTCGGACACGGTAATTCAAATCTAAATTTCACGTTTTGCAACTACGTACTTTCTCATCTAGATTAAAACTTTTTATTTTAGAGAAACAACATACCACTCACGATAGCGATATGACAATAGGCACGATAGATTCAATATGAAAACCTCAAAAATAGATGAAAATATTGACTTGAATTATGTAAGAAGAGAATAGCTTGGAAAATGTTTAAGATTTATCTCAGCTGTGAAATAGCCTGCGGTACATGTAACACAACGACAACGAGCATGAACATTGATCATCTGACTACAATTAAAAACCACACTTAAGAAGAAGATACTGCTGTCGGAAAATAAATTTAGAATCTGATACAAACAAGGAGACGAGAATGTCTCAGTACTGGAGAAGCCTTGCGATAAAGCATTTAAAATGTGAAAGGTGTATGGTAAGATAAAGAAATTAGAAAACATAACTAGACTTGCTGTATTCACTTTCAAAATAGTCACGGTTTGTTAAGCGGAAGAAAAGCGGCAACTGAAGTTTCTTGAGGTTTCAGATATGCTCTTCGTCATTTGTTTAAGTCGAGGTAACAAAAGTAAGTCTGCAGACGGTAGATTCGGTTAGTACAGAGGATGATTAGGAATAATTAAGCCGGGTTTTCCTGGAGCAGGAATTTTGCGCCTTACAGTACGTAATGCGACAGGCCTAGTTCGTTGTTCCCGTAACGGTGACAAAACGTTGAAGGTGTTTACCGGCAGGCCGCAATCCGTTGTACTCCAATGCTTTACGGACCAACTGTGTCTGGACGAGACTAACGCGCTACACGCTGAATTCTGCTGAAGCAGTTGTTTTTAAGTGGCTACCAAGTGTGCTAAAAAGCTACAAGTCCGTCAGCGAGGACGAAGATAAACCGTTAATGAATCCAGGGTCAAAATAATTTACTGACTGTTTTTCTGCACATCACATAAACCTGGAGCAATTAAATCTCCTCTTCATCGTCCATTATATGCTTAGTTTCTTTTCCTTTTCTCCCACACTAGGCATCCGTGCTGTACAGTACACTAGCACGTCGTTTAAAGTAGCAACTCTTTACCCAGACAGTACGTGTGGATTGAGTAGTTAATGTGCAGGGCGTTTTATTTTCTGCGAAAACAGAAATGCGCAACGTATTTAAGTTCTCTCTTTTAATTCCCTGCAACATCTCTTACTGTTTAAAATGGATTTTCTGGCCCCATAAGGACCAGTTTGATAACTGTGTTGTACTGTCTCGGATATAGCATAATAAAAACGTCTGTAGTATAAATTTGAGTTTCTGCAACTTTCAAATGCACTCTTACATAATGCCACTGAGACACCCGCTAATTCTTGTACATGATGTGAAATTGCCTACAGAACTGAATAGTTGTATACATATAATAAAATGGCGTCCAGCTATGTTTATCTTCTTATCAAAATCGTCTAGTGGTGCTGCCTGCGGAATGATTGCTTTCTGTACATAGGTCTAGGTTTTTATCTGTTCGGCACTCATAGATAAATAAATCACGTTTTGTGTTGCTGTTTCATTAACAGCGTTTTTAGCTCTCTTGACCTCGCCCATGACAGAACAACATTACAGTAGTGTCAACTTCCGTCGGTTGACAGTAATGTAGGGCACATCGGATTCGTTATACCTTATTCACTGTGCTTCCGAAAACGTACTGGTCCTTCACGAAAGCACTAGGCGATGGGGCTTAGAGGGTAGACTTTAACATTTGAGACTGTAAGATAATTACAAATTTTTTATACACATTTTTATTCTATTAGAGTTGTCTTTTTGAGTAATTATTCGTATATTCTTAGTCATGCAATTTTAATACAATGTTAAATAAAACGAAACTCTGTTGCAATTACCTGACATTTTCAAGCAGGAGGGCGATCTCTATGAAGGGCGTTCAACAAGTAATGCATGCCTTCTTTTCTGAAAGCAGATTGGTTTCATTCAGGATTCAAATACACCTTATTATCACCCAGCCTTTTGGCTACTTAATCCTATTTTTCAAAATAAACTCCGTTCAATGCGACGGCCTTACGCCTCCTTACTGGGACGGCCTGTATGCCCGCATTGTACCACACTACTGGTCGATGTCGGAGCCAACATCTTGCTTCATCAATAACCTCCCCACGGACTGCTTGGCGTGGAGTGCGTCCTTCGTTGATCCAAACAGGTGGAAGCCGAAACGTGCGAGATGCGGGCTGTGGAGTGGATGAGGAAGAACAATCCAATGAAGTTTTGTGCGCTCTTCTCTGGTGCGCATACTTGTTTGATGACTAATTGTGTTACTAGGTGTTTGGTTGTGATCTGTAGATCGCCTCGAATGAGAGTGTCCGCACGCTCAGGCATTGCAGGAGTCACAGCTGTGTGCGGCTGGTCGGCACGCGAGAGATCAGACAGGTCTGCACGATCTTGTTACGATGGTGACAGACGTCTCCCACAACCACTCACCGTCCTTTTGTTCACTGCCAGGTCAACGTAGACATTCTGCAAGCCCCTATGAATATCTACAATGCTCTTGTTTCCAACAAAAGAAACTGAATGACAGCTCCCTTACAGATGCAATTTTGCACATTGCAGCTTCATGAAACTATAGGGGCTGCAGCGGGGATATTCTACAACGTCCCACAACAAATTCTGCATTATTGCAACCGGAACTGGCCGTGAAAAAAAATGTTGCATTACTTATTGAACGCCCTTCGTATATTGATGTAAAAAGACTTACAGAATAGTTTTATTGTCCAAATCGCTGTTGATACATATCCTTATTATTAGTTCCAGCAAAGTTGCATTGCCAACTTCAGAATATCGGATAAGTTAATATAAAGCCCCTAAGTGAGGCACATTGCGTCTGGACGCTGGAAACATGGGGGTAAAATGATAGAAAAGACACTATCACGCAACACTAACTACACTAAAATAAAGGGCATAACTGTATCAACAAGGCACAGACGTGTCAAATACATCAGAAAGAGCATATACACTGTAGTCAGAATGCACACACATCTGACAACAGTGGATGTGCTCTTTCTAAAGGTGCTCTCGTTTATGGAGTGAAGGTAGTAATAAAGCTAAAAAAAACACGAGATGTGAAGGTTTATCTGTGCACCAATACAGAGAAGTTTGATAATTCTTCCGATCTTAAGGATTCTTTATTACGGATTGTAATATGAAAGCCATCACAGTCAAACAGATTCTTTCAGCTCGCCATACAATGTACTGGAGCTAATGAGAATCTCGAACTGTAGCAGTGCCCTACATGTTGATAATTTTACCTTCCGAAACGACAACCACAACGGAAGAGTGCACAGATATTATACTGCTCGCTCACGTCGGCTTTTAAAAAGCGCATATTGATGAGTCCCAGCCACTGGGAGCGGTTATTAACGTAATAATCCAGCAAGGGTGGAGAGCGTCCGTACACAGTTTTCATTGAAATGCACTTGGGTGAACGAGGATGGAACCGTTGGTAAATAGCAATGCTTTGAAAAGTCTTTACTCTCCAGGTAACTCTGGCAATGGAGACTTGCAGCACTCTTTTTAGAAAGAGAGATGATTGTAATGATGAGGAAGGCACGAATGTTTCTGGAATGCAGCGATCTTCGGACTTTCTTGCGGAGCAGAGACACAACTGCCGAACTAATATTGAAACGCCCCCTTAGAAAAATTATACATGACTGTGCTTAAACTGACACACAGTATTTTTAGCGCAACGCAATCTGACTTTGAAAAATCCCTACAAAAGAATGGCCCTGACTAACATTAACCTATACCTTTCACAAATCACTTACCTCACCAAAAATCTTCGTTACTCGAACTACTGCAATATAGCGGGTGCCACTACTGCCAGCTAAATAAAAGTTTCAAAGTACTGAAGGCACGAACTACTGATAGGCATAGTTAGCAAATGAAAGATTTTGATAGAGAACAAACAATGTATTTACCTTAATAGTGTTCAAAAGTCATAATATATATAGCAGTTCATGACATCCAGTCTTACAAATTTCAAAACTCCGCCATTTCTCTCCCCACATCCACCACTGCTGGCGGCTCACCTCCAACTGCGCAACGCTACGCGCTGTTAACAGCCAACTGCCCAACACTACAATGGCTAACAACAATGAAAACCAGCCACAGACTGCACACAGCATAGCCAGTGATTTTCATACAGAGCGCTACGTGGCGTTACCAATATAAAAACCTAAACAGCCTACTTACATAGCCCCCATGCTCCCCACAAAAAGTTTACAAATTGTCTTGGGCGCTGGCCAATACATATTTGTTAAAATTTTTTTACAATTACAATAACAAAGAAATCAAATGCACACACTTATTGATACAATGTTGGTCAAAAGATAAAATTTTCTCACCGTCCATAAAGACAGTCGTAATCGTTCATCACAGTAAAATTGCACTGTTTTTCTCAAAGTCTGAGCAGTAAAAGAAAATGCACGCGGAAGTAGTGGATTTCCATGCAGTCTTGAAGAAGTAGTGTTGTCCTTCCAACAGAAAGACAGTGCTGACTCTTGACATGCAGACAGGTAATGGGCCACAATAGAGCAAACCCACCGCAGAGTCAGTCGAAGTTTTGAAGAATATTGGTAGGTAGGTCATCACAGAGTAGACCCACTGTAGTCCTGGTAGAGATTACGATATTGGTGGGCCACCAGAGGCGCAGACCCACTGCAGTCCTTGTATAAATAATGGTATTGGTGGGCCATCGAAGGTGCAGACCCTCTGTAGTCCTTGTAGAGACGGCCAGCAGCCATCTGTTGCGACTGTACAGGTGCACAATCACCATCGAAGAGTCTTGTGGAGAATATAGCAAGTCCATAAACCACCACTTGTGCACTCACAAAGTTTTTGGAATTGTCCTTAGAACCAGCAATGCTGTTATCCAGTCCCTTGCTGAATTATCAACACACGTGCAAGCACTAACAGTCTTTATAAAATGAATAACATATTATTAATGCAAATTATATTTGAGGATAACAGTATTCCTCATCATAGTGAATGTACCTTAGTACTAGAAAAATTCTACAACATAAATCGTATTAGCTAAACACATAAAGACAGGAAAAACACAAATACACAAGAGTACACAAACACATAGCAGAATAATACAAAAGGAATGACAGGGTTCATTTTCAGTGTAACATTTCGTACTGCAGTCCAACCCAAAACTTCATTCCATAGATCTTTCCTCTTATTTCAACATTTGTTTCCACGAAAAAAATCCTATCCAAGCATGCTTGCTGTATTTATATGTTCACATATTTCTTACCTCATTATTTATTTTCCATTATCTTACGTCATCATTTATTTCCAAGAAAATCCTACCTAAACTTGTTGTCTCTAAACCCTACTTTTTTGTTCATATCCTCTTTCAAAATTCTTTTTTGGCCAACCCATTTTCTTATAGCTTCTCAATGCATTTCTTCCAATTCATCACAACCCTTTCTCTCATATAGCCTACCCCATCTTAAGCTAACTTAAATCTATTGAGCTCAGATGCTAAACTAAGGGACGAGGCAATGCAGCAGCACAAAACAATTAACGGAAACAGCAATGACAAAAAAATGCAAATTGGCAAAGCAAGTAGCAATATTACAACTAATATAAGGCAATGAGCAGCAAACAAGAAAAATAAATCAGTAGCAAACTGTCGTAGCAGAGTAACACAAATTAAAATTCAGTAGCACTATGCCTGGCAAACAGCAGCAGCAAATGCAATAACTTGTATCTAAACATGACAAAGCTCAAGAAGAAAAAATATTACAGTAAAAATGGCCATGTTTAATACCTGTGTCACATCTTAACACTAGTGTGATGCATCACGGTAACTTACTCTACCAAAAAAATTACGAAGCAGTTGAAAAGAAAATTATGTATGCAGTTAATGTTATTAATCCCTTCTTATTGTTCTTTCCATTCCAAGTGCTCCTTTACCAAAGAATGTGGATCATAAAATTATTATTTAATAGATCTGTTGGCAGAAAGTGTTCATATTAGCAAATGCATTTAATTTTATTTTATAAAACCAATGTTGCAACACAGCTGGAAACCAGATATCAAATGAAATAAGCAACTATGTACAAAGTAAAGCATAAAAATATCATTCAATAGTCATGTGGCATTTCATAAGTTAGTAGAAATTCTCTCAACTCTCGTAGAAAGACGCTTGTCATAATCAGATGTGCAGATGTAAGAATATTTCCCATCAGTTCATAAGCATTTCAGTAAGTAGCACAAAGTACGAGTAATCATATGTTTTCAAGTAATGAGCGTGTCATATTTGCGATGCTTTCTACAATGGAACGTCAATAGCGAGGTTAATAGTCTCTTTTTTTTTCTCCACCTGTGCCTCTGAAAGGCACACACTAATGGCTTTTTCCCAGGCGACTATCGTTCAGCTGGGTGTCCATCACGCATTACGTGAAGGTCACTTAACTTTCCTACCGAAATATTTACGACAGCAGTTTCCGCTACAGTGGCAGTCTCATATAAAAAATGTCACAGGTCAAGAATCTGCGTTACAAATGTGTAGAAACAAAACCCTATAAATACAACAGTGTCCAAAAAATTTTCAGTGGCATTGTGATACATTCACACATGTACACACATTTCATAATTCTGAAGTACGATTCTTGGTTTCCAACATCCTTTTCCACAAATCAGATTCCCTAACCACTACTCATTATTCCTGACCTTATTATACATATACATATTTGTCGACACTTCTTCAATATTTCATCATAAGAAATACGTAGCATAATCAAATTCCTCATATACGGTATCATCATCTTATTGATCATAAACATACCTCAACAGCATAATACATATCGTCGTCGTAATAATATCATAACATCTCAGTCAATTCTCAAAATCGTCGTAGCTTCCTCCAATAATTTCAAAATCTAAAAAAAATTCTCTGCTCATTTAAATAGTGTCATCTACCTCAAACGTACTTTAAAATCATGATCCCATACCAAATGCATCATTCAGAGCTCTCATAGTATCACAATGGTTCCGAAAAAAAAAATACAGACGAAATACAATTTCATAAGTGTGAAGTCATCCAACTGTGTAAATGCGTAAACATCTGTCACTGATGTAGTAAAAAAAAATTTTGTTTCTCTGTTAAATAATCAGATAGCTGTGTAATTCTGTGTTAGAGGAATATGGTACCGATGTGTAAAGTTGTATAAGCAAATACCATATTAGCTAGGGCTCCTCATGCTTTCCAAACACATGATACACAAAGTAGGCGTGTACCCCCCTGAGGATTAATGTAATTATACCCTCAGGTGTTACAGATTACAGCAATGGAATGAAATGTATCACGGAAAACCTTTGTATCATTGTACTTCAAATATCTTTAAAAATAAATGTTTTAAGTACAAAATTAATCACTCAAATACGTGTACTGTAGCGTTAAACTGTGCGTCTTGTTGTAAAATAATCTCTGTGGAAGTGTCGTAGCTATCGTCCTCGGAAAGCTAAGTTCTGCAGAAGTCAATGTACTTACCTCATGATAAACAAAAGTGAAATGCTTTGCGTATAGATATCTTAGTTATTAAGCTTATTGCCGTGATGAAGAAAGTACTGTGCTGTAACGTATTGTTGTGCTACAGAAAAGGCTGTCTCATTGTAGCTATACCACAAAAGTTACTACTAAAACATGTTTTACTTCCCAGAATAATTCAGAAAAACTGTGCAGATATAAAACAGAAACACCGCAAAAGCTACATTGTAAATTGTCACTCATTAGTAGCGTCGTGATAAAATCGTGTAGCTGTCACATAAACTAACCACTGTCATCTGGTATCTCACAGAAAGTACTTTAAATCCAGAATGTCTTTTCAAGTAAACCAAAATGTTGCATTAAAATCTCATTAGCAGTACTGGTAAATGTTCTAAGTATGTGAGCCTTATAGTCGTTACGTAATCGTGCAACTAACAAGCAAGAACACTGTGTCGTCTGTTCACAATAACAATGCATTCGTAATTTCTGTTTAGATAAGTTCTCTTAGTTCTTGACTGGATAGTGAACTTCAAAACATTGATGCATGTTAACAGATTATAAGTCTGACAGAGCATACTAGTAATGTAAAGTGAAAAAATTTATAGCAAAGACTAAGTTAAAAAACAGATTATCTCTCAATAAATGGTTTTACATGTGAAATGTGGTACAAGCCTTTACTCTTACTATTATACAGAGCTCCAGCTTCAACGGAATCATCGTGTGGTATATGGCGGTAAAGAATACTGGAATTTTTCTCAAGGTTAGCATCTATGTTATTTTTCTCTGAGCCAGCTGGCGCACGCGGCTGCCTGATGTGCGAGTCATTGTCTGTCTCTTTGTTGGCGCGCGTCATTATTAGGATTAGGAGACCTAACTTCTACAAATTCACCTTGTCGAGAGTGCCCTGCTCTGTTCGAATCCCGCCAGTTCTGATAAAATTCAGGTCTGTCGTTATGATTATATCGTCTGTCGTCATGTCGGTAGATTCCACAGTTTCTTTCTTGTCGGTCACGTGGTGGAGAATTTCTCCCTGAATCGTAACTGCGCGCTGAACTGTTGCGTCTGAAATTATTCTGTCACCCTTGATAATAATAGTTCTGGTTACCATATTGTCTGTTTCTATGATTGTCTCTGTCATATTCATTACTACGGAAATGCGAACTTCCTCTGTAACTATTACTCTGCCAGTGGTTGTCATACGGGTGGTGTCTGTTTTGGTCACGAATTGTGTTGTGAGAATAGCCTCGTCGTGTCCAGTTATTATTTCTTTCATCGCGGAATTGCGACGGATTTGACCTGTAATTATTGTGTTCCTGTTTTCGCGTTCCGCGATTGTCAGTGTCAATTTCTAATTCTTGTAAGAGTCCCTGAAAAGCTTCAATGTCGTCTTTGCAACGTCCTGCCAAAATAATATGTCGTAAATGTTCAAGTAATTTGATTAAGGAAATGTGGATGAGTTCTGAGGGGCTGTATGGGTTTGACAGGTATATTGATTCTTGTGCAACATGTCTTCAAAATATTTCACAAGACTGGAAAATTCAGATTGTTCGAAATGTTTCATCATTATGATGCTATGTTTTACTCGGTCTTGTGTAGCTTGAGACCAATATGCTGAGAGGAAGGCATGATAAAATTCTCCTTCACTGTGACAATCGTGAATGACCAATCGCATTCTTTCAGCTGGTTCATTCTCTAAGTAGCACCACATAAATTCTAATCTGTGCTCTAATGACCAGTTGGGAGGAAAACAATGAGAGAATTGATGGAGCCACGCTAGTGGATGAATGTCGTTGCCAGAATTCTTAAATGTTTTGAATTTACGTGTAGTAATGAACAGCTTATAGTCAAAATCATCGTGTCGGCGAGTAGCATATCGGTCATTGTTACGTCGTGTCGGCGGTTCCATCTCAAAATTCGGTGCACCTTACCAATTTCTTTCATAATTTCCAAAATGCCCTGTGTTATTATTTTGTGGCTTTTCCGTATTTCTAAGTCCCTCTTCCCGTGTTGGAGCGCGGGTGTCCTCTGAAATATGTAATTTTTGTATTACTTGTGCGAACTGATCTTGTACTTCCCGGATTTCTCTTTTGTGTTGCGTATTAATTTGATTCTGATTTTGTTTGAATTTCTTAATTTGTTCACACTCTTCTGTGTCAATGATGGCAACAGGTCTTGTGTCATTCAGATCATCATCTACCTTTGCAGATTAAGTTAGTGAACTGATCCGAAAGATCGGCTACTTTCTCCGATAGAGTACTTATTTCCTCAGTGTGTTTTTCTGAACCAAGTTTCAGAGTGTCCATTTGTGTTGAAATCGTATCTACTGTGTCCTTTAAGTTTTCCTGAGTTTTTGCAAGTAGCGTAACCATATCAGTAGATGCAACTGAGTCAACTTTAGCCCATAAGGTCTCATGATTTTCATGAACAATGTTTTGCAGTTCTTTTATGGCTGCTTCGTGATTCTGTAATGCATTTTCATGCTGCGAAAAAATAGGTGGAAAATGCTCACAAATTTGTGTTTTTTCGTCATTACAGACTTTTTGACATTTCGATTCAATGTTATGTAACTCAGTAGTTAAATCTTCACGTGTTTGTTCAAGTGTGGTGTCTAACTTTTGAAGCTTTTGCTGTGTTTGTCTCTGCTGTTGTTCCATTGTGTCTAACTTTTGAAGCTTTTGTCCCATTTGTTGCATTAATTGTAATAACAATGGAATTGTGTCTGAAACATGTTCCTCAGTGATATTCGGCAATGCTTTTGAACCGGCAATATTCGCATTTTGAAAAGCAGGAAATGTGTCTTGACTTATTTGAGAAAACAGCGAGGATGAAAAACCTGAATCTACAGTATTTGCAAGATTGTGTCCTGTCATTTCGGATTCCTGAGGCAAGCTGTTGCTGACCGATCGATCGATAATGCTTCCCTGTTCACAAATTGTTTCACTGCCTACACCATTATTTGCAGCCTGATCCATTTCCCTATGCACAATTACCAAATTACTACTTTGAACATTAGTTAATTCATTACACGGTGGCGCTAACACACTGCAGCTGCTAAATACTTGGTGCAAATCTACATGCATGCCACAACTGTTTTACTGTACAAGAATGAAAAACTACAACTACACAGGAAATTCTCTCTACAATTAAGCGCTAGCAATAAACAAAGGCTGCACTAAATGCACAAACTAGAAGAAAAAATCAGAAGATTCCAGTGAGGTATCCTGGCAGGGTCGCCATATGAAACGTCCCCTTAGAAAAATTATGCATCACTGTGCTTAAACTGACACACAGTATTTTTAGCGCAACGCAATCTGACTTTGAAAAATCCCTACAAAAGAATGGCCCTGACTAACATTAGCCTATACCTTTCACAAATCACTTACCTCACCAAAAATCTTCGTTACTCGAACTACTGCAATACAGCGAGCGCCACTACTCCCAGCTAAATAAAAGATTCAAGCTACTGAAGGCACTAACTACTGATAGGCATAGTTAGCAAATGAAAGATTTTGATAGAGAACAAACAATGTATTTACCTTAATAGTGTTCAAAAGTCATAATATATATAGCAGTTCATGACATCCAGTCTTACAAATTTCAAAACTCCACCATTTCTCTCCCCACATCCACCACTGCTGACGGCTCACCTCCAACTGCGCAACACTACGTGCTGTTAACAGTCAACTGCCCAACACTACAATGGCCAACAACAATGAAAACCAGCCACAGACTGCACACAGCATAGCCAGTGATTTTCATACAGAGCGCTACGTGGCGTTACCAATATAAAAACCTAAACAGCCTACTTACAATATATCGGCATGGCAGGAAGATGTTGGATTGTGGAAAGATGAAAACGAGTTGCGTTGCTAAATACAACGTTTTCTGTCATATACTTCATCGCTTGTAACGGATAATATGACGGCTACGGCAACTGGGGTGAACAGAAAAAGTTTTCTACTTTAAAAGCAAAAAAAATTTAAAAGGACATACGAAGATCGAAATTGACGTATGTATGCAGACTGTAGCGATGAATGAAAATTTGTACTGGGTCTCCCGCTCACTTGGCAGATGCCTAATCTGGAACGGACCAGGCCAAACCACTGAAATACAAGTGAACATGAACTGTACACACAGAAACAACTTTACCCCAGGTGGTAAACAATCCATGATGTCCAAGTGCGGCGAGGTGCGAACATCGATTCGGACTACTACCTTACGCGGATCAATGCAAAATTTTCCCTGAAGAGAGTTCCCTACAAAAAGCCCACATCAAAAAGTTTGATGTATCGACAATTCAGGATGTAGAAATTGCAGAAGAATGGGAGAAAAAACAGGCGAATAATTGGGCTGACTTACACCACAAAATAATAATAAAAGCCAAAAACCTGATCCCACTGCAAAAAAAGGTAAAACAACCTTTGTCGTATTCTGACTGTGATCAAGCCATCATTAACCGCTGACTCGTGATCCAAACATACAACAGCCACAAATCACCAGAAACTCAGCAGCATTTCTTCACATCCACAAGCAGACAAACAGAAGTATCAGGAAAACAAAAAGCGATTACTTCTCTGGACAACTCAAAACAATAGAGGCAAACTTCAGGAACTTCAACAGCAGAATTTTCTACAAGACTTTAGTGAGCAAAATTAAAGGTTACTCATCGCATAGTCTGACTTTCAGGAAACGAGACGGAAAACTTGCACTTACAAACCAAGAAAACTGCGAAGAACTGGCACGGTACTTTTCCGATCTCCTCAACTGCCCAAACCACCCTAACGTTTCCAACACGTAGTCGCAGAGCACACAAAACCAGACGCCGAACCACCAGCACAAGAAGAAATCCATCACCACATCAAGAAACTCAATAACGGAAAGGCATTAGGAGAAGATGGAATCGTCACAGAATTACTGAAAAATCTGGGACCACCATCACTTCAGGAAATCACACAGATCATCTAAGAAATCTGCCAGAGTGAAAAACTCCGTCCGGCCGGAGTGGCCGAGCGGTTCTAGGCGCTACAGTCTGGAACCGCGCGACCGCTACGGTCGTAGGTTCGAATCCTGCCTCGGGCATGGATGTGTGTGATGTCCTTAGGTTTAAGTAGTTCTCAGTTCTAGGGGACTGATGACCTCAGAAGTTAAGTCCCATAGTGCTCAGAGCCATTTGAACCAATTTTTTTGCAAAACTCCCAGACGACCGTAAATGTGCACTCATATTCCCACAAAAAAAAAAAAAAAAAAAAAAAAAAGGCGATCTCCCTTCTCCCTGCCCCTTACAAAAAACTTTCCGCCTGCCTCCTACAACGCACACAAAGACAGCTCGAGACCCTATTTGGTGAATACCAGACAAGGTTTAGATAACACAGATCATGCACTGAAGAAATTTTCCACCTGAAATCCACAATAAAACTTCGTGCCCCATGAAATCTCCCAACTACCTGCACACTCGTCGAGTTCACGAAAGCCTACGAATCCATCGATCGACAATCCTTATTTAATATACCCGAAGAAAGCAATCTTGGCCCAAAAACACGGCGACTCATCCAACAAACCCTAACCGGTACAACTTCAAAAGATAAGTTTGGCGGAGAAATCTCCCAACCTTTCCTCATGAAATCCGGCGTCCAACAAGGTGACGGTGTCTCCCAACTACTCTTCAACATCGTTCTCGATAAGGTCATCAAAGAATGGGAGAAGGAACTGAAAAAACAAAGCAGCTGGAGACCGATAATGCCATGAAAAAAACGGGATAACACCACTGTCACATGTTTAACGTTCGCTGACGATCATGCGATCTTCTCGGAGGATGAACCAACTGCAATTCGTCAGATCGAAGTATTCAAAGAATGTGCCGAAAAAGTCGGGCTCCAAATCCCTTTCATAAAAACTGAATTTATGACCACAAAACACGTCAAAACAGAAAATTTTATCACAGAGTAAGACACAATAAGCAGAGTCAATCACTTTACATACTTGGGTGAAATCATCGAACCCATAGGAACAGAAAGATTAGCCTAAAAAGCACGTGAATTCAAAATGCGAAAAGTATACGGGAAATCTGCGAACATCTACAACAAAAGGTGTATGAAGATCAAAACAAAAATTAGACGCTATGTGACTGTCATCAAACCCGAAACACTGTATGCAGGGGAGACCCTAAAGCTCAAAGGGGATCTCGACAACAGAAAAAATTTGAAAGAAAAATCATTCGCAAAATCCTAGGTCCAAAGGTCACAGACGAAGGATATCGGCTACATTCAAACACGACAAAAGAAAAATACTCCAACATTTAAACAGACTTCCGCAAACGACGACTGAAGTCTTTTGGGCACATTATGAGACAGGATGACAACAGATTAACAAAGAAAATTCTAATGTACTCACAGAAAGTAAAACGGTCTGGATGAAACAAGTTCAAACCGATCTCAAAAATGAAAACATCACATCCTTAGACTTTGCAGATCGAAAAATCTTCAGACAGAAGATCCACTGCTGGGAAGTTGCACCAGAAGAAAAACCAAAAAGATCTACGGGAAAATAGACGGACGAACGTCGGCTAAACATAGCGAGAGGATGAAACAATACTGGTAGGACAAGAAAAATAGAAACCACAGATCGTAGTTCGCTTTGGGTGATCCTCTATGGGTCTAAACAATCTAAAAAAATAAATAAATAATCATAAAAGGTTCGCAGTCGTCACTTCTTATTATCTCATCATATCCTCATTATTAAAACCCATAAATCATCGCTTCATATACTTCATCTATACTAAATTCTTAAGTCTTCACATACGACATCTATGTTAAAATTCTTATAGTCAGTGAAGAAGCCTGGCTATAGGTCAGTGTTGGCGTATCTCAGTGCAAGACGCTGAAATTAAGTATCTCCTGCGCTTATTGGCAGTGCATATTATACCTGTCGAAATATATGTTCGCTACCTGGTTTATCATTCCTATCTGGAATCCATTATTTCACACTTTTGTAAATTAGCCTAAGAGAAAATATGCATTATGACGTGCAAAATTCGATGTTATTTTATGTGATGCCTTTGTCTTTAACGAACAAATTATTGCTGTCTTCTTTTACGTAACCTTTACTTGTAAAATGATGGACTGTAAGGATCTGGGTCAGTTATCTTAGAACATGACTCTGTATATGCTCTGTAACAATCGTTGTATGTATTACATAAAAGTCATGACACAGTGAAAATAAACAAACGAAATGACTTATATTTATAGTACTATATGAGGCGAAAAAGCTGTTATTGTTATGTACACATACATGTGAATGAAAGAAAACGTGTAGAAAATGTTTAACTACTGACTATGTACAAACTGTTGGTGTCCAAAGAAAAAGAAATACGTGTTGTCACAATGTAACCTTTATACATCGGTGCGTTGTTGTCATCATTAGGAAAAAGGTAGTCAAATAATTATTCAATGAAAGTTTTTAGATTGGTGATGTGATGAAGACCTCTCATATCTTTCATTCTGCGTGTTTCAAGGTGTACTGCGTTGGGATGGGGAGTCTGTCGAATCCGAAACTGTCCGTTATAAAGTAATTGAAATTTCTGACAGTTGTTCTTTGCTTTACAAGAGAATGGGTGTACTCGAATCAAAACTTCTTGTCCAACTTCGAATTTCATTGTGTCATTTACCTTCTTTTGTACCATTTTCCTCTTCTCAGCTGCCTTTTTGTGTTAGTAACTGCAATATCAATCAGTTCATGATGACGTAAATGCTGTGACTTGGGGAAAGAAACAAGTTATTTTATTTTGGCTGGCGGCTTTTATTCTTCAAAACCAAATGGGGCAACAGCAAAGTTGAACCATTAGGAATTGAATTAATGGTGTCCTGAAAAATCTAAATATATCTGTTCTATTTAGTGTGTTGTTTGTGGCAATGAAATCTACATAGTTTTCCCATGTCTTTCATTATTATTTCACAAGTGTTTTCACATGGAAATGAAAATGGGTTTAATCTTTCTGTTGTGCAATGTACGTGTGCAAGTTGCGGAAAGAATTAGTGGTCAATTGTCAGATATAAACGTTTCTACATGTACTATGTGTGGTAAAACGTTGTCAGTGAATGCAGCTGTAACAGGTTTTGCTGTAGTTCTGCAAGGTGGCGTAAACGAAACAAATTTAGATGTTAGCTCAACTGCAACAAATACGTACAAAAAACCTGTTTTCTTTGGAACAGGCCCTTAGAGGTCGACTGCCGCTAAATGGCGTAATTTAATGGGGATAATTGGGAGAAGTGGAGCCAAATGTGATATAGTGGAAGACTTCGCTTGCTAGCAGACTTCGCATTTCGCCAGAGCGCGCCTAATTCCATTGTCCCAGACGATCATGTGAAAATTTAGTGGACATGAAGAACTGAATTGCACGGTGGTCTTTATACACTTTCGCATGTTTGCAATGCAAGAAATAACGAAATTTTGTAAAAGCCCAGACGACTGATAATGTTTCGAATTCTCTAATAGAGTAATTTCTTTCTGGTGGGGAAATACTTTTTGTGACGATCACTCTATTTTCTTCTATATCCTGGAAGAGATCAACTCCAAGGGCCGTTTTGGAACTATTGCCATACAAAAATCTTTGGAAAGATCTAGGTGTGATAAGAGAGGCAAGTTCAATGAAGCGCGTTTCAAATTTAGATATTCAGTCAGTGCCTGATCATCCCAGAACCAATTTGAGTTTTTACCATTTAGCTGACAAAGTCTTGGTACATCGAAAGCCGTATAGTGAAAGATACGTTTAAAAAAATTGATAAGACCAAGAAAACTTCGTAGTTGTTTTTTAGCTTGTGAGAATAGTGATGTATCAGACAGCTTGAAGTTTATCTAGGTCATTTTCAGTTCCGTTAACAGAGATGACGTGGCCTAAAAAATTAATAGCTGATTTTCCAAGCTCTGATTTACGTAGACTGACTTTAATACCGAAGCGCGAGAATACATCAAACAGTGCATTCAAAGTACGGTTGTGTTTAAGCCAAGTTGCTTCCGCAATAAGTATGTCATCTACATATGTTGTGAACTTGTTTTTAAATTCAGATGGAAGAATATTCATACCACGAGTGAAAGCTGCTGACGCTATGGTAAGACCAAAAGGTAAAAAGTAAACGAAAAATTGAACCCAGTAATAATTGTAAAAGGTAAGCCAGGGTTGTATGATTCTTTCCGTGCATGTAAAATACAAACCCTTGTAAACCCTTGTACATTCCGATGGTTCTTTTAAAAATAAAAATAAAAACATCTTTGTAGCCCTATACTTAAACAAAAATCCACACGATGCTTCTGCCTTCATTTATTAAGAAGGTATAATGTTGTGAACACGCATGAACCTATGAAACAACAAGGAATGGTAGAAATGCTGAGGATATGATGAAATCTATGTTTGGTGCCTTCCCACCGAGAATGGTCTTTTAGATAGGCTACATACACAATGTGATCGAAAGTATCCGAACACCCCCCCCCCCCCCCCACCAAAACATACGTTTTTCATATTAGGTGCATTGCGCTGCCACCTACTGCCAGGTACTCCATATCAGCGACCTCAGTAGTCATTAGGCATCGTGAGAGAGCAGAATGGTGCTCTCCGCGGAACTCACGGACTTCGAACGTGGTCAGGTGATTGGGTGTCACTTGTGTCATACGTCTGTACGCGAGATTTCCACACTCCTAAACATCCCTTGGTCCACTGATTCCGATGTGATAGTGAAGTGGAAACGTGAAGGGACACGTACAGCACAAAAGCGTACAGGCCGACCCCTTATGTCGACTGACAGAGACCGCCGACAGTTGAAGACGGTCGTAATGTGTAATAGGCAGACATCTATCCAGACCATCACACAGGAATCCCAAACTGCATCAGGATCCACTGCGAGTACTATGATAGTTAGGCAGGAGGAGAAAATTAGGATTTTATGGTCGAGCGGCTGTTCATAACCCACACATCACGCCGGTAAATGCTAAACGACGCCTTGCTTGCTGTAAGAAGCGTAAACATTGGACAATTGAACAGTGGAAAAACCTTGTATGGAGTGACGAATCACGGTACACAATGTGGCGATCCGATGGTAGGGTATGGGTATGGCGAATGCCCGATGAAAGTCATCTGCCAATGTGTGTAGTGCCAACAGTAAAATTCGGAGGCGGTGGTGTTATGGTGCGGTCGTGTTTCTCATGGAGGGGGCTTGCACCACTTGTTGTTTTGCATGGCAACATGACAGCACAGGCCTACTGATGTTTTAAGCACCTTCTTGCTTCCCACTGATGAAGGGCAATTCGGGGATGCCGATTGTATCTTTCAGCACGATCGAGCGTAATGCACGATCTGTGGCGGAGTGGTTACAAGACAATAACATCTCTGTAATGGACCTGAATCCAACAGAACACCTTTGGGATGTTTTGGAACGTCGAATTCGTGGCAGGCCTCACCGACCGACATCGATATCTCTCCTCAGTGCAGCAATCCGTGAAGAATGGGCTGCCATTCCCCATGAAACCTTCCAGCCCCTGACTGAACGTATGCCTGAGAGAGTGGAAGCTGTCATGAAGCCTGAAGGTGGACCAACACCATATTTAATTCCAGCATTACCGATGGAGGGCGCCACGAACTTGTAAGTCATTTTCAGCTAGGTGTCCGGATACTTTTGATCACATAGTGTATCTGTCTCAGTAGGTCACTATTGTGGAATAGTGATTTGAGAATCATGATGAAGAATTTCAGTTTATGCATTGGCTCCGTAGCTGAACCTTCAGCGTAAGGACCCGGAGAAGATCATTGTAAGAGTAGCTGCAAGTGTCTTTTCCTTCGTAGGCGGACTGGAATGGGGTGCATACAGGTTCGTGAGGGCAACTGCGTAACTGTCTATAATGACGAATAGCGGTTCCAAGGGTGGAAAGTCTTGCTACAATTTGGAGAGCAGCGAGCGGCTTCCGTGGCCTTCCATACCGCAGCTGATAGACGTTGGCACGAGGACCAGTCAGCATATCGGGAACTTCAGGTCGTGATCGCCGAGTTACGTTTCATCTTGTACTGAGTTCACATTAATGAGACAGCAGGCTAGTAATCAAATCTTGGCTTGCGAACCACTATCTCCAAAAGTAAATTGGTTTTGTATTCTGTGCTTTTACTTCTGATAGCACCTAAATCCTACCACAACCCTGCACTTAAGTGACTAAGCACCACGGTAATTTGCATGAAAAAGGAAGGTGAGACGGTGTAAAATGTTCTGGTGGATACTTCCCCGTTCCTTTGCTTACGGTTATCTGCGGTCTAACGTAAAAAAAAATGTGAATTGCTTATAAGAAACATGAAAACACCACAGAGCGGCGAGCGACGTGATGAATAGTCGTTGTATGTTTCGACTGAAACACAGTGCACAAGAGGAAACTATAATGAGAGAGAACCTCGTAGTCTGAAAGGAAGGGAGCAGACTGATTTGGTGTGGATACCTGATAATGAAACTGCAATCTCTTCTTTATTACACGGACACACTTCACACTAGATGCCAGACCGCTTCACTTGAAAAGTATAATACTTAAATGAAAGTCTCAGACGTGTAATATCTCTCCTGTGCTCGTGTGCAACAGTTCTAGATGACGTATTACACATTTAATTTAATTGTGGAATTATTATTACTACTCGAATATTATATGAATTCTAGCTTGCCACACTTGTGGCAAAATAGCTTCTGTTGATAAAGAAAGTATTTTTAATGCCTTTATAACCAGATAAACCTAAAGACAACCAGAAATAATTAAACCTTAAACCCAAATAAGAAATAACCTTTATAACACGAAAAATACTATAACCGCCTAACTTTAATAAAACAGCAGCAAGAATTATTCTACCTGAAATAGGTGCACCTGACAATAAAATGCATCTGACAGTAAAATGAATTCTTAAGGAAACGGAACACATAATGATTGACAACAGATAATAATAACACATCATAACATATGGTAAATTATACGACGAAAAGTGTACGGTTTTGGAAACTCTTTTCAACGTTCAAATTCTGGAACGGAGTTCTTTTGCTCCATTTTACAGCAGATTCCAGACACTGAAAGTTGAAAGATTCTATGTTCAAGTAAAAAATAAACCATGACGCTCCAAACATTCATAACTGTGGAGAGATTCTCCGACCTTGTTGGCCAACATAACTCTCCTCATGTGGAGGGCGGGGGTATTATCTTGCTGAAATGTAATCCCAAGATCGAACGACAACAAAACGGAGCGTAGAATATCGACTTACAGTTGTGCTGCAAGAGTGCCGCGGATGACAACAAAAGGGGTCCTACTATGAAATGAAGTGGCACTCCAAACCATCACTCCTGACTCTCAGGTCGCATGGCGGGCGACAGTAAGGGTGCTATCTCATCGCTGTCCTGGGCGTCTCCAGGCACATCTTCACTGGCCACTGACGCTCAGTTCGAAGTGGGACTCATCACTGAAGACAATTCTACTCCAGCCAATGAGATTCCAGATCCATATTACCAGCGAAGACGTGTCTGGAGAGGCCCCAGACAGTGATGTGATACCAACCTGGCTGTCGCTCGCCATACTATCTGACAACCGGTATTAATGATCTTGGATGCCATTTAGTTTCATAGCAGGACCCCTTTGGTTGTCATTTGCGTCGCCGTTACTGCTCGGCAGTACATCGACGATGTCCTGCACCCCGCTTTACTGCTCTTTATGGCAAGCCATCCTGGCGTTACATTCCAGCAAGTTAACGCTCACTTGCAAACAGCGAGAGCTTTTACTGCTTGTCAATCTCTACCTCAGCCAGCAAGGTCACCGGGTCTCTCTCCAATTTAGAACGTTTGGTGCAATACGGGCAGGGCCCTCCAACGAGCTGGAGATTTTGATGATCCTACTCACCAACTGCACAGAATCTGGCACGATATTTCTCAAGAGGACGCGCAACAACTCTGTCAGTTAATGCTAAGTGGAAGAACTGGTTTAATAAGGGCGAGAGGTGGACCAACGCTGTGCTACCTGGCTCAATTTGTACAGCTCATCTCTTAAATAAATCATCCCATTTTTACGAAATTGCAATCATTTGTTTGTTTGTTCTTGCCCATGACATCTAATGATTTCCGTTCCATTCCAATAATTCCTTTGGCGGCGGGCCGTTTTATTTATTTATTTATTGTTTGAAAGGGTAGCAATTTTGTCTCACCCTAGTTAATGAAGCAAGTTTGTTTCCCGCCGCCGCCTCCCCCCCCCCCCCTCTCTCTCATTTTGTAGAAATGTGTACATTATTTACTGGCATTTGACAGCCCGGAGCAGCTCGGATTAGCCGAGCGGTCTTAGGCGTTGCAGTCATGGAATGTGCGGCTGGTCCCGGCGGAGGTTCGAGTCCTCCCTCGGGCATGGGTCCTTAGGATAATTTAGGTTAAGTAGTGTGTAGGCTTAGGGACTGATGACCTTAGCAGTTAAGTCCCATAAGATTTCACACACATTTCAACATTTTTGACAGCCCGGAACAGTGATATAACGTTTCTTAACGTTGCCTTTCAAGCGTTCTAAAACCTATTCGAGGAACGTATTAAATTTCCAAGGTAAAGTGGCGGTATCAGCTGTTACAGGGTACATATGATCACATGGGTCTCTCATGGCAGGTTTCACCGTTGGACGAAACCTTCTGACTATCTACTTCTTTCCACAAAAAAACTGATCACTTGAACATAACCAAGTACACACATTGTAAATGATTTTCTGAAATCCCTTCGGAAGCGTTAGTAGCTAGAATTTAATCCCGTTTACAGCAATAGTAATTGCCCCTTTGTATACAGTATGTTTTACAAAAGTAAGACCAAAAGGGATCTTTTTTATCTCGGCAGCGTTGGCCTACGTTATTGCTGCATGCAGCATGAGATCTCTACTTGGCTTTGCGTTTCAGCTTTAGCACCTTCCTGAAACACTATCGCGCAAAGTTTCAATCCAACATTAATGAGCATTATGTCGCTGTTCTCGTCTTTTCAAAAGCTTTCGAATGCCGTTAAAAAGACTATAATTCGATTACACAAAAAGAAAAAAATTCGCGTTTCAATATCATAGGTGGTATAAGAGTTAAGAGTATAAGACATACAACAAACATACTGTTCAGGTCTGTCTACTGTCAACTGCCAACAACGCTCCCACACTCGCACGCTCTCTATCTGTCTGTCTGTCCGTCTCTCTCTCTCTCTTTCTCTCCTCACATCACTAATATTTGATGTAGGCGGGCAATACTCAGCAGAGACTTCAGATAAATTTGACCGTCGACCGTCGGGTTGCCTACATGTGGGTGGCTGGATAGAACAGTGGCAAAAAGAGATCATTAGTCCCATCCCTCCTACTCGCCTCTCCCGCTCCGTCTATGCAATTGCGCAATGTCTGAATGAGTTCTAAATGCTTTTTCAACAGGACTCCACCGTGGAAACAGGATATAAATAGGCATCTTACAGAGCCCGGATGAGATGGAACATTCTGTCTGCTGTGGAGGTTATGAGAGGTTCCTCCCCTGAGAGGTACCCACCACAAGAAAAATATTGAGATGTGTAGCTCAATACATTACGGGGCACTACATTGTCGCCGCGCGGTGTGGGGCCCCTTGCCACGGTTCGCGCGGCTGCCCCCCACCCTCCCCCCCGTCGGAGGTTCGAGTTTTCGCTCGGGCTCGGGCATGTGTGTGTGTGTTGTACTTAGCGCAAGTTAGATTAAGTAGTCTGTAAGCTTAGGGACGGATGACCCAGCTGTTTGGTCCCATAAGAACCTAGCACAAATTAAAAAACAGCTACAGCTACAACCAGTAAGCTACAATTACATTTTCATAATACATTTACTATCACCGAGTTACATTTTCAGAATATTTTACACTGGCTAAAAAATCACAGCACCAAAAAGAAATTAACTTAGAGTAATGACATTTCGAGAATACATCTGTCTAGGTAACATACTTAAGTAATTAACATTGCGAAGTTGCAGGCTAATGTAAGCGTGAGGTAAACCATTGCAAATGTGAAATGCTAGTAAATAAACTATGTAACCGCCAGAATGTTGAACGCAAGCACGGAAACGTGCGTGGATGGTGTTGCACAGGAGCCGGATGGCGCTGGAGTTTTCGTCCGATCACGTCCCTTATGTGCTCGAATGGAGGCAGATCTGGTGACCGACCAGGTTAAGGCTATACGTCAACACTTTGTAGAGCATGTTGGGTTACAACAGTGGCATGTCGGCGAGCATTATCATATGGGAAAACATCCCGTGGAACGTTGTTCGTGAATGGCAGCGCAATAGGTCAAATCACCAGAGTGACGTACAGAATTGCAGAGAAGGTGTGTGGGATATTCGCGAGAGTGCTCCTGCAGTCATATAAAATCGCACCCCAGACTATAACTCCAGGTGTAGGTCCCGTGTATCGAGCACGCGGACAGGTTGATTGCAGGCCCTCAAGTGGCCTCTAAACAACACTCGGTGATCACTGGGACCGAAGCAGAACTTAACATTCACCAGAAAAAACAACAGACCTCCACCATGCCCTCCAATGAGCTCTCGCTTGACACTACTCAAGTCGAAAATGGCGGTTATTTGCAGTCAGTGGAATGCACGCTACAGAGCGTCTGGCTCGGGGGTGACGTAACAGATTTTTAACACTTCGTTGTGTCACTGTGGTGCCAACTGCTGCTCAAATTGCTGCTGCAGATGCAGTACGATGCGCCAGAGCCATACGTCGAGCACGATGGTCTTCCCTCTCGGTGTTGCCACGTGGCCGTCCGGAACCCGATCAACTCTCGTGATCACCGCTGCCAGCAATCATGGACACGTGGCTAAATTCCTGCCAAATCCTTCAATATCGCAGAAGGAACATACAGTGTCTCGTAGTCCTATTATATGACCTCGTTCAAATTCAGTGCGGTGTTAATAATGGCGTCTGTATCACCTCAAAGGCATACTTGACTTGATAAACTCATGACACACAATTGCTGGGATAGGTAACACTCACTATCGATACAGCGTGTATTTAAAGCAAACCTGATTTGTATCCTCAAAGTGGCGCTACTACCGCCACTCTCAACAGACTGGCGCGAAACTGGAGTAGATTTCATCTTCAGAAGTAGAAACACCTCTACCATCTTTCTTTTGTGTCGCTCAACTCATTCTGGGTGCTGGTTCTTTGCATTCATACGTTTTTCAGAATTAATAACGACATATCGTTTCATCTAGGCAGCTTGATAGAATGATAGTGGGCAGTGAATTTTGCTTAGAACAAAATTATTGTCAGGCACTATTTTAAACTTCTATAGAAAATCACAGGTATTTTTAACGTATTGTGATATCTTCTTTCGAACTCCAAGTTTGTTGGTGGGGTGGTGGTGCCACTTTCTCTGGACATAATCGCTGATCAGTTCCTATATACACTCCTGGAAATGGAAAAAAGAACACATTGACACCGGTGTGTCAGACCCACCATACTTGCTCCGGACACTGCGAGAGGGCTGTACAAGCAATGATCACACGCACGGCACAGCGGACACACCAGGAACCGCGGTGTTGGCCGTCGAATGGCGCTAGCTTCGCAGCATTTGTGCACCGCCGCCGTCAGTGTCAGCCAGTTTGCCGTGGCATACGGAACTCCATCGCAGTCTTTAACACTGGTAGCATGACGCGACAGCGTGGACGTGAACCGTATGTGCAGTTGACGGACTTTGAGCGATGGCGTATAGTGGGCATGCGGGAGGCCGGGTGGACGTACCGCCGAATTGCTCAACACGTGGGGCGTGAGGTCTCCACAGTACATCGATGTTGTCGCCAGTGGTCAGCGGAAGGTGCACGTGCCCGTCGACCTGGGACCGGACCGCAGCGACGCACGGATGCACGCCAAGACCGTAGGATCCTACGCAGTGCCGTAGGGGACCGCACCGCCACTTCCCAGCAAATTAGGGACACTGTTGCTCCTGGGGTATCGGCGAGGACCATTCGCAACCGTCTCCATGAAGCTGGGCTACGGTCCCGCACACCGTTAGGCCGTCTTCCGCTCACGCCCCAACATCGTGCAGCCCGCCTCCAGTGGTGTCGCGACAGGCGTGAATGGAGGGACGAATGGAGACGTGTCGTCTTCAGCGATGACAGTCGCTTCTGCCTTGGTGCCAATGATGGTAGTATGTGTGTTTGGCGCCGTGCAGGTGAGCGCCACAATCAGGACTGCATACGACCGAGGCACACAGGGCCACCACCCGGCATCATGGTGTGGGGAGCGATCTCCTACACTGGCCGTACACCACTGGTGATCGTCGAGGGGACACTGAATAGTGCACGGTACATCCAAACCGGCATCGAACCCATCGTTCTACCATTCCTAGACCGGCAAGGGAACTTGCTGTTCCAACAGGACAATGCACGTCCGCATGTATCCCGTGCCACCCAACGTGCTCTAGAAGGTGTAAGTCAACTACCCTGGCCAGCAGGATCTCCGGATCTGTCCCCCATTGAGCATGTTTGGGACTGAATGAAGCGTCGTCTCACGCGGTCTGCACGTCCAGCACGAACGCTGGTCCAACTGAGGCGCCAGGTGGAAATGGCATGGCAAGCCGTTCCACAGAACTACATCCAGCATCTCTACGATCGTCTCCATGGGAGAATAGCAGCCTGCATTGCTGCGAAAGGTGGATATACACTGTACTAGTGCCGACATTGTGCATGCTCTGTTGCCTGTGTCTATGTGCCTGTGGTTCTGTCAGTGTGGTCATGTGATGTATCTGACCCCAGGAATGTGTCAATAAAGTTTCCCCTTCCTGGGACAATGAATTCACGGTGTTCTTATTTCAATTTCCAGGAGTGTATTTTCTGGACACTCGAGGTCTACTAAAATGTAACTTATGATCAATCATCTGGTATGCTCATTACATCAGAACTTTCACAGACAGTCATGCAGATTGAGAGAGTGGCAGGTTTGCATCATTGTCCAGCTATAGGCATTAGTGTAGAGTTAGGTAATGTAATATTCATCCTTATTTTCATTTTAATGAACAATAAAGTTATTTGTAGCAACAGCATCTCTATGCTAACAGTGAACAGTAGCACCATCTATGTGACACTCAACAAATTGTAAATGTTGTGTGTCCGTAGTAATTTGCCATCGTACATCAGTAGTTTTCAGCAAACCATTTCTCGCTAAACCAAGTGAGGTCACATAACGGGCTGGATTCAGTTCTAACGCTTTTAGGCAGAGTGTGTTGGATCCGTGAGAGATGGACGCCTAGGAATAAGTGGGTGCTTAGACAGAGAGAGGAAATGATTGGAAGAACCGTAATATGAGTGACACTGTCTTTGCTTCACTCGAAGCGACGTGTCCTAGGGCTTCCATTAATCAATACACAATCACATACACAATCACAATCCAGAGAAAATACAATAAACACTAAGGCTGAATGAGCTAGTAGACTAGCTGGCCTCGTTGCAGCGGCTTCTTATGCCGGCTCGTTGGTGCTTCTAGGTGCGCGTGCAGTACGAGGTGTACTCTAGCCGGCCGCTGATTGGCGGGGCCGTCGCATGGTTCACTGCCAGCCTCGGGTCACGTTCTGCGTGGTGTGTTATAGATACTGTACGACACCACAGACTGCTGAAAAATTTTCAAGGACATGGGCCAATAGCAAGACATCATTTTCAAATGTACGTCGAGGTAACTCTTAATATAATCCTTTCATATTTTTTGATACTTGTTTCACCAGCCAGCAAGATTTGGACGTTTCAATTCTCAGCAAATGTTCATCCAACAAAACGGATTCATCAGTTATGTACTCATAGGAAAATATACCTTTCTTTTTAATCAAATAAAACAGTTCAATGTCGGGTAGATACTGTCTTGTTGCTTTCGACTCGTCAGACCCTAAATGTGAGACACATTTTTCTAGAGAGCACTAAAAGAAGTTGAAATAGTCCATGTCACAAAGGTGTTTCACTGCGATAGTTTTAATTACCGTTTCATATTTTTCCATTTTCCTCACACTCACAGGAAATCTTTTAAATAAAGATTCATGGAGCATTAGCAGGCACATAAAAAAACTGCATTGCGAATGCATTTAGCAGAAACTGGCCACACTATACAGAATATTAAGAACTGTATGCGTATTCTACACAAGGCAAAAAGGGTCCTGTCCTCGATTTATTAGAAGAATGCGAGATTTACAAAGCCAAAATGCATACCTCACCAGAGTACCCAACGTATAGTTTGCTTTGCTTGATAGCACATACAGTACCCATGTTTCTTTTTTCCTTTATTGTGTTTCAGTTCCCCATCTGAGGCGGGCTGGCAGCAGCATATGCGATGTTCTTTAGCTGAAAGACAGTAATAATGCAAAGAAAACATTTAAAACAACATAAAGGAGAAAATACGGCGTACATAGATACAAAAATGGGAACAGCATAGAAGAGAACAGACAAAAAGGGGGTGACTGTAAAATAATAACTGTAAAAAAGTAGCGCACACAAAAAAACCACACACTAGGACAATTAAAGAACATAAGGCGAAGTATGACTGGAGCATAAGAGTATTGATGGATGGTGTAGCACATAACGATGACTGACAGTAACACTACATACAAGTTCACACAATTAAAATCATAGCTTTTGATGCACAAGAGAACAGCACCAAACACAACACTGATGCAGCACACTGATTACGATGAGCTAACTGAGAGGATCTACCAGGGGCATGGAGACGAGGGATATGGGAAGAAGGGAGGGAGGGGAGGAGAAGGGGCAGACAGATGGGGGCGCGCTGAAGAGGGATGGAGAGGGATGGACGTGGGAGGGTGCAGGGACCCAGGGGGGAAGGAGGGAAATCTGCTCTGGTAGAAGAAGGGGAGAGGAAAAAGGGGTCCCTGGGGAGGGGGGTGGACAAGGCCAGGCTTTAGTTGGAAGAAAGGTAGATGTCATGGCGAAGTTCAACATCTGGGATGGGGAGGTGCTGTAAATTGCCCCGATGAAGGAGATGGAGGGTGTGGCGTTGGAGAGAGGGAGGGATACAGAAATAGAGGGGCGACAGTGAGCGGGTGATGGAGAGGAAGAAGGAAACCAGGGGGTGGGGAGATCAAACCTGCAGACAGTGTAAAGGATGTGGAGATGTTGAAGAAAAAGGAGGAGGTGGGGGAAGGGAGTCATACAGGAGTCGTGTGGGTGAAGGATGGCAGACACAAAAGGCACTGCGGAGCACGTAGCGTTCGTGGATTTGGAGGGCCTTATAAAGTTGGGGGGGGGGGGGGAGATCCAGGCAATGCTGGAAGGCAACAGAGGAAGGACGCAGAATTGTAGGTGTGGAGGATGGTGGAAGGGTGCAATTCCCATGTCCAGCAGACAGGATTTTCAGGAGGCAGAGGCAGGAATAGGCTTTCTGCTGGATGGTCAGGAGATGAGGGATCGAGGTGAGGTGACGATCGAGGGTGAGGTATCCCAGGCTGGGGGTGAGCTGGATGGGACGACCTAAATCATGCAGACCGAAGGAGCGGGTGATGCGGCCTATGATGTTTGCTGAGGTTTTGGAGGGATTGATATGAAGGAACCACTAGTCACACCAAGTGGTGAACTGGTCAAGGTTGGTTTGGATGGTGCACTGGGACTGGTGAAGGGTAGATTAGAGAGCCAGGAAGGTGGTGTCATCAGCATATTGGAGGGACTGGACAGGAGGGGGTGGCTTGGGCATATTGGCAGTGTACAGGAGACAGAGGAGAGGGGAGAGGACGGAGCCCTAGGGGATGCCAGCAGTGGGATAAAAGATATGGGAGTTTGTGTTGTGGAGGGTGACGTATGAAGGATGGCGTGAGAGGAAGGAAGCCACCAGATGGAAAAAATTGGTAGGCACGGTGTAGGTTTGGACTTTAAAGAGGAGACAGGGATGCCATACGCAGTCGTCGGCATTTAGGAAGTCGAGGGAAACAAAAATGGCGGAGTGACGGGAGTTTAGCTGGAGGGAGAGAAGGTGGACGAGGTTATGGAGTTGGTCTTCAGTGGAGGAGGAGTGTTGGAAGCCTCACTGGGTAAGGGGTAGGAGGTGGTGGTGATCAAGGTGCAGATGGATACTAGGGGAGAGGATGGACTCGAAGACCTTACCGAAGACAGTGGTGAATCAGATGGGATGATAGGAAGAGACGACAGAAGGGGGTTTGTTGGGTTTGAGGAATAAGAGGACGTGGGAAGTCTTCCACACGTCGGGATAGAAGCCGGTAGAGAGGATGACGTTGTAGAGATTGGCAAGGACATTCAGTAAGGAGAAGGAGCTTTCTCTAAGGTGAAGATAGATGACACCGTCGTGACCAGGGGCAATAACCATGTAATGCCACGCTTAGTTATATCTAGCCTTGTTGCTGATTTCTGTCGAGAACAGTATGCATTTGCCTTACTTCCATACATTTGTCACTCTAATCCTGTAACTGATAATATCCTACCTGCTCATGGATTGTATGGCCAGACTATATAATCTTATTTATTGACTGTTAGGATGTTGTATAAATCTTTTCTGTGGGAGACAATCACAATGTACGAAAAGCTCTCTAGTGGTTAACATTCTGGCAGCCAAGCCAACAGACACCGCTGATCATTGATCTGTCTTTTGTTCCATATAGTTATTGTAATATAGACATTTTATCTGCCATAGGTAATTTATAGGTGGCTATAGGCAGTGTGTTACATATATTTTAATTTGACCATAAAAGTGTCAGACCTATTATCTTTACATACTTCCTTAAATAATTTTACATTTTACATTTTATTACTGTAAAAGTTATCAAAATTTAAAAGACTGCTACAAGTATTTTACCTACTGCATCTTCATCATATTACAGTTCTTACGTAAATGAAGAATACATCTAAGCCCACAGTAGCGACATCTTTGAAGCATCTAGCCAAACATATTGCTGGTAGCTACTGCACTTCAGTATGTTTTGTACTGTAACTCCAGTTGCAAAATGGCCATGCGGACAATGTAGCCTATTTTACACCATATTTTAGTTGTATGTGACGATCCTTTGCTGAGTGTATTTATACACTCCTGGAAATGGAAAAAAGAACACATTGACACCGGTGTGTCAGACCCACCATACTTGCTCCGGACACTGCGAGAGGGCTGTACAAGCAATGATCACACGCACGGCACAGCGGACACACCAGGAACCGCGGTGTTAGCCGTCGAATGGCGCTAGCTGCGCAGCATTTGTGCACCGCCGCCGTCAGTGTCAGCCAGTTTGCCGTGGCATACGGAGCTCCATCGCAGTCTTTAACACTGGTAGCATGCCGCGACAGCGTGGACGTGAACCGTATGTGCAGTTGACGGACTTTGAGCGAGGGCGTATAGTGGGCATGCGGGAGGCCGGGTGGACGTACCGCCGAATTGCTCAACACGTGGGGCGTGAGGTCACCACAGTACATCGATGTTGTCGCCAGTGGTCAGCGGAAGGTGCACGTGCCCGTCGACCTGGGACCGGACCGCAGCGACGCACGGATGCACGCCAAGACCGTAGGATCCTACGCAGTGCCATAGGGGACCGCACCGCCACTTCCCAGCAAATTAGGGACACTGTTGCTCCTGGGGTATCGGCGAGGACCATTCGCAACCGTCTCCATGAAGCTGGGCTACGGTCCCGCACACCGTTAGGCCGTCTTCCGCTCACGCCCCAACATCGTGCAGCCCGCCTCCAGTGGTGTCGCGACAGGCGTGAATGGAGGGACGAATGGAGACGTGTCGTCTTCAGCGATGAGAGTCGCTTCTGCCTTGGTGCCAATGATGGTCGTATGCGTGTTTGGCGCCGTGCAGGTGAGCGCCACAATCAGGACTGCATACGACCGAGGCACACAGGGCCAACACCCGGCATCATGGTGTGGGGAGCGATCTCCTACACTGGCCGTACACCACTGGTGATCGTCGAGGGGACACTGAATAGTGCACGGTACATCCAAACCGTCATCGAACCCATCGTTCTACCATTCCTAGACCGGCAAGGGAACTTGCTGTTCCAACAGGACAATGCACGTCCGCATGTATCCCGTGCCACCCAACGTGCTCTAGAAGGTGTAAGTCAACTACCCTGGCCAGCAAGATCTCCGGATCTGTCCCCCATTGAGCATGTTTGGGACTGGATGAAGCGTCGTCTCACGCGGTCTGCACGTCCAGCACGAACGCTGGTCCAACTGAGGCGCCAGGTGGAAATGGCATGGCAAGCCGTTCCACAGGACTACATCCAGCATCTCTACGATCGTCTTCATGGGAGAATAGCAGCCTGCATTGCTGCGAAAGGTGGATATACACTGTACTAGTGCCGACATTGTGCATGCTCTGTTGCCTGTGTCTATGTGCCTGTGGTTCTGTCAGTGTGATCATGTGATGTATCTGACCCCAGGAATGTGTCAATAAAGTTTCCCCTTCCTGGGAGAATGGATTCACGGTGTTCTTATTTCAATTTCCTGGAGTGTATGTTTTGACGATGCCATTACAGCTTTATCACATTAGGACATGTAGGACATGGTGTAGAACAGGTATGCTTTACGTTATTTTATCTGTACAACCCCAGTTTGCATGGGAGTATATCGTGATATGAAATACTGTACTGTTTTGAAAGATAGACTGCCCACATAGCCTCACCCCTGACTGTCACCTCAACTGGACCCCTCATCTCCTAACCATCCAGCAGAAAGCTCATTCCCACCTCAGCCTCTTGAAACTCCTTTCTGGCCAGACATGGGGATTACATCCTTCCACCATCCTCCACACCTACAAATCCCTCGTCCTTCCTATCCTCTGTTATGCCAGCATTGTTTGGACCTTTGCACCCACCCACTTTTAAAGGCCCTCCAAATCCTTGAATGCCATACACTCCACCTTGCCTTCTGTATCTGCCTTCCTTTCCCACATGGCTCCTGTATGACCTCATCCCCTGCCCCCACCTCCTCCTTTTCCTCCAACATCTCTGCATCCTTCACATTGTCTGCAGACTTGATCCCCTCCACCACCTCGTTTCCTCCTTCTTCTCCACCCCCCGCCCATTGCCACGCCTCTATCGCTGTATCCCTCCCTCTCTACACCTCCACACCCTCCATCTCCTTCATTAGGGCAATTTCCAACGCCTCCCCCTCCAGGATGTTGAACTTCGCCATGACATCTATCCTTCTTCCAACTGTAACCTGGCGTTGTTCCCTCCCCTCCCCAGGGCCCGCCTTTTCCTCTCCTCTCCTTCTCCTAGAGCGGAATTTCCTCCTTCCCTCCCTGACTCTCTGCACCCCCTCCTCAACTGTGTCTCTCCCACGTCCTTCCCTCCCGAGCCCTCTTCGACGCGCCCCCGCTCGTCTGTCCCCCCATTTACACCCCTCCCTCCCTTCTTCCCTTCTCCCTCATCTCCATGCCCCTGGCAGATCCTGTGTTTTGGTTAACGTCATCAGTGTGCTACGTCGCTGTTGTGTTTGGTGCTGTTCTCCTGTGCGTCAAGATCTGTGATTTTAATTGTGTGCTGGACTTGTAGATAGTGTTGCTGTCAGTGATCGTTATATGCTACGCCGTCCATCGATACTTTTATGCTGCAGCCATACTTCGTCTTGTGTTCTTTTAATGGTCCCAGTGTGAGATTTTTTGTGCACAATAGTTTTTTAAGTTTTTTGTCTCCTACCCCTCTTTCGTCTGTTCTCTTCCATTATGTTCCCCCTTTTTATATATTTTGTCCGCCATAGTTTCTCCTTTGTAATTTTAAATGTTTTCTGTTGTATCATTATTGTCTTTTGGCTGAAGAGCAGCGCGTATGCTGCTGCCAGCCCGCTCCAGTTTGGGACTCGAAACACAATAAAGGCAAAAAAAGGACTGCCCACTAGTTGTATGTTTTTTATATTGTAGATATGAAGTTGGTCATGCTCGAAGGACTTTATATTGTGATCAAATACTCGAATAAAAAACATTTGACAGTACCTGGATCACTGTTTTTATTCGTGACTATGTCGCAGCTTGTAATCACTGAATGTTCTCTTCGGTGTTTCTGTTACCAGTTTTCTTCGGGAATTGCCGGCCAATTTAGAGGGAAGACTATCGTTCCTCTAAACCTTCTGCTATATTTTCTCCACTCTTCTTTCCACAGGGAACCCAGTCGTTATCATTCTCGCTTGACACGGAAGTTGAACTCCCATTCACTGCTCGCTTTCTTGTAGGTCTTCAATGGAAAGCCATAAAGTCTCAATGCTATGTTCCACTCAAACTTCAAAAAGCAATGACCGATTTTGTGTGAGTCATGAGGAATACAGGTCCCAATTTCTCGAGTTTTGAAAAATGCTTTATCCATGTAGAAAATGATTATTCGTTAATATAGTCTGATGCTGTCATATGGAAAGCAGATCGTGTCGGAAATCTGTTACACAAATCGTTTTTAAGAAAGATTCCCTTGAACATAATGAACGGATGATAAGAACATTCCTGTAGCATTGTAGCAATCTACTACAGCTACATTTCCTCCCCATTCTTTCATATCACGCCAAGAACATCTCTAGGTCGTTTGCTAGCACTGACTTAAGTAAAAGGATGTCTTGTAAATCCAGTAGCCAGTTTTGTAAAGGCCTTGTCGCTATTGCTGTAGAGGCCAAGTTGCCACTTTTCTTACGGAGGCCGAGATTGTGAGTTCGTGAAACGGCCGATGGTGCTGTACACGCTAAGACAATTTATCCCTGTCACTATTGTACTACTATGTCCGAGGCTCAGGCAACAGGACAGGAGAACGAAGGTTCTACAACACTCCAACAAATAAGTAACAAAGTCACACAAATTGGTTAAAAGGTTTCCGTATATTTGTGACTAGTTGAATAATGAATTCTGCAACACTGCTTGTAATACAACACGGAAAAAAAGGCGCTTAGTGGCTAAGTGCAAATAATCGTAGGTAAATTTTATAGTACATAACAAATGCAGTTTACAATAACTGTCTGTTCACTCCTGAGAGTTCACCAAACGACGTTCCCTGTCTAAGCCCTGGACGATGATCTCTAACCAACTGGGTGAGAGCTGCTCCTCTGTCTTAAGAGTGGGCTTCTGTCCGTTGTCGTCCGGTCATTGGAAGATTGTACACGGCCGGCAGTTGTCCCTGGCGAAGTCGATATCCTCATCCTCAGCGCCAGCCGTGTCGCTGGTGGAACTTGCGCAAATGGCGAGTCTCTAAGGCATTGGCACCAGTTCGCAACTGGTCCTCTTGTTCGGAGGACACAGCAGGATGTTTACTGAGAACAATACCTTTCTCATCAAGGCTGAATATCCTCTCGCCTTTGTCCGACAAGTTCAATTCTAGCGAGGTATCGTCAAGTTCCAAGCTAAAACAACGCAAGTTGTTATCTCGCACTGCATGCCGGAAAATACCTTCGCGGTCAACCACGACAACCTTGTATTAACGCCGTTAATACGAACGGCGTTAACTTTACACATAAGGAGAGCGAAAAAGTGTGATTAGAGCCGACAGAGATGCGATGAAATATGCAAGCGAATGTTGACAAACAAAAGCTAAGTAAGTCAGTTGTGTGAAAATTACGAAGGAAGATACACGCTACCGCAAAAGTAACATATATCCAACAAATATTAAAATGGTGATATAGATAAAAGTGTAAACAGTAACTTCTCAGTATTACGAAAATTTCGAAACTTCTATCGCAGAAAACTGGACTAGCAAAGAAACTCTGTGGGAAACTGATTAATTCGTATGAACTGTAGAGTGATACACACTGCACTGTGAATAAATGTTGAAAAGTGACAATGTGCGAAGATATAGTCTTGTATGCAAAATGTGCGAAAATATTGTTTTGTATACAGAATTTCATTCTATGTTCATTTCTTTCGCTTGAGTATAACATAAAAACGTCGAACTATCATCTAGAAAAGAACAGAAAAAGAATTAAAACACCCTCGAGACCTAGCAGTCTATCATTTGCTAAGCAGCACAAGAGATTCTCCGCCGATCTCGGGCAGCAGCGGGCTACGAAATTATGGATGCTGAAATATGCAGATGGTGTAAATGTAATCACACGCACGAAGTTGAACATAAAAAGGGCATTGTGTGCATACACCTTAATAGCACTGTTCGCTGGTTCTATAGTCTTATTAAAATTACTTGTTGGTTGATACTTGATGCGTTGGACCTGGTTTCCTCCAATTTGAGTGCTCAGCATCACGACCGAACTGTTCGCCGCTGCGAAAATGACATTTGGTCAGTTCACTTTCAAGTGCTCTTCCAAATTTCTTTCTTGACATGTTTGGGTGCGCAGCTCGTGGTCGTGCGGTAGCGTTCTCGCTTCCCACGCCCGGGTTCCCGGGTTCGATTCCCGGTGGGGTCAGGGATTTTCTCTGCCTCGTGATGACTGGGTGTTGTGTGATGTCCTTAGGTTAGTTAGGTTTGAGTAGTTCTAAGTTCTAGGGGACTGATGACCACAGATGTTAAGTCCCATAGTGCTCAGAGCCATTTGAACCATTTGACATGTTTGGAAATTCTGACCCACGATTCCTGGGTCTGCCCCTTTTATTTCGGATTTCATCAGACATGATAACACTCACAAACAACGGTGCAACGACGTATGCTACTATCGTACACAGTATTAAACAACCATTACTGTATCCTTTTGCAGCCGGCCGCGGTGGTCTAGCGGTTCTAGGCGTTCAGTCAGGAACCGCGCGACTGCTACGGTCGCAGGTTCGAATCCTGCCTCGGGCATGGGTGTGTGTGATGTCCTTAGGTTAGTTAGGTTTAAGTAGTTCTAAGTTCTAGGGGACTTATGACCACAGATGTTGAGTCCCATAGTGCTCAGAGCCATCCTTTTGCACAAGACGCGATTCAGCTCATATACACAGTTATTATCATCACAGAAAATGGGCCATATTAGAGAATGTTCGTACGTGAGGCAGAACGTTTTGCAGATAGCAGATCATCGTTGTGACTGGTTCTGTAAAGTCATAAATATAAGAGTTCTAACGTAATGGAGATTCTTACAGTCTGATCCCCACCACTTGGCACACAAGGATCGATTTGAGTGTGTGCAGAAGTGTTTATGGTCTGGCCCAGCCATGTAGGGAGCATGAATCGAGGAACTGGCTAAACACCAGAAGAACGGTTATTTGTGGACTCCTGACAGAGTTTCTCCACCAAGTGAAATAATGTAATAAGAGTAATCAGGCTACTTTTACGACAACCGGTTCCTTGTAACATTGTAATATTACTACCATATTGTTTACAAAATTATTGATGATAGAAATGGTTTACTGAAAATAAGTTTAAAAGAGGACACACAAAAATCTTGATAAAAGTATCAGATGGTTGTAGAGGACAATGCTTCGCTATGCGATGTTAAAACAAACATGTAAGAATAGAAGTAAACCCTACAGAAATGGATTCTGCAATATACTACACATAAACAAAGTTAATTAACGTAGCTGGACAACTGTTCCTAACTGATGCTCAACATTTTGATCTTGCTTGGCTGAACGCAACGCGAAGGAGGGTTCTGTATACTACTGCCAACTAAACACTGAACTGGACGAAGAGGCACGGTTATGACAATATCATATATAGTGCATATTGCAATATGTTGTTTACCTTTGCATGCTGAGTTTTTCTTAGCAGAAAACGTAATTATAAGTCGTGAAATAAAATGAAAATTGAGCCACAGATATAGTCCACGGCTGTGTAAATACTGTCGCAGCCACTGGAAACATTTGAAGATTTTCGATCGTCAGATTATAAAATTAAGAGGCACCTTTTGTTTTCTAGGTCTTCTCCAGATCGGACGTATATAGGCGCACCGTCATTAATACTATATTTTGTCATTATTTTATTCTCGAGTTGCAATCAAACGGCACTCATAATTGCATAATTCGTCACAATGTAAGTGCGGTAATTTTAAATTGTGTTTTTATTAAAATAAATAGTTATTACTAACCAATGTATGTTTTATAATGTGTCTTTAGTCATTATGACATTGTTGGGTGACTTCGCATGGCAAAAGCTTCCGTACGCGTAAGGAAAAAGTCGTCCATCTCGATCCACCGTCGTCTTTGGATGCAGTCATATTACGAAGTCCGATTTTAGCGAAAACACAGGAAGAAGAAACACGGTTAAAAATACGTGAATGGACCTTTAACAGAAAAATTCCATGCTCAAGCGCCGAGGGTTTGTATATATTTTTTTAAATTCATTACTATGATTCATTGTATGGTCTCGATCCAGTTACGAATGAACCAAAAAAAAAAAAAAATTAATTAAATCGGCGGCTTCGTGTCTGGACGCATTGTTGTATGTACTATATTGTCTTCCTTTTGTTACATGTTGAATGCAAACGACATACGGGATACGAGACCGGAATACATTGAAGTAAGACAAATTACTGGATTCTATGTCAACATCTGAAATTACGCTGCAATCGTGGACACTAGGTAAGACACCGCATCTTTACATCAGCAATCTTGCCCAAGCGCTTTGTGTTATCGTAGCTTGCTTGGTAGATCTATCACAATTTTCCGTTTCCGTAGCAGTGATTTAAGCTACATCGCTGTTTCCAAAATTATTTTTGTTATTCATACAGTGCAACAATACAGTTTTATCAGTGCACAATATGGCCGACTTTATTTCTGTCAGACGTAATATGACGTGCAGCTATTAGTATTCAAAATTCCACAATCACTTTCGACAGTTAATTTTCTTGTTCAGACATTGTCGCACAGCGAGATTAATTTTTACATTTACTCTGGTTACACATACGAGTTTAAATTTTTGTTGTGGGGCACAGTACTGACCAGAAAACAGCAAAGATGGAGGACCACAGACTGCAAACACAGACGCAATCCGACTCTGATATGCCATTAAATAATGAAAGTGACATTACGGTTGATTCGAATACTAACGAGCGTCATATTATTGACTATTCTGGTGACGCAAATTTATAAAATAGATTGTCTACCAGTAATATGCCTAAATTTTGGTGTCTGACGTCATGTTTAATGACGAGGCAGGGGGCGGAACAGTTGCATATCACTAGTATTGCCAGAATGTTCGGTGCTACTATGAAATAAATGACACAACATGACCAACAGATGACAACTGTACGCGCCACTTTGAAAACGGCTCATGACGAGATGAAAACACATGATGAAAAAAATCAAATTTAGCTGTACTTAAAACGTCAAAGAACACTTTGTATAGCCGTGACCGGACCTTTAACAGAGAAATGCCATGCTCAGGCGCCGAGAGTTTATATAATTGTTTCAAATTCATTACTATAATTCACTGTATGGTCTCGATCCAGTTACGAATCAGCAACAAAAAAAAAATTAATTTAACTTTGCTGCACAGTATGTCATTCGATGTGCAGGACGCCAGATGACTCTACCTGCTCCTCACTGCCTGTCAACTTACTAAACTGCTAATTCTTGACGGAAGTGTCAGTCGATTTCTTCTGTGAAGCAGAGGACTGTTTGTCCTTAGTACTTCTAAAATGGCTGTGTACACTCTCCTGGTTTGTGGGGCTATGTGCACAGTTATGGCCTCGTAGTTCTCACAAGAACGTATTAACTAACATGACTGGTCTCGTTCTCCTCACTTGGAGAATTACGAAACTCTCAGCTTATTTAACGCTGATCTATTTAGAGTCAAATGTGATTAAAGTAGCCACAGAAAAAATCTCTCTCCACACCCTGAGGAGCATTTCACTCCTTGTATCAACATAGCGTTTTGGGGAGCGAGAGAAACAGAGCGAGTCCTTTCTTGTATGCAAATTGCATATGTCAGGCCACCTCTCCTGTCTCTGTGCAGAACATTGCTTCCTCTGAATTAGGAGTCTGCCAACCACACTGCTATACACAGGAATTATTTCTCCCACTCCAAAATCATTTCTTTCAGTTTCCTATCCGCTAACTCCACCTCCATAAGGAAGTAGTGTAAAGGGTACAATCTGGCTCCCCTCGAAATTTTCAGACTGTTCAGCCGATGAGAGAGCGTTCTACAAGAGGCCCATGCCCTTACTAGCATATATATATATATATATATATATATATATATATATATATATATATATATATATATATATATATATATATACGTCATGCATTGTTCACGTGCATACTGCATGCTATTTTAACTACAAATTTCTTTCTCCACCTCTGAAAATGTGGCCCATCCAATACGAGTGAACTGCACAGTCGCCTGTCCCTTGGGACACCTGAGGCAGTGAACGCGCTGTAGACCCCCGTGACGAAACAAGCTATGTGACTTTGTTGAGACCCACACAGCATCCCTTGTGGCCATGATATTTATGACTCACTCCTGTCCTTCGACACGGATCTGCAAAGTGGCTTTTAAAGAAAAATGTTGCATCATGGCATCTCCTCCTCTCTGTTCCTGGTCTCGATTTATTTGTCTACTGCTGTGTATAATTCCTGTCATACTTGTACACATATTTATGGATTGAAGTATGCGGTTCCCATTGTACTTTTACACTTATTGGTGGACTGTGGACTGTGATATACAGGTCCCATTGTACTTGTACACTTATTTGTGGACTGCAGTATACAGTTCCTGTAGTCTGAGTGGCTGTGTGGGCTACAGTCTCACGGTCTTATTTTGATGTGGTAGAAACATATGTAATGAATATAACTATGGTTCTTGTTGTAGTGTAGCTGGGGAATATGGCACGAGCTTTACTGGTAGTATTTCGTGGTAGATGACAAGTTAGATGTGTGTTCGTACAGACAGCATTACTTCCATGGTAGTATCGTATTACCAGGGTCATCACTTTGGTGAGGTAAGAAATCACGGTTTTGCTAGTGATCGTAAACCCTTGTTGTTGATGATTTGATCAGTTTTCCATCGTATTAAGAGCAACAGCAGTTCTGTATTGACGTATACTATTTGACAGTATGAAGCTAAGAATTAAGCTGAAGTATTATGGAGTTTTTGCATGGTGTTTTGACATATTTGACTTTTGAAATCTCAGGAGAGGATTGTTGAAGGTGAATCTTCATCCTTATAGCCCAGGTCTTCTTCTTCTCCCTTATGGTCTTCTTTTCTTTCAGCAACTTCTGCTATCCTTACTTATATCTTCATTCTTCTTGACTGCGATTAGGTCTGATCTCATAACATCTGAATTGACGATATTGGACAACAGTGCCAGGTAATACGTGGGATTTCGATAGGATTGAACAGATGCTAATAGTGATGTTGGTAACTCTTTGCTTAACATCATGCCGTTGTGCAGCGCTCATGTTCCTATATCAGTTGTTACATGGATGTATCGTTTTTCATTGGTTGCCATAGGCTGTTGTCCCCCAGTGTGATTTTATTTGAAGGAAGGTTCCACTCCGCTCGTTCTTGACTACATTCGCCTTTATGCAGCTCCTTTTTGATCCACTGTTTGTATTTTGTTGCTCATAAATTATCATGTCATTTCCTGCCCGTCTTGAATCATCAATGTCTCCACCTTTTACCTGCGCTGTCTCCTTGATGTTCTGTTGTGCCCTGGCTCGACGTTCAAGCAGCGTTGTCCTCTTGATTGTGTCTCCATCTCAGATTTATAATGTGGTATACAAAGTTTATAATTAATCTATCTGATAATCTAATTTTAAGTTACGTACTGCTCAGAAAACAAAGATTTACATAACAAGTTATATGAGTATGTAAAATTGTTAAAAGAACTCTGTTACACTTTTTAACCTTCATTTAAGACTTTATACATGGGGCGGTTGATTATTCAAGTTTTGCATACATTTTAATTCTATAATGTTTCCTCATCTTCATAGTTCATAGTTTATGACTGAAAGGCGTTCATGATGCGTGGATTTAGTGTTGTAATATGCATGCTGTACCTGATTCATTTATAGATGTACATTAATAGATGCGCATTTATAGATGTACAGACCTTTTCTCCTTAGTCTTCGTCTCTCATCACGTAAGATAGTTTTGCCACCATATTAACCCTACTTCATTTTGCTTTCGTCCTTGTACTGAATTATTAGCTGTTCATGTTCTGTAAGTTCTCTACACTTTGATCATGTTTTCCCTCCACCCACTTTGACGATCGTCTGTCAGCTCTCCAACTGTACGTTCTTTATCTGAACAGTGTTCGATATCGCCTTTTCCCTGGCATATTAGTGGAATTGATTTTTTTCCCTTCCGTAGGTCTAATCATCCAATTGATTCATGTATCTCTCTATTTACTTACTGCATTGGTTTTATCTACATCTTGTACACATATTTATACACAAATTTTCCTTTTTTCCACTTTCTACTTGACTCATGTCCACCTACAAAATACAAATCGATTATATTTACATACAGTATCTGTATTCATTTATAGGTGCACTTGTGACGTCATATATGGTCTCTGTTTTCCTTTCTCAACTGCTGTTACTGACCTAATCCCCTTAGTCTTCATCTCTCATCACGTAAGATAGTTTTGCCGCCATATTAACCCTACTTCATTTTCCTCCAAGCAAAACATTTCATTTGCGGTCCATACCACTCAATATATTAATGATATTTAAGGTCACTGCATCCTGAAGAGTACTATTAAGTACTGACATCTCGTACCCTTCGTTATGAGGCCATAATTCTTTTACACTTTCTGTCACTATCTGTTACAAAATATACTCCAATTAATACTTGTGGCTCTATAGCCCACAAACTTTCTTTTATATTATTATGACAACTCTTACTACCTTTTCATTCAGAGAGCTCTTGACTTTGGTCTCTTATCATTCATTTGATAACATATTCATTAAACCACTGATAGTAATCTTAATGTCTGATAGGTTGTTCTTATTCACATCAAATCTCCATTCAGTGTATATAAATATATAGTCCTAAGCAACATTACATATCTTTCTCAACCAACTTTTTAACAAATGTTGTTACTTTCCCTCATTATGTTCTTAGGATTGTATGCTTCCGTTTTTCTCAGCTTATTCTTTCGATACTGCTTCAAAATACTACTTAGGGCTTGTTTTTGTACTGATCGACGATTGCGTTGATGTTTCCTATCCAGAGTATATTATGAGATATTTTACCTTAACCCCATGATAATCATTTGCTCTCTTACCAGAGTTTGTTCAGTATTGACCTTGCTAATGATAGCTTACATAGCTTGTCTTGATGCACCTTAAGGTGGCTTATATGATGTTTTCCCAATGAATTTTGTGTTTTGGGCAAATACAGAGACTTCGACCATTCCCTACATGCAAGAAAGATTTTATGATACTATTGATTTTGGTTAATTGACGTGCAATGTGCTTTCATTAGTATCTTCTGGCCTATTTTAAAGCCTCATATACTTGTATTTTTGTCTTCTATACTTTTTCGGATCACACCCACACAGCGAATATTATGTATTGCTCATGCAACGACTTGTCTGCATTGATGTCTTCGACTTGGTGGGAATTTAATTATTTCTTATATTTTCTCTGGTGGCTGCTGATCTTTTAGAACAGTTATAGGTGGTAGTTGAATTGTGGTATGAGTCAATTCATTCATCATGTCTTGGAAATATCGTAAATGGATATCCCAGTGTTATGCCTTTTGTTGCAATATGGGCGGCATAATGCCTCGAAATCTTTCATTGTGAATCATGATGGTTTAGAACTAGCGCGATGCTTTGAAATAATACTGGTTTGATTCTGTGCCATTTTAGTGTGGCTCGACATTGAATCGACGCATATTGTGGCCCACTATCCTACAACAGTTTGTCAATCAGTCCCACATGTTTCGGAAAATACTGTTCAGGACTTTACTGATGTTCCTTGCTGTTGCTCTTTTCAAAGGTGTGAGCATTAAATATTTTGTAGTTAGTTTTATTACCACAAAAATTTACGTGTACCACTTTTTTGTATGGGGAAAAGGCCCCATCAGGTCTTTTGTGGTTAATTATTTCAATTTATTAGTTATTATAGGGTATTAGGTGTCCTTGTTTGGAATGTTACATGTTTAGCCCATTGGTAGTCCTTACACTTTGCCAGTACCATTCTAATTCGACTTTCCCTGTTATTGAAGTAGCATGACCATCCAGTTTTGAGAACGCATCTCTTTGGTCTAAAATGACCATAGCTTAGATGGCTGTATCATATGTGCTTGTTAATTACTTCATTTAGTTGACAAACGGTCCATGAAGTGTTACCTATACTTTATCGATAAAACAAGGTGTCATTATGCAGCAAATAGTATTTCATTCTTGTCCTTCTGTTTGTGTTTGATCTTTAGAATTTCTTAATCCTTGTCTTGTTCCATTTTAACGTTGTTAAAAGCGTTAATGATAAAGTTTTGAAATGGAAAGTTTCCTATATAGTAGACCGAGAAAGGTTCCTCCTTTGGACTTCGCCTGCTGTCGGCTTTGCTACACCTTGGCAAACGTGATAAAGCATCTAATATTATACTTATTGCCCTCAGGTACATAAATCACTGTGAAATCGTATTCTTGTAGGGTAAGCACTCATCAGTCAGCAAACATTCTAATGCTTTATGATCAGTGTAAACTCTGGGTTTTCCGCAAGAAAAAAAGCAAAATTTTTGAAATCCCCGTGCTACAGCTAAAATTTCTAGCTCTGTTTGCAGTAGTTTCTTTTGCATTTAGATAAAACCCTGCTTTATGAACTGTTTGCCCATCTTGTTCAAGTTGTTGATATATGACCACTCCCAGACCTATTTAGGCGCTCTCTGTTGCTATACAGAAAGCCTGCAGTAGGTGTAGATGTAAAAAACTAGGCTCTACTAATAATGCTGCCTTTAACTTCTTGAACTCTTCATTGGCTTGTCTGTCCCATTGCAAGGGCGTATATATTTCCTGTCAGTTCAGATGTACATGGTGTGCGCAGGAGGGTAATTTTTTGTAAAAATTTACCGTCACTAAAATCCTCGCAGTTTCCTTCGATTTATGGTGTATCATACTAATTGCTTCTAGTCTGTCTGGGTCTGGGGCAGCTCCCTTTGCTGAAATGGTATGTTCCAGAAACTGTACCTGCTTTGTCCCATAGGTGAATTTCTTTATATTTAACGTTACAAATGGCTCCATTAGGTTAGTGTTGTTTAACGCCCCGTCGACAACGAGGTCATTAGAGACGGAGCGCAAGCTCGGGTTAGGGAAGGATGGGGAAGGAAATCGGCCGTGCCCTTTCAAAGGAACCATCCCGGCATTCGCCTGAAACGATTTAGGGAAATCACGGAAAACCTAAATCAGGATGGCTGGAGACGGGATTGAACCGTCGTCCTCCCGAATGCGAGTCCAGTGTGCTAACCACTGCGCCACCTCGCTCGGTACAAATGGCTCCAAGCACTATGGGACTTAACATCTGAGGTAATCAGTCCCCTAGACTTAGAACTAGTTAAACCTAACGAACCTAAGGACATTACACACATCCATGCCCGAGGCAGGATTCGAACCTGCGACCGTAGCAGCATCGTGGTTCCGGACTGAAGGGTCTAGAACCGCTCGGCCACAACGGCCGGCTTAACGTTACACCATGATCTTTTAACTTTTGAAGGAGTTTACTTAATGTTTCCTTGTACTGATCCCATGTTCCCTCAGCTATAAAAATATCATCGACTTAGCAAGTTAATCTCGTGTTTTAATTCGTTGTTTAGAATTATTCTCAAGTTTCTCAAAAACACCGCTGAGGAGATATTGAGTCCAAACGATAGTCTTTTAAATTGGGAGCATTTACCAAACGCAATGAAGGCTGTGTACTGTCTACACTCTGATGGTAACTAAATTTCCCAGAAATCTAATCATGAAATTTCTGTATTAACTCGTGTAACATTTCGACCTTATCTGTTACAGTTATAATTATTGTTTTTATCTGCCTAGAGTCAAGTAACAGATGGATGCCTGCATCTTTCTGTCAATAATTTGTAGGGGACTATTATACTTGGACTGTGATGATTATGTTTGATTTGTGGGGTGTTCTGCTGCACGGTCGTCAGAGCCCATACAAATTCCCCTTCTGTACATAGTCCAATATAGTCACTTTCAGGAATGATGATGAAGTGATGAGAACAACACAAACACCCAGTGTTCCAGCTGCGGAAATTCCCAACCCTGGGACCCTGTGATCCAGAGGTAGCAACGCTAGCCATTACACCACGAGCTGCGGACATACACTATGTGATTAAAAGTATCCGGACACCCCAAAATCATACTTTTTCATACTAGGTGCATTGTGCTGCCACCTACTGCCAGGACATCAGCGACGTCAGTAGACTTGAGACATGGGGCGCTCCACGGATGTCATGGACTTCGAACGTGGTCAGGTGATTGGGTTTCACATGTGTCATTCATGTGTACGCGAGATTTCCACACCCATAAACATCCCTAGGTCCACTGTTTCAGACCTGATAGTGAAGTGGATCGTGAAGGGCCACGTACTGCACAAAAGAGTACAGGCCAACCTCGTCTGTTGATCGACAGAGACTGCCGACAGTTGAAGAGCGTCGTAATGTGTAATTGGCAGACATCTATCCAGACCATTACACAGGAATTCCAAACTGCATCAGGATCCACTGCAAGTACTATAAAGTTACGTGGGAGGTGAGAAAACGTAGATTTCATAGTCGAGCAGCTGCTCTGTTGAGTGGTACTTAAGATAAGTAAATAAATTAGTGAAATCAAAGTATAAATTAGAAAATAAATGAAAAACTTAGTTTAGTTTAGAAGAATTACACACTGGGAAACAGCGGGCAGCGCAGCAGAGCAGAAGAGACAATGGCCGTGAAGTCAGCAAGTTCCACATAAGCGGACGCTGTCGATTCAGCCGTCAGGGCATCGCCCGACCGGCTCACGTGTTTCTCACAAGGGAACCTCCCCATCGCACCCCCCTCAGATTTAGTTATAAGTTGGAACAGTGGATAGGCCTTGTAAAACTGAACACAGATCAATCGAGAAAACAGGATGAAGTTGTGTGGAACTATGAAAAAAATAAGCAAAATATACAGACTGAGTAGTCCATACGCAAGATAGGCAACATCAAGGATAATCTGAGCTCAGGAGTGCCGTGGTCCCGTGGTTAGTGTGAGCAACTGCGGAATGAGGGGTCCTTGGTTCACGTCTTCCCTCGTGTGAAAAGTTTACTTTCTTTATTTTCGCAAAGTTATGATCTGTTCGTTCGTTCATTGACGTCTCTGTTCACTGTAATAAGTTTAGTGTCTGTGTTTTGCGACCGCACCGCAAAACCGTGCGATTAGTAGACGAAAGGACGTGCCCCTCCAATGGGAACCGAAAACATTTGATCGCAAGGTCATAGGTCAACCGATTCCTCCACAGGAAAACATGTCTGATATATTCTATACGACACTGGTGACGGAATGTGCGTCACATGACAGGAATATGTTGTCGACCCACCTAACTTGTACACTTGGAGAATGGGTAAAAAGATTCTTCTACCTTGCCTGATTTAGGTTTTCTTGTGGATACATACTACGGCGCAGTTACCTCGCATCGGACGGACGGACGGACAGATAATAATTGTCTGAAAATAAAAAAAATTAAACTTTTCACTAGAGGGAAGACTTGAACCAAGGACCTCTCCTTCCGCAGCTGCTCACGCTAACCACGGGACCACGGCGCTCCTGAGCTCAGACTCTCCTTGATGTCGCCTATCTTGCGCTTGGACAACTCAGTTTGTATATTTTGCTTATTTTTTTCATAGTTCCACACAACTTCTTCCTGTTTTCTCGATTGATCTCTGTTCAGTTTTTCAAAGCCTATCCACTGTGCCAACTTATAACTAAATCTGAGGGGGGTGCGATGGGGAGGTTCCCTTGTCAGTTGTCACATGTGAGCAAAGGCCCTCGCCTACATTCCAAGAGCCAATGACCGACGTTAAGAAGATTCTTCGAGAAGCTTTTCAGCGTGACAGACGAGGCAGTGACCGTGAAGTCGTTCACCTCCAGTGGACTGAAGGGAATAAATATGCGAGACGCAGTGGGCCCGACGAGAGGAAGAAGTGAAGGAGAGTAGCAGTAGTTTTCAGTCAGTTTCGGTGCTGAAGACCATCATGCAAGAAGAGACCACATCATGCACAGACGCACCAAGTCCGCCGCTGTAATGGAATAGCAAGCAGCAGCCTTGGCGCCAGAAGACAGAAGTTAAAAGGTATTTGAAGACTGATTTTTACATACCCGGGTGACTCGTGAGGACGGGAAGGAGACGGCCTCACATCAGCAGTCACCTGTGAGCTCGGATGAAGATCTGACAGCCGAAGACTGGCAAGCGGGAGTCCGTTGTTCGAGTCCGGGACACTGGCCTTTCCCCGTTGCGCCGCTCCGCTGGCCGACGCACAACACACGCGGCCGCTTAGAGAAGAGAAACACTGGGACGCCACATCCAAGGTATGACCATCCGATGGACGACTTCGCTCTCAATAATTAAACGGGCCACCTCGCGCTGCGCGTCTCCAGCCAACTGGGCGAAACGGCGACACGAGATACACACTGCCACGCGTAATCAGACGCCGCTGCCGCAGCAGAAGGCTTCGCAAACGACACAGCTGCCGTTCTCCGAGCCAGAACATCGAGTAAGGAAACAATTGTACGAAAATTGCAATAAAAGTTATGTAAAAATGCTGTTTCATTCTACCTCATACCCAAGCCAAGGAAGAACCCACCATGCCCACATGCTTTTTAAGAGAGAAAAATTAATTTATTTAGTATTTTCACCCTGACATAATGCTTTAGAATCAAATGCCCTTTGCAGTAATGCTCATCCTGACAAATGTTACATTTGGTGTCAGAGAAAAAACCCTTGGCTCAATATGAGGTGTGAATGACAGTCACTACAGGTTCACAGTTAGTATCGTTTAATGTGTGAAAGGGTAGGGGTTCGCATAGCAGTCTTAATATTTTCTTTATTTAGAAGTGTATTCTCTCTCATAATTTTAAGAGTTTTTCGAAAATATTTAAACATCTTTGAATTCAGTGTAGTAAGATTGTGTAACTAATAGTTTACAAAATGATGACACGAAATCGTACAGAGTCAGCACCACAAGAGGTTTCTACCGAGGAAGCTATTCAGACCTTAGTTAATCAGATAGCATAGCTTAAAAATGATAATAATGCATTATTTAAACTGTTGAGTGAGGTTAGGCAAACCAGTTGAATCCCTCCCACCCAAGATTCCTCAGCATCAGCCTTGGTAGCTCCTTTTTCAGGTAAACCTGGCGAGGACATAACAGCCTTTTTTGAAGATTTAGTAGCAGCTGCAAAGTTAGGTCATGGTCAGATGAACAGCTCTTACAAATGACAAAATTAAGATTGCTAGGAGAGGCTAAAGCACACGTATTATACCATGAAGAATTACGAAATGCTCCAACATTTGAGGAATTGAAGAAAGAATTGCTTAAACGTTTTCAAAAACAGGACAGCTGTAGATTTTATAGGGAACAGTTAAACACTATCACTCAGAGGCAAAACGAGTCGTTAGAAAGCTTTGTAGATAGGATTAGAAAAGTTAATATTAACACCTATCAGTTGACAACTAGTGATGAAGCAAATAAAGTTATTTTACAAGAGGCAGAAGATAGAGCTCTGGATACATTTTGACGTGGGTTGCCTCCTGAAACGTCCCGTCGTGTCAGGGCAGAGTTTCCTAAAAATTTAGCAGAAGCTGTATCTGTGGCGACGGCTTTCGAAGAAATAGTCATTGCCACCAGATACAAGGAGAAGCGAAATGTATTTTCAGCAGGAGTACGATGTTTTAGGTGCGATCGACAGGGCCATTGTAAGGTGTATGCTTCGCCGGCGATGGGCGAGGCATGACAGAGTCTCTGACCAGAGAGTGGTTTATTGTTAGTTGTTGCTTGTTGCGTGTCTGCGCTGGTCTGCGCGAGTCGACAGTAGAAGTCAGTCTGCGCTTGTCTGCGCGAGTCGACAGTAGTAGTCAGTCAGATACAGTAGTAGTCGGTCGGCTTTAGTAGCGAGTGGAAGGTAGTAGTTGCGGGAGTCGGCATGCGTCGGCTGTGTGCTCTGGTCGCGACTCTGGTCAGGATCCTGGACGATGAGTATTGTTGTAGAAGGTAAAAAAGCAGCATTGCACATATTTAATAATGTATGTTAATTGTAATCTAATTTGTTAATAAAATGCCCCAATAATAATTTTTATAATATAAAGTAACTCTTTTGAAGAAAAAGCATTCATTTCAGTTTAAATAATTTTTCCACTCTTTTGAAGAAAAAGCGTTCATTTCAATTTAAAGAATTTTTCCAATGCATTATCATTGCTTCCAAGAATAAAAAAAAATACGCCAGCATTGCACGAAGCTGTGTCGATAAATAAGAGCAGATATAGTTGCAGTTTTTATTGAGGTAAGAATTTTTGCTTCTTTTATTCTGAATACAGGGCCGAAGGTCAGCGCTGCTGTCCTTATAAAATTTACCAGATATTATTATTTCTGTTAGAAGGTTACATTTCGTTCATGGTTCATTATTTAATTAATATTATTGTGTGGTTTATGGTCAATTATCATTCCTTAATTTTTGTGGGGAGGTTACGCTTGGCTCTATTTCCATTTTTTATTTAACAAAATTACGTGTGGAGAGGTTACACTTGGCGACATCCGGCCAGGATCGTATTTCTTTGGGAATCTTCTGATAAGTAGTCATATATCTGCTCTTATTTACTTAAATGTAATTAGCATTTAGCGCAACGCATTTACTAATTTGTCACTCTTTCTTTCACAGATCATCGGCAATTTGTTGCTCTTTGTTGTATTTGTGTTTGATGCATTTTGCATTGTGTTTGTTTTATTAGTGAATAATTTTGATTTGTGTAAAAATGCCGCGAAAAACTGTTAACAGTACATCGCGATCTGTAGTGAGTGAAATAACCGACTCTAATAATTTGACCGATAGTACTTGCGACACGCAGTGTAATAATGACAGTTCCCCATTTACGGACAATCAGTGCGTGCTGATCACCGTTAATGATTTTATTGCTAATGATGAGGAAACAAATTCAATTGTGTCCTTTGTTAATTTGACGACAATTGATGACGCGGGACGTTCTGTTACAATGAACGCTGTCCAGCTTGACACACCCAGTTTGCAAAATTTAAATAATGAACAGACAAATTTTTCTAATGAAAATGAACAGTGTAATCAGAGTATGACAAATTTATTTAATTCTGGTGTAGTGACCAACAGTGCACATCCGATTGGCAAACCTCTTCCAAAATTACAGAATCACCAAATGGTTACAGAAAATGTGACAAATGCATATACACCATCACACAGCACAGAGAATGCAGCAGCTATTTTTGGCTTGGATGAAATTATGGCAGTATTGCTACAGTTTAAGAAGGAACAAAACGAGAATCTCAACAATTTAATGAACAGAACAAACAATATAGTGGAAAACAAGACAACCTTAATGAAAATTTCAAACAACTAAATGAAAAACAAGACAACCTTAATGAAAATTTCAAACAACTTAATGAAAAACAAGACAACCTTAACGAAAATTTCAAATAACTTAGTGAACAGAAAAAACAACTTAGTGAAAAACTAGACAACAATTCCAGACAGCTTAGTGAACAGATTGCAGCTGTTGCGGCACAGTGTCATGATACTAAAGAACAGTTACGTGAGGAATTTGAGGCTTGTGCTAGGAAAAGTAGTGAAGAAATTAGATCTGTTGCTCAAGAATTAAGGAATACGCAAGCAGCTGCAACAGAATCACTTAGAGACGAAATTAGTGCAGTCGGTAAACAATGCTCTGAAAAAGCAACACAGTTACGCGACGAGTTTAAATTAATGACAGCAGAACTTTCGCGCACACTGGATGCAAAAGTAGACGCGAAATTCGACCAACAGAACAGTCAAATTGACGAACGTTTTAATCATCACCTGCAAAACAGTGAAACGCGTTTCCGTAAATTTATACAGGAACAGAATAAAGTAAAGCGACAAGCCATGGAAACAATTACCGCACAGAGACAGGAAGATAAACGTAAATTGTTTACGAAAGCAAAAACATACGTAGACAACAATATTGCTACAGTATCGGACGAAATTAATACCATCAAACAGTTGAACACCGAATTGCGTTATGAAATTTCCGACCTTAAATCAAAAACAGATACACACACAGTAGATTTTCAGACAGTGACCGACAGACTCGAACAATTAGAACTAACACAGGATTCCGATGTCATCAAAGCTGACGTTAAAAAATTGAACGAAACCACACGTCAATTACAAAAACAGATTAATGCTTCTGACACTGAAAACGATGATCAGGTAAAAATACTGACTGAAAAATATGATGAATTGGTCAGTCATATTGACGTTATTGAAAGTAATAATGACAACAAATCAGACGATACTTCACCGATTTTGTTTAACCAAACACCTGAATTCCAAAATTTACAGCAGACAACCAGTGAGATAGATTCGTCTAATAATACATTACGTAGAAAATTGTCAACTTTACAGCAAGAAGTGACAGAAATGGAAAATGTTTCACTCAATAACACGTCACAGCATACGACACATTCCGATCATTTGTTATAGTCACACAGCCAGTGTAACTTAAGTAATTTACAGAAAGTACGTGACTTAAAATCCGAAAAGACACAGACAAACAGATTCTTATGTAATCGTGAACCCGTTCACATATTGAGTGACGAGAACATTGATTATAAGCAATTTGTATCTGTAAAAAAATCTAAGGTATTTGAAAATGACAGAGCACAGGTACACGCTTTGAACTGGATATGTCGATTTATTTTTGTACTTTCACCGCCATTACCTGTAATGCAGAAACTAGAATTAGCATGGATACAGCAATTTACTTTTGATTTTTCACTGGCATTGCCTGTAACGCAAAAGCTAAAATGTATTTGCAGCGCGTAATTGACCTCAGGGGATTCATTACGCTTTAATGAGTATGTGCCGTAGCGAGCACAGGGCCCCGAGCCGTAGTAGTGCTGTTTCATCTTTAGTTTTCTGCACTGCTGCCTTCTCTTCTACTATTGCTCTACCTAGGATTTAGAAATGAGTAAAGAAAACCTGATACGACAAATTTTACCGAAAGTGACAGTTCTCTTTAGACACTCCCGAAATGACAACTATCGCCCTAACATTAATAACAGATAAAATTATAATCATCAGTATGTCAAAATTATCAGCAACAGGAACCACATTTTGGTGACAATAGAGGTTTTTCTCCGCAACAGCAACAAAACCAACCGGTTAGCATACCTAACCAACAATGTAATGTACAAGGTCAACCGAGCTTTAATGTTTCGCTGCGTACACGTATAGCGTCAGCTCCAACAAATAGTAACGCACAGCAACAAGGAAATCAGTACGTACAGAAAACATACTATTTCAATTCCTATCGCAATGCGCCGTATAGAAATGACTATCACGACAGACGTAAAAATAATGCGCACAATTTTCAGCGTACATTTAATAACAGTAGGTCTTATCAGCAGCAAGAACATCAGCAACAACAAATAATCATGAATGAACCAGACAGTAGGTATCATCCAGAACGTAATACGTCAGGAAGAAATAATAGAACAGTACAAATAGTTCAAATGCCACAGCATCCTCCTGAAAATAATAACACGCCAGATAGAATTTGATTAAATACAGTACAGGTTGCATATTCCAGTAACGCAAGCAATACTTTTGACACGCAGAATCTTGTTCACGAGAATGTTATTTGAAACATGCTTTGTTGAATGCACCACTTTTATCGCACCCAGATCTTACCAGAAATTTTTCCATTGCCACCGACAGTTCTAACACCGCTTTAGGCGTACATATTTTTCAGGAAATTGAAGAAGATGGTTGTACAGTAATTAAAAACATAGCCTTGCGAATCGCATTCTGTCACCTGTTGAACGCAATTATTCTGTTACTGAACTTGAAACATTATGTGCTGTATGGGCTTTTACCAGATTTAGGCATTTTCTTTATGGAAGACACACTACAGTTTACACAGATCATAGAGCGATACAATTTTTACTTTCGGCTAAATTTACACACGACAGATTAAGCAAATGCAAACTTTATCTAGAGGAATTTAATTTTGCAATTGTTCACATTCCTGGTACACAAAATATTGTAGCAGATGCACTATCCCGTTCTCTCAGCAACAATAAGCAAGACATCGCAACCAACTTCTGCAAAGCAAATTTCAGCGTCATGTTCATTCAACAAGTTGCATTTGAAAATTTCATTTCGTCGTCATTACAAGACATAGCACAAGAGCAGAATAAAGCCAACGTATGGAAAGAGATTAAACACCTTTGGCAGGATAGGAATAATGTTACCATTAGAAACCATTACACTGTACGCAATGACATTCTGTTTCGCCGCTCTCATCCTGACAGCAACAATTGGTTATTAGGCATTCCTGACGAACTTGTTAACAAATTAATCTGGTATAGTCATTTAAGTTACGCACGTTACGGAGCTAGAAAATGTTTTCTTATACTGAGACAGAACTGTTATTTTACCAATATGGAAAGCGTATTCGACGAGTTTTAGCGTCATGTAAAATCTGCCAGAAAGCTAAATCAGATACGACTTCACATATTCCTCCATTACATCCCATTGTACCTGTTAAATTGAGACATATGGCCACTGTAGACATTTTTGGTCCGATTCCCAGAACTAATAGAAGTTTTTGCTACATCTTTGTCGCTGTTAAACTCACTTCAAAATTAGTTACCTTCACTCCGTTACGCAAAGCTATTGCTAAAACTGTTTCGAAAACATTTGTAAAACATTTTCAATTTCATATAGGGCATGTGTTGAAAGTAATTTCCGACAATGGATCACAGTTTCGATCTGCTATATGGACACGTATGTTACGAGCTAGAAACATTTCTCCGATAGATATATATCCAGGTACCATGCTTCTTCGAACCCTTGTGAACGATTAATGAAAGAAATTGGTAAACTGTGTAGAATTTACTGCCATAAAAAACGTATTGATTGGGACACACACATACTCTCATTCCAAGATGTAATTAATTCCATACCGAATGAATCTACTATGCTATCTCCGTCTGTTATACTGAAAAATGTTGAACCACCTAACAAAATTAAAGAATTAGTAACATTTCCTACATCTCGTCGACTACGACACCATGAAATAATTGACATTGCGCTGAACAACATCAAACGTGCCGCAGAGCGCCGGAGAAGACAGCAAAAACAGGTTTGTACACGCCGTGAATTTCACATTGGACAGAAGATATTAGTACGTACACACTATTTATCCAACAAAGGAAAGAGTAGATGCAGTAAATTTGAGCTTATATACGCAGGTCCATATCGGATTCGCAGCATTCCTCACCCAAATGTAGTAAACGTCGAAACTTTGACAACCAGAAAAACCAAAGGGAACCACCACGTGTCGAACGTCAAACCTTTTATTGAATGAAAATACTTTATGATTTATCACACTGTAATGCCATTTCCTAATTTTTTTATGACCACTTATGCAATTATATTCACATGAACACTTACTGATGATTATCGCATTTTTTCTTGGCAAGTGCCCGGCAAGGTAAGGTTAGCAAGTCGCTTTTCTTGTCGTTATACACCAGACCGTGCATATTTTTCCAGATGAACTTACACATTTTATGACCACTTATGCAATTATATTTAGGTGACTACTTACTGATGATTATAGCATTTTTTCTTGGCAAGTGCCCGGCGAGGTAAGGTTAGCAAGTCGCTTTTCTTGTCGTTACACACCAGACTGTGCATATTTTTCCAGATGAACTTACACATTTTATGACGACTTATGCAATTATATTTATGTGACTACTTACTGATGATTATCGCATTTTTTCTTGGCAAGTGCCCGGCAAGGTAAGGTTAGCAGGTCGCTTTTCTTGTCGTTACACATTTGACAGTGCACATTTTCCAGATAAAATTACGTATCTTACGAATAATTATGCAATTCTATCTAGTGATATATTAATTTTATCAAATTTTCTCTCTATTAAAGTCTTCAATTCTCGCCTCTATTAACTACACAACATACAAGCTGTACACAGAGAAGATCACATTTCTTGTCGTAATACACCCTAGACCGTGCATATTTTCCATTTTTTATGTATGTATGATTGTTTTCCTGTTTTGTTTGTATGTACTATGAAATATTTAAGATATAACAAAAACACCAGTTGACTTTAACATTTTGCCTTATGATAACTAAACATCATGACTACTTTACTTTTTTTGCTGCTACATTGTGATACACTGTGTACATTTTTGCTTCTGAACACTGTCAATGTTTTTGACATATTACGTTTTCTGTCATGCTATGCTGTATGCTCAATTATGTTACTATAAACCAGTTTTTATCTAATGGGTATATGAATTAAATGCAAGACATTAATCTTTGTTCATCATTTTCAGAAAGAAATAACGTGTAAACGAAATAAATTAAACAGAAATGGGAATTTCACCTTCGGAATGAACGAAAGAGGATGCAATACCTCGTGATGAAGAGCAAATGGATCAGAATTAACAAGCTTTAACAAGAATATACTATACACATCGTAGAATAGCAGTCTTAACTAATTTTTTCTTTCAGAATACGGGGCGATTGATGCAGGCTGTCAGACAGAACTACACATCTTAGTTTTAGTGATGAAATATGCTAGAAATATGGAATAGTTGTATAATGAATAATGAAGTGACTTTTTTGCAGATGATAATGAATGGTGATGAATAATGATAAAGAATATGCTACTATGGATAATGAAATTTTTCTTTACAGGTGATGATAATAATGGAGTTATGGTGATATGGATAATGAAGTTTTTCTTTGCAGATGAAAATAATGATGAAGTTTATATATTTGCTGTTAGTTAAGAGATGCTATGCAGTTATTTAAGTATTTGTTGCAGTTCGTTTTGACAGTATGTCTTATATCGCATGGTATGATGACTGAAGGTTTTGGAAAAGGACAGCTAGAGAACATCTACATTTTTTATACACATTTCACTACCTGTTAATTCGAAGTTCACTACTTTTCAGCATAATATGCGTTTCTTCTTTCAGTTTCATAATCCATTTTGTATATTTTGCAGGAGAAATTATTCATGAAAGTAATGTGGTATAAATAGTTGTATATTAAACCTATGTCGTTTATGAATGTGATCACATATACTCTACTTGTTTCATAACCTTGCTACAGCTGACTCATGACGAATGACGTTACACATCTTCATTTGCAGCAATAACTCAAAAGCAAACAAAGTAATTACCAGTCCCAAATAATGCTACTAGTTTAAGAGAGTTCTAACTAATACTGATCAGCTCTGAATAGTATGTCACTTCAATAATGAATTCTGAATAATACAAAAAAAAAATGCTTTGTAACTGGCCAATGAATACCACTGTTTATTGTAATAAGATTACATATGATGCCAATGGTTACTATAATTAGATTAATTATGTATAAATGCTATGCCAATAATTAACTCATTTTGAGTAATGACTTATGAATAATACAAAAAAATGCTTTGTAGCTGGCCAATGAATGCCACTGTTTATTGTAATAAGATTACCTATGATGCCAATGATTACTATAATTGCGTGAGTTATGTTAATGCTATGCCATTCATTAGCTTCTGTTTTGAATGATGACTCCTGATGGTTTGTAACTGGGCAATGAGTGCCAATAATTACTATATTCAGATAATTTTGTGAGCATTATTCTGTAATACTACATGCATGGCGCAGAAATGTTCAGTAACTGGGCGATGAGTGCCACCAATTACTCAAATCAGTTGTTAGACTAGTGTAATTCTCAATGAAGACTACTATGTGACTTAATGTCCTTCACCTTCTGACCTAATTACCAGAAATTACTGCAATATCCATTTGTCCTGTCTATCCTTATGATCATGGAGCACTATATTTGGTTTTTGCGCTAATTCTGCGTTGGTCTACTTTGCAAGAACATGGTGTTGACACGACATGCTGTCCACCACCTTGAGCGATGGAGATGTTATTATGGTCCCACTGTTTGGTGTACCTAGTGTACTACCAATATGATAGCATGGAATATTGTTACGACATTTCAGTGTCTTGGCTACACTGATTAATACTTCAAGGAAAAGAGCTTCAGATTGTCTCACTTGGTGTTGTGCTTCTGTAGAAAGATATGGACTTTCAGTGCAGCTGCTTGCAACCTAAAGCGCTACAACCATGACGCAATCCTTTTTCCTAATTCTTGTAAAATGATAAAGACATATACTGTGCGTGTGCACTTCCTTTCATTTGTTAATAAGATCAGTTGTCCTGAAAATACTAAAGACTTCTATAGTGCATGTGCACTTTATTTCACTCCTTGATATGTTTATTTGTTGTAAAAAAATGCTAGAGAGTTTTACAGTGCGTGTGCACTCTATTCCATTTGTTAATATGATTTGTACTCATTACGTATACATTTTGTGATTCCCAGATATGTTCTGTATTACAGTGTGTGTGCACTTTCGTCATTTTGTTAACATGATTTGTATTCATTGCTTCTACATTTTGTGATTTGCTGATATGTTCTGAACTACAGTGTGTGTGCACTTTCACCATTTGTTAATATGTTTTGTACTCATTGTGTATACATTTTGTGATTTCCAGATATGTTCTGAACTTCAGTGCGTGTGCACTTTTGTCATTTGTCAATATGATTTGTACTCATTATGTTTATTTGTTGTAAAAATATTAGAGTGTTTTACAGTGCGTGTGCACTTTATGCCATTTGTTAATATGGTTTATGCTCATTACGTATACATTTTGTGATTCCCAGATATGTTCTGTATTGCAGTGCATGTGCACTTTCGTCATTTTGTTAACATGATTTGTATTCATTGCTTATACATTTTGTGATTTGCTGATATGTTCTAAACTACAGGGCGTGTGCACTTTTGTCATTTCTCAATATGATTTGTACTCGTTGCCTATACATTTGTGATTTCCTGATATGTTCACTACTATAGTGCGTGTGCACTTTTGCCATTTGTTAATACGTTTTGTACTCATTGTGTATACATTTTGCCATTGCTTGATATGTCTGTACTCAGTGCGTGTGCACTATATTTTATTTCATGTTCTGCACTTATATATCTGTAAATATTCTGTGATTGTAAAGTTAATTAATTAAGAAAAATTTGTTGCTCATGGCAAGTCCAATTGACTCACCATCGCTACCAAATTTTTGCCCGCCCAGTGGAGGGTTATGTAAGGTGTATGCTTCGCCGGCGATGGGCGAGGCATGACAGAGTCTCTGACCAGAGAGTGGTTTATTGTTAGTTGTTGCTTGTCGCGTGTCTGCGCTGGTCTGCGCGAGTCGACAGTAGAAGTCAGTCTGCGCTTGTCTGCGTGAGTCGGCAGTAGTAGTCAGTCAGATACAGTAGTAGTCGGTCGGCTTTAGTAGCGAGTGGAAGGTAGTAGTTGCGGGAGTCGGCATGCGTCGGCTGTGTGCTCTGGTCGCGACTCTGGTCAGGATCCTGGACGATGAGTATTGTTGTAGAAGGTAAAAAAGCAGCATTGCACATATTTAATAATGTATGTTAATTGTAATCTAATTTGTTAATAAAATGCCCCAATAATAATTTTTATAATATAAAGTAACTCTTTTGAAGAAAAAGCATTCATTTCAATTTAAATAATTTTTCCACTCTTTTGAAGAAAAAGCGTTCATTTCAATTTAAAGAATTTTTCCAATGCATTATCATTGCTTCCAAGAATAAAAAAAAAATTACGCCAGCATTGCACGAAGCTGTGTCGATAAATAAGAGCAGATATAGTTGCAGTTTTTATTGAGGTAAGAATTTTTGCTTCTTCTATTCTGAATACAGGGCCGAAGGTCAGCGCTGCTGTCCTTATAAAATTTACCAGATATTATTATTTCTGTTAGAAGGTTACATTTCGTTCATGGTTCATTATTTAATTAATATTATTGTGTGGTTTATGGTCAGTTATCATTCCTTAATTTTTGTGGGGAGGTTACGCTTGGCTTTATTTCCATTTTTTATTTAACAAAATTTCGTGTGGAGAGGTTACACCATATAGCAAAAAATTGCAGACAACCTAAATGCACTAATTGTCAAAGAATAGGTCACACATTCAAGCAATGCAGGTCTAAGAAAGTTTTTGGAAATAGAAATCAGTTAAACTCAAACGGGAATTTCGGAGCCGCTGCCAGTCGTTCCCAATAAAATTTCATGCCATTAAGGCGAATGTGAAGGCGGAATGCTGGTTATCTGCCACCATACCGGATAAAGAGGCAAGGATACTGGTGGATACAGGCGCAAACGTATCAATAGTGAGTAATGAATATATTGGAGAAAAGAAATATTACCCTCCAAGGTATAGATTGAGTGGAGTAGGAGGAGGTAGAGTGAAGTCATTAGGATGTACATCATTGATTTTCTATATTCATGGTGTACAATTTCAAGAAGATGTAGAAGTGGTAACAAAGGTAACTGACGGGTAAGTCGCGATCCTAGGACGGGATTTCCTGAATAAACATCACGCTAAAATCGACCTCAGAGAGAAAACTGTAGAACTTAGCGGAATAGTGTTTCAGCTAGGTGACACCGCTGCAAAGGGCCCGCTGCCGCAAGATTTCCCTAACCGGAAGGCGAAATCAACTACACTGCGTGCAACGTCCTTGAAGGTTGATTCGCGGGATAAGATACCATTTGGCTCAGGAAAACTTTTCTGGATGACCGTTGACCCCGAGGTACCTACAGATACAAAAAGTCTAATATAGCCACTAGAGGAAAATGAGGAATTAGATGTATCACATTGTTTTGTAGGAAGAAGTATGGGTTCAAGACGTTGAGGGAGAAAGAAAAGTACCGGTACATATTGACAATTTCGGAGTGGAGGACAAAGAGTTGCATAAGGGAATATTAGTAGCTACAGTCAGTACTTTTGAAGAAGAATATTTCATTTGGTCAGATATTACTGATGGTCAGAAACCAGACGCCTATAAAACCGCATTACGCCAGAAGATTGAGCATTTGAAAGGAAATGATAGAGACACGATAGAAGCAGTTTTAGTTGAGTTCCAAGATTTATTTAATGCAGAAGGTCCATTGCTAGCAACAGATATCACACAGCATAGGATCCCAACAGGAAATAGCCCCCCAGTTTGTAGGAAGCCTTATAGAGTTCCGCATCAATTACAGCCAGTACTGGATGAATATTTAGAACGGCATCTAAAAGACGGGATTATAGCATATTCTGATTCGCCTTATAATTCAAAATTGTAATTATTCCAAAGAAGTCTCCCAACAGTACGAAACGATATAGATTTTGTTGTGACTACAGACACCTTAACAAACAAACTATCTCAGATGTTTATCCTCTTCCAAACATTGCAGATATCATTGACAGTTTGGGTAACAGTAAATATTTTTCAACAATCGATTTACGTAGCGGATATCATCAATTGGACGTTGCACCTGAAGATAGGTATAAAACAGCATTTCTACCCCGGGAGGCCACTGGCAATTTAAAAGAATGCCTTTCGGTTTGAAAAATGCACCAGCAACGTTTCAAAGACTACTCGATGGAGTATTGCGAGGACTCAAAACTCAGCAATGTTGTGTATATCTAGACGATATTATTGTATTCTCCAAAGACATTAATGAACATGCTGTGCGTCTGCGTAATGTTTTTCAGAGACTTAGAAAAGCTAAATTAACATTAAATATGGAAAAATGTAGTTTTTCATTGACAGAGGTTACATACCTAGGGCACGTCATTAGTGAAAAAGGAATCAAAACAGATCCTCGATTAATTTCGGAAGTTAAGGACTTCCGAACACCACAACACGTTAAGGAAGTACAAAGTTTCATTGGTCTCGCATCGTATTACCGAAAATATGTTCAAAATTTTGGTGAAATTGCCCGACCCTTAACCCAATTATTGAAAAAGGGTGCAAAATTTCATTGGTCTGAAGATTGTGAATCAGCATTTCAAACCCTTAATGATAAGTTAACACACGGTCCAGTATTAGCCTACCCATATTATAATAAAGAATTTATTTTATACTTTGACGCAAGTGGTCATTCAGTAGGAGTTGTTTTGAGTCAGAATATTAATGGCGCGGAACACCCCATAGCCTACACTTCGAGACAACTAACAACGGCAGAAAGAAATTATTCCACAATGGAGAAAGAATTGTTAAGTGTTATTTGTGGTATCAAATACTTTAAATGCTACTTGTATGGTAGGAAATTCAAGGTTATTACAGACCACGCAGCTTTAAATGGTTGCTTGGATTAAAAGATCCATCTAGTCGTCTCACCTGTTGGGCCCTATGTCTTTCTGAAATGGATTTCGAAGTTATCCATAAACCAGGCAAAAAACACACGAATGCAGTTGCCTAAGTCGGAAAATAGCACTTTTGGAAGCAACAGGCCAAGATACTGAGGACTGGAGAAAGGCACAAGATGAGGATACAGAATGCAAAAAATACGCACCTCAAAAACAATTTTGCTTTGAAGATGGTGCATTATGCCGTAAAACAAAACTTGGACCGCAAATTGTTGTTCCCCAACACCTTAGACAAGAAATAATGGCAGAGGCCCACGATCATATCCTTGCAGGACACGGTGGACAGCGGACAACCGAAAGACGCGTAGCAGAGCGATTTTGGTGGCAAACCAGAAAGCAGGATGTGGCACAGTACGTTCGCAATTGCATTGCGTGCGCACAACGAGCTGAACTTTTTCGTTTATAAATACCCTTACAGAGGCTCCCCGAGGCTTCATGTCCATTTCAAATCTGCAGAATGGATCTCTATGGGCCATTTCATAAAACACCTGCTGGTAGTAAGTATGTTCTTACAATTATAGATCACTTTTCACGATATCTAGCTATGGTGAGTCTCCCAGATCAGCAAGAAAATACAGTTGCCCAAGCTTTAGTTAACAACTGGATACTTAAATTTGGCGTACCTGGAGCTGTTATCACAGATCAGGGATCTAATTTTATGTCTGAATTAATGAAACAGCTATGTCACTTACTAAAAATACGTAAATTACGCACAAATCCGTTACACCCTTAGTGCAACGGGCGCACAGAAAGAGTTCATCAGACAATTGGCAAGATGCTTAGTTATTATATTAACGAACAACATTATAATTGAGATACGTATTTACCAATAATCGTGTCGGTATACAACGCCAAAACGCATGAAGCAACTGGCATTTAACCTTATGAAGTGGTCTATGGGAGAAAAATGACGTCCCCTTTTGATGTAATCAGGCAGAAAAACTGAAAAGTCGGAGAAACAGTAAGAGATTTCATTCGAATGATGGAGGATGTATGGAAAAAGGTTCAAAAATCTAATACAAAGGCTTTGGAACGACAGGAAAGATTAGGTAATGCCCAAGCTAAATATCCAAATTACAATATCGGTCAGTGGGTGATGCTGTCAACCCCATACATTGCGAAAGGAAAAACGAAAAAATTTGTAACAAACTACAGAGGTCCTTATCAAATTATTGAGATCACGTCACCAGTCAACGTTAAACTGCTACTGCCCACCCGAACTACTATTGTCCATGCAAGTCGTTTAAAACCAGGTGTAATTCCTTCAACAATAGTGTCTGCTTTTCCGAAGGGTGGAGGAAGTTCCTGAAAAGGAAAAAGAGTGGCCACGCCAGCACAACATACAGGCATGGCACCATACAATCTTCGACCATGGGTGCGAATGTCCTAGTTGAATCTTAGTAGACTGTGGATAGTATACAAATGTAAATAATTAATGAGTGATAATGGTCTTTTCTTTAAAAAAAAGTTGAATGTAGAAACTTGTAGATCTTGTAGTTAACAATTTATTCCTTCTTTTATTTGTTTCTGTTTTTACTAGGTTGGTAGGTCCATAACCATGTTGTTTGCTTTATTCAGAAAACACCATGCAAGCATTTCCTACATAAAACCTATCCTACCTCAATGACTCCCTTGACAGTTCCCTTCTGAAGTCATTAGATACGTTCATAAACTCGCAGCAAGCCAAAATTGATGCCAATGTTATGATGCAACATGTCTTAAAATTAAAAGGTGAACACAAAACTAAAATTATAATGCTAGGAACGGGTATGTCTGGAACCTTTGTGTTGGTGTTTCTGCTTTGTACAGTTTTCTTTTATTTAAGACGAAAAAATAAGCCAAATAATAATATACCACTTCATCAAGTCCCTGTTAATTGGATACCACACTCTTAACTGGTGTACTTCAGTGGTTACTTGTGAGCATTAGTTTATTAATTTTGTTTATTGTACTTCAATCATTATTAAACAGTCTCATGTTAAAATAAACAATACTGTAGAATAGATATTCTAGCATTAGTATAGGGTAGATTAAACAGGTGTTGCTATGTAATTTTCTAAGTGAAAAATCTATTTTTTGTTTATTCATTGTCATCAAGATTTGTTACACATATTATAACGATTTATGTGTGAACTATGTGATTCATGAGCGTACAGTGCTTTAGTAAAGTGATAAATTATTTTCAACATACTTAATGTGAAGCGTGTGTAATCGTCTAAGTAGAGAGTTTTCATTGCTTGTGTTAGTGCTTTTGCCATGTGAAGAGTGGAGGAATGTTGAGTGGTAAATTCGAGGATGAATTTCTCCGAAGGTTGGAGGAATGTTGAGTGGTACTTAAGATAAGTAAATAAATTAGTGAAATCAAAGTGAAGTATAAATTAGAAAATAAATGAAAAACTTAGTTTAGTTTAGAAGAATTACACACTAGGAAACAGCGGGCAGAGCAGCAGAGCAGAAGAGACAATGGCTGTGAAGCCAGCAAGTTCCACATGAGCGGACGCTGTCGATTCAGCCGTCAGAGCATCGCCCGACCGGATCACATGTTTCTCAGTTGTCACATGTGAGCAGAGGCCCTCGCCTACATTCCAAGAGCCAATGACCGACGTTAAGAAGATTCTTCGAGAAGCATTTCAATGTGACGGACGAGGCAGTGGGCAGTGACCGTGAAGTCGTTCACCTCCAGTGGACTGAAGGGAATAAATATGCGAGACGCAGTGGGCCCGACGAGAGGAAGAAGAGTAGCAGTGGTTTTCAGTCAGTTTCGGTGCTGAAGAGACTACATCATGCACAGACGCACCAAGTCCGCCGCTGTAATGGAATAGCAAGCAGCAGCCTTGGCGCCAGAAGACAGAAGTTAAAAGGTATTTGAAGACTGATTTTTACATACCCGGGTGACTTGTGAGGACGGGAAGGAGACGGCCTCACATCAGCAGTCACCTGTGAGCTCGGATGAAGATCTGACAGCCGAAGACTGGCAAGCGGGTGTCCGTTGTTCGAGTCCGGGACACTGGCCTTCCCCCGTCGCGCCGCTCCGCTGGCCGACGCACAACACACGCGGCCGTTTAGAGAAGAGAAACACTGGGACGCCACATCCAAGGTATGACCATCCGATGCACGACTTCGCTCGTAATAATTAAACGGGCCACCTCGCGCTGCGCGTCTCCAGTCAACTGGGCGAGGCGGCGACACGAGATACACACTGCCACGCGTAATCAGACGCCGCCGCCGCCGCCGCTGCCGCAGCAGAAGGCTTCGCAAACGACACAGCTGCCGTTCTCTGAGCCAGAACATCGAGTAAGGAAACAGTTGTACGAAACTTGCAATAAAAGTTATCTTATGTAAAAATGCTGTTTCATTCTACCTCATACCCGAGCCAAGGAAGAACCCACCCTGCCCACATGTTGTTAAGAGAGAAAAATTAATTTATTTAGTATTTTCACCCTGACATAATGCTTTAGAATCAAATGCCCTTTGCAGTAATGCTCATCCTGACAATTGACTAGCATCAAAAGAGAAAACCCAGTTACATTTAATGACAGAACTGTTACAGCTCATAAGCTACACATCACGCCAGTATATGCCAAACGACCCTCGCTTGGTGTAAGGAGTGTAAACATTGGACGACTGAACAGCGGAAAAACGTTGTGTGGAGTGACGAATCACGGTACACAGTGTGGCGATCCGATGGCAGGGTGTGAGTATGGCGAATGCCAGGTGAATGTCATCTGCCATGGTGTGTAGTGCCAACAGTATAATTCGGAGTCGGTGGTGTTCTGGTGTGGTCGTGTTTCTCATGGAGGGGGCTAGCATCCCTTGTTTGTATGCGTGGTACTATCACAGCACAGGCCTACATTGATGTTTTTAGCACCTTCTTGCTTCCCACTGTTGAAGAGCAAATCGGGGATGGCGATTGCATTTTTCAAACGATCGAGCACCTGTTCATAATGCACGGCCTATGGTGGAGTGGATACACGAGAATAACATCCCTGTAACGGACTGACCTGCAAAGAGTCCTGACCTGTAACCTACAGAACACTTTTGGGATATTATGGAACGCCGACTTTGTGCCAGGCATCACCGACATCGTTACCACCCCTTACTGCAGCACTCCGTTAAGAATGGTCTGCCATTCCCAAAGATACCTTCCAGCACCTGATTGAACGTATGTCTGCGAGAGTGGAAGCTGTCATCAAGGCTAAGGATGGGCCAACACCATATTGAATTCCAGCATTACCGATGGAGGGCACCACGACCCTGTGAGTCGTTTTCAGCGAGGTGTACCGATACTTTTGATCACATAGTGTACATGGACTGTGCTAATTCTAACCCCATCGTGCAACGTTTTATGTAACATGAGAAGTACTTGTAGTCGGTAATATAGTAGTGTGTTACAGGATGATATAATGAAGATTATATTGGAACAAATAAGCCCTCGGTCACAAATATTAAGTCAAAACTGACCTGGTTTCGACGCTACTATGAGCGTCGACTTCAGAATTAGACTAACTGTACTAAAACATATTAGGTATATAGTACATTAATAAAATTAAAGTTTGTACTGACTCGAAAAGATGCAGTACTTACAAGTCACATATTAAAAAAGATCTAAGCCGGAAAGGCGACGTCATGAACAGTTGTGAGATGGCGAGCCGCTATGGGCTGCTCGTACTGTGAACAAGGGTTGCACCTAATTGAGCCGGCAACCAGCGGGACGCGTTGTCTGTGTCTAGCGGGCAGGGGCAGGGAGAACGGCGGCCGCCCCTGGTCCCGCCTGCTGCCACGCTGTCCGCTGCGTGATGGACGCGGGGGCGGCTAGTGGCCAGACACGCCGTGCGGGCCTGTAGGCGGCGTGGGACTCACGGAAACATGCTGTCTCACACGTTCTTGGCTGCTCCACCTCACTGAAAATACTGGCGTGCTGGACACATCCCTCTTTGTACGATAATGATCTATCTTAGGAAATGACTCGGGCAAGCCCTGTTAAGTTTTTCATAACGCCGAAAGGGATTTTAACTGCCGTTTTACGAAGCTGTAGCACGTACACATTCTGTTCCAGAGGAAAAGTTACTGGTTTTATAATTGCGTGACTATGAATGCCATCTGTGAACGGATGCATTAATTAGCCAGCATGGTGTTTCGACTAGCATCCTTTTTAAATAAAAGAGTACTAGAATCATAGACTACTCTTAAATATTAAAACTTCACCACTATATTTTCATTAATTTTGATTCCATAAGGAATCGTTGTACACAACGACCGTAAATTAGTTTCAGTAAGGATAAGAAAACAACAATCAGTCGCATTTCCATGTCTTATTATTCTTGCTTATCCAGATTCAGCTGTAAGCAGACATCTTCAGGGCTAAAACACAAGGAAATTATAGAATCAGAATTGATTTACATAAAAAATAAGTAAAACTCCATGTTATTGAATAGAAGTGATGTCAACAGACGATTTAAGTGATTTTTTTTTTTTGAGTCATCAGTCTCCTGATTGGTTTTATGCTCTTGCAACCTACGTCCTCAGTTACTTGTTAGATGCATACCAGTCTCTGTTTTCCTCAAACGTTGTGGCACTCTACGGCTCCCTCTAGTACCACGAGCGTTGTACCCTGATGTCTTAGCAGATATCCTGTCATTCTGTTCCTTCTTCTTGTCAGTGTTTTTCATATATTCTTTGCCTCACCGATTCTCCGAGAACGTCCTCATTCCTTACCTTATCAGTCCACTTAATTTTCTATATTCTTTTGTAGCACCACATCTCAAATGCTTCGATTCTCTTCTGTTCCGGTTTTCCCATAGTCCGAGTTTCACTACCATACAAAGCTGTGCCCATGTTTGATTCCAATAGTCTTCTCCTGGCCAGGAATACCCTTTCTGCCCTCCCTGCTCCGTCCGTCATGGATTATTTCTGATTCTTCCTGAGACTATATTTGCCCCTGGGTACGCCTTACAATCCACTATATGACTTCGGAATCTGTACCAAACCATGATGTAATCCAAGTGAAATCTCCCCGTATCTCCCGGCCTTTCCTGACTAGTCTCTTGAACCACAGCCTACTCCTCATCACTACTAAGTAGTGATTTGCTGTCTAGGGAGCTGAATTCCTTAAGTTTATGAACATTGTGATCACCAGTCGTGATGTTAAGTTCCTCGCTGTTCTCATTTCTGCTGCTTCTCATTACTTTCGTCTTTCTTCGATTTACGCTCAATCCATATTCTGTACTCCTTAGATGTTCATTCCATCCAACAGGTCTAGTAATTCTTCTTCACTTTCACTGAGGATAGCGGTGTCATCAGCCAATCTCATCATTGATACCCTTTCCCTTTCCTAAAGCCAAACTAATCGACGAAAAAAGGAAGTAAAAATGTTCGTAACAGGGAAACAGAAACACTTTCAAATGAAACAAATAGGAAGTGAAGCGAAGCTAAGGCAAAATGGTTGCATGAGGAAAATAAACAAATCGGAAAAGAAATGATTGTCAAGAGGACTGATTCAGCATACAGAGAAGTCAAAACAACACTTGGTGAAATTAAAAGCAAGGGTGATAGCATTAAGAGCGCAAAAATTAATGTCAGTTAAGTATAGATTAATATCAACACAGGAGAAAATCGTATAACTGGAGTAGGATTCGTTACGGATAGGAAAGTAGGGCATAGAGTGGGTTGCTGTGAACAGTTCATAATCGAAAGCAGTTTTCCGTGAAATTAAAAGTCAGTAACATTAAGAGTGGAACGGTAAATCCACTGTTAAATCCAGAGGAGAGAGCGGATTGGTGGAAAGGGAACATTGAAGCTTCCATGAGGGCGAAGACTTGTCTAATGACATGATAGGAAAGGAAACAGGAATCAGTATAGGAGAATGGGAATCCAGAATTAGAATCAGAATGTAGAACAGCTCTGGTAGATCCAAGATCGAAAAGGCAGTAGGTACAGATAACATTCCATCAGAATTTCTAAAATCATTGGTGAATGTGCCAACAGAACAACTGTGCACTTTGGTTTGTAGAATACATGAGTCGTCTAACACGTCCACAATTTTATTTTCTTCTCATCTGTACATTATCCTTGTCACTCACTTGAATGCATAACTGTTAACCTGACCGTGCAATAATTTTTGCACTTTTCTGCTCTTGTAATCTTCGGAATTATGTAGATGATGTTACCCACACCTGAAATCCTTTTCTTCTTTCCATTTCACTTCACTGACCCTCACCCTTTTCAGATTTTCTAGCCTCCCTCCCATGTTCAAATTTCTGAAATTCTACATCCCGACTCGTAGGACGTTATCCTTTCGTTGGTTATTCAGTCTTTTTCGTCATCGTCATATCTCTTTAGCATTCACCTTACAGAGATCCGAATGGGAGACTATTCCAGAATCTTTTGGCAATGGAATGATCATCATGACACTTTTCAATTACAGGCCACATGTCCTGTTGATACACATTATGGGTCTTTAACGCAGCGGTTTCCATTGCGTTTGCATCCTCATGCTGTCGATCATTGCTGATTCTTTCGCTTTAGGGGCTGTTTCCCACCCCAGGGGCAAGAATGTGTCCTTTAATTGTGTCCGCTTGTCCACCCTCTTTGGGCCGGCCGCGGTGGTCTCGCGGTTCTAGGCGCTCATTCCGGAACCGCGCGACTGCTACGGTCGCAGGTTCGAATCCTGCCTCGGGCATGGATGTGTGTGATGTCCTTAGGTTAGTTAGGTTTAAGTAGTTCTAAGTTCTAGGGGACTGAAGACCACAGATGTTAAGTCCCATAGTGCTCAGAGCCAGAACCACCCTCTTTGAGAAGATCGTTAGAAGAATGAGTGTGACTTCTTATGCGGAAGCCATCGGCCGCCATTGCCGATAATTTTTATTCAAAATTTAAAAACGATGGCGGTTTTCGAACCTAGGATCAAGTACTTTTTTTTTTTTTTTTTTTTTTTTTTTTTTTTTTTTTGTTTGGCCTTGACGGACCTCACGTGACACCCGCTGAATTTCACGGTTGATCTCTTCCCTCAGTATTTCTGTCACAGAGAGCAGCCAGCTCTCTGACCAAACACGCTAAACTACCATGCCGGCTACCCATAGACCACGGGTGCAATATCCATCCAGCGAAGTCGTAACAGTACCTGCCACCATACGACTTTACAGGGGCATATATGGAAGGAAACTGAGGTTTTTGTTTACAACGAGTACATCAGCCCCAGTTTGCATCATGTAGTATAAGTAACGCCCTGTACATTATAAAAATAAATATTGCAGTTTCATTCCAATATACGAGGGTAATCCCAAAAGTAATGTCTCCAATTTATTTTATTTTATTTTATTTTATTTTTTTTTTTGTACACAGAGTGTTTATCTCTACAATGGTTTACATCAGTTTACAGCATGAGCATTTAACTATTTTTGGACATAAACACCATTTCTCTCGATGCATTTTTGTAGACGCTGTGGCAGTTTTTGCATGCCCATATCATCTGTTCTTTCACCTCGTCGTCGGAGCTGAATCGCTTTCCGGCCAAATGTTTTTTAACCTAGGGAACAGGCGATAGTCACTGGGCCCCAAGTCAAGACTATAGGGTGGGTGGGTGATTATGCTCCACTGAAACTTTTGCAGGAGAGAAACGGTTTGCCGAGCGATGTGTGGGCGAGCGTTGTCATGAAAAATGTGTACGCCCTTGCTCAACATTCCACTTCTCAGGTTCTGAATTGCCCGTTTGAGTTTTCTCAGAGTCTGACAGTACTTATCAGCGTTAATTGTGGCCCCAGTGGGCATACAGTCGACCAACAATACTCCTTTCCGATTCCTAAAACAGGTTGTCATGACTACCGGCAGACTGTGTTTGTTTGAATTTCCGCGGCTTTGGCGAAGAAGAATGCCGCCAGTGGCGTGATTGTTGCTTGGTCTCATGTGTAAAGTGGTATGCCCAGGTTTCATCACCCGTGACAGTTAAGTCCAGAAAGTTGTCCCATTCGGCTGCAAGGCGGTGAAGCAATGCGCGGGAAGCATCAACTCGTTGCTGCATGTGGTCCTCAGTCATCATGCGTGGCACCCATCTTGCGCACACCTTCCGGTAGTTCAATGTTTTCGTTAAAATTCTGTAAGCGGAGGTTCGGGAAACCTCTGGAACCAACGTGCAGAGATCATCCAGGGTGATCCGCCCATCTTCACGCATGCTTTGCTCATCCTTCAACACTGTCTCCTCAGAACATGACTGTCTCCCGCTCCTTTGTCTGTCGTGCATTTCGGTCCGACCAGCTGCAAACTCTCTACACCACTTACGAACATTTTTGACTCCATGCACGACTCACAATACACTTCCGTCAATTGGCGATGGATTTCAATCGGCGCAGTACCCTTTGCGTTCCAAAACCGGATAACTGCGCGCAATTCGCACTTGGTGGGGGCAACATCCAACGGAGGAAGACAGAGATTGAAATACATCCAGCAAATGATGGAGGACCTAGGCTACAAGTGCTGCTCTGAGATGAAGAGGTTGGCATAGGAGAGGAGTCCTTAGTGGGCCGCTGCAAATCAGTCAGAAGACTGAAAAAGGGGAAAACAATACCAATAGTAATATCGCACGTACTAACAACTTTATAGGGTTTATTATGTTTAGATTACCGTGATTATAATTACATATCTTCATTTCACCTGGAAGTCTAGTCTGACGAAAAATGCGGTCACCCAAGGTAGGTTGAAGAATATGATGGTTGGGGGTCGTGGTGGAGCATGTTTCTGATTGGTTCAGAGTGAAAGGGTGGAGAGGAGATTTGGCGCTTAATGTGTTAGCACCGTTTTTCCACATAGGCATCTGCTGAACATGTAGGAGTCTGAAATTTACAATTGGCTTGCTTAGGTGATACGCCCTCTCCCTGATTGATTTATTGTGTTTTGTACCAGCCACTAGTGTGTGTACGATCACACGTGTAATTATGCAGCTTTCTCTACCCTGGGTAGGGAGATGGTCTGGCATAGTGATGGGCAGAGATGTGCGGCTTTCTCGTACACGGTCTGGAATTCTTTAATGGCCGCCACCGCTCCCGGAGTTCCATACAGTGCCTGCATTACCCAATGAACACAGGAGGAGGAGGAATGTACGCGTGTATTCGTAACATTCACCGACATTTCCACCGACGAGTTGGGCTGTGTCTCCCGTTATTATCGCGGGCTGGAGATCCCTTGGCCAGAACTGATACAGCAGCAGTGTCAGCCACCACACTGGAGATGATTACATTTATAATCGTGTGTCCTCTCTTGGCCATTGCTATCATGGTGCTCGCAGCTACAACCCAATGTCTGAATTCGAGGGATAAAATGTTGTGTCTAGACCATACAGCCCAGACACAATGCTGTAGCCGATATGGCACGCAAGGCTAACGCAGACGGGCGTGAAGTCTGGAACATGAGACTTATAAATGCACTAAAGAAAAATACGTAGCCTTTTTAATACTTAACTTTATTCTCTTGTTGGAATACATCTCTCCTGCATACTCGTAAGCTATTGGCACTGATACAAATGGCGCCTTGCTAGGTGGTCGCCATTTAACTTAGCAGAGGGCTATTCTACTGTCTATCTCTCGGCAAATGAGAGCAAGGCTTAGCACGTCCAATCGCTAGCTATGTTGTCCGTACAACTGGGGACGAGGTCTCCTCAGTCTCTCCAGACCTGCCTTGTGGTGGCGCTAGGTTTGCGATCCCACAGTGGCGACACGCGGGTCCGACATGTACTACAGGACCGCGGCCGATTTAAGTTACCACCTAGCAAGTGTGGTGTCTAGCGGTGACACCACATTCCTCCCCCGCAAATCGGCGAACGGTCGTGAGATAAGGCTTCCGCCCGCCGTGGGGAGGACCGCATGTTGACGTATGCGATGAGGTGGGGAGCCTAACAACAGGCGAGGCTGTGCCACCCGCACCCGGCCATTCGGTCCGAGGGGAGCTAGGAAACGCCTGAAAACCTAGTCCAGGGTGCACGTCAACATGCGGTGTATGCGCACGTAATGAGACAGGAGGGGCCGAAGGGTCGACCTCCATTGCGTCGGGGAATCCGACGCGCGATGACGACATCTGGTCCGGAGCGGGCAAGAGGTCCATGGCGGAGGACGGCTGGTCACGGGAAGCGAGCGGCGGCGCGTGACCCTGGGAGGCGCCGGGCGGTTGCAGCGAAGCGTCCACTGCGGGCGGCGCCGGCGGCGGCTGCGGCGGCGGCGCGACGCCATGAGGCAAAAGGGAAGGCAGCGTCGGTAACACCTGGGGATGAGACGAGCCAGTAGATGGGTCCCCAAGGCGCTGACCGGACGGCTCCGTCGCTGAAAGCAGACGGGGAGCGGCAGAACCCAGGCGACGACAGAGGCGCAGCTGATTGAGATGCCGACGCACCTCACCAGAGGCCCCCAAAACCAAATACATCGCGCGGCCGAGGCAGCGAAGAATGCGCCCTGCGAGCCAACGCCGTGAACCGCGATAGGTGCGATAATAGACAACGTCGCCAGGAGCAAAAGCAGGAGTCTGCCGCTGCACAGGAACCTGATGTGGCGGATGCAGCAAAGACATCAAGGTGCGATGAGAACGACCAAGGAGCAATTCAGCCGGCGAGCGACCATCGCGGGGCTGAGAGCGATACGAAGACAAAAAGAGCAACAAAGCGTCCTCCCGAGAATGCGACGCTTTCAATTTCAACATCTGTGACTTGAAAGTCCGGACCAATCGTTCAGCGGCACCGTTTGACTGAGGCGAAAACGGCGCGGATGTCAGATGTTGAATACCATTGGCCTCGCAGAAGGACTGAAATTCTGCGGACATGAATTGTGGGCCATTGTCGGAAACAATAGTCTGCGGAAGACCTTCAATGCAAAAGATAGCAGACAAGGCTTGGATTGTGGCAGAAGACGTCGTGGAAGACATCCGGACAACAAAAGGAAAATTACTGAAAGCATCGACCACAACCAACCATCTAGCATTCCAGAATGGACCAGCAAAATCGATGTGCAAGCGTTGCCAAGGGGAAGTGGCTTTCGGCCATGCAAAGAATTTCCGCAGCGGTGCGGATTGTTGTTCGGCACACGCCACGCAAGAGGAGCACATATTCGTAATCGCAGCATCGATTCCGAACCAAGTACAGTGCTGACGAGCAAGTTGTTTCGTTCGCACTATACCCCAATGTCCTTGGTGAAGAAGCTTTAAGACAGAGGACTGTAACGAACGTGGGACTACGACTCGGGATTGATCATTATCGGAACGCAACAACAAAACACCACGTCGGACAAAAAGTCTCTCCTTGTGAGCAAAAAAACGGCGAACCAAAGGATCCGTGATCCGGGACTTTGACAAGGGCCATTGCGTAGCAACAAAACGCAAAACAGTAGCAAGGACAGGGTCAGCAGCTGTGGCTGTAGCTACACGACGAAAATCAATCGGAAACGATTCGACCACGTCATCGGTTTCCGAATCAATGAACATGCAAGCAAGTTCGGAAGAATCGAATGCTTTATCCTCAGCAACAGGCAAACGGGACAACGCATCAGCGGTTCCGTGCTTAGCAGTGGACCGATACAAGATATCGTAGTGGTACTGCGAGAGAAAAAGAGACCAGCGAATGAATTTCTGCGCTGTACGTGGAGGTACAGGCTTGTTCGGATGAAAAAGCGATGTCAAAGGTTTGTGGTCCGTGATGATTGTAAAGTGATGACCATACAAGAAATCGTGAAACTTGGTAACACCAAACACAAGAGCTAAAGCTTCTTTCTCTATCTGGGAATAATTTCTTTGCGCAAATGAGAGCAATTTGGACGCAAAGGCAATAGGGCGATCATGCGAACCATCTTTGTGCGCAAGCACAGCACCGATCCCGAAATCCGAGGCATCTACCATCAACAAAAGAGGTTTTCGGGGATCGAATGGCGTAAGGCACGTATTTGAAAGTAACGCCGATTTCAACTGGCGAAAGGCGCGGTCGCATTCCGTCGTCCAGACGAACGGAACACCTTTACGGCGTAAGCGATGAAGCGGAGCTGAAATGGAAGAAGCGCGCGGCACAAACTTTGCATAATAATTAATTTTACCCAACACACTCTGTAGCTGTTTCAAGTTCCGCGGTGCAGGTAAATCCTGTATGGCACGGAGGTGCTCTGGACTCGGATGTATACCTTGGGCATTTATGACATGCCCCAGGTAGGGTAAGTCACGAGCAAAAAACACACATTTGTCCTTCCTCAAGCGAAGACCATTCTGACGCAAGACCTGAAATAATGTTCGGAGATTTTGCAAATGTTCGGCTTCTGTCTTTCCTGAGATCACAACATAGTCCAGATAGTTCGCAGCAGTAGGGACCGACGCACACACAGTTTGTAAATATTGCTGAAACAAAGCAGGGGCGGATGCACACCCGAACGGTAGTCTTTTGAAGCGATACAAGCCAAGATGCGTGTTAACCACTAAGACGCGCTGGGAGTCTTCGTCCACAGGTATTTGCAAGTACGCATCTGCTAGGTCCAATTTGGAAAAATATTTTCCCGGGCACAGTTTGTCAAAAAGATCTTCCGGGCGGGGCAAAGGAAAAGTGGCAGTCACAAGTTGTGGATTCACTGTTGCCTTGAAGTCCACACAAAGTCTCAGTTTACCGGAAGGTTTTGGCAAAATTACTAAGGGTGAGGCCCAGAGAGAAGCCTGCACACGTTCAATTACACCTTGAGATTCTAAATCGTGTAATGTTCTTGCGACCTCATCACGCAATGCGTGGGGAACATTGCGCGCTCTGAAAAATTTCGGTTGCGCGTTGTCTTTCAGTTCCAAATGCGCTTCATAGTTCTTTGCGCAACCAAGGCCCGGTGCAAAAAGTCTGCAAATTCTTCACAAAGACTAGAAACACTGGCGGAAGGCACAGTCTGATTCACTGATAGGACCTGATTTACTATAGACATATTAAACAATTGAAATAAATCTAAACCAAACAAGTTCACTGCAGAAGTAGAACGAAGAACGTAAAATGATACAAGTTTTGTCTGTCCCATGTATGTGGCAAGAAGGCTGCACTGTCCTAACACAGGTATATGCTGTCCAGAGTAACTATGTAACTTAACATTTGCGGCACGCAATGGCGGTTTGCCCAGTTGTTTGTACGTGTCGTGATTGAGCAATGAAACTGCAGCTCCGGTATCGAGCTGGAAGGGTATCACTTTGCCTTCAAAGTCTAAGTCCACAAAAAGTTTATTGTCCTGCTGACGACAAGAGCGACTGTCACGTGCAATTTGAACTGATACAGGTACAGAAGCACTTGCGACTTCACGGGATTTTCGGCGACGTCGACGCACACTGTTTGTGGGACGAACACAGTCACCGTTAGCTAAAGTGTCACTGGACGGGTGGGAATGAACTACATGAATGTCCATGGGCGAAGGTCCACGAGCCTGATTGTCCTGGGTTCGATTCCGGCGCGAAGCAAAGGGCCTGGAATTATTGTGATTGTCTGATCTAAGCTTTTTCTGGCAAACACTTTGAACATGTCCTTTCTTTTGACAGTAAAAGCAAATAGCGTGGCGTGACGGGCAATTTTCACGCGAATGTCTAGCTGCACACCGCGGGCATGATTTCACTACAGTTGCTTGCTTACGCGGCGCACGTGTTTGCAAGGGAGGCTGCCGCTGCTGTGACGGGCGCGAGGGCCGCGTAGCGTCCCGTGCAGCGGGCCCGGCGGGCCGGTTAATGTGACACACTGCTGGCGAAGTTTCAAATGAGTCCTGAGCAGAGTCAAGTGTGTCTTGCCTATCCAATATGTCTATCACTTGTTGAAGGGAGGGATTTACGAGTTTCAAAATCTGTTACCGTATGCGAACATCAGAAACGTTCTGTGCAATTGCATCACGCACCATAGTATCTGAATAAGGGAGGTCACAGTCACATTCAAACGCACACTCCCTAGTAAGTCCTTGCAAAGTTGCAACCCACTCCCTATTAGTCTGACCGGCCGTACGTTTTGTACGAAAGAACGTATACCGTTTTGCAACAACATTTACTGTTTCTTTGAAATAGGCATCTAACGCCGACAAAATTTCTTCGTAGGACAGAGTTGCTACGTCGCGCCGGGGAAACAACTTCACTATCACACGGTAGGTGCACACACCGACACAAGAAAGCAAAAACGGCTGCCGCTCATTACCTTGAATTCTGTAGGCGGCTAGATGAAAGCTGAACTGGCGGGACCATTCCGGCCAGGACTCCAAGGATGAGTCAAAATGACGGAAGGGCGGTGCATTGGCGTGTTGTGGCTGCGGTAGCGATGAAGCGGCGGCTGCCGCATCGTGTTGCAGCACACGTTGACCCTGGACGAGCTGTCCCAGGGCATCCAATAACGCCTGCGACTGCTGATTCTGCAAGCGAAAAAATTCGGACAGTACATCCGGAGATTGTGGCGAAGCCATGACACAAACGAATTAATACAAACTCTTTTTCTCGTCGCCAATAATGTTGTGTCTAGACCATACAGCCCAGACATAATGCTGCAGCCGATATGGCACGCAAGGCTAACGCAGACGGGCGTGAAGTCTGGAACATGAGACTTATAAATGCACTAAAGAAAAATACGTAGCCTTTTTAATACTTAACTTTATTCTCTTGTTGGAATACATCTCTCCTGCATACTCGTAAGCTATTGGCACTGATACAAATGGCGCCTTGCTAGGTGGTCGCCATTTAACTTAGCAGAGGGCTATTCTACTGTCTATCTCTCGGCAAATGAGAGCAAGGCTTAGCACGTCCAATCGCTAGCTATGTTGTCCGTACAACTGGGGACGAGATCTCCTCAGTCTCTCCAGACCTGCCTTGTGGTGGCGCTAGGTTTGCGATCCCACAGTGGCGACACGCGGGTCCGACATGTACTACAGGACCGCGGCCGATTTAAGTTACCACCTAGCAAGTGTGGTGTCTAGCGGTGACACCACATAAACTGTCCTGCAGCTGACATGGATTTCATTGCAATTACTGGTCGACTCCATTTCTAGGTGCATATTTTTTTAATGCTGTACTACACGTACAGTATCTTTTGTTGGGAGTTTCACAATTTTACTGTGACGTCACACAGTATAGTAATGTAGTGGAGGTTTATCTAACATGGTGTGGCATTTCTTCCACAAAATCTTTGATTAGAAATTGGTAGTGCTTATAGACTTTGATATCTCAACATTTATGTGACATTTCTACCAATTTGTTCGTGTTTAACACTGATATGTGATGCGCACTAGTATTGCAGCGTTGGCTTAGTAATGATAAATAAATCGTGGTCCAATACTGCATTGTGATTGGCTGAGAGCATCACGAAGTCGATGTGATGTGACATGATGTGGCATTGACATGGCATCGCGACACAAAGCGACCCTCTAACACAAAGTTACAACGTCGAGAGTGACGCGACACTGCGACACCGTTGCAACGATATGACGCGAGATGATGCGATGTTGACGTGACGTCGAGGCACCATTCACGTAATTGGATAAAATGGAAAAAATAACGGGAAATATGGAAAAATTTGCGTACTTACGTACCTAACTGGGTGGCTCTTTGCTGGTGCCTCAGATTAACTAACAAAATTCAAGTGACGTAATTTATCAACACGACCAACAATATCTCTCTTTGCTGCCCAGCTCTAGAGTGTCTTAGTTATAAAACGTGGTTTGGGGAGTTGTGCTTCAGTAGCAGTAATAACTAAGTCAGGAAAATACTGCGTCGCGATTGCCTGAGGTATTATGACGTCGATGCAGCGATGGGAACAGTGAGGTAGATCTTGCATAATTACACAAGATACGTAAAATTGTGAAAAATCCGGAAAAATACGAAAATGAGTAAAAAATACATAAATGAGGAAAATTCGAGAAACAGAGAAGAATACGTAAAAATTAGAATACTTAACATGGCTGCTTGGGTGTGCTCTCTGCTGCTGTCTTGAATGGATTTTAAACTGTTATTAACAAACAAAAATCAAGTGACAGCAAGCGGGCAGCCTACAACTTCTCACTATGCTCCACTGCAGCGAGGAGAATCCCTCCGACTCAAGAGGAAGGGAGGAGGGGGGAGAGAAGGCAGAGAAGGGTACGAGGGAAGGGACTGTGGTATCCCCTGGGTGAGGACGTGGGGTTGATTTTGGATATAAGTCGGCTAATCTTGAGTTCTGTAATAAATTTCACCTATTAATAGCGAATACTGTGTTGAAGAATCGCAAGAGGAGGAGGTACACTTGGAAAAGTCCTGTATGTACGAGGAGATTTCCGATAGATAACATCAGGATCAGGCAGAGATTCCGAAATCGTACCTAGGAGCAGATATAGACTCAGATAAATATTTACCATTGATGAAGAGTAGGCTGAAGTTTAGAGGATTAGTCAGAAAAAGTTCACAAAGAAGTGAGATGTACTAAGGACTGAGGGCGGGTTCTTGAAGTTCTCTGAAGCTATAGGTGCTGCGGTAAGGAACAGCTGAGTAGGCGTTGAAGAGGAACGGATGTCTCTCAACAGCGCAGTCATAGAAGTTAGAAAGAAGAACATAGGTACAAAATGGTTCAAATGGATCTGAGCACTATGGGACTTAACATCTGAGGTCATCAGTCCCATAGAACTTAGAACTACTTAAGCCTAACTAACCTAAGGACATCAACAAATCCATGCCCGAGGCAGGATTCGAACCTGAGATCGTAGCGGTCGCGCGGTTCCAGGCTGAAGCGCCTAGAACTGCTCGGCAACAGCGACTGGCCCATAGATACAGAGAAGGTAACTGCGAAGAAACCATGGGTAACACAAGAAATACTTCAGTTGACAAATGAAAGAAGGAAGTACGAAATGTTCACACAATTTCAGGAATACGGAAACACAAGTTCCTTAGAAATGAAATAAGCAGGAAATGCTGGGAAGCTAAGACGAAATGGTTGCAGGAAATTTTTTAAGAAATCAGTAATGAAATGATTGTCGTAAGGACTGACTCAGGATATAGAAAAGTCAAAACAACCTTCGGTGAAATTAAAAGCAAGGGTGGTGACATTAAGATGGCAATGGGAATTCCACTGTCAAATGCAGCGGAGAAAAGGAGTACACTGAAGGCCACTATGAGGGGGAACACTTGTCTGATGACGCTGTAAGAGAAGTAACAGGAGTCAATGCAGAAGAGACAGGGGATCGCGTATTGGAGCCGGAAAAGAAAATTGAGGATCCGTTGATGACAATCAGTTTGGCTTCAGGAAATGTAAAGGCTCCAGAGGGGCAATTCTGACGTTGCGTTTGATAATCGAAGCAAGTCTGAAGAAAAATCGAGACACGTTCATAGGAAATGTCGACACGGAAAAAACGTTCGACAATGTCAAATGGTGCAAGGTGTTCAAAATTCTGAGAAAAATAGGGATAAACTATAGGGAGATGCGGGTATTATGCAATATGTGCAAGAGTCAAGAGGGAATAATCAGAGTGGGAGACAAAGAACTAAGAGCTCTGATTAAAAATGGGGTAAGACAGGGATGTAATCTTTCACCTCTACTGTGATTCTTGAGTTTCTCCCGGCGTATTTGATAATCAAAATATCCACGGGTGTACTGCCGGTCTACAGTGTCCAACGGGCACAATATTTCGGCGATCATACACATCGCCATCATCAGGTGAACTGACGGACTGAGCTCCTGTAAACGTGCCGGCACGTTCTTTTTCCTGGGATTGGATTGATGGTGTCACCTGGGTTGCAGCTGATTCCGCCCATAAGAAGGCAACGGGACGTCAAACAGCTAAATTTTCAGGTCTCCTTGACAAACCATCTCTGCAGGTTCCGTGCAGGACTGACATCAATTTGAGTGGCATGGTGTTGAGTGATGATGCGGTCTCGGTTTTGCAGAGAGGTCTCAACTTCGCTCCCACCCTCAAGTTCACTCCGGTTGCAGAAATTGTTAGTGCTGTTGAACAGGTTGCAGCTCGACTTCCGCCTGAATCAGCTAAGGAAATATGTCGTGAAACGTGTCGTGCGTTGACGAAATCCAAGCCGATGAAGTCAAATATCACCAGTAAAGAGAGGGCGGCCGTTCGTGATCTGAGGGAGCGCTCTGAAATTGTTGTCTTACCGGCTGACAAAGGCAATGCTACAGTTGTTGTCTCCCATAAGGACTACACTGATAAGATGCAGAGCCTGCTAAATGACGATTCCTACCGGAAGATCAGCTTTGACCCTACAAAGAAGGTGGAGAACAAGACGAGGTCGCTTCTCAAGGACGCAGATTTACCGGAGGGTGACGCTAAGAAATTGTTACCCCAAGGTCCGGTACCGCCTAGACTATATGGACTCCCGAAGGTTCACAAAGAGGGGTACCATTACGCGCCATTGTCAGCAACATCAGGGCACGTACATATTTGTTGGCCAAATACCTGACGGGAATATTAAGTCCTTATCCACATAAAAATGCCCTCATCACATCCGTAATTCCGTGGATTTTGTTAAACGCCTTGATAGCTTCAGGTTGGATGAGTCAGATATCATGGTGAGTTTTGACGTCGTTTCCTTGTTTACGAGGGTACCCCTGCGAGAGTCACTAGAACTGATTAGTCAGAAGTTTGACGAGAAGACCACTGAACTTTTTAGGCATGTCTTGACTTTCACGTATTTTCTTTTTAATCGAGAATACTACGAACAAACGGAGTGAGTCGCCATGGGTAGCCCACTCTCACCGGTGGTAGCGAATTTGCACATGGAGAACTTCGAGGAGGAAGCCCTGTCGTCATCCGAATGGAAACCTACTTGCTTTTTCCGTTACCTGGATGACACGTTCGTCATCTGGCCATATGGTATGGATAAACTTCTTACCTTCCTTACACATCTAAACTCCATACACCCCAACATCAAATTCACTATGGAGACTGAAACGGAGGGTAAATTACCTTTCCTTGACGTCTTGGGCAAGAGAAGGGCTGACGGCACCCTAGGTCATGGGGTGTATCGGAAGACAACGCACACTGATCTGTATTTGCACGCACACAGCTGCCACCACCTTTCACAGAGGAATGGGGTACTTAAAACTCTAGTACATAGGGCGCACACTATCTCTGATGCAGAGAGTCTACCCCAGGAATTGGAACATCTGAGAACTGTATTTCGAAAAAATGGGTACTCGAGTGGCAGGTTCAACGTGCTCTCCGCCCAACCACTACAGCGCAACCTGTGGAGATGGATGAAATCACGAGGGAGGAGGTAGGCACTGCGTTTATTCCATATACAGGCGCACTCTCGGGGAAAATCGCCCGCATTTTGAAGAAACACCGGGTTGGAACTGTGCTTTGTCCTCCGAATAAAACTCGTGCACTGGTGGGGAGCGCCAAAGATGACCTCGGTTTGAGGAAGGCCGGCGTGTACCAGATCCCGTGTCAATGTGGCAAGTCGTATATTGGTCAGACGTGTGCCACTCGACTGATGTATCCGAGCAAGTCGGCGGTCGCTGAACATTGTCTGAAAATCACGCTATGGAGTATGAACGCACGAGGATTCTGGTACAGACGTCGAGATACTGGGACAGCGTTGTTAGAGAGGTCATCGAAATTCGCACCAATGACGACCTCATAAACCGTGACTGTGGCTATAATCTTAGCAAGGCTTGGGAACCAGCGATTGCGTTAATCAAGAGTAAATCGAGCAAACGTATAATAGTGACGACCACGGCGGACAGAGCCATCACACCTACGTCATCTCAGACGCCGTCGCCATCTGTTCCACCGCGCGACCGTGGCGCGGGGCGCGGACGGCTGAGGGAGCGCGCCGCGGGCGGAGGGTATTTAAATCTGCCGCCGCGGCGACCGAACCCAGTTCCCTATGAGCAGCCATAGCGTACGGGTCTCCGTGCCGGCACGTTCACAGGAGCTCAGTCCGTCAGTTCACCTGATGATGGCGACATGTATGATCGCCGAAATATTGTGCCCGTTGGACACTGTAGCCCGGTAGTACATCCGTGGATAAAAAATGGTTCAAATGGCTCTGAGCACTATGGGACTCAACTGCTGTGGTCATTAGTCCCCTAGAACTTAGAACTACTTAAACCTAACTAACCTAAGGACATCACACACATCCATGCCCGAGGCAGGATTCGAACCTGCGACCGTAGCAGTCGCACGGTTCCGGACTGCGCGCCTAGAACCGCGAGACCACCGCGGCCGGCCATCCGTGGATATTTTGATTTCACCTCTAATGTTCCGTCTATACATAGAAGGAGCAAATACAGATATGGAAGAAAGGTTCAAGAGCGGAATTGAAATTCAAGGTGGATGGATATCAATGGTAAGATTCGCTGATGACATTGCTATCCTCATTAGAAGCAAAGAAAAAGTACAGAATACTCTGAATTGAACGAACAGTTTAATGAGTACAGAATATGGGTTGAGAGTAAATCGAAAACAGATGAAAGGAATGAGAAGCAGCAGAAATGAGAACAGCGAGAAACCTAACATTATGATTTGATCACAAAGTTGTTCAAGTTAAGAAGTTTTGCTACATATGCAACAAAATAACTCATGAAGGTTGGAGCAAGTACGACATCAAAAGCAGACCAGTATTTACAAAAAATGGCATTCCGGGCCAACTACTACTATCAAACATAAACCTTAATTTGAGTAGGAAATCTCAGAGAATGTACATTTTGAGCACAGAATTTTATGGTAGTTAAACATGAACTATGGGAAAACCAGAAGAAAAGAAGCACCTGAGATATAGTGTTACAGGAGAATGGTGAAAATTAGGTAGACTGATAACGTAAAGTATGGTAAGGTTTTCCAGAGAATAGTTGAGGAAAGGAATATACAGAAAACACTAAACAAGAAGAGAGGACAGGATGGTAGGACAACTGATAAGACTTCAGGGAATAACTTCCATGGTACTTGTCAGAAGACCGATGACGCAAGAAAAAGACGAAAAAAGCATGTATTTTGTTTAATGCTGAAGCCACATTTACTTGGCCAGGTCACCTGCCGCAACATGCACGAGTAAGCGTGTGGTGTGGGATAGTGAATTATCAGTTCATGGGCCTGTTTTTCATAGACTGAACACTGAACGCCCAAAAGTGTTGCAACCATCTAACTGACCGTCTCCCACGGATGCAAGAAAACGCTCCACAGCAGGAGGTACCAACATGACGGCTGTCCAGCCCATAGTGCACGAAGTACTACTGCATGTCTTCTCGAACTGGATTGGATTGGACGCAGAGGATCTGCCCCTGGATTTGACGCCTGTAGTGTTTTTTCTGTGGGGAAAGCGGGAAGACGCTGTCCATGAGGGCGTATCAAATACATCCGATGACATGCAACGAGGTATTTCTGCAGTCTGCTCGGACATCTCCGCTGAAATGTTAGCACGTGTGAAGCAGCCGTTCCATACCAGACTGGAATCGTATATTCCGGGTGCCAGTGGCCATTTTGAACACAACCTGCGATGTTCAGCTGTCTCGTTACTGTTCAGAATCTACATAACTAGTGTATGCATTTGTGTTGTTCTTTAGTTTATGGTGCCACAGGTATTGTACGAGATTTTGTGCGAAAACTTTTCAAAATGCATAAAAATACATTGTCTAAGTATTATTGGAATCTATTTATTGGCTGACAGTACGAGTCCTCGACTACCAAACCATTCTTTGAAAACTGACATCAATAACACTTTTCATTTCCATCATATCTGTGGTGCAAGTTTTAGGTGAATCACCCAGTGAATGGCCTTGGACAGTGCATGAGGAAAGCAAAAATTTCGGTAGTTAGAGGGTGGTGTGGGAACGTCATTTTGGGTAGTGTCTTTACTAGTTTCTATATCCAGGCCTCAGGGAAAACGCTTATGGTTAATGACTGGCTGAAGATATCTGCTATAGTGGTCAGTAGGGGGTCAATAATAAGTTTCATCATTTGGACTGTGACGCCATCGTGTCCAATAGATTCTGATCTGATACGTTGGACAATTTATTTGATGGGTTTGCTAGTAGCATGCTTGAAATAGAATTTTTCGTAACTACAGTCGTTTGTCTGAAGTTGTAGGAACACTGAAGACCCAAAGAAACTGGTACACCCGTCTAATTTCGCGTGCGCAACACGACGTGGCTTGTCTGAAATAGTGCTGGAGGGAATTAACACCATGAATCTTACAGTGCTGTCAAAAAATCCGTAAGAGTACGAGGGGGTGGAGATTTCTGAACAGCACGTTGCAAGGCATCTCAGGTATGCTCAATGCTGGTGACGTCTGGGGAGTTTGGTGGCCAGCTGAAGAGTGTTCCTGAAGCCACTCTGTAGCAATTCTGCACGTGTGCTGTGTCGCATTGTCCTGCTGGAATTACCCAACTCGTTCCGAATGCACAATTGACATGAATGGATGCAGGTGGTCAGACAGGATGCTTACGTACGTAACCTGTTCGAGTCGTATCTAGACGTATCAGGGGTCACGTATCACGCCAACTGCACACTCCCCCCACCTCCATCAGCTTGAACAGTCACCTGCTGGCATGCAGGGTCCATGGATTCATGAGGTTGTCTTTATACCCGTAGACATACATCCGCTCGATACAATTTGAAACGAGACTCGTTCGACCAGGCAACATGTTTCCAGTCATCAATGGTCCAACGTCGGTGTTGACAGGCCCAGGCAAGGCGTAATGCTCTGTGTCATAAAGTCATCAAGGATACACGAGTGGGCCGTCGGCTTCGAAAGCGCACATCGATGACGTTCCTTTGGTTGGTTCGCATAATGACACTTGATGATAGCCCAGCATTGATATCTGCAGCAATTTGCGGAAGGGTTACACTTCTGTCACGTCGAAGGTATCTCGTTAGTCGTCGTTGGTTCCGTTCCTGCAGGATCTTTGTCCGGACGGAGCTATGTCGGACATGTGATGTTTTACCAGACTCCTGATATTCACGGTACAGTCTTCAAATGGTCGTACCGGAAAATCCCTACTTCATCGCTACCTTGGAGTTGCTGTGTCCCTTCGCTCGCGCGCCGACTATAACACGACGTTCAAACTCACTTAAATCTTGATAACCTGCGATTGTAGCAGCCGTAACCGAACTAACAACTGCGCCGGACACTTGTTGTCTTACATAGGCGTTGCCGACCACAGCGCCGTCTTCTGCCTGTTTTCATTCCTTTATATTTGAATACGCATACCTGCAGCAGTTTCTTTGGCACTTCTGTGTAATTTGAAGTATCATTTCAGTTCTTTGAATGAGACAGTCGGATCAGCTGCAGATTTTACTTTGTCTGTACCAAGGCCACGCAGGATTTTCCATATGACAGCTTGTTTCGTATTTCTGTTGTCAGTTAATGAATGGCAACTATCCATATGGAGATATCATGTCACATGTGATAACTTTCAAGTGTTGCATATTCCGTTAATCATTCAATGGTATTTCTTTCAATAGAGTGGGATATGACTGAAGTTATTGACTAGAGAAATCTTGAAACGTCACAGGTTTACGCTTCATTTAACTAACTGATTAATTTCTACACGTTTAATAATTCATTTCATGCCGAGTGCGTCCTTTCAATGTTTTGTCTAGCTAATTAACCTCTGGATTCAAGAATGTTTCCGTGTATATTTTTTCTTCTGTTGGTGTCACACCTCCTCTCTCATCCTTTGATCCCGTGATGTATGTGGATGGATAAACGTAATTATGCATGGAATATATAATAATCTGGGTTAGTCAAAGATGGTAGCAGTAGGGTAGTTTAGCACCACCATAACAACGTGAGCAGATTCGGCAGTGAGTTCGTGATTGCAAAGATAGTGGGGAGGAGCAGGGCAGAGTTTGTGAGGTTGGTTCTCACTGAGGTCCTACCCCCACCACCAGTTTTTTTGAACGGTTGGCGGTTGGTCCTGGAACGCGCCATGTTAAGATACTGTGGCCGCCGATTGAACGAGACGGACGCAGTGGTGCGGCGCTCGTCATGGATGGTGAGAAAAGTTATTCATACTGTAGGTTTTTGGGGTAACACTGATTATGAAACATGTTCGGGTGTGAATTAATAGCGGGAAACGTTCAGCGGTATTTTATTTGTAGAAATTTTTCAGATTAATGTGTTTCAACTAGCGGACTTGGGAGTGAGGTGATTGAGGGCATGAACTAAGGGTTCTTGTTCTTAGGTCAATAGCAAATAGGTTCATTAATGTTTCATTTATTGCACAGTGTAGTTCCGGATACAAGCAATATAAATTTTCCATGATTCAACGATTTACACTCCTGGAAATGGAAAAAAGAACACATTGACACCGGTGTGTCAGACCCACCATACTTGCTCCGGACACTGCGAGAGGGCTGTACAAGCAATGATCACACGCACGGCACAGCGGACACACCAGGAACCGCGGTGTTGGCCGTCGAATGGCGCTAGCTGCGCAGCATTTGTGCACCGCCGCCGTCAGTGTCAGCCAGTTTGCCGTGGCATACGGAGCTCCATCGCAGTCTTTAACACTGGTAGCATGCCGCGACAGCGTGGACGTGAACCGTATGTGCAGTTGACGGACTTTGAGCGAGGGCGTATAGTGGGCATGCGGGAGGCCGGGTGGACGTACCGCCGAATTGCTCAACACGTGGGGCGTGAGGTCTCCACAGTACATCGATGTTGTCGCCAGTGGTCGGCGGAAGGTGCACGTGCCCGTCGACCTGGGACCGGACCGCAGCGACGCACGGATGCACGCCAAGACCGTAGGATCCTACGCAGTGCCGTAGGGGACCGCACCGCCACTTCCCAGCAAATTAGGGACACTGTTGCTCCTGGGGTATCGGCGAGGACCATTCGCAACCGTCTCCATGAAGCTGGGCTACGGCCCCGCACACCGTTAGGCCGTCTTCCGCTCGCGCCCCAACATCGTGCAGCCCGCCTCCAGTGGTGTCGCGACAGGCGTGAATGGAGAGACGAATGGAGACGTGTAGTCTTCAGCGATGAGAGTCGCTTCTGCCTTGGTGCCAATGATGGTCGTATGCGTGTTTGGCGCCGTGCAGGTGAGCGCCACAATCAGGACTGCATACGACCGAGGCACACAGGGCCAACATCCGGCATCATGGTGTGGGGAGCGATCTCCTACACTGGCCGTACACCACTGGTGATCGACGAGGGTACACTGAATAGTGCACGGTACATCCAAACCGTCATCGAAGCCATCGTTCTACCATTCCTAGACCGGCAAGGGAACTTGCTGTTCCAACAGGACAATGCACGTTCGCATGTATCCCGTGCCACCCAACGTGCTCTAGAAGGTGTAAGTCAACTACCCTGGCCAGCACGATCTCCGGATCTGTCCCCCATTGAGCATGTTTGGGACTGGATGAAGCGTCGTCTCACGCGGTCTGCACGTCCAGCACGAACGCTGGTCCAACTGAGGCGCCAGGTGGAAATGGCATGGCAAGCCGTTCCACAGGACTACATCCAGCATCTCTACGATCGTCTCCATGAGAGAATAGCAGCCTGCATTGCTGCGAAAGGTGGATATACACTGTACTAGTGCCGACATTGTGCATGCTCTGTTGCCTGTGTCTATGTGCCTGTGGTTCTGTCAGTGTGATCATGTGATGTATCTGACCCCAGGAATGTGTCAATAAAGTTTCCCCTTCCTGGGACAATGAATTCACGGTGTTCTTATTTCAATTTCCAGGAGTGTATTTTACTCGTTTCTTTGTTGTCGAACTTGGCCCCGTGTTGCCAGCATTCATAACGGTAGTCACTGGATATGCCTTTCGTTAATCATAGCATGAATAATGTGGAGTCATGAAGCCTGGGCTTGTCTGCTCACGTTGCATTGCGGTTGTATAATACGCGGTTTCGACATGAACTTATCCGCATGGTACTGCATGTGTAGAAACCCAAGTAATGTTTGAGAGAGTGAAAGGTAATATCCTTCCCTACTCCGCGCGTTAAATAGGTGTGACAATAACTAAATGGTGTTAAGAGGCCACCATTCAGTAACATTCATTTTTACCTACATTAACCATTAGTAGATGTAGCTGGCGACGAAGTGTTGTCTATGTTTCCGGTATAACGAGATGCAAGAGATAGTGAGTGCTTCATGAAGGTTTTGTCACTGAGAGTGGTCGTTTTCTTAAATATAATAGATTTCATGTATGTTTTGTCACAGAGGGTAATAGTTTTCTTAAATATTATCGAAATAAATCAGAATGATAACTGAAATTCACTTTTAGCGTTATTCAGTATCCTTCATCCATACCACAGAGATAATGACTATACTCTATGAATTTTCAATCCAGGCATATCCATCGTATGCATTATGCACTTTATGCGGCTAACTGAATTCATAGTACCAAAAAAAAAAAAAATTCTTACAGTCCCTAATGTGCATGTTTTGTTCCATGGCCATTCACCGATGTTGCGTTATCCGTTGCTTCATTTTTAAATTAGAATACTATCTTTTCCAGCGGGTTTGATTATCCATATCTCAATTTGTCGAGCCTAATTGAAAGAATTAGACACATAGCGGTAGATGTGGGAACCATGGAGCACTGCGTCCGCTTATATTAAAGGGAGATACTTCTTACATGTAAAATAATCAGCATAACAAACAAGGGGTAGACTTTCAATCTGAACAGTAGGGTAAATTTGGAATCTTTCATGGTTTCCAGTCATATGCAATCCTTCGTATTCTAAGTTTCTTTTGATTATTCTTTATTTTCATTGCATTCAGTGACCCTTATCATTATAATTCTAACAAGGTCGCCAAGTTACTTTTTCCAATAACGGAACACTTACATTCATTACATCACTGTCACTGTGTGTGGTTAAACGCCACGTCACGACCCACTTGTGCTGGGTGATAACGGGCTCCATCTCCGAAGTAGAATAAATACAAGCATCGGTAACCTCCGGATATTATGATGATTTTTAGAACTGACTAATGACGTTTTTTCAGGTGTACAGTCAAGACGGTGATTCAATTCTCGTGCACAATGTTCCGACACCGATGCAGTCGTCTTCTTCAGATGCTACGGGCAATATTCTCATTGGTACTCCTTGCCTGAACTAGACAGTGAAGTACATTTATAACTGCGTTCGACTCTCGTCCTCTGCTATGCTGTTTGATACTTTTTTGCTTGGAGGCTGTGCTATCACTCCGCCGTCCCGGTTTGTTAGGTCAACATCTTTATTGTGACAGAGTCATTAATGATGTCGCCCCTGAAAGTCGGCATTCGCGCCACCATAGTGGTCTGGTTGTAAGTATATTTCGTTTCACCATTACATTCAAGGCAGTTCTCGGTGACAGATGAATTGCTTTGTTGTTTAATTTGCATGTGCCGCTGATGTTATTTTAATCTGTCAGTTCCATGTCAAACAAACCGAACTTTTATGTAATGTGGTTTCGGAGACCTAGATGTTCTCTAACTCTACAAAGCGGACTTTCTGTCTTTGTTGACGGGACTGAAATTCTCGATACAGTGTTTCCATAGACGCCTACCGATGTTACTGGAGACTGGGTCAGCATGACGCAGATAAGCGATTCTTGTGTTCTCTTATTCTTTCTCAGTCTTAACCTGTTCCAGAGGCACTGGTGATACTGACCGCAACGCCTTTCAGTCTAATAATCTGGCTACCCATTCCTCCGGAACACAATTTGTAAGCGCTGTAATTGTTCGGTAAGGCTCTTTTTGTCTGACAGAATTCGAGCTCTATGGAGCAAAGTCATAAGCACCGAATTCCTTTGTAGCGGATGCATCGAGGTTCATTGGCGACGGTGGAAATTCCACGTGCGGCGCTGAGAGATCTGCAAGGAATAGCTAATTTCCAAGGCTTGAAATGTCTACTAACAAGGCATTTTAACAAGACTCAAGTGATTGGCAATAAATTATGTCACTTTAAACGGCTCACATTTTTTCAAATAATAGACACATATTGCTGCATGTTATATTACTGTGTCAGCAGATTCCTGAAAAGTCATGATTTAATTTCTAACTTTTTTTTCTTATATTATTTATAAAATAGGTTACATGGTAAATAATATTTTTCTTTTGAATACAGTCTTATACTAAATTTCACTTTTAATAGAAAATAAATGTACATAGAAATGCATACAGGAAGGAAGCAAGCAAGGAAGGAAGGAAGGAAGGTTAGAATTTAGCGTACCGTCGACATCGAGCTTGTTAGAGACGGAACACCAGTTCGGATTACGACAGGATGGGGAAACAAATCGGTTGTGTGCTTTTCAAGGCAATCATCCGGCATTTTCCTGGAGCGATTCTGGGAAACCATTTTCCTGGAGCGATTTTGGGAAACCACGGGAAACCTAACTCTGGATGGGCGGACGGGGATTTGAACCGTCGTGGATGTATCTATATGTTCCATATCTCCTCCAAAGCCACTGGAAATATTTCAACTCACCTTAGTAGATATATCTCTTACTGTCAGGCAACAATCGCTTCCGGGTAAGAAACACTTCCCTATCATAGTTCAGGCCCTATGAGGTCATAAACAATAAGATGAGTGAAAAGCTACCGCATCACCCATGACGTTCATCTTAATTACTTCTATGCGACTAGTTCCGTTCGCAATAAATTTTGCAGACATTATCCTCATATGCCGCTGAATGAAGATACATAAATACATCTTCGTACGACACATAGTTCGAGAGATAAACACTGAGATGCGTGAAAAATTGGCGCATCATGCATAAAGTTGTAATAAATTTTTTCTTTACTACTGAGACAATCATACAGTCCAGTCAAATGAATGTCATCCCTGACACCTGGCGGAGGTTTTGACAGCTTTCACCTGTCAAGTGCAAACGGCTGTAGGCGAAGACATTAGCTCTCTGTAGAGCTGTGAAGAGGCATTGTCATAGAGACGTTTACAAAACTACGTCGTAGACATGCGAAGCAGCTATGCCCAGCGCACAGAAACTTATTGTTTACACAGTACTTACACGTTTTCACAATGTGCATATTTTTTCCTACGATTGTTTCATAATTTCAAAGGTGTTTTCAAGAATAAATCTGAATGAAGTCTCTTAAATGTTACACTACAAACACCTATTTTTTTCGTTTCTAATAGAAAATTAGAGAAACGAATATTCGGACAATGCAGGATTTGTTACCTAGTAGCGATTGATAGACACTAAAGATAATGAAATCGTACCTTTCATCGGAGGCAAAACTCAAGCATATTTAGTATCGGGTCGAGCGCTACGTGTGGGTCACTCAACGAGGAAACAGTAGGCACGTTTAATTAGTGTTATTTCATTAAAACTGGCGTTCCAGAGAAACTGTAGTATTCAGAGAATAAAGAAGAAGTCTTCAGTGTTTCTTGCAGGAGCTACACGAACTTTCCTATATTTCGATATTGTTCCAGAATGATATGACGGAAAGAGAACACATGATATTACGTACCTTCCCTCTTCAGTGCGTTAAATATTTTTTACCATTTATACAAAGATAATTCATTCTTGCAATTGGGAGCTCTTTCTGCACGGTGGTCTGTGTTTGTCGCCTTGAATGTCTTTTTCCGCGAAATCCCGGTATATGTAAGAGGATTCCAGAAAACGAAATTCGAGTACATAAGGAAAACGTTTCACGCACCATTGTGAACATACAGCCGACATAGAAATTACGGCGTGGGTAATTACAGTGTGATTACTGCGCTGTGCCCTCCCACTAACGCCACCCGGGTAGCTTACTCACTGGCTGTGACAAATTGCCTTTCCGTCGCTTCCGCGAAATTAGCCCGGCGCCTGGTATTAAGATAACAAGTGTACAACTGCCTGCTTACCCAGTGCTTTTACTAAAGACGCAGACAATCTTCACGATTGTCACTGAATGAGTAATCATGCTTTATTCTGTGATATTATGGCAATGAATGCTTCTAAAATGCAGCCTCTTCAAAGATTCATAAGTGCAGAACATCATCAATAAAAACTGCGCAGGTGCTACTAGGACTCGTGCCCCGAGGGTTACATACAACATTAATTTTGTGTATATACACTTCGTCCATCCGGGGAATCCTGAATCTCGGCTATTTTTGACTGTTATCGACATTGATGCTGGCAAGATATCTTTCTCGAGAATTTAATTTTTTATAACAAATGACAAAAGAAATATTTCTTCCAGTGATATAGCTACAAATTTACAATTTTCTCCTTTAACTTGATCTGTCTGTCCGTTCTTGAGAATATGTTGTCTTAACAAATGAATGGGCAGACAGATGAATAACAAATAACAATAATTTGTTTACTTCTGTTACAGTTATAAATTCACAATGTTGGGATTCTTTACTTCATTTGTAATGGGAATCCGTGCTTCTTGCCACATTTCAGTTGCGTACACAAGCAGTAAGTACTCTACAGATTTAGATGTGTGATTTTGTGAGAATCAGAATATGTGACATAAAAGGCTGAATGTTTTAAACGTATTGACTGAAAAGCTTAGTAATTACACTGCCAAAGAATCAAGAACCTGGATGCCAAAGTCCACATTATGCAAGATCTGAGGATAAAACTGCTATGTATGATAACGCATAAGGTGAATCACAAAGTGGTTGCCCTGAATAAAAAAAAAATTAAAACAATATGAAAGTCCACAGATTGATCACACATTAAAATAAACAGAATACAGGGTGCCATGAATTAATATGTAGAAGAGTATAAAAGAAAAAGTTAAAGAACAGAATGAAGAGAATGCAGGTGAGGGTAATGTTAAAAAAGTAAATGTAACTGTAAGAATGTTGGAGTACATCAATGACAGTGATGACAAAGTTTTTTGACTCAAACCTGTAGGTACATTGAAAGTTGTTGGTTATTTGGCAGTCATCTTCAGTGGAGACAAATTAATGATTGGTGAAGAAGAATATGAAGTTACAGGTGAAATGATGTATCTTTTAACTAAAAAACATTTTACTGTGGATTATTTAAACACAAAATCTGGTACTGTTGATTTATCAAATTATTTGATGTATTGTACCATTCAGGAGGAATATATTCTGATAACAAGCCAAATAATATCAAATCAAGTAAAGGTAAAAACATAGAATTGTGATGAAAGCAATTGTTGATATGTATTTTCCAAAATTAAAAGAGATGTAAGTTTAGATGAAAAAACCTGGGAAGGCTTAGTTAAAAAATATACAGAAAATTGACTTGTTTGAATGATCTATAAGAATTAATTGATGAATTAACAGTCGTTGTTGGAGAACAGTTAGCTGGAAATAAGAATTATCATTATGAAAGTTAGCTTAACACAGTGTAAACGAATAATTTAGCGATTTTGCTGTAAGTTACCCAAAAGGATTACCATATCTGATCAGATTTTTGAGTAACATACAACACATATTTTGGAAGAGTGAAAACATGGTAAATTGGGCCTCAAATAATTTGGCATTGCCAGAGATGCATGTACCAGTATATTCATACTGCATACCATTTAGTAAACTCGATGAAAGACTAAAACATGGTGATAAGAATGTAACTCTTAGATGAAGCTTCCAAAAAACACAGTTTTGCATAGAAAAATAATAATAATATAGAAAAAATGACATGAAGCAAATAAACAACTTCACTTAGCAGCAAAGGAAAGAAAACATGCTTCTGATGCTTCATTAGGTGAAAAATTAACATCTACAGCAGTCAGAGCAATAATGTATGGAAAGAGAAAATAAGGTGTGAGAATTGAAGTTGATGAGAATAGGTGGGGAGTAAAAAACAAATGACAGCTCCGCCAATCTCCTCTTTTATACCTACTGAACGCCATTTCACCATCCAATGATTCATGTTACCTCAGAGTACAGTCGAAGTCGTCGCAAATCGTAGGTACCTGAGAAAAAAACTGTTCGAGGAGCTCCTCCCTCCCTTAAGTTCACAGCCAAATCCAGATGTTGTCCACACATATGAGCTGTATAAAGCCATATAACATCGACCAAATGATACCATTACACGATAAAAGTTAAAGAAAGTTTACACGGCGCGACAATTATAGCAGGATAGTTGACGGCACGCTAAACCTTTAACCAGTCTACACGGAACAAAATCGCAATAAGGACGCATAGACAACTGGGTCTTGCTGGTGTCTGTACCGTCAGCTTTGCTCCACTCTTGTTGTTCTCGTGGTCTCACCATGTACTGAGTGTAGTAGCTTCCAGCTGACTGCGGTCTATCACGGATCAATAGAGTGTTCCTCAGAACTTTGCCCAGTATGTGATAACCACTATGCATTCTAAATTGGTATGTGCTAACGGCAGTCTCTTTTGTGGAGATTTCATGTGAGTGATCACAGTTCATCATATTTGCCACTGACGTGGATCAGATGCCGTAGGTCCTCCTGAACGCGGAGAGTAATGTCAAAACTATCCTCCTCAGAACTCTAAAACCATTTTCTTACTGTGCTCTGTCGAATGGCGTTATCCCCATACACGCCGAAAATGTTTCTGGCTGCCTCTGCTGCTCTCACCCCTCTATTAAACACAACAGAAGAATATGTCGGAAATGTTTTCTAGTGTCCACAGCTGTACTCACTATCTGCAAACGACAAAATGACAATACGTGAACTGAAACAGTAACAGTGTACTGCGAATAAAGAATGACAGTCGATAAATAAACCCATAGCAACAGGTATACCAAGATGCAAAACAAAAAGGCTAAGAAACTTATGCACCAACCTAATAAATAATTTCAAGTGAATATTTCTACATTTGTGTTACACACCAACAGAGAAAGAACTATCACCTGTCCTACTTCACGTGAATAAGTGACGTTTTTATTTTACCTAAGGTTTCGTAATTTCTTTATGCACTATCATGTAGCATGTCCCATATTTTGACTTCCAAAAGTGTGGCAGAGGGTTATTGAATTTACTTCACTCTGGTCGCGTTGTTATCCCTCTACCGTATTCTCTCTCTCTCTGGTAAGAGTTCAGAGCGCTGTACTCGCTACATCTAGGGGCAGCTGTCACCACTAATGAGAATTGTGGCCACCCACAACGCGACAAAAAAATGGCTCTGAGCACTATGGGACTTAACATCTGAGGTCATCAGTCCCCTAGAACTTAGAACTACTTAAACCTAACTAACCTAAGAACATCACACACATCCATGCCCGAGGCAGGATTCGAACCTGTGACCGTAGCGGTCGCGCGGTTCCAGACTGTAGCGCCTAGAACCGCTCGGTCACACGGCCGGCCACAATGCGACATTCCAAAGAATCTGCGCTCAAATGAAAACCCCGTATATCTCGCATAATTCTCTACCAAAACTTCTCTTCCAAAACGGCTGCCATATTGGTGACAGAGCCACATAGTTTTTCTCCATCCACGATCTCACACCTTTTGAATTTTCAATTTCTATTTAGCCATCTGGTTTTGTTTTAGAACGGCGGTTCCGCTTGTATGTGCCACCTTGCGTAAAAAAAAAAAAAATATTTTAAGAGATTCTATGAACGTAGTCGTCAACGGAGAGGAAGGAGTTGCCTGACGGAAGTTCCCTTAATTCACTTTTCCATTCCACAACATTACCTATAAAGCGTGTAATAGAATATGGCAAGTTGTTGAATACGTTATGTACTAACGACAAGGCCTTGAAGTAGTCTTAGTGGTTGGTTTTGGTCTCAGTATCATATTTATACTTGCCGTTACTTTATAAGAAACGCTAAATAATGGTCACGAGAAACGACTTTAATGACCACACGTATTGTGAAGCATTTATCAAATTGCGTTTTTCGAAGAGTTCTTATGTCCGATTTTCTCTTCCTAACTCCAAGTGTAATTCTTCGTATAACACTCTTCTGCTACGACGGCCATTCAGTAAATAATTCAACACATTCTTTTTCTCGGCCACTTTCGGTTGAAAAAGTGCGGAATTTGTTGTGGGACATCGTGAAATACTCATGAAGTTCCGATAAGTGGCGGGGTGATATAGGTAACCTTCAAAACGGCTTCTGTAACGGATGTACGTTCCAAGCGGAACTGTCATTCAATTTCTTTAGCAAAAAACCAGAACATCGCAGGTATTCATGGGCGCTTGCAGAATGTCTACGGAGTCCAGGCAGTGAACAAGAGCACGGTGAATCGTTGGGCGAGCCGTCTGTCGTCGTCGTACCGAGGACGAGCAAGCATGTCCGATTTCCCGCGTGCCGGCCGGCCGCACACAGCTGTGACTCCAGCAATACTGGAACGAGGACACCTCATTGAAGGTAACCGACGAATCACAATTCAACACAAAGTTGGACAACTCTGAAGAGGCTATTCTCTTTGATGTCCTTCTTCACGGTGCAATGATAAACTCCGAAGGGTACTGCGCTACACTCAGGATATTGAAGAAACGAGTTCAGCGTGTTCGTCGCCACAAAAATGCAACGAACCTCTCCATGACAACGCAAAGTCTCAATGAAACCTCTTTGTTAAGGGAAGGCATGATCTGATTACGATTTCGGACGGGGCCGTAATCAATTACTATTGGTTGCCCTTTACAATTACACACATTTATTTTTAAAACAGCAATTCCAGACTCAACAATAAATAAAAAATACCACACATTATTAATGAAGGAATAAACAACTGTGTAAATAATAGTGTGATCAGTGCGTTACGATTTAGAAAATTACCATAAAATACAGATACAAATAATGTTAAAAAAACCACTGTGATCACGGCTGATGGCCTTACACATCAAGAATGGCAATAAATTAAGAATGTGTAAGAACTCGCTGCAGTTTACAACTTACAGGTATTGAAACATTAAAAGGTAAGTGGCCACAAACACAGCAGAATGTATCAGCCAAAAAAAATGGTTCAAATGGCAATGAGCACTATGGTACTTAACTTCTGAGGTCATCAGCCCCCTAGAACTTAGAACTACTTAAACCTAACTAACCTAAGGACATCACACACATCCATGCCCGAGGCAGGATTCGAACCTGCGACCGTAGCGGTCGCGGGGTTCCAGACTGTAGCTCCTAGAACCGCTCGGCCACCCCGGCCGGCATGTATCAGCTGCCAGGAATGGCAGTAAATAAGATTTTAAGGCTTACTGCTGAAATACAAATATCTAAATATTTTTTTCAAAGCAAATGAGCACAATCACGGCCTTAGTCGCCAAGAGCGGCAGTTATATAAAGAATTTAGAAACCTGCTGTAAAACAGGAAATACAAGCAAAGGTTAATTAAAAGAAACGAGCAACTGACCACCAAATGGGTGAAATAAGATGATGGTAACCTTGTAACACAACTCTTACACTGGTGGATTTATTCCAGAAGGTGATCGGAACTATTAACTAGACATACATAAACTTTAATGCAGGCGTTAAAAGGTATGGTAATAAATAATACAATAATAAAACACAAGGACCAGTCACAGACGGTGTTCCAGGAATCGACCTCTGAGAAGGTCCGGCAACATACACCTTCGCGAGCGGTGAGATAGGCAGCCCAGAGTTCCATTCACTTCACAAGATGGTAACTCAGTCTAGTGGCTGTCCAAAGAATGACTAACGATAATCTTGCTGAGGCTACCTGATTTCCGATAAACCAAATGCAACAATGGAACAATACGCCAAAGCCGGAACCGGTGGTCTGCACTACGTCCAGAAAACTATGTTTAGAGCCCCCGGAAAGAGAAAGGAACCACTACGAGATTTCCGTCCGATTCCACAAACCCGAAAATGGGAGCAAACAAGTCACAGTACAGAACATCAGACAAACTAACCGAAATCTAACCAACCAGAATCGGCAACCACACGTCACTGCGGAAACAATCGCAAAGCGAGCCAAAACCAAGTGCCAAATGAGTGACATTAAATGAGTGACACAGAACTCACTGTGAAAACTCTGACGACGGTTGGCAGAATGAAACAAATCTCTTCACTGCCTTATTAATTCACAGTTGAGTAACCACACCGTCTAACCACAGAGCCAAGTGCTTTTAACACAGTAGGGTCTTCAAGTACTAAGCGGTACACAGATCCACCAAACTGCACATGACAGCGCGATGATAATCTGCCATATCATCACAAACGTACTACGGGGCCCACATGGGTAACTGACTCTACTCTACTAGGATTGAAATGCACTCTTCTTAAGGCTTGCTGGATCCGGTTTGCGAAGAGGTCGTGCACCCTCTTGATCACAGCCCTTCCATTGGTCAGTCCATGCGTGCTGCCAGATATCCCGGCATGTCATCGCACTGCGCGGATCTGGCTCCTCCTGAGTCTCCAACCGAACTCGTCCACGCACACGACCCAGGGAAACAACGACGTCGCCCCAAAGATAGGGCAACAGTTACTACATATCGATAACCGCAGCTGCTGCCACTAGCGGACAGGCAACCCTTCCGAAACTGAGTGGTGCCAGTCAACATGGGAGGAAGACAAACAACAGAAACCATGGCCTGCAACAAAGGGCGGAAACCTCCAAACAGCACCAACTGGAGCCGCAGCATGATTTAACCTCCACCTCTCAAGGACAACCCCAGAGGGTGTGACAGGAGACCCAACTAGCAGCGTAAGTAAACTTAATTTTATTAAGGTGGACCCAGTATTGCTTACCGGTATGGTTGTCCTTAACCAGAAGATTAACTGGGCCTAAAATCCGTATAATCATACACGGACCCAGAAAATGGGAAGTAAACCTACCAAAGTTGCCAACACGCACCTCCCTCTCGGAAAAATTACGGACATACACCTGATCTACCGGCTTACCCCTGAAGGCTCGTCGATTACGGTTATAACGACCAGCTTGTCTGTTGCGGGCCCTGAGAAAATTGCGTCTCGGACGATTCCAGTTTCCTTTGACGATCTGAGGGGTGATCTCCACAGGAATTAGATTTTGAACCCCTGTAAGTTCGAAAGGGGGGAATTAACAGGATAAGCAAACATCAAATAAACCAGAGTACCTTCAAAGACTCATGGCTGACGGTATTGAAGGCATAACTAAGGCAAGGCGGACTAGAATCCCACTTACTGGGAGACTTCTGATGAAAGATAATCAGTGTGGATTTAAGGTTACGATTGACCCTTTCCGCAAAAGACCCCTGCGGATATTACGGAGTGGTAGTAACATGCTTAACACCGTATTGAAAACAGAAAGCCTTGAAGGGAGCCGAAAGAAAGGCCGGCGCATTATCACTAACAATTTGCTTAGGAGGTCTAAAAACACTAAATACGTTAGTTAAATGCGCAATGGTGGTGGCAGCAGTCACATTACGACTCGGAAGAAGCCAGGTAAACCTCGAAAACGCGTCAATAATAACTAATACATACCGATGTCCTCTTTTGGTGCGATGTAAGGGTCCCACATAATCGATATAGAGTTTGTCCAAGGGGCAAGATTCACGCTCAGAACTAAGGAACCCCTGTTGGAGAGCGTTATTCGGTTTGGCCACACGACACTAATGACACTGAGAAACCCTTTCTCTAACGTCTCGGTCAATAGACGGCCAAGTCAGATGATCCCTAATCTTCTGAAAGGTCTTATAGGTTCCTAAATGCCCGCCAATCAACGAGTTGTGAAAATAATGGAAAAAGGAGCTACTGGGGTGCCTGGTAGATAGATCTTAATCTCATTGGTAAGTCACACCCTTCCACATAAAATGCCTTTCCTGATAATTTATTCATGCAAACGCTTCCCTGCCGAAAGCCGTTTCTTAACGGGTCCTCAAGTGGGGTCCTGATCCTGATGGTCGGCAATGTCACTAAACAAATCAGGAATACTGCCTAATACGACACAACTAAGATTGCCTTCCGAAGCTTCTTGGGCGCCCCCACTAGATGATTGTACAGTAAACATACGGCTGAAGACGTCCGCGAGCACATTCTCAGTGCCTCTAATGTGCTTAACCTCGAACTGAAACGCCGAAATGCATACCGCCCACCTTGCGATAAGGCCAGTTTTACGCGGCCTGGGTAGCACCAGCTTAAGGCTTGATTGTCGGTCTCTAGCTGAAATACTCTATGTTCGAGATAAATCCGGTACTTACCCAGTGCCAATAAGACGGCCGATGCCTCACACTCGTAAACAGAATATTTAACTCGGGATGATTAACCGACAAGACGCTTATGTTAATGGTTGCCTTTGACCCTCGAACTCCTGGGGGAAAACTGCCGAATTTCCCGCATTAGATGCGTTGGCTTGGACAATAAATTTCTTATTTAAATTAGGCACTCCGAGAACCGGAGGATTGGCTATAGCCACCTTAATGTGCGCAAACGCGACCTCTTGAGCAGGTCCCTACTCAAAACGCACACCTTTTCGGTGCAGTTCATTTAAAGGAGCCGCCAACTGAGCAAAATTAGGAACAAAACGCATAAAATAATTCGCTAGCCCTATGAACTTGGCAGTGTCTCGCTTATCAGTGGGCGGCAGAAGGGCTCTCAAGGCCTTAGTCCGCTCCTGATAATTGAAAATACTCTCGCCTGATACTAGGTGAACTAAGAAGGATACCTGCTACCTGGCTAATGTCACCTTATTGGGTTTAACAGTCAAACCGGCCCCCTGCAACCTAGCAAAAACTTACTGGATATGTTTAAAATGCTCTTGAAATGAACGACTATAAATGACCAGCTTGGGCAGGTAATTGTAAACACAGACTAACTTCAAGTCTCCAAGCATATTATCCAGCAAGCGAGTAAGGACTGTTGTTCCAGTAGCCAAACGAAAGGGGTCCCAGTTAACCTCAAACAGGTTCCTATCAGTACAAAATGGTGTAACACGTTGACATTCTTCACCTAAGGGAATCTGATACTAGGTTTGATTCAGGTCGAGCACAGTAAACCAATTAGCCCTGGCAAACCAAGAAAAAAAGGAGTTATTAAGATCGGGTAAAAGAACCGATTCGAGGACAACCTTATTATTTAGGCGACGGTAGTCAACAACAGACCGAAAGTCGTCCCACCCCTGATCCTTAGGGAGGAGGAATATAGGGGAGGTATAAGGGGATGTAGAAGGACTAATAACTGCCTACTCAAGAATTTTGGAGATCTTTCCCCTTAGTATCTTCATCTTAGGCGGTGAGAGACGATATGGGAACTGCCTGACCGGAACATGGTCAGACAGACGAATATGGTAGTCAAGAACATTATTAATCCCCAGTCTATCACAGAGAAGCTCTTGGAACCTCTACAACAAACCCACTAGTTCAGAGGCCTGCTGGGAAGATAGATGGGTGAGATAAAACTCACTAACCTTAGCTTCAACAGCCAGCATTCCCGCATCTCGATGCACCTTACATTTAGTACACTCACAGAACCCAAATTTCTGACCAGAAGCGAACTTCAAGAAAAAGGTGTACCCAAATAATCCAAGAGAAGACCAGTTTTACTGATAAAATCGCATCCCAAAATCAAATCGACTGGCAGCTCCTTAACCAAGGCCAAAGACAGGGGCCACGAAAATCCCCAACCGAGATACTCCCTCGGACCCAACTATGCAGAGGCAACACCTGCCCGTTGGCAACCCGACATCTCTGAACCAAAGAAGGGACTGGCCTAAGTCTCTCAAGGTGATCAAATTCAAGGAACCATTTCAAGCTCAACAATGAAAAGGAGCTAATAGAATCCAAAAGGGCACAAATAGTTTCACCACCTACCCGAGAACAAGTATAAGGCAGTGGGGGTGATGATCGAGCAGTGACATGGGCACACAAGGGTTTAAAGGCTCGATCCCGGGTTCTCTGCCCAGCCAGGCGGCATTTATTGACTCTGGGTGTCCGCGGCTGAACGCAAGTACAAAATAAATGCCCTGTTCGACCGCACCTGAAGCAATGCCGCGGTTCCCCTTTAGCAGACTCAGCTGATGCTGGTAATCCAGAGTTCCCCTCGGTGACGCCCGCAGGCTGAATTTTAACTTCATGATGTCTACTGTCCTAGAGCGGCAACGTGGATATCGCTACAACGGTGGCACGAAGTTCTTCCCAAGTGGAGGGATGACCACGAAAAAAAAAATGTGACCTATCCGCCGGTCGCATTTCCCTCAGGACAACTGAAACTAACTCCCATTCTGGTTAGACTAAACAGGCCATCTTAACCCTCTCCACGTGTTGATGAAGCTCCTCCCTATGTTGCTGCATCTGCCAAATATAGCAAGACTTGAGCTGTTTATGAACTCCTGTGGTCAATCTTTCACTGATCACAAGCGCCCTCAACTGCTGAAATGAAAACTCTTCTGTCATAGCCCTGGATACCAGAGTCCTCAATTCGCCTCTAGTCAAAGGATACGAAAGAGACAAAATTACCTATGCGAAACCCCAAATGCATCAGCGTGTTGCTGAAAGCGTACCAACAACCATAATAACCTTTCAATTTGCTAATTCTGTGATGTCTCGAAATAGATGCACCCGGGGATTAGGTAATTTAGCAAATGCCCCGGATAACCCCTCAGAAGACATAATGGCGTTATTCCCATGCTCGCTATTGCACTGCCAGGAAGATAACAAAAATCCTACCCACCTGTCCTCTTCCCATCAAGCTCTAAACATGTAACCTTAATCTGCAATTTATTAACGACGGACCCCAATTCAGCAGTTGATTCCTCATCACGATCCTCTAAGTTTAATACCCATAAATCAGATATCCGGTTGGTTAAATGTATCAACTGTGCCCGCACCCTGTCTAACTAACTGCCACTAGGTTGAGTGCCCTCTAAGAATCCGATGTTGTCTTCAAAACTTCTAATAGCTTTAAATAAGAACTCAGTGGCTGCCTTTGTCTCACCCACAACATACGGCATGACGTGAACCGGCTGAAGAACGATAGCACTACCGTCAGTAGGCAGGCGTCCTAACGCCAGCTCATAAGTGAGGTGGTCCCACCTCAACAGAAACCTGCTGTAACAACTGACCACCAAACGGGTGAAATAAGATGATGGTAACCTTGTAATACAACCCTTACACTGCTAGATTTATTCCAGAAGGCGATTTGAAATATTAACTAGACATACATAACCAAAGCCGGAACCGTCGGTCTGCACTACGTTCAGAAAACTGTGTTTAGAGCCCCCGGAACGAGAAAGGAACCACTACCAGATTCCAGTCCGATTCGACAAACCCGAAAATGTGAGCATACAAGTCACAGTACAGAACACCAGACAAACTAAGAGTAACTAAACCCCACTCGATTTGCGTGCGAGGCAAAACCGAAATGTAGCCAACCAAAATCGTCAACCACACGTCATTGCGGAAACAATCGCAAAGCGAGCCAAAACCAAGTGCCAAATGAGTGACATTAAATTCATTAGGCACTTAAACACACAGAGAACTCACTGTGAAAACTCTGACGATGGTTGGCAGAATGAAACAAATCTCTTCACTGCCTTATTAATTCACAGTTAATTAAGCTCACAGTCTAATCACAGAGCCAAGTGCTTTTAACACAGTAGGGTCTTCAAGTACTAAGCGGTACACAGATCCTCCAAACTGCACATGATGGCGTGATGATAATGTCACAGCATCACATACGTACTGCGGGGCCCACATGGGTGACTGACTCTGCTCTACTAGGATAGAAATGCACTAATCTTAAGGCTTGCTGTATCCGGTTCACGACAAGGTCGTGCACCCTCGTCACCACAGCTCATCCATCTTGCACTCCATGCATGCCGCCAACAGTCGTGGAGTGTTTGCGCACTGCACGGACCTGGCTTCCCCTGAGTCTCCAACCGAACTCGTCCACTCACACAACTTGGAAAAACAACGACGTCGTCCCAAAGATAGGGCAACAGTTACTACATATCGATAACCACCGCTGCTGCCACTAGCAGAAAGGCAACGCTTGTGAAACTGAGTTGCGCCAGTCAACACGGGAATAAGACAAACAACTGCAACCATGCCAACTATATAATACCGTCTGGCTTGCAACAGAGGGTGTAAACCTACAAACAGCACCAAAATGATCCGCAGCATGGCTCACTCAACCAAGTCTACACAACCGAGAGGAGCTCAGAAAACTTCATTGGACTGTTCGTCCTCATCTGTCCTACAGCCCATATCTCGCACCTTGCGACTTCCATTTGTTTGGCCCAAGAAATGCTTTGTGTGAAGCAGTACATGATGATGTGAGGTTATCTATATGTCAAGTCTTTGACTCTGACGTTGACCAGTAGTTTTGTACCTTGCTGGCATACAGGCCCTCACAGTAAGGTGGCGTAAGTCCAACACATTGAATGGAGATTATGTTGGAAAGTAGAGTTTTGTAGCCAGAAGAGTGAAATCCTGAACAAGACCAACCTACTTTCAGAAAGAAGTGTTGCATTACTTATTGACCACTCCTCATAAATTGTCGTACTGGGAAGAACCTTAGTGGAAGTGCTCAGCTCCCACTGCCCTATTAATGAGGTGTGGGATGTGTATGTATTATGGATATTCTTCGACTGGTGCTGTCTGTGTCCTATGATATCTCGTGTAGTGGGATGTTGGACATGGATGGAACTGTCAGGATGAGCCGTATTAAAACTCGTCCGAGTTTCTGAAGTGATTTATTATTTCCAGCTGCAGTGCCCCTGCTCCTCTTGGTCTGTCACCAGGTCCCACAATGCTGAGGACACCCCATCGCTGTCTGTGAAACGGCTTGGCGCCGAATGGCTGCCTCAGTGATCCACGCAGTGCACTGCTGTGTCTTGGCCTTGTACAGTTGCTGCCAGTCGACTCAGCGGTCTCCATCCCTGTTGTCTCTGCGTGCTTCTTCACCGTCATGGCTAGGATCACGATGACAACAAGCACCTGCAGTCTGTCAGCCGAATCTGCGGCCCTCGCCTCGGGATGCCTCCAGCATGTGTTTGGAGCCAAAAAGACTGTCTGCAGTAGCAAGCTGTGGCGTGGCTCGCCACTGGCTGGCTATGGACCTCGTGTTGGCCTCAGGGGGTCGAACCAGCGACCTGCTGTGGACTGGAACACTGGCGCCCCCGCTGCTGCTGCGTATAGCCTATTGTGTGACACGCCCCACCACCTACGAGAGCTGTCACACTTGAATGCCTTGATAGTGAACCGGCGCCTATTTATTTGCGACTGTGTGTCTCTGTTTTGCTAACGCGCCACTCCGAGTGATATACTCATAACACCTAGGTAGGCCAGTGGGCCCCTTCTGCCTGCAACTTACGCCATGCAAACCGCTGTGTTTACTCTTTTCAGCGGGCCTACAGCCCTGTGGCCTCCATTCTGCTTCGAAACTGCTGGTAGCATAACTTACTGTCAACAGGCCCACGCCTGGCTGTAACTTGTGCGCTCCAAAATATTACACCGAAGATAACTTTTTCCTATCTCAACGGTGGTGCCGCTACACTCGTAACAGTTACGTCAAAGTGCGCGACACTGCACCGGAAGTTATAGCTCTAGAAAAGAGGTTCATGTAATCTATATTCCTAAAGTTAACAACAGTCGGTTGCGGCTTTGTGAGTAGCTTTTTAGCCGATCAGAAAAGATCGAGATTTTATAGGCAGCTTAAAGTGTCTGATAAAATACCGTTCACTTGCGTGCTTTCAACACCCGCAACAACGGTCAGCGATCTGATGGTAACACTCAGCCACAAGCTGTTATGAAGGGGCGTTACAATAGCTATATTTTGTTTGTCAGAATTTCCAATGGGGCAGACCTTGTAATGGCCATCCACATCCTGCTTTTTGTGACTGAAATTACAATGTGAAGATTACATGAGGGACACAGGCTAAAGATACGAAACAGAGCCATTATTTTGAGCCAGGAACATCTTCTCTACAGCATTTGAAATCATTCGAAACGTCCTACTGACGAGCAGGAAGTGATCCAGGTGGTGAATTCGAAAAGACACACCTCACCCATTCTCATTCAGTATAATTCATATTTATTTGCTTCCGTGTTTAATTTAGGTAACATTCCGCCAGTGTGACGATGTTTCTGGGAACGAGGCGCATACGATATAGTTTTTACACTGTGGACCAACATACGCTGAATTTAAGGATAATTTCTGGGCTAAAGTACTCTTGTTACAACAGTAATTCCGCCTTTAATCTCAGATAATTGTGTTCCTGCAAACGAAAGCATTTTAATATAGAGTTTAACGCTCGTAAAGAGACAAAGAGGATAAAATGACTCTGTTGTGTGACATTATGTAGCTGTAACATGTTGGTAACACTACTTGCTGTTCGGATGTTGCTACGCTACGCTTTTTAATAGCTTGGAGCGAAGTTGTTCAAAATTCCAGAACTTACGATAAACTGCTCAGTCAGTTACCGGCGCGCTTAGGTACCTGCTGAATGTCGCCAAAAGAGAACGTTTCTTACGAAAAATTGTGCTCTGTACCTTTCCAGCAGTGTTAATGAGGGAAGCACTCCAAACGGAACGCAGTTTCTTTCGCGGTTGAAGAATTCGCCTAGCCCTACTCGCTACTGCAAACTGCAGGCGACATAGCGGCGCTTTGGGGCTGTGGCTCGCCGAAAAATATCTCGGGGAAAAAAGTTGGCGGGTGCGCTGGCGCGGAAGTCGTTTAAGCGCAGTGCAGCGCTGGCGCCACTAACAGCGGCCGCTTCCTTAAGGCACAGTAGCAGTCGCGCTCTTTCTCTCTCTGGCTGGTGGCAACACCACCACCTTGTCGTGTTCTTCACTCACCACGTAGCGTGTCGAAACGCCCTGGCACCAGTTTAAGGTAGAACAATGTTTTTAACGTGGAAACGATTATAGGTGTTTCCTCGGCGTCTACTGTCGCATGCATGCTCAGTTACCCAGGATAACCACATCAAAATCATCAACATCATCATAATCTCGTACCGTTTCCAGCCCCAGGCTGGGTCTGTTTGGAACATAAGCCTCGTCATTTATTCCTGTATACCCACCATCTTTCTGTACTCATTCTGGTCCAGCCCAGTCCTCGCCAGAGTTGGCTTGCAATGTAGGACCCCTGCAAGTTCTTCCATTTCGGCTGATTTTGACCTTCCCGTTGCCAGTCCAGTCCTGCTGTTTTTCGTAGTACTCTGTCCCATCCATTCGGTGGTATTCAAATGGTTCAAATGGCTCTGATCACTATGGGACTTAACTGCTGTGATCATCAGTCCCCTAGAACTTAGAACTACTTAAACCTAACTAACCTAAGGACATCACACACATCCATGCCCGAGGTAGGATTCGAACCTGCGACCGTTGCAGTCACGCGGTTCCAGACTGTAGCGCCTAGAACCACACGGCCACTCCGGCCGGCGTCGGTGGTATTCCCCTTGGTAATTTTTGATTTATTGTGCTCCAGTCTATTACCTGTTTTGACCACCTGTCTTCTTTCTTCCGATCGACGTGACCAGCCCACTGCAATTTCAAGGTATTCACTTTTTCCATTATGTCACTGACATTTGTTTTCTGCTTGATATCTACTATTTTCTTTCTGTCTTTCTTTGTGTAGCTCCATATTGATTTTTCCATTTTTGTCTGGGCAACTATCAGTTGTCTGACAATGAACTCATTTTATGTTCATTTCTCACAGCCATGGCAGAGCAGATTGGTCAAAAACCGTTTTCTTCAGCTCGGCCGGTATCTTGGACATCAAAGTTGGTGAATATCTTCCATGAGCTTGCCAGTGTAATTTAACATTTCTTATTTTAGGTCTACTTTCATATTTAGCAGTTGATCTGGACTTACATACTCTGTGGTTATTTGCAGTTACGTACTTCTAACAGATATGTTTCACTCCGGTGACCATTCATTTATCAAGCTCTTAGTTAATGTCTGGGTCAACATCAGAGGAGACCAACGAAAGTTCACTAATCAGTATTTGAAGTTCTTTTGTACCATTTGCATATAGTACAATGTCATCAGCGAACCTCAGTTCTTTTTATGTTTCCCAGACTTTATTTTCCAGTCAATTTAGAGATTGATTTTTCGAAGGATACTGAAAATAGTTTTGGATATATAGACTCACCTTGTTTCATGCCCAGTTCCGTGCGAAATTCATTAGTTTCTGCAACTCCATTTACAAACGCTGTGGAGGTTCTACATATGATGTATAAAACCTTAATATAAGCCTGCTCTATTCCTTGATCTGTTAGAGCCTCAAACACAACTGGGTGACTGATCGACTCGAATGCCTTTCCAAAATCTATGGAGGTAAGGCAAAGAGATAGATGCTACTAATTTAATCTACTAATTGTTTCATGTAAAGTGAGGATATCAATTATACTAAATCCTGCGCTGACCTCAGTTTGTTGAATGGGTTGAGCCAGACCAAGTTTACTGCTCAATCTGGTAATCAAAATTGTAGTAAAAACTTTCTTTACGGTATGGACAACAGGCTGATAGGGTGATGGCTCTTTATATTAGTACTACATTCCTTTGCATTACGATTCTCTTGCCTTTAGTCCAGTCTCTTGGTACTTTTCTCCTATGCACACAATATGAAAATATTTTAGCTAAATACTTTATAGGTTCGTCATCCATCAGCTTTAAAATGTCGACTGAGAGGCCATCACTACCTGGAGCAGTTCCTTATTTCATCTTGTGTTTAGCATGTTTGACTTCCCAGGGGAGCATTTCTGGGATTTGGGACACAGAGGCATCCAATTCATCTAGGATTAAGGTGTCATCATTGACCTTACTGTACAGATTACTATAAAATTTCTCATTGTATTCCAATATTTCTTTCTTATCTTTAGTTAGGCCTTGCTCTGTGTCTAACGCTATTAGCTGATTCTTTCCAACCATACTGTAATGTTTCCCAAGTGTTAGCGGATTTCGTGACTGTGTGTTTTCGCGCAGTAGCGCTGAGACGATTTTATCGCTGCTTAGTAGACACTGCGATTACAATGAAATTAATATCTCTGTAACTGTATTATCTACGCAGTTTCAAGCGAACAAAGACTGGCAACTTTTTTGTTCTCTCTATTCCTGGTTAGCTATTGTCTGGTACGGTCAAAAAAGCTATTGGTTGCTCAGTGTTATGTAGAGATTTTGTTATTTGTGCTCATTTAGCATAATAATAGCTATTTAATTTCGTTGTGTTTGTTATTAAAACTTATCGTACCTTTTTTCCTAAAAAAAATGGTTCAAATGGCTCTGAGCACTATGGGACTTAACATCTTAGGTCATCAGTCCCCTAGAACTTAGAACTGGTTAAACCTAACTAACCTAAGGACATCACACACATCCATGCCCGAGGCAGGATTCGAACCTGCGACCGTAGCAGTCGCGCGGTTCCGGACTGCGCGCCTAGAACCGCGAGACCACCTTGGCCGGCTTTTTTTCCTCAGCTTTTTTCATGAATTTGATAGTTAAATGTGGCTTACATTGTGTGGGGATGTCTGTTAGTGAATGATCGCGTATTACCGGCGCCAATCAGTGCAATACGTTTGGTTTGGTTTCGTTTCAGAATGAACCTGCATCTAAAGTTTCACTTTTCACAAAACTAAGTCCGATAGTTTTTGGTCGTAGATCACGTCCCAAAATTATATTCTCCATCAGACAGTCCCGGTAGAGGAGCCTAGTTAAAAAAAATATGATCATGATGGTGGTATTTAAATTCCAATTTCAATACTTAAAAAATATTTTTACATGATTTTTCAAACACGTAATTTTTTTTGATTTAATTGAAGATTCAATTACCCAAAGCCAGAAAATATAAAATTAAATAATAATTTCAAAACCAAATAATAATTAAAAATCACCATTAAAATACGCTTCCACTTGGCTATCTTTAAACTATATTAATATTCAAGACTGGCTTTTAGCGTATCTTCTTCATACTTCTTGATGACACTTGTCATCCATTTTCGCCGAACCTTGTACAGTTCTATACGTCCTATCTTATCTTTTTCTGTTTCTACTTTCATTTTTCTTCTCTTGTCCATCAAACTTATCGTTTTATTTGTCAGTTTCTTTGGTTGGTTTTGAGAATTTCACAAGCCATCCATTTCTTCAGCTGTTGTGATTACTATATTTCTTTCTGTTCTGCTTCACATTCTTTTAATTCTCTATTTACTCTTTCTTGTAATTCCTCTTTCCGATCTTCGGTATTTTTAAAATATAAAGTGTTTCTTTTTACTTTTATCAGTTTCTGTTCAGTTCAAATCTTGCTCTTATTAATCGACAGTCACTGTTTGTATTGAACCTGCTCAGCTCAGTGACATCTTCGGCTTTTTGTAGCCTCTTGGTAAGAATGAAGTCTATTTGATCCTTCACCTTATAGCTAGGACCCCTAAAAATTCATTCACGACTAGGATGCTTCGTGAAGAACGTATTATTCATAATAGGGGTTTCAAATGGAACCAGTCTCTCACCTCTGCCATTTCTTTAATCCATTCCATGTTTGGCAATAACTGAATCACTTTCCTTGTACGTTCCAATTTCGACATTAAAGTCACCAATTATTTAATTTACAAAAGCAGTCTCTGTCTTTTTTACAGGTCCCTTTTAGGCACTCACAGAAAAACTGTGCCTCCTCGTCTGAGCAACTAGAAGTAGGAGTATAAAAAATGGTTCAAATGGCTCTGAGCACTATGGGACTTAACAGCTGTGGTCATCAGTCCCCTAGAATTTAGAACTAGTTAAACCTAACTAACCTAAGGACATAACACACATCCATGCCCGAGGCAGGATTCGAACCTGCGACCGTAGCAGTCAGTAGGAGTATATGTTTGAACTATTTGTATTTTATACTTTTCAGCTATTTTAAGGATCAAACCTACAATTTTGCTTGAAACCCCTTTTAATACTGTTGTCTCGTCAAATATGATTTTGTTCACTAAAAACCCGAACCCATTTAGTTTTCCAATTGGCTCACCACAGTAATATAAGAGACTTCCAGAATTCAGTCGAAAGATATTTTCATCTTTTCGACGTACTTCACTTGAGCCAACAATGCTCCAGTTAATGTTTTCTAATTCTTCTTCTATTTCTGTCAACCTTTTGACTCCCACTGGAGAACGACAGTTACATCTACATATTTGGAAGCACTACTTCTCTCATTTTGTGGGCTTCGAATTTTATAGCACTAAAGCAGCTCCCACACAGAGATTAATTGTGGGGCTAATTTAACTCCGGATCATTTTACCTCGCTGTCACACATCGTGACTCAAAGGTGAAAAGTATAATCTCCACGCCCGCTTCATAACGGGCTGGCCATCTAATTCTGAATGTCGACCCTAACGTGCAGTAAAGACGCCTTTGCTTGGTTGCTCTTCTGGAGTATAGACACCGCCCATGTAGCTAGTTTTGGTCCTCCACGGGGTATCTCATTTCACTAGAATATAGTAACTTATACATATTTCTTTGGACATCCTAGTTTCAAACCAGGCTTCTAACACTTCGCAGGAATGGTTCTGCCTATCTGTCACATTCGCTGATATCTTTATCAATTCTTCCATCTTCCTGTGTCTTGAATCTTTCGACCTTCTTCAGTTGTTCGCCTCCAATCTTTATTTCACTAGATGGTTTATTTCTTTTTAGTTGTAACCAGGATCTCACACTTGTTTATATTAAATTACATTTCATACAGACTCACGGTTTTTTGCGAAGCATCCAAATGTACCTGTACTTCCTCATCCCTGTTTCCCCAGATCAAGTCATCCGCAAACATAATTGTTTTCATCTTTTTTTCTACAGGGTAATCTAAAGGGTATAAAATGTGAGAGGTGGAAGAGATTGGCCTCGTAACGGAACGAATGGGGTGACTGAATAGTTAAGACACTTGAAATATATTTGAGGTGAATGATAATTGAAATCCTAGTCCAACTAACCTGCGGTACGTTCCCCTTCATTTCACTAATTCACATAGGCCGTACAAAATTATGCACCAAGGAAACTGGTATAGACATGCGTATTTAAAATCAGGGATATATAAACAGTCATAATACGGCGGTGCGGTCGGCAACGCCTATATGAGACAACAAGTATCTGGCTCAGTTGTTAGATCGGTTACTGCTGCTACATTGCTAGGTTATCAAGATTTATAACGTAATGTTATAGTCTGCGTACCAGCGATGGGGCACAGCATCTCCCAGGTATCGATGAAGTGGAGATTTTTCCATACGACCATTCCACGAGGCTACCGTGAATATCACGAATCCGGTAAAACATAAAATCTCCGGCATCGCTACTGTCGGAAAAAGATATTGCAAGAACGGAGCCAACGACGATGGAAGAGAATCGTTCAACGTGTCGGAAGTGCGACCCTTCCTCAAATTGTTGCAGATTTCAATGCTGGGCCATCAACAAGTGTCAGCGTGAGAAATATTCGACGAAACATCATCGATATCGGCTTTCGGAACCGAAGCTCACTCGTGTACCCTTGACGACTGCACGATACAAAGCTTTGGGCCTCGCCTGGGCCCATCAAATCCGACATTGGACTCTTGATGAGTGGAAACATGTTGCCTACTCATACGAGTCTCGTTTGAAATTGTATCGAGCGGACGAACGTGTATGGGAATGGAGACGACCTCATGAATCCATTGACCCTGCATATGAACAAGGGAAGGGGAGAGTCTCTGTAATGGTGTGGGGCACGTGCAGTTGGAGTGATGTTGGACTCCTAATACGTCTAGATACGACTGTGACAGGTGACACGTACCTAAGCATTCTGTCTGATCACCTGCCTCCATTCATGTCCATTGTGCATTCCGAAGGACTTGGGCAACTGCAGTAAGGCCATGCGACATCCCACACGTCCAGAACTGCTACAGAGAGCCTCTGAGAACACACTTCTATTTAAACACTTCCGCTGGCCACCAAACTCCCCTGACATGAACATTATTGAGCGTATCTGGGGTGCCTTCCAACGTCCAGTTCTATGAGATCTCCACCTCCTCGTACACTTACAGATTTATGGACAGGCCTGAAGGATTTATGGTGTCAATTCCCTCCCGTACTGCTTCAGACATTAATCGAGACCATACCATGTCGTGTTGCGGCACTTATGCGTGCTTGCAGACGCACAACACTATATTAGGCAGGTGTACCATTTTCTTTGGCTCTTCAGTGTGAAACGTCCCCTTTGAACAATTATACATGACTGTGCTTAAACTGACACACAATATTTTTGGCGCAACGCAATCTGACTTTCAGTAATCCCTACAAGAGAATGGCCCTGACTAAATTAACCTATACGTTTCACAAATCACTTACCTCACAAAAATCTTCGTTACTCGAACTACTGCAATACAGCGAGCGCCACTACTGACAGCTAAATAAAAGATTCAAACTATGGAAGGCACTAACTACTGATAGGCATAGTTAGCAAATGAAAGATTTTAATAGAGAACAAACAATGTATTTACCTTAATAGTCATGATATATATAGCAGTTCATGCCATCCAGTCTTACAAATTTCAAAACTCCTCCATCTCTCTCCCCACATCCACCACTGCTGGCGGCTCACCTCCAACTGCGCCACGCTACGCACTGTTAACATCCAGCTGCCCAACACTACAATGGCAGACAACAATGCAAACTAGCCACAGACTGCACACAGCACAGCCAGTGAGTTTCATACAGAGCGCTACGTAGCGTTACCAATATAAAAACCTAAACAGACTACTTACATAGCCCCCATGCTCCCCACAAAAAATTTTACAAATTGTTTTGGGCACTGGCCAATACAGATTTGAAAAAAAATTACATAATTACAGTAAGAAAGATATCAAATGCACACACTTATTAATACAATGTTGGTCAAAAGCTAAAATTTTGTCACAGTCCATAAAGACAGTCCTGATCATTCATCACAGTAAAACTGCCGTTTCTTTTCTCAAAGTCTGAGCAGTAAAAGACAATGCACACGGAAGTAGTGGATTTCCATGCAGTCTTGAAGAAGTAGTGTTGTCCTTCCAATGGAAAGACAGTGCTGACTCTTGACATGCTGTCAAGTAATGGGCCACAACAGAGCAAACCCACAGCAGAGTCATTCGACGTTTTGAAGAATATTGTTAGGCAGGTCATCACAGAATAGACCCACTGTAGTCCTGGTAGAGATTACGGTATTGGTGGGCCACCAGAGGTGCAGACCCACTGTAGTCCTGGTAGAGATTGTGGTATTGGTGGGCCACCAGAGGTGCAGACCCACTGCAGTCCTTGTAGAAATAATGGTACTGGTGAGTCAGCAAAGGTGTAGACCCACTGTAGTCCTTGTAGAAATAATGGTATTGGTGGGTCATCAAAGATGCAGACCCACTGTAGTCCTTGTAGAGATGGCCAGCAGCCATCTGTTGTGACTGTGAAGGTGCACAATCACCATTGAAGAGTCTTGCGGATAATATAGCAAGTCCATAACCACCACTTGTGCACTCACAAAGTGTTTGGAATTGTCCTTAGAACCAGCAATGCTGTTATCCAGTCCCTTGCTGAATTATTAACACACGTGCAAACACTAACAGTCCCTACTTCTCACATATTGTCCATATACTATGACTAACAGAAACGTGTGCAGTGAAATGGAACTTACAAGTTAATAATATGATGAACTGTTGTCAATTACAATTTTATAACATAAGAATACAATTACAAAGGTACAAAAAACATCAATAAAGAACGTAACAATACAGATAACATTTGTAGTCCAAGCTTTACAAAAGAATCGAAATAACACATACATCAGTGTTACAGGAATTATGACATGAGTACATACATAAAAGATCAGAATAACTTTCGAAACATCAACTTCACATATGAGCAACAAAACAGAATAAATAATGTCTAAATATCTTTACAAAGTAAATAACATATTATCAGAAAAATTCTACAACGTAACTCTCATCTGATAAACACATAAAGACAGGAAGAACACAAATACACAAGGGTACATAAACACATAGCAGAATAACACAGGAGAAAAGGACAGGGTTTGTTTTCAGTGTAACATTTGGTACTGCAGTCCAACCCAAAACTTCATTCCATAGATCTTTCGTCTTATTTCAACATTTGTTTCCACCAAAAATCCTAGCCAAGCATGCTTGCTTTATTTATATGTTCACATATTTCTTACCCCATTATTTATTTTCCATTATCTTACCTCATCATTTATTTCCAAGAAAATCCTACCTAAACCTGTTGTCCCTAAACCCTACTTTTTTGGTTCATATCCTCTTTCAAAAAACTTTTTTGGCCAAACCATTTTCTTATAGCTTCTCAATGCATTTCTTCCAATTCATCACAACTTGTTCTCTTATATGGCCTACCCCATCTTAAGCTAACTTAAATCTACTGAGCTCAGATGCTAAACTAAGGGACGAGGCAATGCAGCAGCACAAAACAATTAACACAAACAGCAATGACAAAAAAATGAAAATTGGCAAAGCAAGCAGCAATATTACAACTAATATAAGGCAATGAGCAGCAAACAAGAAAAATAGATCAGTAGTAAAACTGGCTTAATAGAGTGATACAAAGTGAAATTTAGTAGCACTATGCCTGGTAAACAGCAGCAGCAAATGCAATAACTTATATCTAAACATGACATAGCTCAAGCAGAAAAAATAGTACCTTAAAGACAACAATGCAGATAAGGGAAATATCTATTCACATCTTAATATCTATGTCATTAAAGTGGTGCACCACAAGAAGTTATTCTACCAAAAATATTACCAAGTAGTTGAAAAGAAAATTATGTATGCAGTAACTGTTATTAATCCCTTCTTATTGTTCTTTTCTTTCCAAGTGCTCCTTTATCGAAGAATGTGGATCATAAAATAATTATTTAATAGTTCTGTTGACAGAAAGTGTTCACATTAGCAAATGCATTTAAGTTTATTTTATAAAACCAATGCTGCAACACAGCTGGAAAACAAATATCAAATGAAATAAGCAATTACGCAAACCAAAGCATAAAAACATCATTCAACAGCTATGTGGCATTTCATAAGTCAGTAGAAATTCTTTCAATTCTCGTAGAAAGACACTTGTCATAATCAGGTGTGCAGATGTACGAATATTTCCCATCAATTCATAAGCATATCAGTAAATAGCACAAAGTACGAGTAATCATGTTTCCAAGTAATGAGCGTGTCGTATTTGCGATGCTTTCTAGAAAGAAATGTCAATAGCGAGGATAATGACCTCTTTTTTTCCACCTGTGCCTCTGAAAGGCACACACTAATGGCTTTTTTCCAGACAGGTGGTACAGCTGGGCGTCCACGACGCATTAAGTGATGGTCACTTAACTTTCTTACCGAAATATTTACGACAGCAGTGACAGTCTCATATAGAAATTTCACAGGTCGAGAATTTGCGTTACAAATGTGTAGAAACAAAATCCTGTAAATATAAGAGTGTCAAAAAATTTTCGCCGGAGTTGTGACACATTCACGCATTTACACACATTTCGTAACTCTTAAAGTATGATTCTTGGTTTCCAACATCCTTCTCCACAAATCAGAGTCCCTAATCACTACTCATTATTCCTTACCTTATTATACATATACATATTCGTCGACACTTCTTCAATATTTCATCATAAGAAATACGTAGCATAATCAAATTCCTCATGTACGGTAGCATCATCTTATTGATCATAAATATACCTCAACAGCATAATACATATCGTCGTCATAATAATATCATAACATCTCAGTCAATTCTCAAAATCGTCTTAGCTTCCTCCAATAATTTCAAGACATAAAAAAATTCTCTGCTCATTTCAATAGTGTCATCTACCTCAAACGTACTTTAAAAATCATGATCCCATACCAAATACATCATTCAAAGCTCTCATAGCATCACAATGGTTCTGAAAAAATATGAACAGTTCACAAAGTACAGACAAAATACAATTTCATAAGTATGAAATTATCCAACTGTGTAATTGTGTAAACATGTGTCACTGATGTAGTTAAAAAAAATGTTTGTCTCTCAGTTAAATAATCAGATAGCTGTGTAATTTATGTGTTAGAGAAACATGGTACCGAAGTGTAAAGTTGTATAAGCAAATACCATATTAGCTAGGGCTCCGTGTGCTTGCCAAACACATGATACACAAAGTAAGCGTGTACCCCCCCTGAGGATTAATGTAATTATACCCTCAGGTGTTGCAGATTATTGCAATGGAATGAAATGTATCACAGAAAACTTTGTATCATTGTACTTCAAATATCTTTAAAAATAAATGTTTTAAGTAGAAAATTAATCACTCAAATATGTGTACTGTAGCGCTAAACTGTACGTCTTGTTGTAAGATAATCTCTGTGGAAATGTCATAGTTATCGTCCACCGAAAGCTAAGTTCTGCAGACGTCAATGTACTTACCTCATCATAAACGAAAGTGAAATTCTTTGCGTATAGATATCGTAGTTAATACATACCTTACCGTGATCAAGAAAGTACTATAATGTAACGTATTGTTGTGCTATGGAAAAGGCTGTCTCATTGTAGCTATACCACAAAAGTTACTATTAAAACATGTTTTACTTTCCAGAATAATACAGAAAAACTGTGCAAATATAAAACAGAAACACTGAAAAAAGCAACATTGTAAATTGTCACTCATTAGTAGCGTCGTGATAAAATCGTGTAGCTGTCACATAAACTAACCATTGTGTCATCTGGTATCTCACAGAAAGTACTTTAAATCCAGAATGTATTTTCAAGTAAACCAAAATGTTGCATTAAAATCTCATTAGCAGTACTGGTAAATGTTCTAAGTATGTGAGCCTTATAGTCGTTACGTAATCGTGCAACTAACAAGCAAGAATGTACACACACAATAACACTGTGTCGTCTGTTCACAATAACAATGCATTCGTAATTTCTGTTTAAATAAGTTCTCTTGGTTCTTGATTGGATATTTAACTTCAAACATTGTTGCATGGTAACAGTTTCTAAGTCTGACAATGCATACTAGAAATGTGAAGTGAAAAGTTTTATGGCAATGACAAAGTTAAAAAGCAGATTGTCTTTCAATAATCGGTTTTACATGTGAAATGTGGTGTAGACCTTTAATCTTCCTAGTACGCAGAGTTTCAACTTCAACGCAATTATCATGTGGTATACGTCGGATTCTGTACAGTCCATTGTAAACTAGAAAGAATTTGTATGTGACAATGAAAGAGCTTTAATGAGAACTTTCCGACCAATATATAATTTCTTTGCATTTGCTTTACCGTGTAGTTTTCTCCTTTTGTCTGCTGCAGACAATAGCCAAATCAATTATGTCTTTGTGTCGAAGTTTACGTGTATTCGGGAAAGGTACAAGCTCTCTGATTCTGTTCGGTGGTTCTTCATTCTTCAGTACAAGAGTAGGTGGTAAAGCAGTGGAGTCATGAGGCATTTCATTCAGCACGTTTTGAAATAAGTGTAAATATCTGTCCCAATGCTGAAGCTTTCTGTGACAATAAAGTCTGCAAAGCTTATTGATTTCTTTCATAATCCGTTTGGAGGGGTTACAATGTGGTGAGTACAATGAAATAAAAGCAGGTTTGATTTTATGATTCCGAAGCATGCGTGACCAAACAGCAGATCTGAATTGCGTTATCTGAAATGACTTTACTAACGTGTCCAACTTCACGTAAAATTTTTTTAACCAAGGCGTTGGATACAGACCATCCAGTGGCTTTACGTAACGGTGTGAAAGAAACAAATTTTGAAGTAAGTTCAACAGCGACTAGAACGTACGAAAATCCATTAGATGTTCTGACAAGCGGTCCCAAGAGATCAACAGCAGCAAATTCTTTTAATTTAGAAAGAATGATAGGAAACAGGGAAGCACGATGGGAGATAGTAGATGGTTTCGACAAGACTCTTCGAATTCTCTTTTCCATACTGTTAAAATAACAAGTCGTTCGAAGAATATGATAACATTTTCGTGGGCCAAAATGTGCATAGCGGAAATTAATGTACCAAATGAGCTTAATAACAAAATCGTCAGGAATGCAAAGTACCCATAGCTTGTCATCAACAGTGCAGCGTTTGAACAGTATGTTGTTTCTAACCAGATAATAATGCCGAATCTGTGTGTGTGTCTTTTCATGCCATTTGCTTTTGATGTCTTTCGAAACCGGATCTTTATCTTGTTCATGAGCAATGCCCTTTAAAGACGTGGTGATGAAGTTTTTAAAGACGACTTTCTGAATGTAAAGAATACTGAAATTTTTTTCGAGGTTGCCTTCTGTGTTACTTTTCTCAAGCCCAGCCGGTGCGGGTGACAGTGCGTCCGCAACAATGTTCTCCTTGCCGGGAATGTAGACTATTGTGAAGTGGAATTCTTGCAGAAACAATGCCCAACGTTTTAACCTGTCATGATTTAATTTTGAAGACATAAGAAATTGTAATGCACGATGATCACTGTATACTTTTACGTGCTTACCAGAAAGAAAGGAACGGAATTTGTTAAATGCCCAAACGATAGCTAAAGCTTCTAATTCAGTAACGGAATAATTTTTTTCAGATTTTGTTAGCACTCGGCTAGCAAAAGCAATGGTTTTCTGAACGGTAGTGTCATTTTCTATGGCTTCTTGAAATAAATGGGCACCAAGACCGACTTTAGAAGAATCCGTGCTAAGGCAGAAATCTTGTGACAGATCTGGATGAGCTAGTATTGGCGCGTCAAGTAGCGATTCTTTCAAAGAATTGAATTCCAACTGTGCTTGTTCGTCCCAGTTCCAAATAGTATTTTTTCCAGTGAGAGAACAAAGTTTTGGTGTAACAAGAATTTACATATTCAGAAAACGACGATAAAAATTTACGAGACCTAAAAGACAGCGGACTTGTTTTTTTGTGGATGGAACTGGAATGGCTCTGATTGCTTCTAACTTTTCAGGATCCGGCTGAATGCCTTCAGAAGAAATAATATGTCCCAAAAACCTCACCTTTGACCTACCGAATTCAGACTTTTCCAAGTTAACTGTAATTCCAGATTCTGCAAAAATACGTAACAAACTGTTGAGGATCCGATTACGTTGTTCCCATGAAGCTTCTGCTATTAGAATATCGTCCACATATAAGGTGATTACTCAGGTAATATGGAATTTAGCCCGCGAATGAATGCTGCCGAAGAAATGTTCAAACGAAAAGGAAGTTTCCGAAACTGATAACAAACACCGAAACAAAGGAAAGCTGTGTATTTTCTACATTCTGGATGAAGTTCTATCTGATAAAAGCTGGATCTGAGATCAATGGAAGACAACACTTTCACACCATTAAAATTTTGAAGAAGTTCTTCCAACGTTTGCGGCCTGTCTGTTTCAGGAATAATGATAGTATTGATTTGTCTCGAATCTAAGACAAGCCTGATCGATCCATTTTTCTTCTCAACAACATGTAATGGATTGTTGTATGAGCTTACGGCAGGCTCAATAATGCCCTCGTCAAGCATCGATTGTATTTCTGTTCTAACACGGTCCCTATAATGTGCTAGAATTACGTATGGTCTAACACAAAATTTAGTATGCTCACGAACACGAAATTGGTATTGAAATCCCTTGATTGTTCCTGTTTTGTGAGTAAAAACTGTGGAATGTGCTTGTAAAATCTCAAAAAGGTCCTGCCTATCACTGTCATTACAATTGTCAATTGTTTGAATTTTATTCTGAATTAAGTCATTAGTTTCAAATATGCCGTCGATATCATCCCTGTCAGTACAGAGTGATTGTTAGTGTCTAGTTCCGTAGAAAATTCCGAACTGTTCTCTAACAGAAGGTAAAGCCGATTAATTTCCTCGTCATGGTTTGAGAGCCAATCTTCAAATTTCAAAGCTATTGACTTACCTTCTTTCTCTAAACTTATTTCAGCATCGTGAAAGTTTAAGATTGCTTTGTATTCATTCAAAAAGTCTACTCCCAGTATAATTTCCGTCGACAATAATGGAACAATAAGAAAGTTCATAAAGAAGCTGTGGCTTTGACAAAAGAATTCTAAGTTGGTTTGTTGGCGTACATCTACACTTTTTCCAAAGATTGCACCTTGTAATTTAATCTTACGTAACGGAAGCGTGGGGCAATCGTTCGATTTCTTACATTTGCTAAAGGCTGTTTCACTAATTACTGAAATGGGACTGCCAGAGTCAAGTACTGCCGTAAATTTTACGTCATTTACTGTAATGTGAATCACAGGATATGCAATGTTGTTATGTTTTACGTCGTGTTCCTGGAGTAAAATGTCCCTAATGTCTTCCATTTTTACGTAATTACTAGCTACGGCAGCTGCGTCGTCAGTTTCATACGTATGTTTCATGGCTGCCAGTGGTATGAGTCATTGCCTATAGTCTCTTTGTTGGCGCGCGTTGTTATTGGGATTTGGAGACCTAACTTCTACAAATTCACCTTGACGAGAGCGCCCTGCTCTGTTTGAATCCCGCCAGTTCTGATGCAATTCAGGTCTGTCGTTACGATCATATCGTCTGTCGTCATGTCGGTAGATTCCATAGTTTCTTTCTTGTCGGTCACGTGGTGGAGAACTTCTCCCTGAATCGTAACTGCGCTCTGGTCCGTTGGGTCTAAAGTTATTCTGTCTCCCTTGATAATATTTATTTTGGTTCCCATATTGTCTGTTTCTCTGATTGTCTCTGTGATAGTCATTACCGCGGAGAGGTGATCTTTCCCTGTAGTTATTACTACTCTGCCAACGGTTGTCATACGGGTGGTGTCTGTTTTGGTCACGATTTGCCTTGTGAGAATAGCCTTGTCGTGTCCAGTTATTATTTCTTTCATCGCGGAATTGCGACGGATGTGACCTGTAATTGTTGTGTTCCTGTTTTCACGTTCCGCGATTATCAGTGTCAATTTCTAATCCTTGTAAGAGTCCCTGAAAAGCTTCAATGTCGTCTTTGCAACGTCATGCCAAAATAATATGTCGTAAATGTTCAGGTAATTTGATTAAGCAAATGCGGATGAGTTCTGAGGGGCTGTATGGGTTTGACAGGTACTGATTCTTGTGCAACATGTCTTCAAAATATTTCACAAGACTGGAAAATTCAGATTGTTCGAAATGTTTCATCATTATGATGCTATGTTTTACTCGGTCTTGTGTAGTTTGAGACCAATATGCTGAGAGGAAGGCATGATAAAATTCTCCTTCACTGTGACAATCGTGAATGACCGGTCGCATTCTTACAGCTGGTTCATTCTCTAAGTAGCCACACATAAATTCTAATCTGTGCTGCAATGACCAGTTGGGAGGAAAACAATGAGGGAATTGATGAAGCCATGCTCGTGGATGAATGTCGTTGCCAGAATTCTTAAATGTTTTGAATTTACGTGTAGTAATAAACAGCTTATAGTCAAAATCATCATGTCGGCGAGTCGCATATCGTTCATTGTTACGTCGTGTCGGCGGTTCCATCTCAAAATTCGGTGCACCTTGCCAATTTCTTTCATAATTTCCGAAACGCCCTGTGTTATTGTTTTGTGACTTTTCCGTATTTCTAAGTTCCTCTCCCCGTGTTGGAGCGCGAGTGTCCTCTGAAATATGTAATTCCTGTATTACTTGTGCCAACTGATCTTGTACTTCCCGGATTTCTCTTTTGTACTGTGTATTGATTTGATTTTGTTTGAATTTTCTAATTTGTTCAAACTCTTCAGTGTCAGTGAAGGCTACAGGTCTTGTGTCATTCAGCTCGTCATCTACCTTTGTAGATAAATTATTTAGCTGATCCGAAAGTTCGACTACTTTCTCTGATAATGAACTAATTTCCTCCATGTGTTTTCTGAACCAATTTTCAGAGTATCTACTGTGTCCTTTAAGTTTACATGAGTTTTTGCAAGTTGTGTAACCGAATCGGTAGATGCAACTGAGTCAATTTTAGCTTGCAAGGTCTCATGATTTTCATGAACAATAGTTTGCAGTTCTTTTATGGCTGCTACGTGATTCTGTAATGCATTTTCATGCCGCGAAAAAATAGTTTGAAAATGCTCACAAATTTGTGTTTTTACGTCATTACAGACTTTTTGACATTTCGATTCAATGTTATGTAACTCAGTTGTTAAATCTTCACGTGTTTGTTCAAGCGTGGTGTCTAACTTCCGAAGATTTTGTTCCATTATATTTAACTTTTGAAGCTTTTGCTGTGTTTGTCTCTGATTTTGTTCCACTGTGTCTAACTTTTGAAGATTTTGTTCCATTATGTCTAACTTTTGAAGCTTTTGCTGTGTTTGTCTCTGATTTTGTTCCATTTGTTGCATTAATTGCAATAATAATGTATTAGTGTCTGGAATGTGTTTCTCTATGCGTTTTTGCAGTGCATTTTCATCGGCAACATTCACGTTTTGACAAGCAGAAAATGTGTCTTGACTCATTTGAGAAAACGGTGAGGACCCAAAACCTGAGTCTACAGTATTTGCAATATTGTGTTCTGTCATTTCGGATTCCTGAGGCGAGCTGTTGCCGACCGATCGATCGATAATGCTTCCCTGTTCACTAATTGTTTCACTGCCTACACCATTATTTGCAGCCCGCTCCATTTCCCTATGCACAATTACCAAATTACTACTTTGAACATTAGTTAATTCACTACTCTGCGGTGCTAACATACTGCTTTCGTCTTCACTGTCATTTCTCAGTTTACTTTGGAGCCTAGTATTACGTTTTTCATACGCCATTATTGTCACAATATTTCACACGACAACACAGAAAAGCACAATTTGAAGAGCAAAATAACAAAACAAATTAACATAGCATTGAAAATAATATCTAGTTAATTGCAAGCGCAGCTGCGAAATACTTGGTGCAAATCTACATGCATGCCACAACTGTGTACGACAATGAAAAACTACAACTACAAAGGAAATTCTCTCTATAATTACGAGCTAGCAATAAACAAAAGCTACACTAATTACACAAACTACAAGAAAAAATCAGAAGATTCCAGTGAGGTATCCTCGGCTAAGGGTCGACATATGAAACGTCCCCTTAGAAAAATTGTATAAGACTGTGCTTAATCTGACACGCAATATTTTTGGCGCCACGCAATCTGACTTTCAGTAATCCCTACTAGAGAATGGCCCTGACTAAATTAACCTATACGTTTCACAAATCACTTACCTCACAAAAATCTTCGTTACTCGAACTACTTCAATACAGCGAGCGCCACTACTGCCAGCTAAATAAAAGATTCAAACTACGGAAGGCACTAACTACTGATAGGCATAGTTAGCAAATGAAAGATTTTAATAGAGAACAAACAATGTATTTGTGGTGTCACCGCCAGACACCACACTTGCTGGGTGGTAGCCTTTAAATCGGCCGCGGTCCGGTAGTATACGTCGGACCAGCGTGTCGCCACTGTCAGTGATTGCAGACCGAGCGCCGCCACACGGCAGGTCTAGAGAGACGTACTAGCACTCGCCCCAGTTGTACAGCAGACTTTGCTAGCGATGATATACTGACAAATACGCTCTCATTTGCCGAGACGATAGTTAGCATAGCCTTCAGCTACGTCATTTGCTACGACCTAGCAAGGCGCCATTACCAGTTTATATTGAGATTGTAATTGTGTATAATGAAGAGCGGTGTTCTCCAATTATGGATTAAAGTTAAGTATTCCATAAGCTATGTACTATTTTTGGCTACTATAATTACTTACCTTGTTCCAGACCTCACGCCAGTCTGCGTGAGCTTAAACGCGTGCATTTCGGTCTCCTCTAGCAACACGGTGTTGGCTCTTCTGCCAACACATCAGTATTTACCTTAATAGTCATGATATATATTGCAGTTCATGCCATCCAGTCTTACAAATTTCAAAACTCCGCCATTTCTCTCCTCACATCCACCACTGCTAGCGGCTCACCTCCAACTGCGTCACGCTACGCGCTGTTAACATCCAGCTGCCCAACACTACAATGGCAGACAACAATGCAAACTAGCCACAGACTGCACACAGCACAGTCAGTGATTTTCATACAGAGCGCTACGTGGCGTTACCAATATAAAAACCTGAACAGCCTACTTACAAGTGTAGGTTCTTTGAATCAGTCACAGGCTTTCTCTATGCTTGTCAGTTATGAGCTAATGCTCCATCTCCATTAACTTGGATGCAAACGGGAAATAATCTTCATTTGTTTTTGGCTGTGGCTTCGTTCACAATGTTACATCGGTGACTTTAATTTTCTACCCAGTATCAAATATCACTCACATCATAGAAATTATGATGAACGTCAGTTTTAATAAGAATAGTGCTCTGGGGATTGGGCACTCAAAGTGGAATAAGTACTATAAATCCATATTTAATGGAAGTAGCATTAGTATGATTCGAACTCCCCATTCAGTCAGAGCATCAATATGGAGAAAATGTCAAAAAGGCTCAGACTTCATACTACAGCTGCATCTTATTCCCACGGACATCACTGATGCAGGCATGTTGCATGGTCCCGTCCAAGGAACTAACAGTTTCCGTAAATACTGTGTCGTCGAACTCGTTTGGCGGTTCTCGCTTTTGTCTGAAGCCCTTGATACACGCCTCTGACAGTATGGTATCGGCCAAAGATTGCAATGCAACTCCACAGTCGGCGACGTGCATGGATATCAGAGACATTAGTAATGTTCAGTTGCAATCTACAACGACGAAAGGGAGAAGCTGAATAAGACACACCCTCTCTCTCAGTACAGCACATTCCTTGCACGGAGGCCAATATAGAGCCGAGTTTGTGACCTCCGCTGAAGCAGTCAACGTCATTGAGTAGGACTAAAGAGATATTCAGGTCTCAGTTAGAAATGTATTTTGGTTAATGTTGAACATTGTATTTCAAGAGTACAGTTACTTAACTGGTGTATCAAGTGATGCTTTTATAGTTGATAACAGTTGTAAATTACCAAGCACTCTTGTGGAAACGGGTTGTATAAAGTAAATCTTTTTATTCATTTATGTCTTAAAATAAACTAATATTTCATATATGATGGTAGTATCTGTTCCCGAAAGAACATTTACCGTGGATGACCATGCAGCTTTACTAGAAATGAAATGATAATTAAATGGACACCCTAGCTGCAAACAGGCGTTGATGTACTTCATTGGGGACATGTTGAAAATGTGTGCCCCTACCGGGACTCGAACCCGGGACCTCCTGCTTACATGGCAGACGCTCTATCCATCTGAGCCACCGCGGGCACAGAGGATAGTACGTCTGCAGGGACTTATCCCTTGCACGCTCCCCGTGAGATCCACATTCCCAACATGTCCACATCACTACAATCGTAGTGCGCCTAATAGATGTTTGCCCATCATACTCATTACTCGTGGCAGATTAATCTACCAAGTCCCGTACGAGTTCGGGCATAGCGTGTGCGTTCGCACAAGTAGGTCAATGGCCGGGAAGCCATATTTTAACTATATATGATGATAGTATCTGTTCCCGAAAGAACAGTTACCGTGGATGACCATGCAGCTTTACTAGAAATGAAATGATAATTAAATGGACACCCTAGCTGCAAACAGGCGTTGATGTACTTCATTGGGGACATGTTGAAAATGTGTGCCCCGACCGGGAGATCCCGGGTTCGAGTCCCGGTCGGGGCACACATTTTCAACATGTCCCCAATGAAGTACATCAACGCCTGTTTGCAGCTAGGGTGTCCATTTAATTATCATTTCATTTAGTATTTCATACATTGTTGTTCGATGAGCCCTCTCGCAGAACAGTCAAAGAATCGACAGTTACGACCCGACGATTGGAGTTTCGTCTGGTCGTTGCGCATAGTTCAATCTTTCATGTTTTTAGTGGTTTTTCGTTTTGCGTCGGCCTCCGGACGGTTTGCATTTGCTTATGACAACTTCTGCAACGCTCTGCGCTTTACTTCTGGCTAGCGATTCTCTTCGAGAACTCCGCTGTCATTGACCACAGGAAGCAGCTGCTCGTTCTGACGGTCCCTGTGCCACTGCCAGTGTTGTGCCTACGCTGAGAGGGTTGGAACAGTAGTAGCGCCATGACTGATTCAGAGGGTGCATAGTGCGGGAAATGGGGTGAGCCTCATCGTCATCTTATCTGCGACGACGTGCTAACATCACTAGCATGTTCCTATGTTTCTGTGTACACAGGAGTAGCACTGATCTCTCTAACTCCTGACGCTGCAGCTACATGGAATGCTAGAGACGTAGTTTTAATTCACATTGACATAGAATCGAAGACTCCTTAAGAAAGTTGCTCCCACTAAATACGTACTGAAGTATCCTATCTTCGCCTCAACAGCTTCGTATTGCACTGTTCTATACTGAAGAGACAAAGAAACTGGTACACCTCCTTAATTTCGTTTAGGGCCCCCGCGAGACGCAGAAGTGCCGCAAAACGACGTAACGTGGACTGGACTAATGCCAGAGGTAGTGTTGGAGGGAAATGACACCATAAATCCCACAGGGTTGTCCATAAATCCATAAGGGTACGAGGGGGTGGAGATCTCTTCCGAACAGCATGTTGCAAGGCATCCCAGATATGCTCCATAAAGTTCATGTTTGGGGAGTTTGTTAGCCAGCGGAAGTGTTTAAACTCAGAAGAGTGTTCCTGGAGCCACTCTGTACCAATGCTGGACGTGTGAGGTATCGCATTGTCCTGCTGAAATTGCCTAAGTCCGTCGGAAAGCATAATGGACATGACTGGATGAAGGTGATCAGACGGGATGCTACCGTATGTGTCACCTGTCAGAGTCGCATCTAGACGTATAGGGGGTCCCATATCACTCCAGCTGCACACGAACCACGCCATTACAGTGCCTCCACCAGCTTCAGCAGTCCCCTGCTGACATGCAGGGTCCATGGATTCATGAGGTTGTCTCCATACCCGTACACGTCCATTCGCTCGATACAATTTGAAACGAGACTCTTCCTACCAGGCAACATGTTTCCAGTCATCAACATTCCACTGCCAGTGTCGACGGGCCCGGGTGAAGCTTAAAGCTTTGTGTCGTGCAATCATCAAGGGTACACGAGTGGACTTTCGGCTCCGAAAGCCCAAATCGATCATGTCTCGTTGAAAGGTTCGGAAGCTGAGAGTTGTCGATGGCCCAGCACTGAAATCTGCAGCAGTCTGCGGAAGGGCTGTACTTCTATCACATTGAACAATTCTCTTCAGTAGTCGTTGGTCCCGTTCTTGCGGGATCTTTTTCCGGCCGCAGGGATATCGGAAATCTGATGTTTTAGCAGATTCGTGATATTCACGGTAGACTCGTCAAATGGTCGTATGGAAAAATACCCACTTCATCGCTACCTCGGAGATGCTGTGTTCCATCGCTGGTGTTCCGGCTATAACAGCACGTTCAAACTCACTAAAATCTTGATAACATGCCATTGTAGCAGCAGTAACCGATGTGTGTCAGCCGTTGCCGACAGCAGCGCCGTATTCTGCCTGTTTACATCTCGTATATAAATACGTATGCCTATACCAGTTTCTTTGGCGCTTCAGCGGAATTTTGACAGTATTTTCTACAATATGCCTCAAATATAACTCAAGCGCTGTCCCGATGTCTTGTTGGGTCCATTATCCTTGTAAGCAAGCCCTGATGACCACATGATGCTGTGACTCGTTGGTCGGACAGGGAGCGAGGGGTCTCGGTGACTGAAGAAACAGTTGTGCCATTTAGCAGTTCATACTGTCATGTCAGTAGCACCCATTCAACGAGCTGTCCGCAAATTCAAACTGAAATTTCACATACTAACGGTAGCGCATCGATTGACAAATCAACTACTACATCCTATGTGCATTTTGTTTTATGATACGTTAAAGTCCCACGACATGCAAATGACACATTACGCACCACATCAACCGAACCATTTTATGTGATTGTCAAAGGACGAATACAGTCCTTCTTGCAAGGCTAGTAAAGCCTCATAGGGTTTAGACCCCAGTGAGTAACACTATGTACATTCTTTCCCTTGTGTATTGAAGAATTTCTTTTTGTAGAACGAATATTTTGTCATTAATATTCGGAAACAGCCGTCTCCTGTGGAAATGTGTCGTTTTATTCATATAAGACTTTGTGTGTAAGGAAGAAATAAATTTCTCACACAGTTTCTAGCTGTTCAATGTAAGATTGTAGCAACTTTATTCTGTAGCCTCGTAGTGAAAATTTATCGACCGCCAGAGATACTGAAGTGGCCTGTCGCTGTAACAGTTAAAGTCTTCTTTTTTACAAGGGCACGCCTTCAGACTTAGACTCGTTGGTCTTCTTCTATAGTCTGTCGTAGCAAACAGACATTCTATGTAAGATGCAGTTAAATTGATTGTTTGCTGACTTTAATGAAAATGATATCAATTTAGAATAAATTTAATTATATTGAATTTACCTTCTCCTAGTGCGAACAATTACATTACTCTCGGTAATGTGCGATATTTTTCAGACTGGAACCGGTGGAGCCGGAAGTTCCCCACGAAGAGACGTAATGACCGAACGCTTAATGTATTTAGTCATTAATTTGTTCGTAGCAATCGGTGGCCCTGACATTAAATGCTTATCAGTTTAATATGTTCGTTTCAGGCAAGAGATGTTACGAATGATTCCATCATTCGTCGTTCAACAATGCCAGTTTCAGACACTGGTCACGGTTTTAATAATAAGGTGGAGGTTTGAAAGAAAGCCAGCTCAGGTACAGTTTTTTTTATTGTCATTTTACTGGGCGTGTATCTTGCCTTCCCGTGTGCTAAGCCCGCGTGAAGCACACGATCCAGGTTTTATTTTTTGCACCTTCTTAAATGATGTGGTATCTTTTGAGGTGATTACGGGTACAGTAAAAATGGACGCAATATTTCTTATTTATTCAAGGTGATCGTCTTGATGAAAAACTTTCTCAGCGCTCATGTGAAATTCTAAATAAAAAGTGTGAGGCAGTGGTGCAGTAGATGACTCGCCTATGTGTATTATCTGATCAAAAGTATTCGGATCAGTGAACAATGATGTATGGTGTGTTCACCCCTCTCCTTTATGATAGGTTCAACTCTGCTGGGGAGATATCTGTATGTCCGTGGTGGAGCGACAGTCGATTCTTCCTCAACAGCAGAAACCAGAGCGGGATGTTAGCAGCTGGGACCTGGAGCGACGTCGACGTTCTAACTAATCCCGAAGGTTTGGCACCGGGTTCTGGTCAGAACTTCCTGCAGGCCAGTCCATTTCAAGAATGTTATTGTCCACAAATCATTGCCTCACACATGATGATTTATGACAGCGTGCGTTGTCAAGCTTATCCAGTGGTGGTCTTCGAAGTGTTCCTCTACAGTGCCGTAAAATGTCTTCATACTCTTCCGGATTTAGAGTCCTCTGGAGTGCAATAGGGAGACCACACCCTAACCACAAAAAGGAAAGAAACAAGCCCGTATCACAACACCACCTTGTCCGTAATTCGTCACGTGATGACAAGCAACATTTACCAGTCAGCCTCTAAACCCATACCCCAAGATCTTATTGCCATTTGCTATAGCGTGATACACCACTCTAAGTCATTCGTTCCCAGTCATATTCTGGCCAGTGGCGTTGCTCTTTAGCCGCGCGGGATTAGCCGAGCAGTCTAGGGCGTTGCAGTCATGGACTGTGCGGCTGGTCCCGGCGGAGGCTCGAGTCCTCCCTCGGGCATGGGTGTGTGTGTTTGTCCTTAGAATAATTTAGGTTAAGTAGTGTTTAAGCTTAGGGACTGATGACCTTAGCAGTTCAGTCCCATAGGATTTCACACACATTTGAACATTTGGTGCTCTTTATACAACATGAAGCGTCACTAAGCACTGACTACAGAAACGAGTGGTTTATGGGGAGCTGCTCTTCCATGTATGTATGTACTGAACTGGGGACCTAGAAACGACGGAGAGGCTCCGTCCCCACCGTAGCCCTCAGTGGTACACAACCCCACAACAGGCTAAAGCAGTCCCCTCACCCCACTGCCGCCCCACACTGAACCCAGAGTTATTGAGCGGTTCGGCCCACAGCAGACCCCTTGGGACCGTCTCACTCCAGACGAGTGTAACCTCAATGTTTGCGTGGTAGAGTAATTATGGTGTATGTGTACGTGGAGACAGTGTTTGCACAGGATAGCCAACATAGTGTAACTGAGGCGGAATAAGGGGAACCAGGCCGTATTCGCCGAGGCAGATGGGAAACCGCCTTGAAAACCATCCACAGGCTGGCCGACACATCGAACCTCGACGCTAATCCGCGGGGTGTATTCGTGTCGGGGACCGGCACGCCTTCACGCTCGGGAAGCAGCGCGTTAGATCGCGCGGCTAGCCGGCCGGGCTGTTCTACCATTGTGCTCCATTCGTTTTAACCCTGCGGTGCCCCATGTCGACCACAGTTGACAGCTGTTAATGGTCACTTCTCTGGCATTTTTAATCATTCCTGAGGCTGCAAATGCAAGCAGTCCACTGCAGTGGGAACTTCCAAATAATGCTGTGCCCTGAATGACTGATCGAAAATGTTAAAGAAGCGGCCTTTAAAGGAATCCACTGCAGTGGAAATCATGCACCACAGGGTTAACTCACTGCACACACTATGCTAGCTGGTCTGCTAGCAACCGTCTCGAGGTCACTGAGTTCTCCTAATCGATTCATTTTGATCTTAATAACTGTTTCTCTACTGACAGCACAGTACTCACCCCCTTCTTCTATATCAACAGGTCCACCTTTCATGATATCTAGTGGTCAGTTACGCATTACATAGTGATCAAATAGTGCATGTACTTCTCCTACATTCTGCATGGAATTGGTTCTGTCTAATGTTAATATGTGTTCATTTTTTTTTAGAAAATAACTGTAAATATCATGCTGTATTTTTTACAGTATTACAAATGATACATTTTCGGTAGCTAGCAGCCCGATTCTGTACTGTAGCATCGAAACAGGCTGCATATGAATAAAAGCAACAAATGCAGTTGGTGATGTTATCCTTACTAGATCAAAAAAATTAGGTAATGTTTCTCGACGTCAGTACTACAGCTGCTTATTGCAGTTTGTGCGTGGAGGAAAGGCTTAGCCTTAAACCTTTCTTTCCTCATGAAGCGTAGCTGGATTTACTGGAATACGAGAACTCATAGAGCAATCGACATTGTGAAACTTGACGATAAAAAGTAAGAGATCCAGTAAATGTCGTACACACTGAAAGGCTATCTGCTAACGTTGTACGCAATGAAAATTAACACTTGGGGTTGCTATATTAAAGTGACGATTTAACTGGGAAGGCAAACAAGATTTACTTTACTGACAACATTTATATTTCCAAACACACAAAAACAAAAGAAACAAAGACAGGTGTAATTAAACCTAAACAGATTATTTTCCAATATCTTAAACAACTAACAGGTGGTTTAAGACGACAGTGGACAAGGATCCTGGGTGGAAAAGGTGAGTCAAATACACTGGCCTTAAAATTGTGGATAACGCTCTCGTTTTTAATTTGACGCTGAACAGACTTTGACTTGTTCAGTCTACCTTAGGCCATGTGGGTGTAGCTGAGAGCAAGTGGCAATTTGGGTTTGTACGCCTAGACAAAGCCGAAGCAGCAGTACTTCACCCTGTTTGCTTCGTGCAGCGATGTAACTTGCAGCTAGCTAGTCGTGTGCGGCAGTGGCGAGACGTAAGGCGGCACCTGTGAGTGGATCGCGCCCACAAAAGAAATGAAAAATCCCACGATCTAGCGATCAGGCAGACGGATCGCAATATACTCCATACTAGAGCCCTGAAAGCAAGGAAGATTTCAGTGTGTGACACACCCGTTCGCTGGTCATACCAAGGACCAGTTCGGCTCACCTGCCAGAGCTTCGACCAGAAGTTGCTTCCAGACCAAAGTACAGAGCCAGAGTGCCTCGCAGACCGAAGTACTCAGCCAGAGAGCCTCTCACCTCCCCAGATAAAACACAATTCCCGTTTTTCGGCACAGTATACGAACGACAACGCCTTCCATTTCGTCTTGAGCCAACCACAGAGTTTTAGAGGAGCTAAATTTCCCCTGCTACACGCCAGCACAAACTCACGACGATCCGGCGCAAGAATTAAGAGACCTGCGCCTCTGGAAAAAAAAAAAGCCAATTACAGCCACTTTTAAGATTCTCGGTGGGAGCAGATGTTTTTCCCCGAAGTCGCATCGCTTCCCACGGCAGCAAGCGAACAGATACAGTCTCACAGATCTTTATCTTAATTGCCCATGCCTTGGAGCAAGTTAGTGGTGTAATAAAGATCCCATCTCCAAACGTTTCCCAGACGCCAGCGTTTCCTCTACGACCAAGGCAGCCGATGGAAGTGGGTCACCGGCCCATTTGCAGTTTTCGCCGAAACTTGTAAACTTTTATTAGACGTAGAGCAGTCCACAATGACCTGTTTACAACCCCAGTGTGTAAGAATTCCGGACATTTGCCACACCCGACATTTGCCACGCCGGACATTTCCCACACTTGCACCTTCGCCAGGTAGCGATCCCTCAGGTAAGGGACGCCCTTCCTTGTACCACTTCTGTCCGCTTTCAAACCGCCGTCTCCACACCTTACTCGATACAACCAGTACGTAAGGGACCTTCTTCTTCGACATCTTGGACAAATACAGAGCTTCTTTTCCGAAGTCGAAATATTTATAACTGTTGGGAAACGAAAGCAATACCGACGATTATGTCAGTATGTAATTAGTTTTGCCAAGTATAAATATAGATCCCTCTGTCTGTACGGTAGCTTCCTTTCACGCTTACTGATTGCGATAGAAACAGTCCACCGCCATGGAAGCAACAAGAAAAGAACGATGTAAAGAGAATGCGAATGTACGCTAATCTTTTTTTTTTTTTTTTTAATCACTGCATTTGTGACTACTTTAACTGCTACAACTGCATGCCCAAAAGACAACAAGGAAAGAAGAAATGGGTATGTGAATGTTTGAAAAGAAGAACGACATACGCCATATTAATTTACTCTCTAAAATGCGATATCCCTTGCGACGAAACATTAGTTAATAAAGTGTAGCCAGACAATGTTCAAAACATGACTGAAAATACGCTCACTAAATAGAGATAAGAACATCTGTGATTGACATGGCATCTAAAGTCGACATACAAAATTAAAATGATAGAAATAAGGAAATGAATAATACAGAATGCTATGCTTGTAACTAAGTTGTTGTTCTACATTGTTTAGCTCTGGTATTTACAGGGTCACAGAGAAAGCATCCTAGGTTTTGGAGGGAAAAACCATAATTGTAATGATCTGCACTACAACAGAAACAAGAAGCACAACTTAAGGAAAAATAATGTAATGTGTGTTCAGCTCACAAGCGACACTGAAGCAGATAGTTCCTGTGACTTAGTATGGGCAAGGATTATATTCGACAACCGGAATAAATTAATAACTGGCTCCTTTTACCGACACCCAGTCTCAGATGAAACAGTTGCTGAACAGTTCACAGAAAACTTGAGTCTCATCACAAATATGTACCCTACTCATACAATTATAGTTGGCAGTGACTTCAATCTACCTTCCGTATGTTGACAAAAATAAATTTCCAGACCCCATTGTAGACAGAAAACAACTTCCGTATTTGCTCTAAATGTTTTTTTAAACTATTTTGAAGAATTAGTACACGAGGCCATTCAAATTGTAAATGGTTACGAAAACACACTTAAACCTCTTAGCCACAAATAATCCTGAGCATCACGACGGATACAAGGATTAGTGAACACACTGTCGTAGCAAGGCTCAATTCCGTAACACAGAAATTCACCAAAACTAAACGCTCTATATATCTATTTATAAAAGTAACTAAAAATTCGGTTGACGTCTTTCTAAGAGACAGTCTCCAATCCTTCCAAACTATGTAAGTGAAGACCATTATGTGGCTTAAGTTCAAAGAAATAGTATCAACAGCACTCGAGAGATTCATACCAAATAAATTAATAAGAGACGGAACGGATCCCCCATGGTACACAAAACACGACAGAAAGCTGCTGCACGAGCACCGAAAAAGGCAAGTATAATTTAGACGAACGCAAAATCTCCAAGATTGGCGAAGTTTTACTGAGGCTCGAAATTTGGTGCGGATTTCAGTGCGAGAACCGCGCGACCGCTACGGTCGCAGGTTCGAATCCTGCCTCGGGCATGGATGTGTGTGATGTCCTTAGGTTAGTTAGGTTTAACTAGTTCTAAGTTCTAGGGGACTGATGACTTCAGAAGTTAAGTCCGATAGTGCTCAGAGCCATTTGAACCATTTTTTTTTTTTTCAATGCGAGATGCATTTAATAGTTTCCACAACGAAACTCTCTCTAGACATGTGGCGGAAAATCCAAAGAGATTCTGGTTCTATGTTAAGTAAACCAGCGGAAAGGCTCAGTAAGCGATGGGGAGGAGGATTAGGAGGGGGAGACAAGGGACCCAACCCTTCTGAGCAGGTAAAATCGTGGGAAATGTCCGGCGTGACAAATGTCCCGCGTGGCAAATGTCTGCATGCCATATGTATAAGCGTCCCTTCAGTTCGTCGCCCCCAGCCCAGATTTCGACTGGCGCCGATGCAGGTAAAGTGGACATTTTCCTGCTGGAAACCCATCTCGACTAAGGGGTGGTCTGTCGGCACCTTAGCGACCGTGGGACAGTCCAGCGAGGTCAATTAAGGGATGGCTCGCCGCCACTAGCATTCAACTTCAAACATTCCGTTTTTAAGAACCATTAACCATAAACATTCCTCATGCTTCTACCTCCATCAACGTCCTCTCAGGCTGTCAACCTCTGGGGTCTCGCACCGGTTGCGTATCGTTGGAACAATAATATTCATTTCAAACAAAATATTTATGAAAAATCGGTGAGAGAGAAACTTGTCCTCTCTCAGTTGAACTTCTGAAAAATGTCGCCAGTTACAAGGGTTCCCTCATGATGTGAGGAGTAGTGTGTGTAATTAAAGGAACACCAAACAATGTAACAAAATATTTTTTTCATGGAACTGACAACTAATATATTACAAGAGCTCCGACAAAGCGCATATGACAGTATTACAATATGCTTATGAATACGACAATCGGTCTTATCATTTGCTAATGTCCCATCCACGAACGATGGCGGTTCGCGAATGTCGAAGCATGGACGGGAATGGTATCAGTGACGATTCCAAGCGACAGTACGCGCATGTGCGTTCTTCCCGCTTGAAGGAAGCATATTTACTTCAAATTATGTCTTTCGCTTGCTTATGCAGGATTTATCACTTACCACCGTCGTCAACGATGACAACTCGTAAAAAACGAGACAGAAAATCAGCAAACAACTCGAAGGGATCACGTTTAATGCTCGCATTAGCTACAGCGATCAGAGCAGAGGGCTCAGAACACTACTGACCGCTCAACGGCTGTCGGAGTATGCGTGACGTAGGTGCTCAGAACAAGCCTAAATACGACCGCCGTCGTTCGTGACTCCAACATTAGGATTGGCTTCATAATCACTAACATCACGTGTTGATACCTTTAAGGGCAGCCATACTGCCTATCCAGAGACACAGCAACTATTCGAAAGTTACAAGGGCTATTCGGAAAGTAAGGAACGATAGGTTGCGAAATGGAAACCACAGTGAAAATCAAAACTGTTTTATTTGCAACAGTTAGCTACACCTTCCAGCTACTTCTCTACATAGTCTCCGTTCAGACTTAGACATCTGTCGTAGTGTTGTACCAACATTTCCATTCCCTCGTTATAGAAGACAGACGCCATTGCTTTTCGACAATTTTCTACTCTGGACTGCAGGTCGTTGTCTGTGTCAAAATATTGTCTTCATAGCTAGCGGTTCATTTGAGCAGGGATGAACCTCAGGGGTAACCAGTTATGGGCTGTATTGTGGCTGATCAAACACTTCCTATCGAAGTGATGACTGGGTGTTGTGTGCTGTCCTTAGGTTACTTAGGTTTAAGTAGTTCTAAGTTCTAGGGGACTGATGACCATAGATGTTAAGTCCCATAGCGCTCAGAGCCATTTGAGCCACTTCCTATCGAAAACGCTGCAGGAGCATCTTCATTGCCCCTGCACAGTGCAGCCGAGAATTGTCGTGTAGAACGAACCGCATGAGAGTTATGTTATGTGGATTGCATAGCTTTAGGCGAAATCTTTCGCCTTGCCCTCATTCTTGGCGGGAGACACTAATTTCTAGCCATCTTTACGTTCTAACTGTGAGCTCTGACCTGAAAAGAGCGACATGATGCGATCGACGGGCGTAATAGCCACAGTGCCCAAAGCAACTGTGCAAAGCTTCATCAGATTTTCACTGTATTTTCCATTTCGCGACTGATCGTTCCTTACTTTCCGAATAACCCTCGTAAAAGTGATAATGACAATCACGGCTGAGACCTTCCTATTTACAAAACTGAGACAAAAAAATCATCTATGGTTAAAAATATTCTAGAGATCAGAAACAGAGGAAGTACAAGTCAGATTTTCAGGGTTGCATGCATTAGAAATCAAGGCGCCACCTTTACACCAGTGCTGTACTGACGTCCACCCCTCCTGCTACACTTCCGCAAGTATGTGTCTGTGAACAGTGGCTCTATGCTTGCTTCCTGCTCGACGAATATTCTTTTGGTCACGGGTTTATGGGATAATAGCGAGATGTGTTGTTTATCACTCACTTCTGAAACATTTTCGAAAACTGTTGTAATCTGTAGATATTATAAAAATGTATGCACACTGATGACAAAAACATTATGACCACCTGCTTAATAGCTTTTGGAAGAACATGCATCGCTGAGTTTACGTATCAGTCATCCGACAGTTTGTTGGTAGGTTTGTGGAGGTGTGTGGCATTAAATGTCTACGCATAGATCATGTAATTCGCGTAAATAAGGGCCCGATGATTTGTGTACATGGCGATGGCACCCGATAGCGACCCAGATAGGTTCCATAGATTTGACATCAGGTGAATCTCCTCGACGCGACATCAACGTGATTTCACTGTGACGCTCCTCAAACCACTGTAGAACGTCGAGATAATCATCTTGATGTTGAAGCTCTTTTGTCTGTGTTTGCTTTAACAATAACAAATGTTTTTGAGTGGCGTCCGCCTTTAGCAAAACACTATTTTGTTTTTGTCCCAGACATTTTTCACTGCAGTTGCAGCATCATCAGCAGGTTTTTTATTGTTATGGCTGTTAAACATAAAGAATGGTCTTTACTGTTTAAATACACACAAATATTAGTTTCTAAATCATAATTATAGGTTTTTGAGGAGCACCTAAAAATGTGTATTCATACCTTATTGACACATGGTGTGGTTTTCCTGCTGTATTACGTTTTTATAGTGTCTGTTTTTCTTTACAGTTTGTCACCTGAAACTATATACAACTTAATGTAGGCAAAACATTTACGCAAAAATTACGATTTCTAAACTGTTGTGGCAATGGCTGCGATTAATAATTTATGTGAAAGGTTGTGTGTGTATCTATTTACATTATCGTATCTATTTACATTACCGTAAGTGAAACATAATGTAAATAAATACACACACACACACACAGGCAAACCAGTTTCTGTAACTGAAAAAAATGCCCTAAAAACATTTTTAAATGATTATTATCTACAAATGTTTTTAATTCCTTGTTAATCCTAATTGTTTTAACCCTAATTTATGTTTTATATCTGTAACACTAACTTTAAAAATGAACTGATGGTAATTATAAAACTTTTCATATTTCACATGTTTCTCAAATTACAATATCACTTGTTTAATTTGGTCTTCCATTGTTGATGTTCCCGCTTTCCTCTTGTACATTTTGTACATTCTCATTATTTCCTTATAGCTTACCCCTATTTTTCTCAGAATTTTGAACATGTTGCACCATTTTACATTATAAAACGCTTTTTCCAGGTTGACAAATCATGATTTTTCTTCAGTATTGCTTCCATTATCAATCGCAACTTCAGAACTGCCTCTCTGGTGCTTTCACCTTTCCTAAAGCCGAAGTAATCGTCACGTAACGGATCCTCAATTTTCTTTTCCATTCATTTGTATATTATTCTTGTCTACAACTTGGATGCATGATCTGCTAAACAGACTATACGATAATTCTCGTACATGTCGTCTCTTGTAATCTCCGGAAATGTGTAACTGATGTTTTTCCGAAAGTCAGATGGTATATCGCCAGTATCACTATTCTACACACTATCGTGAATAGTCACTTTGTTGCCCATGATTTTAGAAATTCTGATGGAATGTTATCTATCGCTTCTGCCTTATTTGATCTTACGTCGGCCAAAGTTCTTTAAAATACTGATTCTAATCATAGCTCTCTTCTTGTATCACGACATCAGACGGGTCTTCCTCCACAAAGGCGACTTCAGTGTACTCTTTCCACTTATCCGCTGTCTCCTCTGCATTTAAAAATGGGATTCCCATTGAATTCTTCACATTAAATTTCACCGAAGGTCGTTTTAACTTCTTCTTACAGTCATTTCATTTCCAATTTCTTATCATTTTTCCTGCAGGCATTTTACCTTAGCTTCCCTTCACATCATGTTTATATCATTCCTAAGTGACTTGTATTTCTGTACCGATGAATGTCTCTAAACATCAATATACTTCCTTCTTTCGTCGATCAACTGAAGTATTTCTTGTAATACCCATGCTTTTTTCGCAGTTACCTTCCTTGTACCCAAGTTATTCTTTCAAACTTCTGTGATTGCTCTTTCTACAGTCGTCCATTCCTCTTTAACGGAACTGCCTACTGAGCTATCCATTATCGCAGTATCAGTAGGCTGAGAGCACTTCAAGCACATCTCGTCATTCCTCAGCACTTCCGTATCCCACTTCTTTGCGCATTGTCTCTTACTAAGTGGTCTCTTAAACATAATTCTACTCTTTATCATTACTAAATTATGATCCAAGTGTTTATCTGCACCTGGGTATGCCTTAAAATCCAACATCTGAATTAGGAAGTGAAATCTTCTGTGTATCCCAACCATTTCTAAGTAAACCTTCTGCTCTGTTGATTCTTGAACTAAATATTCGCTATTACTAGTTGAAATGTATTGCAGAACTCAACTAAAGTTTTTTCGCTTCATTCCTACTACCAAGCACGTGTTCTCCCATAATCCTTTCTTCTATTCTTTCCCATACAACTGCATTCCAATCCCGCGTATTATTGGGTTTTCATTTCCCTTTACGTACTGAATTACCAGTTCAGTATCCTCTATCTCTTCATCTACTGCCTGCGACGTCACCATGTATACTTGACTATTCTTGATGGTGCTGGTTTGCTGTCGATTCTGACGAAAACAACCTATCATCGAAGTGTTCACAGTAACTCATTCTTTCCCCTACCTTCCTATTCATAACGAATTGTACTCCGGTTATACCATTTTTTGCTGCTGTTGATATTATCCTATACTCGTTTGTGGTACCTAGTAATATTCATCTAGTTTTTCGAGCATGCTCCACAGATGGCTGATGTTAATGTTTCATACGCAAATCATTGCTGCTGATTTAGTATTCACCTGTCTACAGATGTAACGGAAAACGGTTTTCTGGTCCTTATTTGAATGTACTTCTTAAATAATATCTCAAAGTTCCTGCCTGTCTGCCCAAAGTAAAACCTCTCAAATACTCTATATGCAATTATATATGCGCCAAACTGTGTGAACTAGTATTGTGCCTTAACGTGTAACGTAGGAGGAACGTCTTCGAAAACTAATTATTACGTTTGTCCTCCAAAAAGATCGTTATTTTTCCCTTTTAACCGCCAGCTTGGTAATTCATATTTGTCCTTAATTTTTGAAATCATCGTCCTGTTTGTAAATATCTTTGCAGCCTTGTTAGTTACGAGTGCCATTTTGTATCCGTTAGTTGCAAACTATTAGTTTTAAAATATTCTCGATCTTCCAAAGGGTGCCTCTAAGATCTATACGAAGCATCGAGTGATATCAGGTAGACTAGAAAAAAGGAGCGGTTAGAGAACTTTAGTTTATTTGACCAGAACCTATGGGATGTACCAGTATTACTCGAATGACGAGCTATCTTTTTGTTCTGCTTGAGGAGACAGGGGGAAATATGGATTCAATAAATTGTAGTATAAGAGTTTAGGTTTCGAGACTGGGCCCATGACAGTGAGCAGAAGAAATGGAAAGAAAATTGAACATGGTCACTTCAAGACAAGTAGCAGAAGTAGCGTACAAGTAGTGACAAGGTGAGTAAACAATACTATGAACTAACAAAGTTAAACTGGCAGTACTTGTACTACTACTGCTGCTGCTGCCCATATCAGTGATAGTAATAATAATAATATTAACAATAATAATAATGAATCTAATAAAAATAATGATGATGGCAGATGTAAAAAGAGTTTAAAGATGTGCAAAGTGGATGTTTTCTGACACAGCGATTTCTGGGTAAAGGAAATTTAAGGAGACAGCATCAGCTAAGACTGCTGGGAAACGAAGAAGATATGAGAGGGAAGAAGGATGTGCACGGGTAACGAGTGCATGCAGGGTAAGTGTTAATCATTACCATTATTTTAGTGGATATGTCATTAACTGCCTTCTGAAGCTGGAAATGGTATTCACTTGTCTAACATAATGTGGGAGATAATTAAAAAAAAATTTTCAAATGGCTCTGAGCACTATGGGACTTAGGCTGGCCGGTGTGGCCGAGCGATTCTTGGCGCTTCATTCTGGAACCGCGCGACCACTACGGTCGCAGGTTCGAATCCAGCCTCGGGCATGGATGTGTGTGATGTCCTTAGTTAGATTTAAGTAGTTCTAAGCTCTAGGGGACTGGTGACCCCAGATGTTGAGACCCATAGTGCTCAGAGCCATTTGAACCACTATGGGACTTAATTTCTGAGGTCATCAGTCCACTAGAATTTAGAACTACTTAAACCTAACTAACCAAAGACATCACACACCTCCATGCCCGAGGCAGGATTCGAACCTGCGACCGTAGCGGTCGCGCGGTTCCAGACTGAAGCGCCTAGAACCGCTCGGCCACACCGGCCAGCGCGGGAGATAATTCCAGAGTCGGGTTTGTGCTACTGAGAAAGACTTCGAGAAAGTGGCTGAACGATGGAGTTGGACAGAAAGGACTTGGTTCTGATGGGAATGATTGTTTCTGCCATGTTGTTCAGATAACAGCGTTAAGGTAAAGGAGAATTATGAGGAGCAGAGATATTAGAGAAGAAAGAGGCATGTAAATCTATGCACTTGTCTGCTCGTAGTCAGGATAGAGTCAAACATCAAAGATATAACGAACACAAGCATTCATATCCGTTTCCAGGCCATGTGAGCTTTCCTGAGAGAGACCTTTCAGTATAACGTCGTTGTAATCAACAAGTGGAAGTATAAGTGTTATACAGGTCAAGAGGGAAGAACATTTTCTATTTTAGTAGGGTATGGGAAGATGTCGATGTCTTGTTGCATATTCCACTTACGTGATCAGTCCAATTTAGATTTTCATTTATTATTATTCGTAGCCTCTTTGCTGAGGGAGAGAAGTTGATATTTATAACTTTTATGTTTAAAGATGGTAGGTATTCCTGATATTTCGGGCTAACGAGACTATAATGACTAACCTGTACCCCTTGGGTTTTGAATAGACTGAGATTTATCCTTATATCCTGTGTATATTTTGATGGTGCACACGGTTCGGTATTGAGGTTCTCATTACCTGTGTTCAGGATTATTGGTTCTTCAGTAGGATAAAACTGATGGCACGTAATTGACATACAAAATATAGTATAGAACCCTAATACTGAACCCCGGTGGACGCCAGACACTGCCTGCCTCCATTGGGACTTTGTGAGGGACAACCACGCCGGGCATAGTGACCGTGCGGTTTGAGGCGCCATGTAACAGATTGCGAGGCTCCTCCCGCCGAAGTTCGAGTCCTCCCTCGGGCATGGGTGTGTGTGTTGTTCTCAGCATAAGTTCATTTAAGTAGTTTCTAAGACTAGGGACCGATGACCTCAGAAGTTGGGTCCCTTAGGAATTCACATACATTTGAGGAACAATCACACAAACCTAATAACAGGAAAAGCAGGCGACAAACCAACATTCATTGAAAGAGTTCTCAGGGAATGTAGTGCGTTACAAAGGAGGTAGCTTACAAAACTCTCGTTCGATCATTACTTGAATATTGCTTGTCAGTCTGAGATCCTCACCAGATAGGTTCTTACAAGAAATCTGAAGGATGGCAGCGCCTTTCTTTAAAGGTTCATTTAGTAAGGGCAAAAATGTCGCGGAAATGATAACGAAATCTAGTGGCAGACACTGCAAGACAGGCTTTCTGCAGTACTGTTGAAGTCTTGAGAGCGTCCGTTCCTAGAAGAGGAAGGACCATGAAGATAAAATGAGACAGATATGAATCCAGACGGAAGGCTACCGGCAGTCATTGTTCGCACGAACGGTTCTCGACTGAACAGGAAGGGGGGGGGGGGGGGGGGGAATGACGCTGGTGCACAAAGTATCCTCCACCACGCACTGCCGGATGTCTTACGGAGTACGGATGTAGAAGCAGATGTAGATTATCGATTGAAACAAAAATAATTATTGTCGAGGGAATGAACATAGTGACACTGCAATACTATGTGATCAAAAGTGTCCGTACACCCCCAGAAACGTACGTTTTTCTTATTAGATGCATTGTACTGCCACCTACTGCCAGATACTCCATATAAGCGAACTCAGTAGTCATTAGACATCGTGAGAGAGCAGAATGGGACCTTCCGCGGAACTCACGGACTTCGAACGCTCTGAAGTGATTGGGCGTCACTTGTTTTATATGAGTGTAAGCGAGATTTCCACTCTCCTAAACATCCCTAGGTCAATTGTTTCCGATGTGATAGTGAAGTGGAAACGTGAAGGGACACGTACAGCACAAAAGCGTACAGGCCGACCAAATCTGTTGACTGACAGAGACCGCCGACAGCTGAAGAGGGTCGTAATGTCCAGAGCATCACACAGGAATTCCCAACTGCATCAAAATCCACTGCAAATAGTATGAGAGTTAGGCGGGAGGTGAGAAAACTTGGATTTCAAAGTGGAGCGGCTGCTCGTAAGCCACACGTCACGCCGGTAAATGCCAAACGGCGCCTCTCTTGTTGTAAGGAACCTAAACATTGGACGACTGAACTGTGGAAAAACGTTGTGTGGAGTGAGGAATCACGGTACACAACGCGGCGATCCGATGGCAGGGTGTGGGTATGGCGAATGCCACGTGAACGTCATCTGCCAACGTGTATAGTGCCAATAGTTAACTTCGGAGGCGGTGGTGTTATGGTGTGGTCGTGTTTTTCATGGAGACGGCTTGCACCCCTTGTTGTTTTGCGTGGTACTAACAAAGCACAGGCCAACATCGATGTTTTAAACACCTTCTTGCCTCCCACTGATGAAGAGGAATTCGGGGATGGCGATTGCATCTTTCAACACGATCGAGCATGGCCTGTGATGGGGTGGTTACACGACAATAACATCTCTGTAATGGACTGGCGTGCACAAAGTGCTGACCTGAATCCTATATGACACCTTTGGGATGTTTTGGATCACCGACTTCGTGCCAATCCTCACCAAGCGACATCGATACCTCTCTTGAATGCAGCACTTCGTGAAGAATGGGCTGCCATTCCCCACGAAACCTTCCAGCAACTGATTGAACGTATGCCTGCGAGAGTGGAAGCTGTCATCAAGGCTTAAGGTGGGTGAACACCATATTGAATTCCACCGATGGAGGACACCACGAACTTGTAAGTCATTTTCAGCCAGGTGTCCAGATACTTTTGATCACATAGTGTATGTAGCGATTCTTACCATCAGTGGCCAAACAGGGGATACGTAAGTTTTTAAATTCAGTGATCATAAATTAATGATTGAGCTGACTCTTGTGTCTGTCTTAAATGTTCGAAAGTAAAACAGATCCAGCTCACAATGACAACTCAGTCAAAGTTATTTACATTGTTGCATGTACTCCATGACATATGTATTTCTTCTGCAACAGTCATTAAGAAAGAGATACAGACATTTGAACATAACGGTGATATAGTTAAAGTGAAGAACCTCGTAAGTTACTGAAATCAGCTGTGCTAACTTTTCTACAGCACAATAAATCGTGAAAGCGATGGTAGGAGTAGAGCTTGGCCAATCAATAAATATAGGCAGTAAACGCGTCTACAGTTGTATTTTTTTATTATTCTCCATCATACGAATATAGTCTGTACTAAACGAATCCAAGAACAGGTGTTATAGAGGCTATAGATTGTTACTTTACACCTTGTTTGGCTCCCTTGCTATTTGAAGCTGTTGACAGAATCACTACGTGCATCACCTGTGTAGTAATCAACTGCTTGCGTTCTGTTTGCTTAGTCTAACAATCAAACTGCTAGATGCGTTCGCTAATACACTCTGGGCTACAGAATCCTGCAGTGTCCCTTTATCAGAAACTGGTTGCCGCTAATATATTATTCTCCTCATGTTTGCGTGATCTGTATTATCATAATAAGTTTCTTACGATAATTGCATCTCTCTCCGTAATTTATAGTATGAAAACCATGATTTTCTTTCCATATATACTTCTGCTTTCTCATAAAGTGCGTCGAATTGACAGCAATATCAGTGGATTTATTCCGTTTCTTTCTACTCTGATTTATGCAAAATAATAGCAGCACCTTTTTTTATTTTCTTGACGTCTCATAGCTGGGATTCACAATCATATAGTATTTCTTAAAAGACATCATAGTCGCCGTTGACTGTATGAAATAGTTATTATTATGATTGCAATTTCGGCCTAAGGGCCATTTTCAAGTAACACTGCAAAAGTTACCTAAACACAAAAACTACAAAATTGAAGCACAGGATGTATATACATAATTAAACAAACATTTCATTAAGATAGTAGCGTAATTTTAAAAATTGGTGAGAAATGTATATAACTTATATACTGTCAGAATATAAGACTATCTGACATGAGTACATGTCGTCGTCATATATATTTAGGAGTAGTTTCAGATAAAATTGCACAGGTGTTTAAGAAAACCAACGTAGGGATCACTTTTCACACAGACAATACATTAAGCAAACAAATCAGGCATGGAACAGGTAGAACAAATCAGTTTGCAAGATCAGGGGTTTACAGAATAGAATGTGGCTCATGCACAAAATGTTATATTCGACAAACTGGGAGGGCATTTAACGACAGGTTTAAAGAACACGTCGGGTAGACAGAGAGAAATACCTCCACCTTTAGCAAACACTTAACTCAGAATAAACATATGGTCAACAACACAGATCCATTAAAATACTGCATACTGTGTCTAAAAGTAGAATCATGAATATTCTAGAAGAAATAGAGATTTACAACTGTATTAGAAATCGTCCTAATGACCTACTTCATGATCAAACTGATTTAAAAAATAAAAGATTTTTAGATAATTTCCAGTCCGTTTTATGTACATATGACAGATTGTAAAATGGGGTACGGGCGCAAAACCTTTGACATCTGATGGGAATTTACCACCCTGACATTCTGTATAGACATGCGTGTAAATGAGGTCTTATAAAAAGAAAAAAAATACGTGGATACTTCAAAATTATATTAGTAACCGTGTAGTGTCATATCCGCTACCACTTGCAATATATCTGTTCTCTTATTTTATGTATTTTAGGATCGCCAAATTTTATGTGATGTATCTGATCAGTTTTGTCTTAAATCATAAGTAACAAATTTTATCAGTAATCCGGGTGTATTTTACTGTAATGAAAAGTTTATGGACTATAACGAGGGAAGAAAAGCATACTCCAATGTATTTTTGTATATTTTATAAATGAAATGTACCCTGGACATTTCATTGTATCCGAAGAATGTGATTTATTGTATCAATCTACTTAAACAGTGATCCATAGAACTGTACAGTTATTTTGGGCACTTATCGAAAACATTTTAAGCAATTTCGATGGAATAGTGTACATTTTTTACTTAGTCGTTTTTGCTATTATAGATCCTGGTTGAAAAATGCATCCTGTATTTGTGCGGAGGCATTGTGATGTTTTGTCCCGATCTGTGGTGTTGCACAGTGAATTGCTGGCGAGCGTTTTACGCCAATCATATTCGTAAAACGTATACGCATACAAAGTATTATATTTCAGAGCTCTGTCTTCATCTGATTTACGAGCACTTACGTCACTGTGAGAGCTTATAAACAGATAACACATGTATTATCCTCTATTATGTTATAAATAAATATTCTCATCCTATCCTACTGCCCCTTACAATCATATCACTATTTAGAAAGCTGTATGATGTCGACAGACGAAAAGACTTTACGGTATAAAGCTTATAAGTTGTATTCTTGGTGTGCACTATCTTTGCTACTTGCACAGGCAGTATCTTTAGTAAATATATTTTCGCGCCAACAGACTTAGCTCCACATGTTGTCAGTGCACCTGAGCTTGTATGTGTGGTAGATTATTACAACGATGGTAACATTGACAACTGAGTACATATTTAACAACATTTTACGATGTAATAAGTGTCGTACTCATCGGATCTTGTGGGACTCTCGCAGTCCAAAGGCTGCATTTTGACTATGTATATAGACCCTGTGCTCCACTTTTGTATTTTTTGTGTTTAGGTATCTTTTGCATTGTTACTTGAAAACGGCCCTAAGACCGAAATTGCAATCGTAGTAATAAATATTTCATACAGTCAACGGCGACTATGATATCCTTTAACAATTTTTTTATTTTCACTGGTTCACTGCTATTCAGTAGTATGATGTCCATTTAAAGTTCTGCGGTTCATGGAAATAATCTCTACTTACATTGGTGGAAAATGAAGACCTCTGTCGGCATAACATAGAGACACGTATTGAGATGACCCAGTCTACTCGAGCTCGCAGCCAAGTCTTAACATTAGCGGAAATGCACGAGCAGTTTCTTACGGACGTGTTCTTGTACTTTGCTGGGAGACAGACTGGGTGTGGCTACAGCACACCATAACAGGAAACAACATAAGTAATTGTTGTGTGTGGTAAAACCAACGAATGTACACGTAACTGGGTGCAATTTGGTCCTCCTTTTAAAGTTACCGAAACTGATTGAATATCTCAGGTACATACACCTTTTCCACATGGGTGTTATTCCTATTGCGACACATTTCCCTTCTATTGACGTAGAACATAGGGTGAATCTGATTTTATAAAGTACGGAGTTTGTAGTTAAACAGCCAAACACACGTACGGGTGATACATTTCTTCAGTACATTACAGTACATTGATGACATCACCAAAAAAGTACACCAGAAAATGTTGTTCATAATAAAAGCACTTGAGGCTCTAAAAATGAAAGAAAAGGGGGCGTTTCTCCGCCAAAAACTCACTTGATAAACAAATACAGTTTCATGGAAGAGTTATTAACTGAACTGACATCAGTTTTGCAAATTGTGAACTTCCCCTAACAAAAAAGATCTAAAGCCTAACATAGAGCTAAAGATGAGTGGCTATATCTTAACTAGTGTAACTGCATCCACAAAGTTAGCATGTGTTGCTGCAAAATTTAACTTCCAGGAAACAATGTTATAGCATTTAAAGCCACTAAAAAGTCTCAAAACAACTAAAAAATAGCACCTGGCATAAAAACAGTGACCTAAATTCTGTAAATTGTATCATCTGTAAAGCTCTAATAGTCAATGCTGTTAAACGTACTGTGCTGTCATAATGTGTGAAAATAACTGTACTGAGAAAACTATGGAGTTTTTCAATAGTAGTAATGTAATTCAGCTAGACTTTAATCCAGCAAACAGACCACGTAAGAAGTGTAGCTTCCTTCTAGCTGAATCTACATGGGTACTACTGTACCTCACCTGGTCTCAAGCTAAAATCCATAAACAAAATTTTCTTTTCAGGCCCATTGTAAATTCTGGGAACGGCCCTCAATATAAAATAACAAACTGCTAGTTTTTCTTAACAGACACTACACTTTTAAAAACAACGCCTCCATTAGGAACATATTAACTCGTTCACAAAATTAAAGATGTGCACATGATACCAACACGCACATTTGTATCTCTCAGTGTCTTAAACTTCTATGCTAACATCACTACACCTAAATCTGGATGGCCAGACGGAGCATTGAACGGTTGTCCTCCCACATGCGAGTCCTGTGTGCTATCGATGGTTCAGTTGCTCTAAGCACTATGGGACTTAACATCTGAGGTCGTCAGTTCCCTAGACCGAGAACTACTTAAACCTAAGGACATCACATGCCCGAGGCAGGATTCGACCGTAGCAGCCGCGTGGTTCCGGACTGAAGAACCTAGAACTGCTCGACTACAGCGGCCGGCTGTGCTAGAGACTGTACCACCTCCCTCAATTTGTGTGTGTGTGTGTGTGTGTGTGTGTGCACTTGGTACTCTACATTATGTGGATATTTGTATACAAAGAATGTGTTACATATATTTTTTAGCGAATACAAACACTCCACAGTGTGATATAATGACATGCAGAGGAGACAGCTCTGGAGCAGCTCCTGCATCTAAGTGATCACCCAACAAGTCCATACGCAATACCAAGGCCGTCTTCCACTAAATCCGGGCGACCTATTAGCGGCGTAATAGTAATACGTTTGTAATTGGTACTGCGGATTAGCAATACTCGCTCTCGCTCCTAATGGTAGTCAGTTCCGGCAGCTGCTTACAGCGTCCATGTCCCACATAACTGCTAGTCCTTGCCGATGGATGATCATCCTACATTTATGTGTGGTCAACGACTGAGGCTGAGCTGATGTGGGCCTCCGTTAAGTCGGCCTGGCCGGATGCGAAGGAGGTGGTTCGTTAGCTGCAAGTTAAGATGTTACATCGCGCTTTCGATTATACATCGAAACAGTTGCATAAATCAGAAGGAAACCAAGGAGAAATTTGGAAAGCTAATTAGAGTTCAGGTAGGAGAAATAAAACTTTTGACGACTGCCAGTGCCGGCCGCTGTGGCCGAGCGGTTCTAGGCGCTTCACTCCTGAACTGCGCTGCCGCTACGGTCGCACGTCGAATCCTCTCTCGGGCATGGATGTGTGTGATGTCCTTATGTTAGTCAGGTTTAAGTAGTTCTAAGTCTAGGGACTGATGACCTCAGTCCCATAGTGCTTAGAGTTATTTGAACCATTTTTTAGGACTGCCAGTGAGACTGTATTCTGTCGGAGACGGTAAGATACTAGGAAGAAGGAAAGAAGTTAAGGGTTTAACATCCCGTCGACACAAAGGTCGTTGGAGGCGGCAAAAGTAGGAAGAACAGACAGCAAGACTGCTGAACATCGGAAGGTAGGATAAGATAAAGTGTGAGGAGGTATGAAACGAAATGGAGAGAAATGAAATTTATGACACAACTTGACTTAAAGAAGAGATCGGTTGATAGAACACACTCTGCGGTCTCAAGGATGTTGTAATAGAGGGAAGCATTTGTGGCGGGGGGGGGGGGGGTAAAAAGTGTAGAGAGAGGTCAAGTAAGCAGTAGTTATAGAGAGATGAAGAGGCTTGCACAGGATATAGTAACGTGGACAGCAATATCAAGTCTGTTTTCGGGTCGAAGACGGCAGCAAAAGCACCCAAAAGTAACTGGTGCTGAAAAAGCACATAATGTGATGTTAATAGTTTGTGACTAATGTTATACATAAAGATTGTACGATTGTAAATTCGCTCACTTAATGAAATTATACTGTGATTTGACTCCAAAATACCAGTCATTATGTGGCATATTAAGTGCTAAATCTGACGAGAATATGCGGTGTATATTTGCATTTCAAACTGGGATTCTTGGCTAGAGACTGGTGCAATGGTGCATCTCCCACTCTGAACAGAAATGTGTTGCTGCACGGTCCTCCATCACTTGCAGTTTTAATTACTGTCTGTAACTGCTGATAGTGTAATTTGACTTTCATTGCGCTTTTCAATTTTTAACTCGACATAAGTTTCATGTCTGAATCGGAACTCAGAGGGAAGGAAAAAATTCTGTTCCCACATTTTAACTATGATCCAGTTCCCGGTTAGTTAGGCTTATTTGCATTTTGTAATTAACGGGGCAGTTAATATAAACGCGAAATCGACGCTGTCATTACTGGCAATGCCGGCGGCACAAACTTTATTTGATTGCTCGCTTTAATTACGATTTGGTGACCTGTGCCTGTAGATTTCCAGGTCATATAGCACCCATTAGTGTACATTTAATCTTCAATACACCTTACGTTAATAGACACCGGGAATAACCTGATAAATTTTTCTTTATATGTAATTATTCAATATGGCTGTTTCAGTATTAATAATCTTTGTTTTTATAATGTAGCTTAAGTAGTCACGATAAACATTATTTTCTGTCAAGATTAAAACAGAAGTGACAACTGTGTAACTCCTGAGACTAAAGTGTAATTTTCTGAATTATGAGCTCTTAATTCACTTGTCTAGGGCACTGATGCCTTATGGGTGTGCTGACGGATTAAAACACTGTCATCCAGCATGGTACAGTCATGGTTGAATCAATGTCTGTAGAACTGGAGTCTTATACCAGAACCTAAAACTAGAGAACTTGTTTGCTGTCGTCATGTAAATTGAGGGGACTGCTACGGTCGCAGGTTCGAATCCTGCCTCGGACATGGGTGTGTGTGATGTCCTTAGGTTAGTTAGGTTTAACTAGTTCGAAGTTCTAGGGGACTTATGACCTAAGATGTTGAGTCCCATAGTGCTCAGAGCCATTTGAACCATTTTTTGTAAATTGAGAACCGTTTCGAATTCCTTTTATCTAATTATAGAATTTGTTCAGAGGAGGTTGTATTTACTGTCTGTGACTCATAGGGGAATCGTCCAATCTGACATGTCAAAACCTACTCTGAAACTTTCCAGGCAGGAAGAATAAACCGAAAGAAATGGATTGTCAGAATTTTAGCTGCTACGGCGCACTGCTATTATTTTAGAAAAAAGTTGAATTTACTCATTTTTGCAACAGGCGAAGAGCCGCTTGTAACAACGAGTTGGGTAGCTCTTCCTGCCTGACTAGTGTGCTAATGGGCGAATAAGCAGACACAGCCGTGACAAAAGAACGCAGCGCCGCTTAGAGCGAATTTTAAACACTGAAACCATACCAAAATTAATTTTTTAAATAACTTTCAGTTCTTCTTGAGAGCTAAACTGTTGCAGACGTAATTGTTACACAAGTGACTAACATAGGAAGGAAAACCAAGGCAGCGTATTGATGTGACATTGCAAATGACTTCCACCGATCGGGATTTTAATGTGTTGACACGAAATATTTTACAACATTTCTTGTTGCAGAGTTCTTATAATAATTTTTCAAAAACTGTATATGTTACTAAGAATGAAACAGTTCGTTCTTGATTCCCTGTAATCGTCACGAAAATGCAGTGTCTATTGGACGATAAAGACAAATATATCACACTTGGTAAAAGAATAATTCGTGCCTTCAGGCTCAGTTTAATTTGGGCACCATTGGGATGAAGGAAAAAAATGATCGTGGCCGTTGTTCTGTACATTACGCTACTTAGTAGGCAAACTTCATCATATTGTTAACACATGGTGATGGAAATTGACAATGAACGACGGTCTGAAGTTTAACAATACTGTTCCACGATAAACCTGAAATGGCAAAGAGCTATTAGAAATTACATTGTCCAACAGTTTTCTGAAAAATGCTTTATTCTGTCGAAAAATTTCTTTATGGAGAGTGTGAATCACATTATTATTTCTGGGTTGAATCCTAGTTATATAAACAGTCCTTTTGTTGTCCTCCTAAAGACAAAGATGCTATTATGTCCAGCCCAAGAGTCCAACACAAGATTTTTCTACGTCGATTACAACCAAACTGCTGTTTTTTCATTTTGGGTCATTATTTACCTTGGGATAGTCGAGAAAATATATTAAACTGTGGAAACAACAATCCATTGATACTTATAACTTGCATTGTTGTATACGAATGTTTCACAGCATTAATCGACTGCACAACAACTCCGTCTTCTTTTCATTTGATATGATAAGACCCTTTTTGTAGGCAGTTTTTGCACGAAACCTCTCTGATAGGCTTAATACCATCTATTTGGCTTCGTACACAAAATTTTAGGCGATAACAAGGGCTTCATCTTATGTCGCTTACGAATTTCTCTACAGTATTAGGCCTAACTATTAACGGTGTCTCCTCTACTTGATGTAACCTTCGTAATTTTGCGACTGCCCTTCCTTTGTAATTTCCTGAATATGCTTAACTAGGTAGAAGAAGCCTGGAAATGAAGTAGTTCAGAAGGTCAAGTCCTGTGGATCTCCGTCAGTATCAGTGGATTGACTTTCACAAGCAGTTCTAAATCTTTAGAATAGTTTTTCTTTGCCGGCCGCGGTGGTCTAGCGGTTCTGGCGCTGCAGTCCGGAACCGCGGGACTGCTACGGTCGCAGGTTCGAATCCTGCCTCGGGCATGGGTGTGTGTGTGTGATGTCCTTAGGTTAGTTAGGTTTAAGTAGTTCTAAGTTCTAGGGGACTTATGACCTAAGATGTTGAGTCCCATAGTGCTCAGAGCCAATAGTTTTTCTTTCTCTCTTTTCTCACTTTCACTTCGGGGCTTATTTCGTGATTCGTCTAAATCTTTCTTCCATTTATACCCTTCAAGTTCACATTTTACGAAACGAAGCGGACTTTGCATGCTGCTCGACTACAAGTATTTTCTCGCTCCTTCGTGTAACCAAGAAATTGACAACCTTCTTTTGTTACAAACAGCTATTACTATAATATTTCGTTTGGGCTAAGAAGGTGGTGTTTTTTCGTTCCAGACTTCAATTAGCACAAAAATTGTCGTTCAAACCACAAGTCACCGAATCGCTAGGGTTTTTGCTGTTCCTTTTAATGTTTATATAATTTCTATTGTCGACATTATTCGAATGAATATCCAACAAATTAACTAATAAGGAACACATATGTACGTAGATGTTCAGGTGAAGTAGGAGATATCGATTGTATACCACATTCTTCGCCGGCTGGTGTGGCCGAGCGGTTCTAGGCGCTTCAGTCTGGAACCGCGCGACCGCTACGGTCGCAGGCTCGAATCCTGCCTCGGGCATGGATGTGTGTGATGGCCTTAGTTAGGTTTAAGTAGTTCTAAGTTCTAGGGGACTGATGACCTCAGATATTAAGTCCCATAGTGCTCAAGGCCATTTGAACCACATTCTTCATATTTCATCATTCAATTGTTGAAAACATTAACTGGAATCCACATTACTGAGAAACTGTGGAAGCCACTAAACGACAGCAACTATTAGCAATCATGTACGAAGAAAATTCAGTTTTATCTCCATTGTTAACAGTTAATAGTATCACAAAGGCAACCGCTAATTATTATGGATATTAAATGTGTAAAATTGAGTGAATAGCAACTCTAAATAACTGTGTCAAGAGACTGTCAATTGACACTGAAATTCATTTTAGAATTTACGATCACGTTGTTATGTTTACCGATGCGTCATCAGCGAAGACTACTCATCTGTCGCGTCTGCTATAGCCACGGTAACGGTGTACATTTCTACAGTCACAAGCTGAGCTACGAGTTTGGCAATTTTCAACATTTATTTACGGTGTATCTTAGCAGCTAAAATTTTAACTTAGTTATTCTGTGTAAGGTTTCGACATTTCGGATTGAACAGTTCCGTTGTCAGTTATTCAGTAATCCAATTTACTGGAACAGCTACTTGCATTTCATGTCGGCAAAAGAGTAATGGATATTTTCACAACATTTGGTCTAGAGTTATATGAAACAACGTTTCTGTGAGTTACCCAATGCAATCAGGAAATGTACACGTAGGAAAACGTTATCAGAAGACTAGATAGCATTATATTATTAATACTGATCGGATAACTTGTTTCAAGACCTATGTCTAACAATAACAGCATTGTTTGTTTTAATGACAAATAAAAAGCCTTACTAAGGGTGGGAATTTGCCTCAGTCGAGAGTCGCAGGACGAGCATCCAAATTCACGAGCATCTCGTAAAGCATCTCGAGGAATATTGAACTATGCTTCCATCTCTCGACTGAATATGGAAGTCAGTGGCCTGGTAGTATGAGAACTACTTCTAAGGCGTGCTGAATTCTAACGATCTGATTTTGTTCTGACTTATTGTACACCAAAACCGTAATGTACACTGGAAAGAGATTTTAACTCTGCAGCGGAGTGTGCGCTGATATGAAAGTTTCTGGAAGATTAAAACTGTGTGCCGGACTGGGACTCGAACTCGGGACCTTTGCCTTTCGCGGGCAAGTGCTCTACCATCTGAGCTACCCAAGCACGACTCACGACTCTTCCCCACAGCTTCAATTCTGCCAGTACCTCGTCGCCTACCTTCCAAACTTCACAGAAGCTCTTCTGCGAACCTCGCAGAACTTGCAGTCCTAGAAGGAAGGATATTGCGGAGACATGGCTTAGCCACAGCCTGGGGGATGTTTCCAGAATGTTCACTCAGCAGCAGAGTGCGCACTGATATGAAACTTCTTGGCAGATTAAACTTGTGTGCCGGACCGAGACTCGAACTCGGGACCTTTGCCTTTCGCTGACAAAATATTTCTGCATGTTCATCTGTAGTTAATCCCCACACTACCATTAGCATCAACTTTCCTTCGTGCCAGAAGGTTTCCGGATACATTTATTCGATGGTAGCACTAGAGTCTGAGCACAGGAACCGCTAAAAAGAACTGGCTAAGAGCGGGTAGGAATCGTGCACTGGGGGTACCGTACAAACTTCATTACGCATAGGTCGTCCATCTATTCAGGGAGTCGACAGTCAATTAATTAAAACATGACTACAAGATATATTTTATATTTGCATGCAGTCATAATTTTCTATCGTACGTCTAACGGATAATAAATACAAGTTGTAATGACTAAAAGATATATTTCACGTGATGTAATTGCCAGTTAACAGTTTTCGTTTCCTTTCCTTTAGCTGTGCTGTGAAACCCTGCTCCTTGACAAATTTCCTGATTCTATGTCAACGGGAAGTACCGTATAGGTTTTAATGAGTGAGTTTTCGTGTATGAAAATATGTGACATAAATGGCCGCATCTTTTCAGTGCACTGACTTAGATGTTTAAATGTGTTACACCGCCAAGGGACCGTAGACATTAGAATATGATATAAATTTGAACTTGATACGCCTACAAGTTCATAAGAGACATATGGACTAGCTTATATTTTACACACAGCCAAAGTAACGCAGGCTTCAGAATGTGACACAGATTTGAACATGATACTTCTATCTATTCCTGAGAAACTGAGCTGTAAAGAGTCGGACAGACGGATAAACAGACAGACAAACGGACAAAAAAGCGATCCTGTAAGGGTTTCGTTCCTTCCGACTGCAGTATAGACCCTGAAAAGAAAGAAAATTCCAAGCGTGCAGAAAATTGTGGCCGATCTATACCGGACGAATGATCCAAGTTTTAATTTTTTCGAGACTGTTCCGTTACCAATTATCTTGCGTACTTTATATTTTATACTTTATATTACATATCTCTTTCAACGGGTGTCATTAGCCTGAGAGAAACCTTAATCTCTGTTGTTGAAGCGTGGCCGCCGTCCAAAGCAGTTTCCGCCAGTGGTCTTTAAGCAAAGAATGATAGTTACGGACTTTCCGACTAAACTATTTCTTATTGAATCAACATAAGGAGCGTAATGTAAACCCTCCTTATCATCAGGGTGTCCGGCATTACTTACCCCAGAAATCAACATCACGCAAATGTGATGTCTCTCTATCAAGTCTCATTAAGTTATAACTGATCCAACATGTTGTTTCTATTCAAAATAAAGCCTACTTCTTCTACCTCATGATTCACTCCATGAGCTGCCGTTATTTGGGCTTATTCCACCTAAATTATACTGAACAAAGTCATGGGATAGAGATATGCAAATACACAGACGGCACTATTATTGCGTGCGCAAGTCATAAAAGGGAAGTACACTCTCATTTGTACTCTGGTGATTCATGTCAAAAGGTTTCCTTCGTGATTATGACTGCACGACGGGAATTAATAGACTTTGAACGCGGAATGATAGAGCTACACGCGTGGGACATTCCATTTCTGTAGTTGTTTGGAAATTCAGTATTCCGAGATCCTTAGTATCTAGAGTGTGCGGAGAATATCAAAATTCACACATTATCCCTCACCACGGACAACGCAGTGACCGAAGGCCTCCCCTTAATGACTAGGAGTAGCGGCGTTTGAGTAGTCAGTGCTACTAGACAAGCAACACTGCGTGAAATACCCTCAGAAATCAATGTGGGACGTACGACGAGTGTATCCGCTAGGACTGTGCGGCGAAATTTAGCGTTAATAGGGTGTAGTAGCAGACGCCCGACGAGAGTGCCTTAGGCAAAAGCGCGTCATGGCCTGCGGTGATCCTCCTGGGCTCATGATCATATCGGATGGACCATAGACGACTGGAAAACCTTGTCTTGGTCAGATGAATCCCAGTTTTAGTTTGTAAGAGCTGATGGTTCGAGTGTGGCACAGAATTCACGAACCATGGACCCAAGTTGTCAACAAGTCACTGTGTAAGCTGGTGGTGGGTCCATAATAGTGTGGTCTCGTTTACATGTAATGGAATGGGCTCTCTTGTCCAACTGAACAGACCATTAACTGGTTCAAATGGTTCAAATGGCTCTGAGCACCATGGGACTCATCTGAGGTCATCAGTCCCCTAGAACGTAGAACTACTTAAACCGAACTAAGGACATCACACACATCCATGCCCGAGGCAGGATTCGACCCTGCGACCGTAGCGGTCGCTCGATTCCAGACTGTAGCGCCTAGAACCGCTCGGCCACTCCGGCCGGCTCCATTAACTGGAAATGGTTATGTTCGGCTACTTGTAGACCAACTGAAGCCGTTCAAGGACTTCCCAAACAACGATGAAAGTTGTATTTTGACAATGCGTCATGTCACAAGACGGCAAGCGTTCGCGACTGGTTTGAAGAGCATAAAATGTATTCGCAGTTGCGAATAAGGACTACCAACAGTTATAGAACGTTCTGGACAATTCAAGCGAATAATTTGGACAAGATCGCCCGACATGAATCCCATCGATCATTTATGGGACACAATTGAGAGGTCAGTTCGTGCACAAAATCCTGCACTGGCAACGTTTCGCACTTATAAACGGATATAGAGGCAGTATGTGTCAATATTGTTGCACGGGACTTACGTCACGCCAGTTGCTGCTCTATGTCGGGTGAAAGGAGGTCCTACGTGGTATTAGGAGGTACCTCATGGTCTTCGTCATCTCGGTGTATTTTGTTAGTTATTTCTGTTCCACTGCTAGAACCGAGCGAGGTGTCGCAGTGGTTAGCGCACTGAACTCGCTTTTGGGAGGACGACGGTTCAGACCCACGTCGGTCCATTCTGATATAGGTTTCCCGTGATTTCCCTAAATCGCTTTAGGCAAATGCCGGGATGATTCCTTTGAAAGGGCAAGGCCAATTTCCTTCAACGTCCTTCCCTAACCCGATGGTATCGATGACCTCACTGTCTGTTTCTCTCCCCCAAACCAACCAACCAACCAACCCACTGTTAAGGCATTTCCTGCATCCGCCTCAAGATATATATAAAAAAAAAAAAATGGTTCAAATGGCTCTGAGCACTATGGGACTTAACATCTGAGGTCATCAGTCCCCTACAACTTAGAACTACTTAAACCTAACTAACCTAAGGACATCACACACATCCATGCCCGTGGCAGGGTTCGAACCTGCGACCGTAACAGTCGCGCGGGTTCGAACTGAAGCGACTAGAACCGCCTCAATATATCCTTGTCTATACTGCCTTCATAAAAACAATCAACGCATCTCGCTATCTCATTGTGTTCCTCTTTTCCTTTTATAATTCATTCCGTTTTTATTCTGTTTAACCTCGGCCAATCATACATTAGTCTCATAGCTTTGCCTACAGACTGAAATTTAGTGTTTTGTCGCGCGGCAAAGCAATCTTGACATGTTTCATGTCTTTATTTTTAATTCTACCTATTGCATCAGCATACTCATTTCCATTACCATCTGTGTTATATTTTGCTTCCCTGTTTTTGTGATAAAGTACAGGATTGTGAACTGCATGTTAGTGTAGGAATTATTCAAGATTTAAAGAATTTTCACATTAAGCAGAGAGAAAATTTCTCTTTATATAAAATCAGACGATCCAGTATTTATTTCAGAGGATTTGCGTACCAGCATTAGTTTCCACTGCTTCATATGAGGCTTCTTAAGCTCACTAGATTTTACTGTAGAACAACAAACTTATTCAATTCGTTAGCGTGGCTGTCACCGTAGCTACGGCAAACGCATCGCAGTACTTTCATATCTGTCAGAGGGTTATTACATTACTCGGTATTTTCGCATAAACGAAGATAATTGGGTTACCAAAGCGAGTAAATCATAATTAGTTTAGTAGTCTGTATCGAGCCGTCGAAGACCAGAAAATATCCGAGAGGATACGCCGAAACTTTGTCTCTAGAGTTCGTGCGCATCCTGCATGCGTGTATATCCTGCATATGAGGTGTAATGTTACACGGTAAACCCACATTCTTTCCAGAAGTAGGACTCGAATCGACGGCCTCCCCTTAGGAGACAAGGAAATTTAAAATGTTGTCAAATTATAACTGCGATGTTTTCGGTAACGATCGCTGCAGATTATCTGTAACAAGCCATGTACAGAACTGTTGAAATATCATACTGAAGATGAGGAAGTTGTACAAAGAAGAATGATAGTGAAATAGGATGCAAACGTAGGTTTCTGCGGCCGTTGTCACAGTCAATAAAATTCTTCTGCAATGACATTTTCACTCTGCAGGCAAGGCAAAGGCCCCGAGTTCGAGTCTCGGTCCGGCACACAGTTTTAATCTGCCAGGAAGTTTCAAAGTTCTTCTGGATTTGAGGCCACATTGTCAACTATAAAATTCCGAAGTTTCGGCGACTATTGCAAGACGCCTTCCTCAGGGTATATTGCTAACTGCTCAGTTAGCAATACACACTGAGGAAGGCGCCTACCAACAGTCGCCGAAACTTCGGAATTTTATAGTAAACAACGTGGCCACAAACCCAGAAAAATTTTATTGACAGCAGTTTGCAATACACCCTGAGGAAGGACTCTAGCAATAGTCGCCGAAACTTCGGAATTTTATAGTTAACAATGTGGCCTCAAACCCAGAAGAATTTTATTGACAATAAAATAGGACTTCACAATTTTCAAGCTTCATAGACAGGTAAAATTACCGGAACTCTATCTCTCTCTTTCTTTCTTTCTTTCTTCTTCTTTTTTTTATCGTGTCATCCAGAGACTGCGAACTTCAAAGAGACATTGAAAAATCCACTAACTGTTTATCGCAACTCCAGGTAACTCTAGAAAAACAAAACTCTGCAGGAAAGTTCGATAGCTGCCGCGTCCGTACATTCAAAGCGAAGCCCGAAACAGAACGGAAAGCGTCACGTAATTGCTTAATTAGAAACAGTTTACGATCAAAGGTCCTGTGTAATACTTCCGTACGCCACGGGCCTACGTATCTTACCGTGTTCTAAAGATTGTTGAAATTGTTTTTAACAGGTCAAGAGACTTGTAAACTGCAGTGTGATTCATTTCTGTTCGAGCTCAAACAAATTGTCATGTGGAGCAGAAAGGATATCAATTTTACTCCAAGCAGATGGATGTTGAGCTTATTGACCAAGGAAGATTCATTTCAAAGTGCGTGACTGTGTTCCTGTGTTTATGAATGAATAAGCGGCTGTTTGTAGCTGTTACAAGTAATGAATTGCATTTCCACGTTATTCCACCGTTTGAATATTGTCGTATACACGCCGATGCCCTCTTACAGAGACGAAGATGTTTAAAGGCATTGTTTAAAACACTGTGGATAATCCCTTATTGTCATTCACGCATGTGTATGGTCGAAGAAAAAGTAATGTAGAAGAAATATCTCTCTCTGTAGGTTGCAACTTTACGGCTGTCGACTTGCATCTATAGTTCAATCCGCATGTAAACAATAGGGTAGGTGAACTGAAATTTAAAGAAAAGTTATTAGTATGGGAGTCTTCTCCTCCTTCAGTATTAACACCTTTTCGTAGCACTAACCATCTCTCTGTCGACAGAGTGCAACAGTCGCGCCAGTATCACACTCCATCCCACAAACTGATATCTGGCACCTGTACAATACAATACATGCACTTTTGCATAATTTCGTTCAACATTCTGGCGGTTATAGCGGTTACGAATGTACCAGAATTTCACATTTGCAGTGTCTAATCACGCGCTTAGTTTAGCTTGTGATCTTGCAATGTTAATCACTTAAATATGTTACGTAGACAATATGTTCCCGAAATTTCATTACTCTGTATTTATATTTTGACGCTGCGATTTTTTTCCGCCACTAGTGGAAAAAGACCCTCAGATCCAATGAAAAGAGAAAATATTTAGTGCTTGATTTAAGACTGAAACAGGATAACTCGTCTCCTATGGACTGCATGTACAAGAGGAAGGGAGGAAGAAAATACGCAGGAGTTCTATCATTACACTACAGGCAGATATATACCAAACGAATAGATTATTTAATTGTGGTAAGAACTTAAAAGCCATTTTAGGGAACATGGAGGTAGAAGACGTGGTAGGAAAATTTGGAGAAGTACACCATAACAACAATGAAAACATCCTTGTCGTATTCCTTGATTTATAATTAATACCTGCTGCTCTCTTTCATTTTCCTGAACTATTTGTGTGTTCAAATACAGGCTCTTTAATGCTGTTATAAGATGCTCAGGGTATACAAGAATTTCAAAAATTTATCATAGTAGCTTCGCATCTACCTCGGCGACTGCCTTTTCAGAGTCGACAAATGCGATATATATCGAAAGGTTATATTTTCTCTCCTTCTCAAATATTCTGTTTATTGTGTGATTGTAATCTAAGATTTTCCTTTCCTAAACCCATTTTGAACTTTAGATAACTTGGCCTCTGCTATGGGTTGTAAATGAGCATTAAGTATTTTAGCACGTGTTTAGCATCCTGTGTTCATGATACTTAATCCTCTGTAATTTTTTGTGCTGGATCTATCTCCTTTCTTGAAGACTGACAGTACACATTATATCCTCCACTGCTGCTGTATCCTGTTGCTTAGTCAGCACGTAGTCATCAAATAAGAAATCGGTATTTCAGTAACATCCCTCCGGATTTCAGAAGTTGCGCAGTAATTCTATCTGAACAGTATTACCTTTCTGTTTTTTTTCCCTTAATGATTCTTCCAAGTATTCTACAGTTATGGAATGTGAGCCTTTTATCTCCATCATATCATTTTCTTTTATCAATTGTGATTGCACCAAAGATTACAGTTTTATTTTGATTTCTTAAGAATTTATTAAAGAATTCAGTACCTCCACGCTCATCATTCTTTATTTGGGGGGGGGGGGGGGGCGGGGGACCGTTCCAGTTTTCCTGTGCGCATTCCTTATTAGTGCTTTTGCTTTGTTTCGTAGTTGTCTGTGTTTTTCTCTTGATTCTTCTGAGCCACTTTGTATCAAATTCAAAAATAGGTTTTCTGTTTCTGTCCTAATGCCTATTCTATATCCTTAAGCCGTTCTTATTTATATTTATTTTACTTTTTCCAAATATATATGTAGCTATCCTTGTAATGCACTATTTGATATTGTTCCATTCTATATCTATGTCTTCCGCTGCCGATATTTCTAGCATACAGCTTGTCTCTTGTGGATATTGTCAGGTAATTTTCTCACGTGTTTCGGCAGATTTTTTCTAATTTCGTTTCTGCAACGTGATGCTGGAATCAACCCAAATAAATCCTGCGCATCGCGTCTTTCATATGATGCCCAGCGTCGATGGGAAGCGTGGGGTCCTAATGTGGGACCGCTCTGACGAACTGAAACGTAAAATCCCACATAAAAAATAATTTTGTTTTTGACTGGAAACAAACCGACGCTATACATCGACGCTGAACGGCACATTAAAGACGTCATGAGCGGATTGACTTCTACATGCTACAATAATTAAATTCTAAATATCTGCCGAAACACCAGAGAAAATGCTCCCGAAGACCTCTAGGAGAAATACCCTTTATATTTAGTCATTCGTCTTAGGTAAAGATCTCTTATACTGCAATCCTGAGTAGTCGTAATCTTTAATTTTTCACTACGTTTCTCATCTTTCTCCGTTGTTTCTCTTCAACTTTGCCCGAAGAATAATCTAACTAACAAGTAGAAAATTGCCTGTAGATATCTCACTTCCCCTGTGGATTTATGCATCTTATACCATTCTCTTGGTTTTCATAGTGAGTTTCACACGATGAGTTAGTGGTCTTAGTCCTTTGGCACACCATGTACATTTGCTTATCTATTTTCTCCAGAGAAATGTATTTGTGATTTGTGGTTTCTTACAGCTGCAGAGTTCTTTAAATTTTATTCCATTGTTTCTACGGTCTACTTCTACAAATTTTCCTACCACAATTAAATAATCTATTGGTATTGTATATTTCTGCCTGCAGTGTACGTCTGAACTCCTGCGTATCTTCTTCCTTCGTTCCTCTGGTACGTGTAGTCCAATGAAAGCGAGGTATCCTCTTTCAACATTAAACCGAACATAAATATTTTCTCATGTACAAAGGATGTGAAGGTCTTTTTCCATTTGCGACGAAAAAAATTCGCAGCACCAAAAAATAATTAATGCAGACTAATGAAATTTCTCGAATACATTTGTCCAGGTAACGTACACTGAAGAGCCAAAGAAAGTAGTACATCTGCCTAATTTTGTGTAGGGCCCTCGCGAGCACGCAGAGGTGCCGCAACACGACGTGGCATGGACTAATGTCTGAGGTAGTGCTGGAGGGAACTGACACAATGAATTCTGCAGGGCTGTCCATAGATCTGTAAGAGTGCGAGGAGGTGGAGATCTCTTTTCAGCACATTGAAAGGCGTCCCAGATAGCTCAATAATGTTTATAAATGGGAAGTTTTGTGGCTAGCGGAGCCACTCTGTAGCAATTCTGGACGCGTGGAGTGTCGAATTATCCAGCTGGAATTGCCCAAGGTCGTCGGAATGCACAATGGACATGAATGGATGCATGTGATCAGAAAAGATGCTTACGCACGTGTCACATGTCAGAGACGTATCAGGGGTCCCATATCACTCCAACTGCACACGACCTACTCCATGACAGAGCCTCCATCAGCTTGGACAGTCCCCTGCTGACATGCAGGCTCTATGGATTCATGAGGTTGTTTCCATACCGTACATATCCATCCGCTCTATACAATTTCAAACGAGACTCATCTCACTAGGCAACATGCTTCCAGTCATCAACAGTCCAATGTCGGTGTTGGCGGGCCCAGGCGGGGCGTAAGCGTTTGTGTCGAGCAGTCATCAAGCATACACAAGTGGGTCTTCGTCTCCGAAAGTCCTTATCGATGAAGTTTCGTTCAATGGTTCTCACGCTGACACTTGTTGATGGCGCAGCATTGAAAACTGCAGCAATTTCGTGAAGGGTTGTACTTCTGTCACGTTGAATGATTGTCTTCACTCGTCGTTGCTCCAGTTCTTGCTACATTTTTTTCCAGCCGCAGCGATATTTGACTGGATTTCTGATAATCACGATAGACTCATGAAATGGTCGTATGGGAAAATCCCCACTGCATCGCTACCTCGGAGATGCTGTGTCTCATCTCTGGTGCGCCGACTATGAGACCACTTTCATACTGACTTAAGTCTTCATAACCTGCTATTGTGGCAGCAGTAGCCGACGTAACAACTGCGCTAGACCTAATTGTCTTATGTAGGCGTTGCCGACCGCAGCGCCGTCTTGTGCCTATTTACATATTTCTGTATTTGAGTATGCATGTTCACGCCACTTTCTTTGGCTCTTCAGTATATTTAAGTGATTGCCATTGCAAAATCACAAATTAAACTAAGCGCGTGATCAGCCAATGCAAATGTGAAATGCTGGTAGATTCATAACCGGTATAACCGCCAGCATGTTGAACGAAAGTATGCAAACGTGCATGCATTATGTTGTGCACGTGGTGGAAGTCAGTTTGTGGAACGGATTTCCGTGTCCGTTGCACATGGTCGGCACAGGGACTGTGACTGATGCTGGAGTTGTCATCCAATGAAGTCCCACTTGTTCTCAACTGAAGACTGATCTTGTGATCGAACGGTTCAAGGCAACATATCGCCACTCTGTAGTGAAGCGGTATGTGAGCGAGCGTTATTCTGTTAGAGAACACCACCAAGATTGCTGTTCATAAATGGCAGCACTACAGGTCGAATCACCAGACTGACGTACAAATTTGCATTCAGTGTGCGTGGAACAGCCACGAGAGTGCTCTTACTGTTACAGGTTGTCGCACACCAGACCATAACTCCAAGCGTATGACCAGTGAGTCTAGCACAAAGACAGGTTGGGCGCAGGTCTTCAACTGGCAGCCTTCTAACCAACACACAGCCATAACCGGCACAGAGGCAGAAGCAACTTTGATCATAAAACGCAACAGACCTCCACCCTGCCTCCAAAGCACTTTCGCTTGACACCGCTGAAGTTGCAGATGTTGCTGGTTTGTGCCAGCGGAATGCACGCTACTGGGCGCCTGGCTCGGAGCTGTTATTAAAATAACCTATGTGTAACAGCTCGTTGTGTCACTGTTGTGCCAACTGCTACTCAAATTGTTGGTACAGATGCAATACGACGCCCCAGATCCATACACTTAACTCGATGGTTTTCCATCCCGGTAGTGCCACTTGGCCGTCCTGAGTTGGGTCTTCCTGCGACCATACATTAGCGTGACCACCCCTGTCAGCGCTCATATACAGTGGTTATATTCTTGCGAAACCTTTCTGCAATATCGCAAAAGGAACATCCAGATTCTCATAGCCCGATTACACGATCAGTTCAAACTCAGTGAGTTGCCGATAATGACATCTTCGTCACCTGAAAGGCATTCTTGTCTAACATACAATCTGAAAGGTAACTATCGCTCACGACATTTATAGCGTGTATTTAAGGGGAACGGTAGGCAATTTTTATCCCTATTGTACCAATGCTATTTTACGACTTGAATAGTCGGCTGCTGTGACCGAGCGGTTCTAGGCGCTTCAGTCCGGAACCGCGCTACTGCTACTGGGGCGTGGATGTGTGTGATGTTCTTAGGTTAGTTAGGTTTAAATAGTTCTACGTTCCATAGTGCTCAGAGCCATTTGAATCATTAGAACCCTTTGAATAGGTATACTTTTCAAAAGAACTACAAGTGATAAAACAATGAAATTTTTACTGCATATATATATATATATATATATATATATATATATATATATATATATATATATATATATATATGTCTTAATTTACAAGTAAAATGGACATAATACCTCTTAGGGCTTTCAAAAAAAAAAATTATTCTGTCACTAGCAAGATTTAACTTTTTTTGTACGTTAATTATTATAACACTGTTTCCGATTGTGGGGTGGTTCTAAATTTACTTCTAATGGCTTATTACCATATTCAGTAGAAATTGACCAAATTTCATGTTTCTAACCCCATAAGTTTATCAAAAAAGGTATCTGAAAGTAAAAAAAATGTAGTTTTGAGAAAAATCCATTTATAGTTTAATATTGCAATTCTAGTATAGTTATTGATGAGAATTACGACTAATCTTTTCCTGCACCATACTGAGCATCATCTGAATCATACTGATCTTGTTTTCTTCTCCTAGTGTTTCTTCCTTTCTGTCTGGCTTCTTTTGTGCATTTTAAATGAGCAATATCTGCTTTACGCATTCCCTCTTAATCTATTTGCACCAAGGATTTTGCAGTATTTCCACTAGATTTTATGCCTATAATTCCAAAACATCCATATACCATCATTGAAGCATAAAATAGCATGATAAACACCAAAATTGAGGGCTGTAAGCTGAACAAATACAGTTTTCGGTAACCGGTTCCAATTGGCAGAATTCACACATTCATTTAAATTATAGTTTTTCCATGAAGATATTTCTTCAACAAGGTATCTTTATAAAAGTCTCTAAATATGGGTTTAATTTCATTCATTACTGTTACAGGCAAAGAATGTTTGTGGCCACTTCTGGCACTCCTCCTGTACTTGTACCAAGTGTCAGGGTCATTTGGGCAAAGACTGTGCAATGGATTTTCATTTGCGGAAAGCTTATGGAAAAAAGATAGCCCATACAGCTTTTTCATGTTTTCTAAATTCCCTACATTTCTTCCTATGGCCAAGCCATAATAATTCTGTAATCTATCTATTTCAACATTTGTCAGGCGACCTTTACCACCTATCTTCTTACCATCTTCCAATACTATTTTTGACTTTTCTTCCAATAATCTTGCCAACCTGGACCCCATTCTCTTCTGGACATGCCCAATGCACTATAATTTAGAAATTGTGACATTAGGACCATAGGGTTGTTCTGCACATACCCGGTCATAAGCGTTGCTGTCACCGTCCACAGATTGCAGAGCTTCAGGAAAACCATCATATCTCACGAAAAAATTGTCGTATTTATATAAAACAAAAGATCAGGCATTTCAAACTTGCTAAAATCTAAAAATCGAAGTTTTGAAGCCCACTTGCCTTCCGTCTCCCCTTAAAGCAAACCTAATTTGGATCCTCCTAGTGGCGGTATTAGTGCCACTTTTATGTGACTAACATGAAATGTGAATAGACATCATCTTTAATATGTACAAACACGCCTTCAACTCGTGCTTATATCGCATAACTACTTCTAGAGTTTGCGATAATTTTTTCTGCCAGCGTAGTAATATTCCAGTCTAGCACTCACCTTGTTTCGCTGTTCTGCGCCACTATATATCAGCGTGTATTCGATCACAATTCGGTGCCCTTTAATTTTTTTATTACATGGGAACTCCACAATGTGATGTCGAAACCTGCTCTGGCATTATGTATACAGGAAGAATACACCCACCAAAAACTATGTCAAATTTTTAGCTGCTAGGACACTTTGCAAGTATTTATTTAAAATGTTGGAAATTGCCAAATTCGTCTCCCGCCAGGCGGCTGGAGAAATATACACGCCTATTGTAGCTGTAGCAGACATTGTAAGCGCAATATGGCTGGTGACAGCCGTGGTTGGCGGCGCATCGGTGAACAGATATTATGTGTCAACACGACTGTAATTTGTAAAGGGTATTTCAGTTCCCTTTAATGATTTCTCGGACGCAATTCTTCACACTTACTATTCGCTGGGATTTCAAAATCATATAATCTTTGCTGTACCTTTAAGTGTTAACAATGGAGATAAAACTGAATCTCATAATTTTCTTTGTGTTTTCTTCGTTTATGTTTGCTAACGACATCTGCCTCTGTGCAGGTTTTAGAATTTCACAATAACGTGGAATCCAGTTAATATTCTCAACCTTGCAGAGATGAAGTTTGAAGAACGTAGTTTGCAGCAGAAATCACCTACTTCTCCTGAACACCTACGTATATGTTATTTATTAGTTAATATCTTGGACAGTCATCCAAATGGTGTCGTCATTTCGTTAGAAGTTATGGAAAGATTAGAAGATACGGGAAGTATCTCTGACCATTCCACGAATTGTGGTTTGAACAGTGGTAGTTGAATTAATTAAGGATCAGAACAAAAAAAAAAGTATCTTCCTAGTCCAAAGAAAGCATTACAATAACAGTTTCAGTGATGAAGAAGGTTCTAAATTTTTTGGTTAAATACAGAGGGGTAAAAACGCTTAAAGTTATGCAATGTGCAAAGCCGATTCCGTTTCGTAAAACGTGAATTGTGTAAACTGCAGAAAGATTTACACGACCTAGAAAATATGCGCCATATGAAACTCGCAAAAGTGTGAAAGAAAAACTGTTCTAAAGATATACAAGTGCTTGTGAAAGTCAGAATCCGTAAGCGAGGGATATACACGAGCCTCGGCCTCTGATTGCACCTGAGCTGAGAATTAGGGATTTCCACTCTTCTTCGACATTGTTAAACAGATTCAGGAAAGCATTTGGAAAAGGATGTTGCAAAATTACGAAGATTATTCCAAGTAAACGTGTGGCGAAGATTACATGAACAGGTACAGTAACACTGTAGACAAAATAATTCCTAACTAATGTGAAGACGAAGCTTCTTTTTATCCTCTAAAATGATGCATATAAAGCCCATCGGTCAGATTTTGTACAAGAGTTGTGTGCAAAGCGCACTTTATCATTCCGGGCGAAAAAGAGACAGAGCCGCTTTGCAATCAATGATTAGTATAAGCGGATTACTGTTTCCGCAGCTTTATGTCTGTTTTCAGGAACCTCAAGGCAATTTACGACCAAAAGTCTTAAAAAAAACCGACTCTTTAATTGCAAAAAAAATTGTAATCGACGTAAAAAAAATATGGAAAAGTGGGAAACAAGAAGAAGATTCAAAATTACATCCGAAACGCCTGTTGCAGAAAAAATTCGTTGCTTTTGTGACGTGCGGGGTAGGCTCGAGGTCTAGGCGCCTCGCAACGGGACGCGCACTGCCCCAGTCGGAGGTTCGAGTTCTTCCTCGGGCACGGGTGTGTGTGTGTGTGTGTGTGTGTGTGTGTGTGTGTGTGTGTGTGTGTGTTTTATCCTTAGCGAAGTTAGTTTAAGTTAGATTAAGTAGTGTATAAGCTTAGGGACCGATGATGTCAGCAGTTTGGTCCCATAGGAACTTACCACCAATTAGCTGCTTTTGTTGGACTCTCAGCCTGGACATAACATCTCAGTTTTTAGGAAACTGACGAAAACACTGTTAATATAATTTGGATTCAACACGGAACTAATAGTGTGATTCAGCCTCTCAGAAAAAAAAGTTTTCTACAATGTGAAGTATCTTTCAGAAAATTGTCGGACAATATACTACCAATAGCTCTTTGTAATTTCAGGTTTACCAGCGAGAAAGAATTGTTAAACTTCTAACATTTTTGCGTTATCAATTTGAATCACCATATTTTACCAATTTGATCAAGTATGCCTGGTACGCAATACAGAATGCAGAACAACGAGCACTACAGCATTTTTGTGAGAACCGCAGGAAATAAATAAGGAACTATTTCATTGTTAGTAAGATCTAATTTATTGAAAAATTATTATAAGAAGTTTGCTGTAGAAATTGTTATAAAATATTTCATGTCAACAAATTAAAGTCGGGATTGGTGAAAATCGTCTGTAATGACACATCGTACACTGCCTTTGATTTTTTTTCCCTCTACTAATTACTTGTATAACTACATCTGCAACAGTTTTGCTACAGTCTCAGGTTCGAATCCTGCCTTGGGCATGGATGTGTGTGATGTCCTTAGGTTAGTTAGGTTTAAGTAGTACTAGGTTCTAGGGGACTGTGTACCTCAGAAGTTAAGTCCCATAGTGCTCAGAGCCATTTGAACCATTTTTTGCAACAGTTTAGATGTCAATATAAACTACAAGTTAATCAAAATTAATTTTTTCAGGCATTTTTGGTGTGGTTTAAGTGATTTGGACTTGCCGACCGAAGTGGGCGAGCGGTTCTAGGCCCTTCAGTCTGGAACCGCGCGACCGCTACGGTCGCAGGTTCGAATCCTGCCTCGGGCATGGATGTGTGCGATATCCATAGATTAGTTATGTTTAACTAGTTCTAAGTTCTAGGGGATTGGTGACCACAGATGTTAAGTCTCATAGTGCTCAGAGCCATTTGAACCATTTGAGCACTTCGGACTTGGAGCTAGGTGGCGCTACGTGCCCTTGTCATGGCTATGTCTGCTTATACAACCGATTCCCGTGATAGGCAGGAAGAGCTTCAGAAACTACTGTTCGTGCTCCAAAGTAGAGCAACTCTGACATATTTTAAAAAAGAAACTTACAATCTGCCTTAGCAGCTAAAATTTTGCCAATGAATTTCTTTCGGCGTATTATTCCCGTGTGAAAAATTTCGAGATACGTTTCGACAGATCGGTTTTGACCGTGCCATTAGTAATTTCACTAACCAATCGCCATATTTATTGAAACGTCCCCTTTGAACAATTATACAACTGTGCTTAAACTGACATACAATATTTTTTAGCGCAACGCAATCTGACTTTCAAAAATCCATACAAAAGAATGGCCCTGACTAACATTAACCTACACGTTTCACAAATCACTTACCTCACAAAAATCTTGGTTACTCGAGCTACTGCAATAAAGCGAGCGCCACTACTGCCAGCTAAATAAAAGATTCAAACTACTGAAGGCACTAACTACTGATAGGCATAGTTAGCAAATGAAAGATTTTAATGGAGAACAAGCAATGTATTTACCTTAATAGTCATCAAAAGTCATAATATATACGGTAGTTCATGACATCCAGTCTTACAAATTTCAAAACTCCGCCATTTCTCTCCCCACATCCACCACTGCTGGCGGCTCACCTCCAACTGCGCAACGCTACGCGCTGTTCACATCCAGCTGCCGCTGCCCAACACTACAATGGCAGACAACAATGCAAACTAGCCACAGACTGCACACAGCACAGCCAGTGATTTTCATACAGAGCGCTACGTGGCGTTACCAATGAGAAAACCTAAACAGCCTACTTACATAGCCCCCATACTCCCCACAAAAAAATTTTACAAATTGTTTTGGCCAGTGGCCAATACATATTTGAAGAAATTTTTCATAATTACAATAACAAAGATATCAAATGCATACACTTATTGATACAATGTTGGTCAAAAGCTAAAATTTTCTCACAGTCCATAAAGACAGTCCTGATCGTTCATCACAGTAAAACTGTAGTGTTTTTCTCAAAGTCTGAGCAGTAAAAGAAAATGCACACGTAAGTAGTGGATTTCCATGCAGTCTTGAAGAAATAGTGTTGTCCTTCTAACGAAAAGACAGTGCTGACTCTTGACATGCAGACAGGTAATGGGCCACAACAGAGAAAACCCACAACAGAGTCATTCGAAGTTTTGAAGACTATTGGTAGGTAAGTCATCACAGAGTAGACCCACTGTAGTCCTGGTAGAGATTATGGTATTGGTGGACCACCAGAGGTGCAGACCCACTGCAGTCCTTGTAGAAATAATGTTACTGGTGAGTCAGCAAAGGTGTAGACCCACTGTAGTCCTTGTAGAAATAATGGTATTAGTGGGTCATCAAAGATGCAGACCCACTGTAGTCCTTGCAGAGATGGCCAGCAGCCGTCTGTTGTGACTGTGCAGGTGCACAATCACCATTGAAGAGTCTTGCGGATTATATAGCAAGTCCATAAACCACCACTTGTGCACTCACAAAGTTTTTGGAATTGTCCTTAGAACCAGCAATGCTGTTATCCAGTCCCTAGCTGAATTATCAACACACATGCAAACACTAACAGTCCCTACTTCTCACATATTGCCCATATACTATGACCAACAGAAACGTGTGCAGTGAAATGTAACTTACAAGTTACTTAATTGGATGAACTGGTGTCAATTACAATTTTAGAACATAAGAATACAATTACAAAGGTACAAAATACATCATTAAAGAACATAACAATACAGATAACATTTGTAGTACAGGCTTTACAAAAGAATAGAAATAACATATACATCGGCGTTACAGGAATTATGACATGAGTACATACATAAAAGATCAGAATAACTTTCGAAACATCAACTTCACACATGAGCATTAAAACAGAATAAATAATGTCTAAACATCTTTACAAAGAAAATAACATATTATCAGAAAAATTCTACAACATAACTCTTATTAGCTAAACACAATAAGACAGGAAAAACACAAATTCAAATAGTGTAATAACGCAAAAATACAGGACGGTTTGTTTTCAGTGTGACATTTGGTACTGCAGTCCACCCCAAAACTTCATTCCATAGGTCTTTCGTCTTATTTCAAAATTTGTTTCCACCAAAAAAATCCTATCCAAGCATGCTTTCTGTATTTATATGTTCACATATTTCTTACCTCATTATTTATTTTCCATTATCTTACCTCATCATTTATTTCCAAGAAAATCCTACCTAAACCTGTTGTCCCTAAACCCTACTTTTTTGCTCATAGCCTCTTTCAAAATACTTTTTTGGCCAAACCATTTTCTTATAGCTTCTCAATGCATTTCTTCCAATTCATCACAACTCGTTCTCTCATATAGCCAACCCCTCTTAAGCTAACTTAAATCTACTGAGCTCAGATGCTAAACAAAGGAACGAGGCAATGCAGCAGCACAAAACAATTAACACAAACAGCAATGATAAAAAATACAAATGGCAAAGCAAGCAGCATAAATTAGCAAAGCAAATGCAATATTACAACTAATATAAGGCAATGCGCAGCAAACAAGAAAAATAAATTCGTAGTAAAACTGGCTTAACAGAGTAATGTAAAGTGAAATTTAGTAGCACTATACCTGGCAAACAGCAGCAGCAAATGCAGTAACTTATACCTAAACATGACATAGCTCAAGCAGAAAAAATATTACAGTGAAAATGACCATGTTTAATACCTATGTCACATCTTAACACTACTCTAGCAGATAAGTTACCAACCTGTTAAAAAAATTATTTTGGCAATTCCTGTGAAGGGAAATGTCTATTTGTGCTCTCTTTTCTACGAAAGTACATAAAAATTATTCTTTACTGGGTCTGTAGACTGAAAATAGTGATATTAGTACATCTATTAAATTTTATTTTAACCAATGCTGCTGCAGCTAGAAACTTGATATTAAACAAAATGAACAAACTCTCAACTAGAAAGACAATAGATGTAAAATGTTTCTCATCATTTCATTAGCCATTTTAGTAAATATTATAAATTAAAAGCTCCACAGTATAATCATATGTTTTCAAGTTTGAGCGTGTCGTATTTGCGATGATTTCTACAAAGGAATGTCAATAGCGAGAATAATGGCCTCCCTTTTTTTTCTCTCCACCTAATGGCTTTCTTTTGTCAGACGACTACCTCTCAGCTGGGCGCCCAAAACCATTACGTCAAGGTCACTTACCTTTCTTACTGAAATATTTACGACAGCAGTTTCCGTTACAGTGGCAGTCTCATATAAAAAATTCCACAGGTTGAGAATTTGCGTTACAAATGTGTAGAAACAAAATCCTATTGATATAACAGTGTCCAAAAAGTTTTCATCGGCATTGTGATACATTCACGCATATACACACATTTCACAACTCTTAAAGTACGATTCTCGGTTTCCAACATCCTTTTTCACAAGTCAGAGTCCCTAACCACTACCCATTATTCCTTACCTTATTACACATATACATATTCGTCGACATGTCAATCTTGTGACGACACTTCAATATTTCATCATAATAAATACGTAGCATAATCAAATTCCTCATATAGCATCAGCTTATTGATCGTAAACATACCGCAACAGCGTAATACACATCGTCATCATAAAAATAACATCATAACACCTCAGTCAAATCTCAAGAACTTCGTAGCTTTCTGCAATAATGTCAAAACCTAAAAAAAATTCTCTGCTCATTTCAATAGTGTCATCTACCTCAAACGTACTTTAAAATCATGATCCCATACCAAATACATCATTCAAAGCTCTCATAGTATCACAATGGTTCCGAAGAAATATGAAGAGTTCACAAAGTACATACAAAATACAATTTCATAAATGTGAAGTTACCCAACTGTGTAATTGCGAAAACATGTCACTGATGTAGTAAAAAAATTTTTGTTTCTCTGTTAAATAATCAGATAGCTGTGTAATTTATGTGTTAGAGAAATATGGTACCGATGTGTAAAGTTGTATAAGCAAATACCATATTAGCTAGGGCTCCTTGTGCTTGCCGAACACATGGTACACAAAGTAAGCGTGTACCCCCCTGAGGATTAATGTAATTATACCCTCAGGTGTTACAGATTACAGCAATGGAATGAAATGTATCACGGAAAACTTTCTTTGTAATTCAAAAATCTTTAAAAATAAATGTTTTAAGTACAAAATTAATCACTCAAATACGTGTACTGTGGCGCTAAACTGTGCGTCTTGTTGTAAGATAATCTCTGTGGAAGTGTCGTAGTTATCGTCCTCCGAAAGCTAAGTTCTGCAGAAGCCAATGTACTTACCTCATGATACACCAAATTTCAAGTAAACCAAAATGTTGCATTAAAATCTCATTAGCAGTACTGGTAAATGTTCTAAGTATGTAAGCCTGATAGTCGTTACGTAATCGTGCAACTAACAAGCAAGAATGTAAAAAATACAACACTGTGTCGTCTGTTCACTATAACAATGCATTCGTAATTTCTGTTTAAAAATGTTCCCTAGGTTCTAGACTGGATATTCAACTTCAAACATTGCTGCATGTTAACAGTTTCTTAAGTCTGACAAAGCATACTAGAAATGTGAAGTGAAAAGTTTTATGGCAAAGACTAAGTTAAAAAGCAGATTATCTCTCAATAAATGGTTTTACATGTGAAATGTGGTGTAACCCTTTGCTCTTCCTAGTACGCAGAGTTTCAACTTTAACGCAATTATCATGTGGTATACGTCGGTAAAGAATACTGGAATTTTTCTAAAGGTTAGCATCTATGTTATTTTTCTCTGAACCAGCTGGCGCACGCGGCTGCCTGCTGTGCGAGTCAATGTCTGTCCATTTGTTGGCGCGAGTCGTTATTAGGATTAGGAGACCTAACTTCTACAAATTCACCTTGCCGAGAAGGCCCTGCCCTGTTTAAATCCCGCCAGTTCTGATGCAATTCAGGTCTCTCGTTACGAATATATCGTCTGTCGTAATGTCGGTAGATTCCATAGTTTCTTCCTTGTCCGTCACGTGGTGGAGAATTTCTCCCTGAATCGTAACTGTGCGCCGAACTGTTGCGTCTGAAGTTATTATGTCTCCCTTGATAATAATTGTTTTGGTACCCATATTGTCTGTTTCTATGGTAATCTCTGTCATATTCATTACTACGGAAATGCGATATTTCTCTGTAACTATTATTACTCTGCCAGTGGTTGTCATATGGGTGGTGTCTGTTTTGGTCACGATTTGCGTTGTAAGAATAGACTTGTCGTGTCAAGTTATTGTTTCTGTCGTCACGGAATTGTGACGGATGTGACCTGTAGTGATTGTTTTCCTGTTTTCGCATCCCGCGACTGTCTGAGTCAATTTCTAATTCTTGTAAGAGTCCTTGAAAAACTTCAATGTCGTCTTTGCAACGTCCTGCCAAAATAATGTGTCGTAAATGTTCAGGTAATCTGATTAAGCAAATGCGGATGAGTTCTGAGGGGCTGTATGGGTTTGACAGGTACTGATTCTTGTGCAACATGTCTTCAAAATATTTCACAAGACTGGAAAATTCGGATTGTTCGAAATGTTTCATCATTATGATGCTATGTTTTACTCGGTCTTGTGTAGCTTGAGACCAATATGCTGAGAGGAAATCATGATAAAATTCTCCTTCACTGTGACAATCGTGAATGACCGTTCGCATTCTTACAGCTGGTTCGTTCTCTAAATAGCCACACATAAATTCTAATGTGTGCTGTAATGACCAGTTGGGAGGAAAACAATGAGAAAATTGATGAAGCCATGCTCGTGGATGAATGTCGTTGCCAGAATTCTTAAATGTTTTGAATTTACGTGTAGTAATGAACAGCTTATAGTCAAAATCATCGTGTTGGCGAGTCCCATATCGGTCATTGTTAGGTCGTGTCGGCGGTTCCATCTCAAAATTCGGTGCACATTGCCAATTTCTTTCATAACTTCCGAAATGCCCTGTGTTATAAATTTGCGGCTTTTCCGTATTTCTAAGTCCCTCTTCCCGTGTTGGAGCGCGAGTGTCCTCTGAAATTTGTAATTTTTGTATTACTTGTGCCAACTGATCTTGTACTTCCCGGATTTCTCTTTTGTACTGTATATTGATTTGATTTTGATTGAATTTCCTAATTTGTTCGCACTCTTCTGTGTCATTAAAGACTACCGGTTTTGTGTCATTCAGATTATCATCTACCTTCGTAGATAAGTTAGTGAACTGATCTGAAAGTTCGGCTACTTTATCCGTTAGTGAAATTATTTCCTCTGTGTGTTTTTGTGAACCAAGTTTCAGAGTGTCCATTTGTGTTGAAATCGTATCTACTGTGTCCTTTAAGTTTTCCTGAGTTTTTGCAAGTTGCGTAACCGAATCGGTAGATGCAACTGAGTCAATTTTAGGTTGCAAGGTGTCGTGATTTTCATGAACAATAGTTTGCAGTTCTTTTATGGCTGCTTCGTGGTTCTGTAATGCATTTTCATGACGCGAAAAAATAGGTTGAAAATGCTCACAAATTTGAGTTTTTACGTCATTACAGACTTTTTGACATTTCGATTCAATGTTATGTAATTCAGTAGTTAAATCTTCACGTGTTTGTTCAAGAGTTTGTTCCAATGAGTCTAACTTTTGAAGCTGTTGCTGTGTTTGTCTCTGATTTTGTTCCATCGTGTCTAACTTTTGAAGATTTTGTCCCATTTGTTTCTGATTTTGTTCGAGCGTTGTGTCTAACTTTTGAAGATTTTGTTCCATTGTGTCTAACTTTTGTAGCCTTTGTCCCATTTGTTGCGTTAACTGTAATAACAGTGCACTGGTGTCTGAAATATGTTCCTCAGTGCTTTTCGGCAGTGAAGTTGCACCGGCAACATTCACATTTTGACAAGCAGAAAAAGTGTCTTGACTTATTTGAGAAAACAGTGAGGACCCAAAACCTGAGTCTACAGTAGTTGCAATATTGTGTTCTGTCATTTCGGATTCCTGAGGCGAGCTGTTGCCGACCGATCGATCGATAATGCTTCCCTGTTCACTACTTGTTTCACTGTCTACACCATTATTTGCCGCCCGCTCCATTTCCCTATGCACTATTACCAAATTACTACTTTGAATGTCTGTTACTTCATTACACAGTGGTGCTGATAAGCTACGCTCGTCGTCACTATTATTTCTCTGTTTACTTTGGAGCCTAGTGTTACGTTTTTCACACGCCATTATTGTCACAATATTTCACACGATAACACAGAAAAGCACAATTTGAAGAGCAAAAATAAGAGAACACATTAACATAGCACTGAAAATAATATCTAGTTAATTGCAAGCGCAGCTGCGAAATACTTGCTGCAAATCTACATGCATGCCACAACTGTTTTACTGTACAACAATGAAAAACTACAACTGCAAAGGAAATTCTCTCTATAATTACGCGCTAGCAATAAACAAAAGCTACATTAACTACACAAACTACAAGAAAATATCAGAAGATTCCAGTGAGGTATCCTCGGCTAAGGGTCGACATATGAAACGTCCCCTTTGAACAATTATACAACTGTGCTTAAACTGACACACAATATTTTTTAGCGCAACACAATCTGACTTTCAAAAATCCATACAAAAGAATGGCCCTGACTAACATTAACCTATACGTTTCACAAATCACTTACAAAAATCTTGGTTACTCGAGCTACTGCAATAAAGCGAGCGCCACTACTGCCTGCTAAATAAAAGATTCAAACTACTGAAGGCACTAACTACTAATAGGCATAGTTAGCAAATGAAAGATTTTAATGGAGAACAAGCAATGTATTTATCTTAATAGTCATCAAAAGTCATAATATATATGGTAGTTCATGACATCCAGTCTTGCAAATTTCAAAACTCCGCCATTTCTCTCCCCACATCCACCACTGCTGGCGGCTCACCTCCAACTGCGCAACGCTACGCGCTGTTCACATCCAGCTGCCGCTGCCCAACACTACAATGGCAGACAACAATGCAAACTAGCCACAGACTGCACACAGCACAGCCAGTGATTTTCATACAGAGCGCTACGTGGCGTTACCAATGAGAAAACCTAAACAGCCTACTTACATTATGATTTCAGTTTTTAACTATCTTTCTAACTGAAGCTCCTTCATGTTCAGACCTTTTACATTCCGTGCGGGAATCCGTATAAAACAATAAGTGGCTGGTTCCCTACGATTTCTGCTATAGCCGGATATTTGTGCGCAAGTCGGTGAATACAGAAACGGAGGAAGCCGCCAGGCGGGAAAGCCGCCCACGGAAGCGTAAACCAACCCAGCGGTACGGAGACCGAAATGCGACAGACCACGTACAAGACAACAGAGCAGAACAAGGCAACGAGGGGCTACTCAAGCAGTCGCCACAACGACAAGACCAAGAGTACCTGAGAGACAAAGCAAAGACATGACCAGAGAGAGTAACGGGGTACACACAAGGCAGTCAGTTATACAGCAGTTCTCGTACAGCGGAAACCGATCCGAATGTATAAAGTGCGTGCAGTGAACTGACTAGCTGCGCGCTGTACAGGTGCATAAATACCGGCAGCGAGGAGCGGTAATGGCCAGCGATGTCACGTGGCGAGTCAGCCAACTCAGCGTCGCCCTCGTGCCCTGTAACGGCTATCGAGGTCCATCTCCTCCGGAGAGCATTCAACCTCCGTGGCACCCGATACCAGAGCTCTCGTATATCCTATAACAATACTCAGTGGTTGACGTGACTTGCATTTTGTCTTTTAAGGTCACTTGGACTGACACACAGTTCGGTTATTTTACTTTTATTTCGATTTTTTTAGGAGGCAACCTGTTCCATTAACACGTCTTCATTGAAAGTATGTGTGTGTTCACCTGATATTCATTTTCCTGCCTAGAGATAAATCACTGTAAATATTAGTTTGTGTGCACAGTGTACTGTATTATGTTTCATAGTTACATTGTACAGCCTTTCATGCTGCAACGTATTTTAATATTAATTTACATTAAATTGGCACTGTAGCACATCTTATGAGGACATGAATTGGCTTATATGGGCCATCTGTTTGCTCATACGTGGCGGGATGGTATTCCCGTGTATACTGTGGACTGGGCTGCTCCGTGTACGTCCTCTCGTTGCTGCTAGTGTAAGCACTATTTGTTTTTGGGGTTATTAGAACGGGTTTTCAATTTCCTCTGAGTATCGTTATATGTTTGCCCCAATAGCTGAGTGGTCAGCGCGGCGATCTGTCTCGCCAAGGGGCCCGGGTTCGATTTCTGGCTGGATACGAAATTTTCTCCGCTCAGGGACTGAGTGTTGTGTTGTCCTCATTATCATCATCAGTGGAAGGCAACGGGAAACCACCACTGGCATCACTTCCCTAGACGCTCATGCTGTGGACCTCTCTGACGAGGCTTCCCCCCATGACGAGACCTGCCGTAAGGCAGAACAAAAAGTTTTATATGATTATATATCACCAGGATTCCTTTGTAATTTGACTGGGTTGTTAGTATGCCTCTCTGTTGAAGCTTACGTGTCAAGTTTTTTGCTGGTTGCACTTTTACGTAACGATCAACATGAGGGTAGGGGACGTCTTAAATGTTTTATTGAGGGACAGCTTCCATGTCTAAAATGGTCATTGGTTATTCTTTTTTTGCTATTTGTAATTTAATTAAAAGTTTTGCCACACAATTTTTCACTCCGTAAGGTAACAAAAGATATCTCTGCTAGTTCCTTAGGTCAACTGTTTGGCGCCCAAGGGAATGACATTATAGCTAGGAAACTAATTCTAAACCAATAAGAGATCCATAAATCTTCTCACGACAGCTTTTGCGGTTATTTATTTATTCAGATTCAGTGTAAATGTTCTGCCAAATCGTTTGCCTATTTTATTACCTTGGTTGTTTTCATTCCATCCGTCTGGCTTTTTTTCACGAAGTTATGAATGCTTTAATGTTTTTCGTATAGGGGTTCGAGCCCACTTTAGGGTCTCCATCTTGTAGACCAGTTACCTTCAATACAGCTCATGGAACCCGTCCACTCGCGCAGTAGCCTTCTAACTTGCCCTTGTGTCCTACTGCCGAACATCCGCCAGCGCATTACATTCCTGTCCTGCTGCCGACAAACTCCTTTTTGGTTCTGATCCTGTCCCATTTGCAAATTGGAAATTTGTGATAAGGGCTTACGGACCAAACTGATGTGGTCATCGGACCGTAAGCCTACACACTACTTAATTTAACTTAAACTAACTTACGCTGTTGACAACACACAAACCCATGCCCGAGGGAGGACTCGAACCTCCGACAGGGGGAGCCGCGAATATGGACGACCATCAGCTGTAGAATGGAATGACGGCAGTAAAAACTTAGATCGGAACTCGAACCAGGATTTCCCGCTTATTGCGAGCGTCGCCTTAACATTTTTTTAAGGAACCTTCCCTGTGCCCAAAGGAACCTTCCCTGGCCACCATGTCTTGTTTCCACCCTCCAGAAACCAAGGAAGGCGTAGGGAATGTGGAGGTACAATCAACATCGTTTATTTATTTATTTTCTTTCTTCTTTTTAACATTAATACCAGCAAGGTTGGCAGGAAAATGGCGTCGCAAGGAGGAAGGCGCAAATGACGTCAGACTCATTTTCCGAGAAGTACACTCCGATGAGAATAAATCGGTTCTAAGTGGAAGAGGCGGGGATCAGCTCTTCATGACAGGAACACCCTAGCTGTGGGATGGGTTAGGGAAGACATTCCAAAGGGGACTGGAGAAAAATTGTCTCTATTTTGCATTGCGGACAACTGCACAACGGGTTTAATTAAGGAACTACCAAAAATCAAGGACGATTCTCTTCCCGTCAACGAACAAGTAGTGTGCTACGTGTCCACAAATTCACTTCACGGGAACTATCATGCGGCCGGAAAAAGGAAAAATTGAGTAGGCAACTGATGAGGAGTCGTACGGGTAATTAGGGACAACATCTATCACGCCAAGAAACATATCTCTTGCCGATCTGCACGACGGTCGGTGCTCGTCTGTGTCCATGACATTGTAGGGGGCAGGCAACGGGGTATCCTGTGAAGGCATGACTGGCATACTTGCTTCCCATTGGTAGTGGGGTACCATGCAGACTGGGCGTCAGTGTCAAGTTAAGGAGCGTACACCGATCGCCAAATGGTACGCCAGTTGACGTGGGGATGCTTCCCCCCAACCAGATTCGGTGACCTGTGCTGCTGAAGGAAATAATAGATCGCCTCTGTGGATGTGAATTGTGCTGGCAGCGTCACAGAACGGAGTAGCTCAGTTAGAGGAAAAATTGGCGGAAATAAAAGAAGGGCGGTGGGACTACCGACAGCTGGATAGGTGCCGAGAGAGAGTGTGGTGCACGGGCCTCCAGCAATAGGCTGGTAAGGCTTGTACGACAACGGCGCCATAACGCCATGTGAGAGCCAATGAAAAGGACTACCACTCTAACGGCACATGGTACAGACGTAAATCGCCCCTGCACTGCGGGAGTGCGGGAGGGTGAGGGCCTCGTACTTTATCTTGAACAGTAAGTCACGGCAAACAATCAAAGCCAATGCAGCTAGCATGCAGACGGCCGTAATGCTGGCAGTGTGGTATTGTTCAGAGTACAGCATCCAGTTGGGTATCAAAATGTTGCCCATCATCGGTCGTAAGAGCATTACTCAATGTCTTCCGTTATGCTATGACTTGATACATAGATGGACTTTCTTCCACTAACCCATCGTGCGTGCGCGCCGTAACCTAGCTCCCTCTAGATGGCGGCAAGAGAGGGATGTGGGTTGTGCCTTCTAACGATTAACAAACGCCTGGCTCTCTGGCGAATACAGCATCATAGTACATTCCCTGATAATGGTGTAACAGAATTCCTGAGTCGGTCGTCACCACACTGCAACTTCCGTTGCATAACTAATCAAGCCTTGAGGAGCACAGGTTTTGTACAGAGCACCCACCAAGACAGGGCAGACTGGTAGGCATCACGGCGTCGACGATAACCTGTCCACGACCTCGATGAGCTGCCGGGAGTCGGGTGACTTAAGGTGGATGGTGTTCAGTTTCCATGATCCATGGCCGCATCATACACTTAGGCGACAGTTCTGACGGCGCAGATATATGCATCAAGGTCAGAGAACGAAATGGGCCCTACCTCGGCAGCCTGCACCCCACTGACAGTATCGTGAGAGATGTAACCACGATCGAGACAGCTGGAAATGCGTAAACCCCGGACGATCGCCATGAACGTGCTCCCAAGAATGCACTAGGCTGAGGTGCTGGATTATTGTCGCTAGCGCCGCGCACGGAGAGTGACGTAGTAGTTGGTTTTGGGGTGCCTGTTTGGAGTTGAAATAGCCTCAGTGCATCCTGCCAACTGAGGAAGATAGGTGTAACAGTCTCTGAGAAGAAGGTGGAACGTTCACGGTGGCGACCCGAACCAGATGGCGCATAGACTGACAATCCTGATGCCACTAAGCTTGAGAGCCACACGGCTGTCATCAGGAAGATAGCAACGAGGCTATCGTCACGTTCCAATAGAGGAAGCATGAGAGATATGTGCTGTAAAACCATGGAGAGCACAAAATGTTACAATGTGCACTTCCCGAAGGAGAAGTCTGCAGCATACAGCATGTCATGGAGTAAAGCCAGTTTGTGGTGTATGCAAAAGGTGTTGACATTGACCGTGGCCACACGACAAGTCTGGAAAGCAACCATCGTAAGGAGGTCGGGCAATTCCATCACGGGGAAGCACAGGGAGATCCCTGGGAGGGCATGTCACTGTGACAGGGAGGGAGCCGATCCAACCAAGGTGGTTCCCTCGCTCTGTACAGCTCCAGAATGTCCATCCCCAATATTACCGTAGTTCGTTCAGGACACAGACGTCTCACTGGGCCAATTCAGTGGTATACTATCAGAGGCGTGTCCTCAGGTGGCGTCAAACACAGAAAGGCAGGCAGGCGGGGGAGGTCAGTGTCCAGAGGTGGACGCTGGCTGGAGATGGGGGAAGACGTCACGTCGTCAGGTGTCAGGGCGTCAGAGGACAGCGCACCATTAGTAGCAGGGTCATCATATTGTGCCAACGTGGAGGCAGTCATCAGAAGGGGTACAGCGTTGTCTCTTCCGCTTCCTCGCCGACCGTTGCTTCCTAACATGCTGTTCCGTGTGAGATTGCGAGCGGCTGTCGTCCGACATGTGGCCAAATGGCAGGCAAGCGGAGATAGGTACAGCTCCATGATCAACAGCCATGGGACCGGAACAGACAGCGTGTGCCTGCTGACGGTCATCGTTCATTTATATGGTCTCCGTCAGGGGTGTAGGAGAGTCAAGCGAAACGTCCATCACGTCGTTGAGAGGAATTAATGCCGTTACCGACTGATTCGGAGGAGACGCGGCAGGCAGCACCACCGCAGACGCATGAGATGGGTAACACAGTGGGAGCCGCGGGAAGAGCGACGTCTCCGAACGGTGTCTGAAGCAGTGTATGTCGGAGACGTTCGGGACGGACATGGCCTTCCCGGTCACAACCTAAACAGGTGCGCAGCTGCCCACAAACCTGCAGGTGGCAATAGCCAAGTGGGAAGGCACGTGCTTCCATAATTAAGTTTTTATTTAACGGACACCATTGAGGACACGGTATGCTTCGGACGTCTTCCACGTTCAGCCACGTGACTGACGACGTTACCATAATGTTTAAAAATGGTCACCACGACGTCCGACGATTCTTCAAACGGGAGTTCGAAAACCCACAACGTCCGGAGGCCAAAACAGCTTGATCCACCACGACAGTCCCTGTCTGTCTGTCAGATCATTAGCGTGGCGGCGCACGACGTCGGCGCACAGCTCGTTATTCGTCAGCTTTATGCGCGCAATAGTACCGAGACTCGAAAAATGAATTCCGAGAACATCTTGTGGCGGGAGAGGCATTTCATCTCCTATAAAATGTTCCACTTCATACGCCTTCGATCGTTTGCGATCCAAAGAAAAAGTTAGTTTAATTGTGGCTTGACGGTAAGAAAACGCCATGATGCTCGATGAAGTCGGACTCTTGTAAGCCACAACGCGGAAGTAAGCAAACGCGCCGTCGCTCGGAAGCAGCACAACAGGCGGAACGCAAACAAGGTGTGCACACCTCACCACAGCAAAAGGCCGACTGTCGATTTAGCTATCAGTGTCGATTTACAGCCAGGTCGAAAATTTTATATGTTGTTAACACTTGCCCGACATCAGTGCGATTACATCCCTATACTATCCCAACGCCGTGTGAACATTGCTCTTTCCACCAACGCACGTTTGATCGGCATGTATTGCATCATTCATAATGAAGTGCAGACTGGAACGGAGGATGATTGTGAAAAGAGTATAGTCGGTGTTGAACAAAGTCAGGGGTCAATAGTTCTGCGGGCTCCAGGTTTAGGCACAGGCATCATGATGCCTTCCGTGAATTCGGTGGAGACTCGGAAGGTGGGTGTCATACGTTCTTTACACATATGGATCCATGTTTCGAACATAAGACCGAAGAAGGAGCCCATCAGGCTCAGGTCATTTGTTCAACGCACCACTCCTCAATGCCATATCCACTTCGTATCGGGTAATGTCTGCACTGCTTCGGTTGCTTCCAAGTCGTGAAATGCGTCGGCCAGTCCCATGTCGCTTCTTGGGCCCTCACCACAGAAGTTGCGACAGTATTCGATGAACGCAGTATCTATTTGTGTCACAGCTTATCTCCCCTCTGCCTTTTCGACTACCATATAAGCTTGCGTTTGCTCTGTTATCTTTCTCGAACTGTGTAATGTTTCGATACTCATTGATTGGCGACTCCATGGAGTGTCCTGTGCGCCACGACCAGATAATGGATATACTTAGAAGGAGAGACAGCACTGGTCGTATTTTTTTGTTTTATTAACCGCAAAATCGATTTTCGGTCACTTAGTGACCATCCTCAGCGCTGTAATATACAATTTAAATTGGTAGGCACTGGTGTCAACAAGCTTAGAGCGATCACATAACCTTTATGTGATCGCTCTAAGCTTGTTGACACCAGTGCCTACCAATTTAAATTGTATATTACAGCACTGAGGATGGTCACTAAGTGACCGAAAATCGATTTTGTGGATAATAAAACAAAAAAATACGACCAATGCTGTCTCTCCTTCTAAGTAGCGATACTCGTTGGCTACGAAGACCGTCTTACATTCTTGCACGGACGTTGAGCTTTCCAATTGCACCTCAGCGAGTTAGAGCAAGTGGTCTTTGATATGCTGAATGGCCCGTTGATAGTTTGCGATGGCGGTTGAATTGTCAATTCCCTTAATGCCATATAATAAAATTCTGAAGTCGTCCATTGCCAGCCGGACTTACTGTATCTCTGTCATATATGATAAATAGCCCGCGTATGGCAGATCTGATCCACTACGGCAATACGAACTGTAAGCTCGTTGGTGCCATCGGCAGCGGCACAAAGTATACTCAATCTCACGGCGACAGGCCTCACCGCGGAGGTTGGAAACGTTCAGTTTCCACGGACCCCTGCTACGTCTTGTCTATTCACTGCAGAGCTGGTCAGTAAAAGCCATTGGTCCAGTCTCAGCGCCAACTGTCGGCACGCAGAACCCTCGTGATACATACACCATACCTAAGCGGCTGGCCCAGTGGCTGGTAAGGTACGTGGTCCTACGATTGTCACCATGTTGCAGGATCCAGATGCCTTGCAGTGCGAGGTGCCGTACCAGTAAGTGCAACACTTGACTGGGAACGAACTGCGGGTATTGGTCCTCGGGCTGCAGAACACAGCTGAAATCGACGCCGACTACGTAAGGCTCCGCATTTCCTCGAAACAACGTCGCCTTCTCGGAGTAAAAGACGGCTCCTTCTCGGCACTTCGACGAGACTATTGGCCCATAAACGTTCACCAAACGGACTACACCGGTCGTGAGCGTGGCAAGGCAGCAGATACTAAGTCACGTCCGAGGCCTCGATCATCACTACCTTCGCCGGCCGGTAAACTATAAGCGTCGCAACCACAAAAGTCTAATCTTACGTCGTGTTGGACCTCTTGGAGGAAGACAATATATATTTCCGCTGCCCGTATTGTATCCCTTAACATTTGTGTCTTTACTGGAGTCCGAATGCCATTGACGTCAACGGTACATAAGCGTTATACTTGTGACATCGCACGCAATTATGCGGGCTGGGAACGGTCACGGCATCGTCATAACCGTGGACTGATTGTCGTCTCATCAGCAGGGTAACCGACAGGCAAGTTAAAGCTCACCTTGCGTCCGGGGCCCGTCCGACGTGGCGTCGGCGAGGGCCATCAAAATGGTTCAAATGGCTTTGAGCACTATGGGACTTAACATCTGAGGCCATCAGTCCCCTAGACTTAGAACTACTTAAACCTAACTTACCTGAGGACATTACACACATCCATGCCCGAGGCAAGATTCGAACCTGCGAACGTAGGAGCAGCGCGGTTCCGAACTGAAGCGCCTAGAACCGCTCTGCCACAACGGCCGGCAAGGGGCATCGGTTGATCATCTGTCTACTGCATCTCATCGATCAGTTACTAGCTCAGTATTGCGGGACGGGGTCCGTCGGTTGGCGTGCGCTAGTTCCCGCAATCGTGGGGTGATCCTGCTGCGTTGTAGCCTCCATCTCGCCGCCTTGTGTTTTGTACGCATGGTCGGCCTGTGACAGCTGCGTGACGGGATTGGCTGCATATAATCCAGCAGACAGTTGAGTTTTATGGTCATTCTCGTACTTCGGCTGCGAACGTCATTCGTGCAATCCTTCTTGTGTGGACAACCACCCCTTTTAGACCGTTTTGGGGAATTCTTCTTCCTTTGGCACGCCTTCGCACCGGATGTGGTTCGAGTGTCGGTATTATCCTCTTCAGCGCCGCTTCCACATAGAGCACATCGAGAAAAAGAGTCGACTGTGTCGTCATTTGTTCTTGACTCCAACGTAGTTGTTACGGGATGGAGATGCTGCTGTATCTAATGTGACTGCTGCAGTACAGGATCAGGGAAGAACTTAAGGACACCTGAGATGAGTGTCGTTCGCGGTCAACGTCTCCACATATGTGAGAGGAAGGAACGTCATCTGCGGCGTCAGTGTCAGTCCTGCAGGAGGTACCCGCATGAGATGTGTCTGAAGGCAGCCAGAGCGAATATATTCTTCTTGTCTGCAGCCAGAGCAGGTCCTCGGTTTTTTGTGTTCCATATTGTAGTTCGGTCAAATTTGCTATCCGTTATATACTTTCCACTTTTTTGTCCAAAATTCTGCTGCACTCTAATTTGTTATCCATTTTTGCTTTCCATTTTTTTGTCCCACATTCTAGAGCACGTAAATTTGTTATCCACTTTTGCTGTCCTCTCTCTTGTGTTCCAAATTGTATTTCGCTCAAATTTGCTACCACTTTTTGCTGTCCTTTTTGTGTCAGTTTTTGCTGATCATTGTTTTTGTGTCCTTGATTCTACTCCGCTTAAAAATAGCTAGAATGAAAGGTGCAAAATTATTACTAAATTCATAAAACTTAGTAGCTCAAAAATAGTTGAAACTGAGTAGCTAAAAGTAAAGTGAAATTTTTTCGTATCCTTTTGAGTTATTAGTTATCGATTTTGGTCGAATGCTTGGGATGTTGTTTAATTTTTATGTAAGAGTATTGTTTGCTGGATGATTTACCCAGAAATGCGTTCAAGTGACCCATCTACTACTGGTGGAATAGAGGTGTGAGGAGAAGTTGTGAGTCGTGCTTGGGCAGCTCATCGGCAGTTGGCCTTCGGCGGTGTAGGGGCGGGAACATTCTTAGCGCTTCAAGGCACACTGAGCTGGCGAGAATTTGTTTACTTTGTTTACTTGCTGTTCTCTAATAGTGTTATTTAGATCGACTCGCCACGCGATGGCTCTTTCGTTTCCAAAGGTGATGATCAAGCTTACGTTCAGTGCAGATTACACACGACCCAAAGCTCATGAAATCGAACGTTTGTTAAGTGACGTGGTGTATTTAGAACCACAAGGCCTGCTAGGAATTCGTTTGTCCGTTGTCTCCAGCACAGTTTACCTCAAGCTCAAAGACGAATCGGCTCGAGATAGGCTGCTACGTGGATCCGCCTATGAACTCCGCTTTCGCCATTCTGACGCGAACGTGAATGTGGTGACAGTTATCATGCTGGTCCGGAATTCCGAAAGGTGGGCGTTTTTGAACTCCTCTTTGAAGCCCCCGTCGCTTTGCTTATGGAAGCTTTGCGCCCGCGTGGCATAATTCTTAGCCATGTGGAGGAAAAATGGAAAACTTATGAGACGTATCCCGTATTCAGTGGACAGTCTCAAATTCGCATTGAGCTCCGTCGGTGGATGTTGCTCAGTTCCTCTTTTGCGGGTAAGTGCTCTATCACTTGCACTTGTCCGCAAAAGGCAAAGGTCCAGAGTTCGAGCCACGGCTTGGCACACAGCGTTAATCTGCAAGGAAGTTTCATATCAGCGCACAGTCCGCTGCACAGTGAAAATTTCATTCTAGAGACATCCCCCAGGTTGTGGCTAAGGCATGTCTCCGTAATATCATTTCTTCCAGGAGTGCTAGTCTTGCCGGTTTCGCAGGAGAGCTGCTGTTGGCACAGCACTTGCCCGCGAAAGGCAAAGGTGCCGAATTTGAGTCTCGGTCCGGCAGACGGTTTTAATGTGGCAGGAAGTTTCACACCAGAACATCACTGCTGTTTGTCGGCCGCATGGCGCGTGACAGTCGGGTTGGTGTCCCACCGCTGTCTGGGGCGTATCATACACGTCTTCGCCGGTCAGCGGAGCTCAGTTCGAACGGGACTCATCACTGAAGAGAATTCTACTCCAGTCAATGAAAGTCCACTCCCCACCGACCAGGGGAGATGTGTCTAGAGACGCCCTGAACAGCGGTGGGATACAAACCTGACCGTCACCCATCACACGGCCTGACAATCAGAAGTGATCGACAGGGGAGCTGTTTCCTTTCATAGCAGCATAGCTATCAACGGAACCCTTACATCTCAGCGGTACGTCGACGATATTTACGCCCCGTTTTGTTGACATTAATGGCGAGCCATACATTTCAGCGAGATAACGCCAGCACGCACACGGCAGGAGTTTCTCGTGCTTGTCTTCGTTATGTGCCAGACCCTTCCTGGGCCAGCAAAGATCGCAGTATCCATCCTCAATTCGGAATGTTTGAAGCATTATGGGCAGAACCTTCCACCTAGCTCCGCATTTAGACGAACTAACAAGACAGTTGGATAGAATTTGGCACGATTATTCTTCAAGATGACAGTCAACAATTCTTTCAATCAGTGCCAATCCGAATAACTGCTTGCATAAGGGCCAGAGGTGAACCAACGCGTCATTGAAACTATTTTCTTGAATAAATCACCCAGTTTCTCTGATTTTGCTTGTCTGTACACATTTAACGATTTCCATCACAATCGGAAAATTTCTTCGTGGTCATTCTGTTCTTTTTTTTTCGTCTTAGAGTGTACAATGTCTCAAATAGTCTCGAAAATATTTTAGGGTGACTGCGTAGATGACGTATGCTCTATTCCAACACAAGAGCCCCGTAGCAAATGGCGAGCAGACTACTGAAACGCGCTGAGAAAATCCAAGGATATTACTCTGAGCCGTGCTGGGTCCGGCTTATGCGTTGGTTTAAACCTTGACTGTTACTCTGCGTTTGGTTTCCTGCGGTTATTGCCGTTATGCCGTGGTTCTTCCTCCTTCTACGTGTGGCAGCAGTGGTATGTATTGATATTCACACCTTGTTCTATCTTTGATCTGGTGCTTATAGTTTCCGGCTAGCCGGTGCGCGGCAGTCGGTCGGTTGGTGTGGGTCAGCCAGGAAATCTCCGCATGGCGCAATGGGCCGGGCCTGCTGGCGGTCTCTACGCAGTGTCGGGGTGTGTGGGATCTGTTCCGATTGCCACGGGGTTCGTTGCTCACCGATCAAGGACATCAAAGTTGAGAGGTGATTTAATTACCGAAGCCAGACTGTTCACATTCTGCCGTTGGTTTTCATGGTTGGCTGTTGGGGATATTCCCGTGAGCAACAGCGAGTGTTCGAGTTGGCGAAAGTTTGGCCACCATCCAGTGGAGTTTAACTGTATTTTGGTTATTTGAAGTCCAAGTGCACCAGCGGAATTTTCTGCCTTGTGGCCGTTAGAGTTCGGGTTACCTGCCCTGGTCGCTGACGTAAAATTCAGGCAGTGTCCTTTCCTCACCGTGTTGTCATTGTCCAACACGTGTGTGTAGTTTTGACAGCTTATGGATACTTGGTTGTGGGCGGTTACGCCTTTTACGTTTTGGCTTTGGAGTTCCTTGTTCAGTGGTCGGCTGGAAAGCAAGTCGTCTTGTCGGTGGGTCCGTTGACTATCTATTTGTTGCCGGCGGTTCGGATATAGTTGGGCCGACTACCTGTCTCCCCTATGCGAACGTTAATATTTCAAGTGCAGACCGACCCCCGTAAACTTCTGAGCGCCTCAGGCTGTACTGCCTTTTCTTATTGGTGTTTGATTGTGTATTTTAATGGCTTATAGCCGATGGTTTGAATTTGTATGCTTTTAGTTGGGTTTTAAACAATGGGCCTTCAGCCACTTTAAAATTGAAGGTTCCTTACTTCTCAAGTCTTTCATTGTTTGGACCTTCAGCCCCATTTAAAATTATTTTTTGTTGGATAAAGCTTTGGGCCTTCTGCCTTTTGAAAATTTATTGTAGTTGTGTTTCTCAATAATGGGCCTTCAGCCACTTTAAAATTTAAATTGCTTACTTGTTAAGATTGTTTGGGCCTTCAGCCTGTGTAAAATATTGTTTAAAGATAAAGCTTTGGGCCTTCTGCCTACTAAACATTATTTTAGTTGTTTTAAGTAATTGGCCTTCAGCCGTTTTTAAATTAAAGTTCTTGTCTTTCAAGTATCAGACTGTGTGGGCCTTCAGCCTAATTGAAGATAAGGCCTTCTGCCTTGTGTGTGTTTTTTTTTTTAAATTAATTTGACCTGCAGTCTTAAATCATGGGCCTTCAGCCGTCTTTAAATTAAACGTGTTTGCTTTTCAAGTGTTAGATTTGTTGGGCCTTCAGCCAAGTTACAGAACTTACTTACGTGAGGCCTTCTGCATTGTAAATATTCTCTTTTTTTGAGTATGAATTTTAAGTTAATGGCCTTCAGCCGTTTTTAAATTTAAGTGGTTGTGCCCTTAAGGCATAAGATAGTGTGGCCTATTCAGCCGATAACTAAGTTCAAAATTTTTTGCTGTATTGCTTGGACAACTAAATAAAGTTATATGTGATTGGGTGTAACTGACAGCTCCCATTTGGCCCCTTTCCACAATTCCAACTACCTATTCTGTCCTGCGGACTTAAGCAGGGCGTTTCATACTCTGCACTGAGACGTATGATCCACTGTAATCATATTAAACGGGGTCATTAGAGACTCATCTATCACTTATCTGTGTAATTTGGATGTCAGCAATTTTTATGCTATTGTAGCTGCATAATACTTCCGTTAGCGTCCTAAAAATTATTACTTCCACTTTGCGAGCTTTCAATTAGGGAGCCAGTTGCACGATTTTAATTTCTTACCATCTTTGTCTCTCTAAGTTATTTTGAACTACGTGTGTATTTGACTCAGTATGGTAGAATGACTTACAGGTTGAGTGAGATGACGATTCCTGACACAATACTGCTAAAGTACTGAGACAATAATTGTTGAGTTTTAAAAAAAAAAATGTCTGTTGAAACGTCCTGGCAGATTAAAACTGTGTGCTGGATTCGAGGATCAGTCGGCACGCAGTCTCAATCTGCCAGGAAGTTCCACAACAGCGCAAATGTCGCTGCCGAGTGGACGATATATTCTGCAGTTCTCTGGTATCTTCATAACTTTACTCGTCTAGGAGAACAACGTAAGCCTAATTAAGGAAAAAAATGGATACATGAAAACTGACGTATCTACATCACTTCGTATTAAAGAATGCCAGGGAAGTATGAGTGTGTTACTGGTGCAACGAACACAACAGGCCTCTCCAGAAGTTTGGTAGCGTGCCGAGGAAACCGTACAAAAAAGCAAGGAAAAAAATGTTAGGTCGACAATTCTCTCCAAGCTGCACTCGCAGATTACAAGAACTTCGATAATCTTATCTGAGCGGGAGCGTACACCGTGTCCGACCTTTGGACAGGGGCAATTCATTTCAGTTTTGTGAAACAATTTCCTGCAAAAAAAACTCAAAACGATTGAGATACTTTATGACAGATATATCTACTTACATAATTCTTACCTAGGAGAGAGCAGTTTTATTTCATCCATTCGCTGTTGCCAGTGACGATTTTTCTTTATTTCTTTCCCACGTAGGAAACGTCATTGTGTGAGAGAATATAGCTCGCGTGAGACTTGTATATATTATTTTACTGTCAGTCAGGTAACGTTCAGCTATATGTGAATACTTCGTACAGTCACACTTCACTAACTTTTATCACTGACATGCACCCAGAGAGTAAACATTGCTAACTGAACGTCCAACGCTACACGAAGATTTCAGAACTTAGTCATTTGTCATTTCCAGTTTCATGCACAGTGACAATGAATGGCTAAATTATTCCGAAAAGTAGGGACAAACGGCTGAGCGCACACTTGAAACAAGTAAATATGCATTACCTGTTCTGACTTTCTTCACCCTGATGACGAACTGATTTATCTGTCTGCAGGACGCGTGGTTCTGTTTGCAAACATCGTTTTGTCTAGCCACCTCGCATAGCAGCATCTGGAACTTTAAGTTCCGCCTTGGGTACGGGTGTATATTTAAAATGTGTCAGTATTTGTAACCTATGTTGATGAAGAACACTGTAATAAAAGGATGAACGTGTGTGTAGTGCAACCTGTCAATAAATTAAAACATAGTCTGCATTTTGTGTCGACTCTACCATATAAGGGGCTGGAACGCCACCAACGGTGCTGAATGGTATGATGGTATGTGTGCTTTTTCTTTTTATTTCGGGGGGTGGGAGGGGGGTGGGGGGAGAAAATTTCAATACAATTTCTTTCCATTTACGTAGTTAGTGACTTTGCATCCTCTCTGCACAGTTGGAAAGCATTGCTACGGAAGTATCACCGAAATGCAGCCTCATTCCACAATGCAGACAAGCACGCTGGTCGATACCGCCCAAATAGCTGTCCGCACACACCTAAAGCTCTCGCAGGATACGGGTAGCAATGCTCCGTGACCAATTTTCGTCCAAATGCGCTGGGGGAGTTCATTCATTTCTTCAGGAGGAGTCGGTAAGGGTTTTCCAGCGTTCGGTCGATCAGTGATGAAAGAATCGAGGCGCGCACCCTACAATCTTTCTCAAACGATTTTACAGAAACTATTAGGTAAAAAAAATCATTTTTGCTTTACTTATGGTTTTATATGTTAAGTTCACCGATGATGTGCTCATCATTTCGTTATGGTCATAGTTATTCTGATATTTACGCGAAAACTAAGACACTGCGCAAAATTCATAAAAATGTGAAATGAGAAATAGAGGTTGCTTTGATTTCGCGTTTGGTGCATATTACATAATATTTTGTTGCGTGTGAATTTTATCTAACATATTGAATTCTTGAGACTTGGACAGAGGTATGTGTCATCAATCTTGAGAAAACTGAACTGTTGTAGCACACTCATTTGCGGTCTCGCCGCGCCAGCGGTAAAGACAAAGTGAAATATCCACAACTTTCCTCACATTTCATTAGCGGTTTAAGATATCGAAGTGAGAATTTGAAATATGATGGCATGCAAAGAGGAGAGAATTTTACCATACCGTTATTATGTAAGACTTCATTATCTACTACGTTATTTCTATAATTACAGACGTTTTCGGTGAAAGAATGTAATTTTTGAAGACCATCGATAGTTAGGCGAACAAGAAATGGTATGTTTTTTGGAACAACATATGTGACACACGTTTTTGTTTTTTCATAAGCTACTGACTTTATTGTTCCTCAGTTCCTCACTCAATAAACTTAATAAACCACTGTTTCGGAATCCTCTCGCAGTTGCGTCTGCACAACATGTTAGTGTGTTGACACTGTAAACTCCACTGTGTTTTGGCAAAAGAAGCAAATTTTGACATATCAGTCAGAGAAATGTGTAGGTTTTACTCAAAATTAGCCACTCATGGCGCTGAATTTCCAAACGAATACCTTTTAGATACCAACGAAAACGGAGGTGACAGTAGATCTTCTTTAATGGTCACCATGCAAGTGTGGATGTGGAGAGGCCCCACTAAATACACTCCTGGAAATGGAAAAAAGAACACATTGACACCGGTGTGTCAGACCCACCATACTTGCTCCGGACACTGCGAGAGGGCTGTACAAGCAATGATCACACGCACGGCACAGCGGACACACCAGGAACCGCGGTGTTGGCCGTCGAATGGCGCTAGCTGCGCAGCATTTGTGCACCGCCGCCGTCAGTGTCAGCCAGTTTGCCGTGGCATACGGAGCTCCATCGCCGTCTTTAACACTGGTAGCATGCCGCGACAGCGTGGACGTGAACCGTATGTGCAGTTGACGGCTTTGAGCGAGGGCGTATAGTGGGCATGCGGGAGGCCTGGTGGACGTACCGCCGAATTGCTCAACACGTGGGGCGTGAGGTCTCCACAGTACATCGATGTTGTCGCCAGTGGTCGGCGGAAGGTGCACGTGCCCGTCGACCTGGGACCGGACCGCAGCGACGCACGGATGCAGTGCCGTAGGGGACCGCACCGCCACTTCCCAGCAAATTAGGGACACTGTTGCTCCCGGGGTATCGGCGAGGACCATTCGCAACCGTCTCCATGAAGCTGGGCTACGGTCCCGCACACCGTTAGGCCGTCTTCCGCTCACGCCCCAACATCGTGCAGCCCGCCTCCAGTGGTGTCGCGACAGGCGTGAATGGAGGGACGAATGGAGACGTGTCGTCTTCAGCGATGAGAGTCGCTTCTGCCTTGGTGCCAATGATGGTCGTATGCGTGTTTGGCGCCGTGCAGGTGAGCGCCACAATCAGGACTGCATACGACCGAGGCACACAGGGCCAACAGCCGGCATCATGGTGTGGGGAGCGATCTCCTACACTGGCCGTACACCACTGGTGATCGTCGAGGGGACACTGAATAGTGCACGGTACATCCAAACCGTCATCGAACCCATCGTTCTACCATTCCTAGACCGGCAAGGGAACTTGCTGTTCCAACAGGACAATGCACGTCCGCATGTATCCCGTGCCACCCAACGTGCTCTAGAAGGTGTAAGTCAACTACCCTGGCCAGCAAGATCACCGGATCTCTCCCCCATTGAGCATGTTTGGGACTGGATGAAGCGTCGTCTCACGCGGTCTGCACGTCCAGCACGAACGCTGGTCCAACTGAGGCGCCAGGTGGAAATGGCATGGCAAGCCGTTCCACAGGACTACATCCAGCATCTCTACGATCGTCTCCATGGGAGAATAGCAGCCTGCATTGCTGCGAAAGGTGGATATACACTGTACTAGTGCCGACATTGTGCATGCTCTGATGCCTGTGTCTATGTGCCTGTGGTTCTGTCAGTGTGATCATGTGATGTATCTGACCCCAGGAATGTGTCAATAAAGTTTCCCCTTCCTGGGACAATGAATTCACGGTGTTCTTATTTCAATTTCCAGGAGTGTATTTACAAAACATGTGAGCGTAAGCTTCAAATTAGAAAGGCACTTCCCCTCCTGCGTGCGGCGTTTCCGCTACAGCGCTCGGAGCACTGCCGCTCTCCCCATGCTTCCCCAGCCGACTTCGTATCTAGCGGCCACGGCATTTTGCGCCCAGTATTCTACCTCGCCGCTATTACGACTGACGTGTGTATCACACAGTTGCAACTTAAAACTTTAGTTTTTTTATTCGTCTTTCCATTAATATCACGATTTAATAAAAATCGTTCTTCTTCTAATAAACGCTTCCTGATAAGAAAAGTGAAGCACCCGCATGAAATGCTCGGATATCAATGTAACCTCATACACATATACACCATCGACAGGTTTGTAAATGATTAGAAATGGAGTTCTCTGTGATTGACAGAACGGCCATCAGAGTGCACTGAGGTTGCTTTGTGTTGTTCAAATGGTTCAAATGGCTCTGAGCACTATGGGACTTAACAGCTATGGTCATCAGTCCCATAGAACGTAGAACTACTTAAACCTAACTAACCTAAGGACATCACACAACAACCAGTCATCACGAGACAGAGAAAATCCCTGACCCCGCCGGGAATCGAACCCGGGGACCCGGGCGTGGGAAGCGAGAACGCTACCGCACGACCACGAGCTGCGGACTTTGTGTTGTTACCTGGCCTCGTAGGATATAATTCATACCACACACTTCTAGAGATTGTAGAGGGGACTGAGCAGGTGAAGTTATACTTAGGGACCCATCTCCGGAAACCTTATCCAAAGACGCTATAGAGCGACAAAGTTATACGCGCCAATGCCTGTAAATGTGTGAATATGTAGAGTGATTCGATGAACATGTCACGAACTTTTTAGGCTGATGGAGAGGTATAAATGTATCATTTTGAAGTAAAGGTACCACAAACGAAAAAGTCGAACGTTATAAGTGAAAATCTTTCTGATGCCTCTGACAGTTGGATATGGGTACCGGTACTGTTGTTGCTAAGATTGTAGGGTAGACATCTTGCAGAGATGGTAGTATGGAGCAGAAGACGAATAAATGTCTACTAAATATGGTGTCTGAAATGAATACCTTAAGAGCAATTGTTCAATAGAAGACATGTTTTTCACAGTATCGAACAAGGGCTCGTAGCCCCTCAGTTATTCATTTTAGAGCTCACGTTTACTGGACTTTTTTTGTTTTGGTCCATACTACCACCTCTGAAAGTTGCCTACCCTTCTATTTTAGCACCAACAGTACAGTACACGTTTCCAACTATCAGAGGTATCAGAACGATTTTTGCTTATAACTTTCGACTCATTCGTTGTCGGTACAAGGACCCTTACATCGAATTGATACATTTAACCTTCCCCATCATATTATAAAGTTCGTAACATCGTCGCGGAGTCACCCTACATATACATACATCTACAGCTACCGGCGCTTATAACTTTATAGCTCTGTTGCGTCGTTGGATGCCGTTTCCGAACATGGGTCCTATGGAAAACTTGGTCTGCTATGTTCCATCTACAACCTCTAGAAGTTTGAAACACGAACTGCGAGACAGAAAACTGTGCTGGTCCTCCCACGTTTCCTATCTTTCGGCTCGCTGTCTGCGATCGCTTAACACCCTCCGTGTCCTGAATGGTACCTCCTGGGGAGCGGACCGAGTGGTCCTTCTCCGCCTCTACCGCGCCTTATTGCGCTCGAAATTGGATTATGGAAGCATAGTCTACTCCTCTGCTCGGCCGTCTATTCTTCGGCGTCTCGACTCTATCCACCACCGTGGATTACGTTTAGTGTCTGGAGCTTTTTACACTAGCCCTGTGGAAAGCCTTTATGCTGAGACTGCTGAACCTCCGCTGTCCAATCGGCGAGCAGTCCTTCTGAGTCGTTATGCTAGCCATCTGTCTTCCATGCCTGCTAATCCAGCCCATGACCTTTTTTTCGACGCCTCCTTTGATGTAGGGTATGCAGGCCGCCCCTCCTCCCTACTACCACCGGGAGTCCGCTTCCGTCAGCTGCTCCATTCTCTTTCCTTCCGCTTTCCTGAAACCTTCTTGACAACTTGGGGTACAGCACCGCCTTGGCTCCGTCCCCGGATCTGCCTGCTCCGTGACCTTTGTCGATTTCCCAAGGATGGTACCCCTACACTTGTTTATCGTCGGGCATTTGCTGCTCTATGTGCACAAATGACGGACGCCACATTTATTTACACCGACGGCTCGAAAACATCGTTAGGTGTAGGGAGTGCCTATATTGTTGGCGACACCCCAAATCAATTTCGGCTTCCCGACCAGTGTTCGGCGTATACTGCGGAGCTTTACGCTCTTCTCCAGGCTGTCCACTACATCCGCCGCCATCGGCGGATACAGTACATTATCTGCTCAGATTCTCTCAGGTCTCTCCTCAGTCTCCAAGCTCTTTATCCTGTGCACCCTCTGGTCCACCGGATTCAGGACTGTCTGCGCTTGCTCCACCTGGGGGGCGTCTCAGTGGCGTTCCTCTGGCTCCCGGGACACGTTGGTATCTATGGAAATGAGGCGGCCGATATTGCAGCCAAGGCTGCAGTCTCTCTTCCTCGGCCAGCTATTCCATCGATTCCTTTCTGCAATCTACGGAGCGTTTTATGTCGTCGTGTTGTTCATTTATGGCACGCGCATTGGTCAACACTTCCCAATAATAAATTGCGGGAAGTGAAAGCTCTTCCTTGCGCTTGGACTTCTTCCTCCCGAACGCGTCGTCGAGAGGAGGTAATTTTAACTAGACTCCGGATAGGGCACTGTCTTTTTAGCCATCGACATCTTTTAAGAGGCGATCCTCCCCCACTCTGTCCCCACTGCTCTCACCTGTGGACGGTAAGACACCTTTTAATTGAATGCCCCTATTTTAATCCGTTACGCGCCCGTCTACAGCTATCGCCTGATCTATCGTCGATTTTAGCCGATGACACGCGCTCAGCCGACCGCGTTCTCCAGTTTATTAGTGCCGGTGAAATGACGTCAGTCATTTGAAGCTTTTTTTGGGGACAACCCACCCCTTTCTGTAGTGGATTTTTAAGCCTTCCTTCTGCTTTTAGTTTCTCCAATTTTATGACTTTCGTTCTCATTGCTGCTGGTTTTCAATTTCGGTTTTTTTACTGTTTCCTAAGTCACGGGCTGGGCGCTAATGACCATAGCAGTTTTGCGCCCTAAAACCAAACCAAAACAAAACAAAACAAGGGGTGTAAACAGCGTCAGATGTTGGGTGATCACTGTGAAGGACACGGAGATTAGTGTGAGTCGGCGTTATAAGCAAGTGACAGAATTGCAAAGGGGCTTCATTGTGGGTACCTATTTGGACGGCTGGCCGAATCGTGCAATATTCAGATTTGTGGAATATTCAGATGTGACAGTGGCCGAATGTTGGAATGCGTGGGGACGTAACTGCAGGATTACTCTTCGCCAGGGTACTAGTAGATCCTGTCTGACCACCGAAAGGGAGGACTGTCGTGCTGTATACTAAGCGCATTGTAACCAATTCAAATCTTTCATCCGAGAGTGCCTGTAATTTCTCTGTTTTTTTACATCATTGGTTGTTGACTATCAGCCACCGGACTAGGGAGTTACACTCCCATGCAGAGGTTCCTGTTAACACAGCAATACAAACGGCTGCGTTTAGAGTGGTGGGGTGACCTTAGCATGGACTGCTAATGAACGTCGTTGCATTGCTTTCGGCGATAAATCAGATTTCTGCATCACCACTATCCACCATGTCGGCGAGAATGGCGGCGACGTGGGGAGAAGTCCCACTCTTCCAATGTTTTAGAGAGACACATCGGTGTTACACTTGCCGCCGTGGTGTGTGGAGCCATAGCATATATCATAACCGGTAGTGACTGAGGGAACTCTGATGGCCTAATGGTACGTCGCGGACATCCTCAGTCCTCAAGTTTTATCTCTCGTGTGACAGTATCGTGGTTCCATTTTTCGACAGGACAATGCTCGTCCGACACGTTGCATGTGTCTCTGTGAGCAGTCTGGATGATGTTGACGTACTCCCGTGGCCAGCAAGATCCCCATATTTGTTCCCTTATAGAACGTAGGTGGGACCACCTACAACAGTCGTGGGCCACCTTGCATCAGTAAGCAATTCAGAGGGTTTATAATACAGTTACCAAATGAATAAATGCATGGATCCAGGTCAGGATGGGTGGAACATCGTACTGTTAATTGTGCTCATTCTGCCAGGTTCGCAGTAAATTTGACTCGATATTGTAGTCCATGTAATAATCTCACGTACGCCATCAACCCGTGAGGTTCCATTTGGTTTTCTTCTGCTCTTCAGTGTACCTCACCTCTTTTTTTGTTGACGTTGCACATTACAGTTTCAGATTAAACAAACAGTATCTTTAGCAATTACGGTACTTATTGCTAACCTACCGTCAGACTGTTTTAAAATGTTACTAAGGTCTCTTCGGGGCTGTTCATCACTAAGGTTATTATGTAACCTATTCAGAACTTGTGGTGATAACTTGATAAGGAGTAAAACCAACCATTGATACACTGTTGTGACCTGAAACTAAGATACGTAATTTAAAAAAAAAATTACTAGATGGCAACTATGTTTCCCTAGGCCGTATGCACAGTCTGTGTCGGTCGTATTCTTCATTCTCTTTAAAGGCTTTCAGGTTATGAGTTTTATTCCATGCTACATTAAACTAATAATGAAACGCAGGTCACACCTACAAGGTATTCGCGTTAATGTGAGGTACCTTGGTAAAATTTTTGCTTCAGTTGTTGGAGTTAGACAGAAAGCAAGTACCCATTTTCTAACGGATTCCAAAGCGACTGTAATTTTAGTAGTACTTCTGAAAGAATAGTGCTGTTGCGTCTGAAGATGGGAGGAATTTGTCTAGTACTGACTTTCTGGAAGAATACTGTTGATTCAGACTTGTGGGTTGAAAAATAGCAGTAGTAGTGCGAAATAACTCTCTTTTGTGACGTTACACTGTCGTTTTGGCTCAGCTGTTTTTATGTTTGGCGAATTTTGTAATTAGATACCCTTCCTGTCGCCACAGTCGTCATGTAGCTTAAGGAGGCGGAGGTGGGGGATGGGGGATTAGGGACCAAAGAGGCAACACTTGAGGCAATATCTCAGTGAGTTGTGTAAACTTTATTATTTGTGCTTTTACATTTTCGCTGTGTGTCGTATTCTGTGAGGCAGAGATTGGGAATCAGCCCAGTATTTGTCTGAAAGAGTGCGGAAAAACGCCTGAAAGTCATACTCAGGCTGGCCGGTTGTGTTGTATCGGTTGTGGTGGGAGCATAAGTCTAGCATTCATAGTGCTAAAATTCTGATGCCAAAAGGAATGAGGAACCAAACCAAATGATTACACAAATTAATTGTAAACAAACATACTTTCCCGCAACATAAAACGTCTTATTTAAATGAATAGTAATAGAGGTGTCCCAATTACGCATGAAACAAACGGGTACCACGCCAGTCACATAGACGTATTAATGACCTGCGGGATGTTCTAGCTATGAATGAAAACAAATGGACACTGTAACAAATTTATTTTTGGCTTAGAACGTGAAAGTTACTGACTCACGTCTTAAAAAGTACCATTAATAATCGGATAGTGGAATCCAACTCAAAGTATACAAAAACCTTGGAACAGGCAGGCAGGGAGGATAAAACACAGTTACGTTAATATCTCGCGGACACGAACAATCACTGCGTATGTTGGTAATTAAGTGTAGAAAGTACGCGGAAAGGTAGGAGTGAACACCTCTAGATTGAAAAAAATGCGCGTTGAGAGCAAGAAGCTGGATGGGTGACTTTAATATCACGTACACGCCTCCTAAGGGAGGGTGGAGATTTTTTTCTAAACTGCTACGGCAGGCACGACTATATGCCAACTTACCAATTGATCAATGTGCAAATAAAAAGGCTTGAGGATGTGATTTCAGCCGTCCTTTAATAATTAGAGCTGAAGTTCACACATCTTTCCAGCTGTAGGAAGGGTCACCCCCTGCACAAAGCGTAAAGCAAAGCCATCAGTGATGAAAGACGTGCCGGCCGAAGTGGCCGTGCGGTTCTAGGCGCTGCAGTCTGGAACCGCGAGACCGCTGCGGTCGCAGGTTCGAATCCTCCCTCGGGCATGGATGTGTGTGATGTCGTTAGGTTAGTTAGGTTTAACTAGTTCTGAGTTTAGGGGACTAATGACCTCAGAAGTTGAGTCCCATAGTGCTCAGAGCCATTTGAACCATTTTGAAGAAAGACGTAAAGCGAACAACATAACAAGAAGAATCTTCTCCAAGAGCCGTCTCAAACTCGGCTGTCTTACTGCCAGAACTGGACATATACGCACAATGTGTGAGGTTGTTCCGAGTTCCGACGAATGAAAAATACCTAACAGCATTGAACAATCTCCTACTCTTTTCTGTCACATTGCAGTTCTGCCAATCGCTCAGACGCCGGCTGCTAGAGCCGGGAGATTTCTTCTGCTCCATGACGTGATTCTGAATTGAACAAATGAAAAGCTCTGTAGGTAGGCACAGGGCAAGAGCCCTGGCACTGTCGACAATGACAGCGTGAGCCCATCACGAGGCTGTATTCTGAAAGTTTTAACTGGATTTAAGTCTGAGGCGCCGTAAAGAACATTTACATGCATGGAGAGAGGCACTCTTGACTAGAGATTAGCTATCTAACTAAAACGGCTTCGGCGAAGACTTCGATGTTTCCTTTGGTGGAGGAATGAGTTTCACCCCTTCTGGAGATCATGCGGGCGGATGAGAACGCTGGGATCGCTACCTCCCGACGGGTCATTGCCGAAGGCGCCGTACTTATTTCGCTTCCCAGTTTAAGGTTCTTATTTTTATTCTCTCTATTATTTCATGAGCGTTTTATTAATGTGATTGCGTATTATTATTAACTGTTTTTTATTTTTGGTTTGGTTTAGCGATTCCTTTTACTGTTTGCTCCTTTTATTTAAGATGAGTCCTTTTAATTATGTTTGTGGTGGTTATGAAGTCTATATTGCTTACTGTTCTCCGTAAGTTAAAGAATACGGTAATACCACATGCGTTTCGCAGCAGCAGATCTCGTTGAGTCTCCTTGCTGGAACTTCTCCACCTGAAATGGCTAAAGATAATTTATCGCTCTACGGAAAGCGATCGGTACAGCCAAGGGCTATGCTGTATCATGTGTTTGCAATGTGGCGTCCAACTTTAGTTTGTGAAATTATTTAGGTCTTCGAAGAAATATTCTCGACGAATCCGAAAACCATGTAAAACGGCAGGTTCGCACCATCAAACCACACAACACCTCTGAACGACTTGCGTCTTTATAATCACTGAATATTTTTTTTTGAAATGATTAAGGGTTATGAACTCTACACACTTGAAACTCCTTTTGTGCTTTTGTATGTATTTATTTTCTTCAATACCATAAAACATAGGTTACTCCCCTAATGGCGACTTCCAACAATCTCCTCTCAATCCGACGTAGAACATCTCTCTTCCGATCACCAAAATGGAATAATTATCTCTTTTCCGTAGCTTAATACAGTCTGTATATCTTTCGTTATCGAGTTCGCACGAAGATGCTTAATCTCTCGCTCAGCTATTTTACATTTTTGTCGTCGTATTAATAGTCCGTCGCACTTTACTTACGTTGTTTTGCATCATAAACCGGTAGCACAGCTATTGTAACTACTCCAGCTACGCAAGAATGTGAGACCTGTCCTTGTTATCGTATTTACGAATGCATGTAGTTGCTTATCGACGATAATGATGTCTACCGAAGCATATTTTCTGCTTTCTTACGTTTTGAACGATGTGAAGATGGTTGTAAAAGCAGTCAAAACTAGTTACCATACTTTAAGTGTAATAGGAAAATTGCAACTAGGCATTAAAAGCTTTTTATTTTAATGCATGTTTTATTTAACAAACCATATGAAGACCGCCGTCGCCTCACCAACAATGTCAGGCTTCACTGACATGAAAAAAGCAGAAGTGAAGCGAAAACAGCCACTGGCGATGCTAATCCAGATCTGCAATTACAGAGCAATGTACTGAACGACTACAGGATCAAGCGAATTTGCGTATCAAACTCTGAAATACGTTAGTGGACAGTTTCAGCGAATAATGACAGGTTACACAATGTACCAGGCCTACAGTCATTAATATGCCTCGCGGTTTCGTTCCAGGTCTGGCTTACGTACCTGCTACACAAGCGAGCGAGATGTGCTTTAATCCATACCAGCAGGTCAAGTATTGGACAGTATACACTTACTTAAGTGAAAGAGCAACGGAGGGACAACTGATAATTCTAACAAAGCACTTTAGAACAAGTCGTCGAACGCCTATTCTAGTGGAGCAGCAATCTATAAATTCAGAGCGCAACCACTAACGCGTTTTTGCGTGATAACGTTACTTACACTTGATATTTCTTTTTCTTTTAATTTTTGTATACCCGCGTGGAGGAAGACACTGCGTTCCGACAAAGGGAAGGGGAAACTGGAAAAAATAATGTTGTAACGCGAAACTGCACATAAAGGCAGACAGACAGAGAAAGTTAAAAAGAAATTAGTTAGAGAAAATGACACAAAGGGCCGCGAGAAAGCGCGCGAAAGAGCGCCGTGGGTGTAATTCACTTCCAGTACATTAAAGGGAGAGCGGGCACTGCGGCACCCGTGTGTGAGCCCACGCACGCGCAACCCCGGCCGGCCGTGGCCGGCTCAAGCTGGTGCTGTTTCAGGGCCGACTGCTTCAGACAGACGGACGCCCCTCGTCTCGGCTCGCTGTTGTCTCTCAAAACTGTACTGCGGTGTAGCCCTTCCCAGTAATTACACCCGCATCTGCATCTGAATATCTGTTTGGCGTGCCGGTGGCGGGACTGTGGTGTACCTCCGGTGACAAACACTTAAAGGAGTTAAAGTATGGAAATACAAAGTGTTTTCACGATAATGATACAAACTTTTACAGATGATTCAGAAGGGAATATGTACCAATTTGTAATCATAAGAGATCCTGGTGCGTAAAGGACCTAAGTTGATAACTGTAATCAAAAATGAGAAAAATTTGAAATTGACTACTGATTTGCAGATAAAGTTTTTGTGGTTTTCTGTCCTGTGAATGTTTTCGGACAGCTCTCTGCGCTGGTCTATCCTGTGCAAGCCTCTCCAGCTCTTCATAACGACTGAAGCCTACATCCACTAGCACATGATTACTTGAATTAAGCTTTAGGCAGCGTTAATCTATGCACTTCGATGGTTGTTGACGTCCTTGGCTGTGGATTATTACAAGAAGTGCAACAAACAGTCACTTTTTATGTTTTTTCATTTAAGCTAATAAATGTTTTGGGCTTTCATCCATCTTCAATTACCTTAATACATATTGGAATCTTCAATCAGTACATCGTTACAACATACACAACAAGCATGGCGGCTACTGAATTGTTTTTGTGCAAAATAAAAGTAGAAATGTGTTTGCGCCTCGTCTATAAACGCGGAATTCAGAACAACGACAATCATTGCATAAAGACAACCATCGGATTCAGTTTGTTGCCGATGTTGTAACGATGTACTGACCGAAAATTCCAATAAATATTGCTCTAACTGAAGATTGGTGAAATCCCGAAACGCGTTTTAGTTAAATAACTATACATAAAAAGGTAATTAGTTGCAGTATTTCATAAAATAATGTTTTATCTCCCTCTAAATTTTTTTACCTAATCCCCTCCAAGATTTCTCTCCATTACCAAACTGACGATTCCCTGATGCCCCAGGATATGTCCTATCAACCGATACGTTCTTGTAGTCAGATTGTGCCATAAATTTCCTTTCTTCCCTAATTCGATTCAGTACCTCCTCAATTGTTATTATTTTCACCAATCGAATCAACCTTCTTCATTAGCACCACATTTCAAAAGCTTCATTTCCTATTTGTCTGAACAGTTAATCGTTCATATTGTACTTCCTAACAATGAAATTTATATTCAGCGTTAGCAAATTCCTCTTGTACAGAAATTATATTCTTGCCATTGCTAGTCTGAGTACTGGGTCTCTCTACTTTTACCACCATATTTTGCTGCCTAAACACCAAGACTCCACATCTTTTGCTGTGTCGTTGACTAATTTAATTTCGTCAGCAACACTCGAATTAATTATACTACATTAGGCTACCCTAGTTTTACTTTTGTTGTGGTTCATCTTATAACCAGTTTTCAAGACAGCATCCTTCCGTTCGGCTGTTCCCCAACTACTTTTCTGTCTAGACAGAATTATGGTACCATCGGGAATTCGTAGAATTTTTATTGACTTTCCAAATTTCTTCTTGGTTTTCTTTACCGCTTGCTCAGTGCCCAGACTGAATAATATTAGCGTGGGCTACAATCTTGTCTCATTTCCTTCTTAAGTACTTCTTCCCTTTTACATCTTTCGGTTCACGTAACAGCAGTCTGGTTTATATACAATTTGTAGATAACCTTCCACTCTCCGTATTTTATCGCTGCTACCTTCAGAATTTCCAACTGTGTGTTATAGGCAACATTGTCAAAAGTTTTCTCTGAATATACAGATGCTATAAATTTAGGCTTTCCTTTCTTCAACCAGTTTTATTAGATAAAATATAGTGTATCTATTGTCTGAGTCCTCCTGAGTCCAAACTAATTTTTCCCATGGTCTACATCTACATATACATCTACATACATTCTCCGCAAGGTACAGTATGGCGGAGGGTGCCTTGTAGCACTATAGTTATTCCATTTCCTGTTCTACTTACAAATGCAGCAAAGTGAAAACACAGTCCTGCACGAGAGCCCTAAGTTATCTTATTTTGTCGTCGCCGCCCTTACAGGAAGTACTGGAAATCGTAAGCGAATATAGCACTAACACAAATCTGGAATCCAATACCCATGGATTCAAGGGAGAAACTGCGTCATTCCACATACAGCAACTAGTTAGGAACTCCGATGTTCACAATGTGACACAGCATCACATAGCAGTTATTAGCAGAAGATAATACAGTCAGTGAGTTAATATGATACGAAAGTTAACTTGGTTCTTAAGAGGAAAAGTATGTTTATAATTTGCACAATAATTTACTTTAAAAAGATAAATTAAAAACAATAAACGAAAGCAGAGGAGAATTATAAATGCAAAAGAAAAAAGGGGCTAAATTCCTCTGTTGGTTCAAATAGAGCGAACTCACTTAACCAGCTATGGCTCTTCATTCACCACGACCTTTCCTGTCAATGTGTACGACTGATGGTGATTGTTAACTGCAGAAATTCGAAGTGACGTTATTAATCTTTGCTTCTTTGCACTTGCATATCGCTATTCTCAGAACCCACTGAAATCCCGGTGCCACATTGTGTATCAAAGAGCATGTTTTAGCTCGACAGCAACGCCCAAGCTCGTTCTGTACAAGACACCGTCACGCGTGCTGTTACTTTTGTCTATCAAATTTTATCCCCTCCCCAACCCCTCCAAGACGCCTCCGTATTCCACGAACATGACACCTACCTACTTCTTCCTCTTTGCTCGGAAGAAAAAGCTGTTGCGTGTCAGTAATTTTCACAAAGAGGATGAGATGGTCTTGTACAACCAAAGTCTTTCCTAAAGACTGCATCGCTACGGAAATTGTGTTGCACTGAAGGGTGAACATTTAGAAGGTCTAGCACATGACCAAGTTACATGCTCTCTACTTGCTATTTTTTCTACGTGAGAAATGAAACTTCAACCCCGTTGCACTTACGAATGTCTTATTACTTTCCGCACGGTACAGAGAACAACACCCATTTCACGGGTTAGTTCTAAAGGACTCCATACATTCCCTTCTCTTTGTTGGTCGTTGTATTGCGGATCATAATTTACCTTAGACTGAAAAATCAGCCAACCAGTTGCAGATAAAGGTTTATTATCCCTTGACTATGGTTTAGATATTTGTAAAAATATCTTCTTCAGAAGTATTGGCCTTATTACATCACATAATGCAATAGTTGTCACAAGATAAAAATATTTGAGTAAGTTACATGTTCCCTATGTCAGATACCAAGTCTCTTTATTTGCAACTGGTTGCTTGCTTTTTCAATCTATTCTGTATTACACGGTTGCTGTTCCGCAGCCATGTCTTAGATTTTATAATTTGCCTAGTTAGATAAATGGTATGCGTCGAATGCGGATACTTAGCATGATAAAACCAGTCAGCTTCAAAAAAAATGGTTCAAATGGCTCTGAGCACTATGGGACTCAACTGCTGTGGTCATAAGTCCCCTAGAACTTAGAACTACTTAAACCTAACTAACCTAAGGACATCACACACATCCATGCCCGAGGCAGGATTCGAACCTGCGACTGTAGCGGTCGTGCGGTTCCAGACTGTAGCGCCTTTAACCGCTCGGCCACTCCGGCCGGCAGTCAGCTTCCCAGCAGTTCCCAGTCGAGTGTCCAAACACAAAAATTGCAACTACCAATTCCGTTATGGCGCACAGCGCCGTTTCCTTAGATTGATAAGCAGTATATTTCATCTTATAAACACAAACATCAGCCACATGAACCCTCCGTCCGTTATGTTCATGTCAGTACTACCATGCTTTCTACTGCAGTGCTATAGTCTAGCTTCTTGTCTCCCACCGTCATTACATAAGCCAACATGATTGCACTACTCGTTATTCATATAATACAGCTGAACGACTTGTCTGGCTGAAACTGTTGTCTATCTTGGCGGGAGATTTTGAGTTCATTAGTGAAGTGTTAATTGTGCGTTTCGTGGTTTAAACGAACAAAACTTGCAGCAAATGGTTTTCAGGCAGTGAGTGTCCATTAGAGGTATGATAGAACTTATGGAAACATCTAAAAATCAGAGTAGGCTGAGTAGACACATTCAAAATTTTCAATTAGGGCGAACATGACGAGCGTGTCCGAAGGAGACTATAAGACGCTGAACTAGAACTGGTGTTAGTAAAACGAAGTTTTTTCTGGTAAGCCGGCCGAAGTGGCCGTGCGGTTAGAGGCGCTGCAGTCTGGAACCGCAAGACCGCTACGGTCGCAGGTTCGAATCCTGCCTAGGGCATGGATGTTTGTGATGTCCTTAGGTTAGTTCGGTTTAACTAGTTCTAAGTTCTAGGGGGCTAATGACCTCAGCAGTTGAGTCCCATAGTGCTCAGAGCCATTTGAACCATTTTTCTGGTAAACTTACGACTGACAGGTTGTCTTGGTCATTGATGAAAACGTGGTATATTTTCCAATTAGTGTATGAAAATCATGTGTTCTTCGACTACTTCATCACGAAGGTATTTCCTTTAAACTTAAAAAGACTAAAACTTTTACAGAACGATTGCCAAGAAACAAATATATCGTTTAATCGGGAAAATTCGTATTTAATAGCTTCGGATGTTTAACGTGTGACGAAATATCAGTGGTTGCCCGAGTTGCATCATGCATCATTTGGGAATTTAAATGCTAATTTACAGACGTCTAGAGCATCTCTATACACTGGGTACACCACTTCCGCTTTTCCAGTTCCTATCAGCAGAATACGGCAATACATTTTTAAAGGATGATTATATATTTCCCATACTGGCAGGCCGGCCCAAATATAACTCGACTACACTTACATAACTGTTTATTCATTTGCTGCTAGTCTTTTATAGACATGTTTCATTATCACTGAGTGACTTTATTTTTGTATTTTAAGCCAAGTATAAATACATCATACCTTACAACGGTACGTCTCAACAAGCATAACGTGAATACTGTTATTCGTCTAATCAATATTATTGTTCATGTGCAACGGAATTTATAAGCTTGTCCGTACTATTGAATCTGACTGCCGTTATTATTGAAATCTGACTGCTTTTATTATTGTAGCCTGACTGCAAGGAAAAGGTATTCAAGTCTGTGACATGCAAACCACAGATTTCAAGGTCGTACGCCCTGTCTGCCGAAAAGTCTACCCGCGTGTAATAGTATTCCATTCTTCGTTACCTTGAGATGCGGTGGTGCTGTGATGTGTTGCCTTTATCCATTCTTGCGGCAATTTTAGAGGTAAATGACTTATTGAAATAATAGAAACATACACTCGATCTTTTTATATCATCAATTACTAGCTGACGAGAAATGGACTATACTCTGTAGAATGGGTGCAGCTGCTTCGCGTCTCTACAACACGATTTTGTAAACGTCTCCTAGGCAACGACTCTTCATAGTTCTATAGAAGGCGATTGTTGTCGCCTACAGCCATTTGTGATTAGCAGTTGAAAGCTGTCAAAAGCTCTGCCAGGTGTCAGGGATTTCCTTGAGCTGACTCGGAGTGACTTAGTTGTTTAGAATATATCTGTTAAAACTTCATTTCATGATACGGAATTTTTTACACACATCTCAGCATTTAAGACGTCATATCTCCTCAAGTACCTGTGGCACCATGACATAATTTTTTAGGGGCATATGTAGAACGGTCTGCGAGGTTTACTGCGAATAGAGTTAGTAGCACAGAAGTAATAAATATAAACGTCATGCATGATGCGGCTGTTTTTCCACTCATCTCACTGTTTATGAGGTAATGTCCCGTGTACTACGTTAGGCAGGCGGTCCTTACCCCAACAGAGATTGTAGCTTGACAATAATGGGTATGAGTACCAAGTTTAGCTGAAATCGGTCCAGTGGTTTAAGAGATATGGAACACACACAAACACACATATATACGAACATGTGTATGCAACATTTCGACTGATATTTTGCGACACCACTGTTGTTAAAGAATGGCATCAGCTATCGCACCACCTGCGCTCACTATGTTGCACTTTGTCAAAACTGAAGCTGTTCGAGCACTTTCCTATTCTGTATTCATCACTAGCTTATGCCTTTAATATCCGGATCAAACACCGATATTTATTTCACTCTGCTTCTGCATATTTCAACACCACTTGCCTCGCCGTCTCTGTGTCCACACCTATCGTCGGTTTCCCAGCCGTTTCTGTCCTCGCTTGACGTCATTCACCAGGGGCATACATGTTCGGCTGACGCACTGGGTAGTCTCCCGACATAAGTGGCGTCGCTTGCCACGTATTACAACTTGTTTCTACACAAGGTACAAGAGGAGTGCATTACTCTTCCAATTATTTGGTTTTCTGTATGGTGCTTTGTGCTAATCAAACAGCCACATTCTGCGCATTCGATTTCAGGATTAGTTTATCTGTCACCCTGCATCTAATTGAATCTAATAAACGCTGTGACACTACTAATTTCCAAGTAGCAACTTTGTTCTCTTACAGCATAGTTATTAAGAAATATTATATTTATTTACAAAAAAAATGGCTCTGAGCACTATGGGACTCAACTTCTGAGGTCATTAGTCCCCTAGAAGTTAGAACTAGTTAAACCTAACTAACGTAAGGACATCACAAACATCCATGCCCGAGGCAGGATTCGAACCTGCGACCGTAGCGGTCTCGCGGTGCCAGACTGCAGCGCCAGAACCGCACGGCCACTTCGGCCGGCATATTTATTTACATGGACGGTCTATCAGTAAACGGCCGAACATGGTAACCATGACCCTAACATTACAAGACCCTCACCGGTCCCAATACCACCTGTGCAAGCTTTGTATAGACGTCCACCCCTGGCAAAGTTACCGCCCCCTCCAAATCATAGAACCGCAAAACTTACACTCAGCCTCGCTTCCCATATCCTACTGCCTTGTCCCACCTTTATTCCGTACAAACTCATACAGTTCTCCCATCACCTGAAACACACAGAATAGCTTCGTCTACCTACATTTCCGATAACCTCTAATTCGAATACCGTCTTCTATTTCAAACCACAGAAACCTTATATACTACTACTTTCGTAGAAGGAACTGTACAACAGTGGTAACCGTAGGCTATCCGTATAATCGGACTTCGTCCATGAATCGATCCGAGTACTCAGTGAAGTGAAATATTTGGAACATTCGGTCTTTGGGATACAGGGAAAAAACATCTGTAGCGGAGAGTAAGGCGACTTTGCAGTTAAAGAGTCAATGGCGAGTGAAGTTACGATCAGTATTTCGCGAGAAAAAATTTTCATTTTGTAACACTGCTTTCGTGGCGTTACATGTACCCTGCTACAGTCCGCAAAATGCAGAAAAATTATGGATTAAAGTATAAAAATGTAAATGCTTCGTCCGCCTTACACTGTAGGAGGCCAGAATTACTACATATACAGAAAATCATGCAGATGACTGTTTGCAAGAAAAGCATCCTGCTAGCGCTCTCTCTCTCTCTCTCACTTGCGTATTCCCGCAAGAATGCCATACCTCCATTGCCCCACTGCAAGCTGCTCATTCTGTCGAAAGACACCTCCGTTTTATTTTTTCTTATTTGAAAATGTGTTCACAAACTACACCGCTCTCTGTAAGGGAAGTCATAACCGACCCCATGGAAGTGCAATGTTGTGGTCCATCTAAAAATTATTTACAGCAGATCAAAGTCTCTCTTACGAGCTATAACTGAAGCGTTCTAAAATTAGCAGGCTGCAAGCTAGAGTTGGTTCTTTTAAATCAAGTGCAATATACACTCCTGGAAATGGAAAAAAGAACACATTGACACCGGTGTGTCAGACCCACCATACTTGCTCCGGACACTGCGAGAGGGCTGTACAAGCAATGATCACACGCACGGCACAGCGGACACACCAGGAACCGCGGTGTTGGCCGTCGAATGGCGCTAGCTGCGGAGCATTTGTGCACCGCCGCCGTCAGTGTCAGCCAGTTTGCCGTGGCATACGGAGCTCCATCGCAGTCTTTAACACTGGTAGCATGCCGCGACAGCGTGGACGTGAACCGTATGTGCAGTTGACGGACTTTGAGCGAGGGCGTATAGTGGGCATGCGGGAGGCCGGGTGGACGTACCGCCGAATTGCTCAACACGTGGGGCGTGAGGTCTCCACAGTACATCGATGTTGTCGCCAGTGGTCGGCGGAAGGTGCACGTGCCCGTCGACCTGGGACCGGACCGCAGCGACGCACGGATGCACGCCAAGACCGTAGGATCCTACGCAGTGCCGTAGGGGACCGCACCGCCACTTCCCAGCAAATTAGGGACACTGTTGCTCCTGGGGTATCGGCGAGGACCATTCGCAACCGTCTCCATGAAGCTGGGCTACGGTCCCGCACACCGTAAAGCCGTCTTCCGCTCACGCCCCAACATCGTGCAGCCCGCCTCCAGTGGTGTCGCGACAGGCGTGAATGGAGGGACGAATGGAGACGTGTCGTCTTCAGCGATGAGAGTCGCTTCTGCCTTGGTGCCAATGATGGTCGTATGCGTGTTTGGCGCCGTGCAGGTGAGCGCCACAATCAGGACTGCATACGACCGAGGAACACAGGGCCAACACCCGGCGTCATGGTGTGGGGAGCGATCTCCTACACTGGCCGTGCACCACTGGTGATCGTCGAGGGGACACTGAATAGTGCACGGTACATCCAAACCGTCATCGAACCCATCGTTCTACCATTCCTAGACCGGCAAGGGAACTTGCTGTTCCAACAGGACAATGCACGTCCGCATGTATCCCGTGCCACCCAACGTGCTCTAGAAGGTGTAAGTCAACTACCCTGGCCAGCAAGATCTCCGGATCTGTCCCCCATTGAGCATGTTTTGGACTGGATGAAGCGTCGTCTCACGCGGTCTGCACGTCCAGCACGAACGCTGGTCCAACTGAGGCGCCAGGTGGAAATGGCATGGCAAGCCGTTCCACAGGACTACATCCAGCATCTCTACGATCGTCTCCATGGGAGAATAGCAGCCTGCATTGCTGCGAAAGGTGGATATACACTGTACTAGTGCCGACATTGTGCATGCTCTGTTGCCTGTGTCTATGTGCCTGCGGTTCTGTCAGTGTGGTCATGTGATGTATCTGATCCCAGGAATGTGTCGATAAAGTTTCCCCTTCCTGGGACAATGAATTCACGGTGTTCTTATTTCAATTTCCAGGAGTGTATTACCATCTCCAACAACTCACAGAGCACATTTACACAATTATCGAATAATCAATTCACAATCTCACCTCACATTGAAAACTCCAAAAAAATTTTTTCACTGTCCTTCAGCCATCTCTTTCTCTCATTAACTCAAAAAGACACAGATATTCTATAATAATGTTGTTAAACGTTTAAAGCAAAGGCTGTTATATCTCTCTTTAGTGACACAGGTGCCACACAATTAAATATCTTGATTCTTTTCAAGTCTAAATCAGTCATGTGGTATAATATGGTTTTTCTTCCAAGTTCTCGTCACTCACAGCCAGATGGCACTCGCCTCGTTTGTCATGGATTTTATTACTGGTTTTTCTGTTTCACAGAAGTATGGTACTCACTTCGTCTCACGCTGTAAGTGTGTTTCTCCAGAGCGTACAACATCCTTTTTTTTCTAATATGAAAAAATAAATGACGAAAAATATATAATAATAATAATAAACTTATTCTCTTTCTTTTCTACATAGCTTAATGACATTTACTTAAATTATGATTTCATTAGATTGCTGAGAAAGTATTTGGATTTTTAGTGGACAAGAAAACATGCTGATTGCGAAAGAAACTATTCTATTAACACATCCATCTTCCATCATTTCGACTCATACTTCAGGAGCATGAGTTTAATCGCCGACCGCTATCACACCAAGAAAGCATCCCTAACATCTACTCCTCCTATTATCCATAAGCCATTCAATTCATTCCACATAAAATTAAGGCTCCGTTTCATCATTTCACTGCGTAGCTGCAAACCTGCCACCTACATCTACATCTCGCCCATTGATTCTTTCCCTCATGTTTCCTACATAATATCTTCTCCGACACACCTTTTTGTATGCAAATTTATATTATCATCAGTCTACAGGCAAAAATATCTCTAAAGCACTGTCGTAGATGTTTTGATGTATTTACTTACTCCATGGAAATACAGTCCTCTGAGGACCTTGGCCTCCTGAATCACAGATTTCCAATCGTCTCGGTCTTCTGCACGCCTGTGCCACCTCCTCACTCCCAATGCTCTCAGGTCTGCTTCCACATCTTCCAGCCACCTCATACGGGGTCGTTCTCTCCTTTTTCTACCACCAGGATGTACCATCATCATCTTCTTCCCATATATTTAGCTGCTTCTCCAAAGCCTCCGTCAGTACCCATGCCTCGCTGCAATACATAAGAACGGGTTTGCTCACTGTTTTGTAGAGTGTCAGCTTTAGTTTCCTACTTAGGTTTGTTAATTTTGAGCATTGTTTATGATCTGTCGGCAGCCTTAATTCGGTTTATTATGTCTGCCTCCATTTTGTTTTCTGATGTTATTATTGAGCCAAGATAAATAAAGCTATCTACTCTTTCCAAGTTGTCCTCTTCTAACTTACATCATCTGTGTTTCTTCTACCTCTCTCAGTTACCATGTACTTAGACTTTGTCTCACTAATTTCTAGACAAAGGTTCTTGGCAGCGGCTTCAAACTCATTGAAGGCTGATGTGAGCGCCTCCATATTTTTAGCACTTATTACTAGATCATATGCATAGGCTAAGATTTGCAGAAGTCTATTGTAAATATTGCCTTCTGGGTTTGTGGTTACTGAGCTTACTGCATTCTCTAATACCAAGTTGAATAGTATTAGGGATAATGTGTCTCCCTGTCTTATGCCTTCTTCCGTCGGGAACGACGTCCACAGACGTCCCTGAACTTTAACCCGGCTTTTTCTGTTTTCCAAAGTCGTATTAGTTAATTTTATTAGCTTATTAGGAAATTTGAATGTCTGCAGTGTTTTCCACAGAGCTGATATTTTAACTCTGTCATAGGCCTGTTTAAAGTCTATAAAGAGATGTTCTAATCTTACGTTAAATTCGTAAGTCTTCTCCAGCATCATACGTACTCTAAAGGTATGGTCAGCTTTAGACCTCCCACATCTAAAACCTGCCTGGTACTGACCTAGAATCTTTCCTGATCTTTTACTTACTCTCCTTGTTATAGCCGTAGAAACGATTTTGTAGACGATATTAAGCAGAGATATTCCTCGGTAGTTCTTACACTGCATATGTGATCCTTTCTTATCTATAGGGCAGATGGTTGCTAACGTCCAGTCCTCGGGCATTTTCTCTGTTTCCCAGGCCTTTGCAGTTATTTTATGTATCCTCTGTAGTAATATTTCACCTCCTTGTTTTATCATTTCCGCCGTTACCAGAACGTGTCCAGGTGTTTTGTTATTCCCAAGTTGCTTTATAATTACTCTTAGCTCTTCTATCGATGGAGGTTCTGTGTCCACTGCATCATCATCTCCATCCACTTCTTGTTCTCCTTCAGTTTCTTCTCTAGCCCCTCTGTTTCTCTCTTCACTTACGATGTGTCTGTTTGACAGAACACTTGAAAATGTTGTGCCCATATTTCTATTATTTTTTCCTTTCCAACTATCAAACTGCCTGTCTCATCTTTCAGCATGTCCGTCCTTGGCTGATATCGTCTCTTTATTTGTCCCACCCCATAAAGGATTTCCTACCCTGCTTATTTTCAAAGTTCTTCTGTATTCTTCTGTATTTCATCCATCCTTTCCCTTTCCTCTACTCTCTTTATAATCCGTGCTAAATTCTTAGCTTCCCTTCTTTTCTCATTAAACGTAGCCACATTATTTCCTGTAGGTCTCTGTAACATTCTTTGTCGAGTTTGGTTTCTATCATCTAGCGCCTTTGACGCCTCCTCATCAAACAATCTGTTGCTTTTCTGTTTTCCTCTTTCTCCAAATAGCTCTTGAGCTGTGATATTTAAAGCTATCTTAGTTTCCTCCCATAGTACGTTGATATCCTTTCCCTCCAACCCGTCGATCCTTTGCAACTTCTCTTGTGCTTTGCTCTTATACTCTTCCTTTTTCTTCTGATCTTTGAGCATCTCCACAATGTAGACCTTACCTTTTTCCAACCTAGCCCTTCTGGCTTTAACTGCAATCCGTTCTAAGGTTTTGATTCTTACCAAAAGATGGTCTGAGTCAATATTCGCCCCTCGGCGGCTAATCACATCCAAAATATCTGAGGCGTGCCGTCCATCTATCAGTACCTGATCTATTTGATTTCTTGTCAACCCATCTGCCGATATCCAAGTCTCCTTATGAATGACTTTGGGTGGTGAACACGTGCTTTTAATCACTAATCCTTTGATTACAGGTGTTTACTATGAAGACCGTCACCGATTGGTTTCCTTTCTCATCACTTACCTTAGTAATACAATCCCCCAGGATAGTTTTGACATCATACTTTGGCAGCCTATCATATACTTGCTCCAATTTCTCATAAAATTCTTCTTTCTCTTCTTCAGCTGCATCTTCCGTTGGGGCATGCACACTAATCAGCGACAAGATGGAGAACTTTCCCTCCAGTCTCAATCGACATAATCTAGTGTTTATTGATTCATATTCCACCAAGGCGTGGCTGATGGACTTCTTTACCATAAACCCTGTTCCCAATCTATTTTCTTCTTCCCAGCTATTTATTTATTTATCGTGTCAAAAGTACACACACACACACACACACACACACACACACACACACACACACACACACACATATATATATATATATATATATATATATATATATATATATATATATATATAGTGTTGACACTTCAAGTGCATTTGGTGTAGCTCTCATAAGGTCTTGCATGGTGCAGGTGGTCGGTGATGAGGAACACTGAAAGAAATGACTGTTAGTCTGCTCAACGCCACACTGGCAAAGAACTGAGTCAACAGAGAAACCCCAAGTCCGCAAATTGATCTTGCATCTCGTTGTGTTTGATCGTAATCTATTGAGAGACCTCCATATTGACCACTTCTCCGAATGTCCAGGAGTAAGTTTCTCCCGCCATCACGAGATCCTTGCCGTATGTGGATTCTCGAGAAGACCCTCAGTAGTTGTCAAGAAGCTCTTTCTTGATTTCAGCCTAGGATGTGCGGGCTGGCGACCATATAGTAGATGGGCTTCCTTCGTTGTGGCCTTACTTTTCTCATATCTCGCAGCTACCTCACATCTGATTTCAGGAGGAGCTATGCCGCTGCGGCCATGGAGTTTGTCCACAGGAGTAGATCTTAAGCAACGCGTGATAATGCGGCAAGACTCATTTAGAGCCACATCTACGTTCCTGGCACGACTAGACTTGTACCATACCGAACATGCATATTCAGCAGTGGAATAACATATAGCATGCACGCTTGAGCGCACAGTGCATGGATCAGCACCCCATGATGTACCTGTCAATTTTCGTACTATGTTAGTTCTGATTGCCACTTTCTGTTTGGTGTTTAGGCAATGCTTTTTATATGTTAGCGCGCGATCCAGAGTTATTCGAAGATATTTGGGAGTAGGATTATGTTCGAGTACGATGCCTCCCCAGGATATATTTAAGGATCTATTTGCCTGTTAATTCTTCAGGTGGAAAGCGCAGGTCTGAGTCTTGGCAGGATTAGGTTTCAAGTAATTCCCATGATAGTAAACAGTGAATTCTTCCGAAAATTTTGATAGCGTATCTTCTACAGTCTCAAAACAGTCAGCCTGAGTAGTGATAGCGCAGTCATCAACATAAATAAAGCTTCGAGTTCCTTCAGGGATAGGTTGATCGTTGGTATAGATGTTGAATAATAGGGCCCAAGCACGCTGCCTCGTGGTAGCCAATTCTTCTGAGTTCTCCGTCTACTTTTCTTACCTTGAAATTCCACAAAAAATCTTTGGTTATGGAGAAGGTTTCTAATATTTCACATGAGTTATATCATAAACTTTATTCAGAAGGAGCCGATGGTTGATCGTATCGTTAGCCGCGGATAGATCAATAAAGACAGCACCTGTAATGAGCCGTTTCTCATATCCATCTTCGATAAGTTGTGTTAAGTTTAATACGTGAGACGTTAAACTTTTCTCTTCTCTGAAACTTGCTTGCTGTGGTATTAGAAGAAGTTCCACCTTTCTAATCATTCTCTGAAGAATGAGCCTCTCCAGTATTTTGTAGAGGTCTTAGAGTAAGGAGATATGTCTATAATGCTTGGGATCTTTCCTATCCTTTCCTGGTTTCGGTATGGCAAATACTCTTGCTTTTCGCCATACTATAGGGATCTTGCGTTCTCGAATACAGTTCTTCATAATCTCCAGTAAACAAAGCATTGTAGCAGGACTAAAATTCTTGATTTGTTCAGCTCTAATGTCATCCAGTCCTGCTGCTTTTCCCAATTTACATTTATTCAGTGCTGAAATCAATTCTTCAAGAGAGAAAGAAGGAGATAAGGTACTACTCTCTTGATCCGTTTGCCTGAATAATTGTTTCCTCTCTACATTTCTGGGTTTAGCTGATTTGCCATTAATGTGGAGTTGGTGAGCAATTTGGTCTGGTTTAATAACATCATATGTGTTGACCTGATTGTTATCATTACTCAGCCGACGTAATAGCCTACAGGCCTTTTGGCTACTTCTGCTCATGTCACAGTCGACCATTAATTGTACCAATTCTTCTCTCTTAGCCTCAGATATTGAAGAGAGGACATTCTGTGCAAGGCTTAATGTGGGTTCACTGAAAGGATCTTCTTCAAACTTCCTGTAGTATTCTTCAAGAACAGTGGCCGTTTCAGGTGTTATACCCTTGATATAGTTGATTCTGCATCCCCTTGGAATTAATGCTCGGGAGGAGGCATTAACGATGTATCTATAGTTAAAATTTTCTCATCTAATAATTTTGAAAATGTCTGCCAATCATCTTTTTTGAAGTTGTACCTTCGTCTGAGGGGATTTCTTGAGGTCTTACTTGTGGGAGAACTTGACACATAATGGGTCGATGTTGTGCATTCGGTGTGGGCTTACAGACGGATTTAGTGCAGGTATGAAAAATACTTTCACTTACAAAAAGCAGATCCGGATTATGCCCACTTCCCCAGCGTCCACTGTAGAATGAATGAAATAGTTGGCTGTCATGAAGGATGGAGAGATGGAAAGTTTCAGACCATAGAAGGACAGCCTCACCATTTTGATGCTCTTGAGTGTACCCGCAAACATGGCTATGACTGTTGAAATCACCTATCACAATAAAAGCTTTCCTTGTAATAAAATTTTCAGGTGGGGTGAAGGAAAAATCTGTTGCTGGGGGTTTATATACTGATGTGACTGTACAGTTACTTAACTCAGCATTAATAATTTCAAAATTGTTATCGTCTGACTGAGAAACACTACAGACTTCAAGATCAGGTCTTATAAAGACGGTGCTTCCATACTGTGCAAGTGGTCTTTCAACAACTGGTTTCATTCCAGGAACAGAAGGACGTCTCTGTTGGGTATTCCTATGTATTTCTTGAACACACAAAACATCACAGTGCTTAGTGTGGCACATGTCTTGAAAGAGTTGTTACTTGCATGGAGATATTCCTTCGATATTCACGGATATTACACTCAACACTGGACCTAAAAAGGACCGTTGATGTCTCTGATACTTCTGGTGTGAAAGGATCAGCCACCAGGTTATTCTTAGTTGGTCTCTGACGTTGCCCAGGGTACGCCCGATAGCAATTAATATCTCTGTACTTATCATCGAACGTTGCAGTCTTCGGGGCGGCTCCTCTCCTGTACCCCTTCCCCGCTATTGATCAAGGTATAATGCTGGAGAGCAACCACCTCTGTTTCCATCTTATCTCTTGCAATGCTGCAACATCAATTCGGTACCTCAATAATTCCTCCTCGAGCTTTCTACTGGCTCCTGGCTGCAAATACTTCTTACATTCTGTGCTTCGATATACCAAAATCGTTGCCTCTGACGTGCCTTGTTTGTTGTAAGTTTGAGACAGCCCGGTTCTCTCTGTTAATTGGCTGCTGAACAATGAGTTTTTCCGATATGGGTTTGTTAGCCTCATGACCAGCCCCCAACCTGGAGGACCTGGATTTGTATCGGATATACTCCCTTAGGGAGACTGGCTTCACCACGCCTCTAGACCCCTCCCTGCACTATGTTCTGGGGAATTGAAAATGACAAGGAAAAAGGATAGGCTTAGGATAGGTTAGGACAGGAGACAGGATTGATAGGTCGTTGTCGGACACCCTTTGTCTGGCTCCTCCCCTCTGGCCTGTCCAGCATGGGTGACCCTGCTGGTAGCTACGCTATCGCCGACATAGCCCTCTGGACCCAGAGCACGCAAACCTCCTCGCCCGCACGGACATTTTTACGTTAAGGTGGTGTTCCCTGAGGAGGTTGATGTATTTACAGAAAAGTGTAATTGTTTGTTGTTTTCGGAAAGATACTAAATAATGTGGTTTCCTTATATGTGTGTTTGTTGATGTTCTCTATTTCTTTATATAACATATGTTGAAACTGGAGTGATGTTTAAGGAATTTTGTCAGATTTTGAACTTTTTTCAAAATATGAACTACACATCAAGACAGCGGCTAGGCATTCGGAAACAGCTTTCGGTGTACTTTGAAAATGAAATTCATAAATTGATTCCTGTTGCGGTGAATTATTCAAGAACAATTATTGTGAACCATGTGTTATCTCAGTTCTGTAATATCTTGGCGACATTCCAGTTCCACTCATGTGTTAGTCAACTGTCTCTGACGATCTGAAAACACCGCATAGAAATTTTCGAACCTTACCTTCGCGCTGTGGTAGTTGACGACACCGTTCAAATGAAATGTTGTCTCATCTGAGAAAACGACACGTTTCAGATAGTCATCATCTCCCTCCACCTGAGCCAGCATGGCAAAGACAAAGTCATAATGACCACTGTAATTCGTTGGTTGGAAAGGCTGCAATTCTGGACTTTTTGCGCACGCAAAAGCAGTTGTTCGGTTAGAATGAGGTGGACTGATGTCCTCGCAATCTGCAACTCACGTGAGGTCGTGTGGACTGACTTCGTAGGACTTCTCACGGAAACATCCCTCACTGTCTGAACTGCTTACGCACTCAGGCCTATCTTTTCTAAAGAGATCACAGACGCCCCATATTTCCTTAAACTTCGTATACCATATTTGTCTGTCGTGTGCCATCTGGAACTCACCCTCTCCTTTTGTAACTGTCTCTCATGATACCAGAGGACACATTGGACTTTCTCCTGATTTTAGTACGTGTTGTTTCCAAATGGTGTCCGATTTTGCTATTTTTGTATCACTGATCCTTGTAACAAAAACATTAGCTGTGGGTATGTATGTAAACAAAAACCTGAATATGTCATATGCAAATCGATTTATTTTATGCCTCACAAATATTTGTAGTCAGGGAAGACTTCTGAGACACCCGGTACAATAAACGCGTCGATAGTGTGACTTCGTAGTGAGGTAACCTATCTACATAAATAAAAGGTTTTCAAATACTCAATAGCTTCAAATTATGGAAGAAAGATCTGTATTTCTCCGCGTTACCACTCTCAACAAAAATCTTGGGCTTTTCACTGTAATTTCCGCAGTGTTTTACATATATCGACGTTCAAAGCTGCGCATCATTGTGCTAAACAACCAAAAATTTGCTGCGTGGGTTCCTATATGTATGTATGTGTGTGTGTGTGTGTGTGTGTGTGTGTGTGTGTGCGAAAAAGGAAATAAAAGATCATGTACCGTAGTATAAAAGTTGCATCTATTGAGGTGTAGTATAAAAGATCTCTTCTATAAAACCTTCAGTTCTTTGACAAAAATGATGTAGCTTCATCCATCAAATATAAGAAAAAGTACGATACGTGAAACGAGTGCGTATTATATGTTTTTCTCTTTGTTTCAGAAAGAGACGATCTGTATTTACGCAGCTGTATTTGATCGTAAGTAAACAACGGATCTGCAAATACACATGTGCGTGGTTTCGGATGGATTATGATAATCGAACCTTCAATAAAAGAGTTCAAATGTTCACATAACAATTATGCGCGACGTAAATATTTACTTTATCGGATCACCAGTTCTGCTAATGAAGTGTTTGTAATAACGAAATGAAACTTAATTAGGCTCGTAATGACGCAAAATAATTTTACTGCTGCGTACAGACGTGGAATTTGTTTCAAAACTGTTTATAGACTTAATTTGTGTGCGTTAACTATCAAATCTGCTTAATAAATCATTTTCAAGTTTCCTTCACATTACCGTACTGTTTTTATTGATAAAAATGAATCAACGTACGCAGCCTTTGCAAAAAAAAAAAAAAACAAGTTTAATAAAATAGTTACGTTTCCAGTAATGCGAAATACATCAGGTCAGTAATATTTGCGATTAAGTTAAATGCGACTGTCGGTGGTTTGGCATATCCGCCTAAAAATAGTCATTTTCACCGGACAATAATTCCGTGTAATGTCTATGAAAGGTCACAGTGGTTCGCCAGCGCTCTCAGAATTTGAATCACCTGTGAAAAGGTTAGTCTCGCTATGAAGTTAATGTCACGAGGCTCTGCAGGGAAGCACTTCTGTGATATGAACCATGGAGTGGGTGGGACATATAATCAGCCGAGTAGATGGTAGGTGGGCCAAGCATATTCTTCGCTGCATACCAAGGTAGCTGTCTACATGACCTCAGAAAGAGTGTATCAATAACATACGAATATTTGAGGAGCTCAGCCACTGGAATGCCTAAATCAATGTGCCACAGCGCACAATACCGATAACCATAGTACGAGTAGGTCGGAGTGTACAGAAATGAGGACAGCACAAAGCCGGTATTCATAGGGTTTGTCTCGGAGAGGACAGCAAGAAAAGCGGAAAACTCTAAAGTGACGGACACTCAAAGAAGTTTCTCGTATAATAGCGAAAATCTTCCATAATAAATAAAAATACTCTTCCCTTCTTTCTAATCAACTCGTGTATACTGTGAGGGGAGAACGACTGTCGGTAAGAATGTAGAGATTGTTTCCGTAGCGATAATACAAACATTCATCTGTCATGGGGCAAGGCAAGTGTACTAGTTTTAAATAAAGAAGCGAGTCGAAAACTCAGACGCCAAACCTGATTTCAGTGGCACACGACGTGCTACACTGATTTATTCTGGAATTACATGAATGGACGAGCTAGCGATTTAGCTCCGGCATGGAGACATCTAGTGGCAACTAAAAGAATCGGCAATTAAAACTGATGCCAAGATGAACTTTTAGTTCTGATGCATAAGTTAAAATTTGCCCCAAATTTCTATCTTCATTCAAGAGCAAGTCGTATATTCCAGGAAGCTGGTAAATCTTTTTGTAACGATCTGTAGTGCTCAGCAGCACTAAGAAGTAGGAAACGGAATTCTGTGTAGGGTTTCAGCACTGTTCGAACGCTAATTGTGTGTCTGAATGTTATCTTTCTGTCAGTGTATTCAGGAAGAAAGCAACCCAATTATTCATTCCAGTTTCACGTTGTTGTACAGATAACAGAACAACAATGAATTTCCATGTAAGGACGTTTGCTGAGTTCTGTGTTCGAACGCTGAAGAAAGGAATGCTTCGTAAACTTTAATCGAACGTGTTCGTTGAGTGTAAGAAATGTGAGTTAAAAAGAGAAATAACGATCAGCTTAGGATATCTACACTGCTACTTTTTGATGACAGCTGGGTTCGTGTTTCTGTCATGATACTGCTGAGGAACATCACAGGCTCGTTCCGTGGAGGTGGTTACGACAGATGATGCTCCGAGATCCAGTTTCCACAAGAAATCCGATAGTTATCACAGCGCGTCACAGATAGGATCTTGCGATATCTTCCACGCTGGGTTCTACACAATGCAGCGTTGTCAGCAGTATTCATATTACATGTTTTGGCAAGGACTCCACGTCAGTAGTATGAAAAGATATGATATTATTTTACATAAAATTGTCTCATACTTAATCAGCGCACTTTGCGCTGCGTCAAATACACAAAATCAAATAAATGAGAAGTAATCTTATTGCTCGTAACCGTTTAATTCCACGCTAAGCATTTTTGTCAATAAATTATTTTACAGAAAAAACAGCAAGTACAGATGTATTAGAAGATCAAGAAAACACAGAATTCGTGCTTAGAGAAAAAAAAGTTGCAAGTCCACACACAAGCTTATCACTGGAATGTAAATAATCCCACTAAATAAGAATATCAACCTTTGCTAACATCTGTCTAAATGATTTCTTGAACTGAGTCATGTAATTATACCATAACCAACGAACTGTGTGCCACCTTTTCAATGAATTGTGTTCAAAGAACACCTTAAGGAAAAAAAGTGCTTCGAACAATCACTCTCAGCACCTACGCCATTTAGAATATTTTGCCAAGTTAAGACTGTAAATGTTAAAACTGTAGATGTGTAATACATAGGGTGTTCGGCCCTCGACTTGAAATGACCAATTAACTGCCATACCCGTTAAAGGGAGGGAGAGCGAGGGTAGGGCGACAAGCTATTAGAATTTCATTTGGAAACTGAGAACATCTGTTATCACTACGTGAATTATACAACAGTGTCACTGCAGAAAGTAGAGTCCTTACCTATTCATACACAGAACTCTAATAATAAATGTTTCAATGTACGTAAATATTACTATCCTTTTAATAGGTCCCATAGATGGGCTATATTCACAAGGTGACATTATTTTGCCTGCAGTCGGAGGCGGTACAATTATATTGTTTCGCAGCGAAACGTTTTTTCGTTTGTTGTCATGATCTAATAAAGCTGTCTCTTTCTCCTGAAGGGAGAAAAATATCTGTTCCTTAAACGCTACGCAACAAGATTCTACAATTACTGCAGTTCTATACTTTCCAGTGTGTGTGTGTGTGTGTGTGTGTGTGTGTGTGTGTGTGTGTGTGTTTGCTGTTTACGGGCGCTGTATAACAAGGTTATCAGCACCCAAACGAAAATTAGGAGGAACGAATGTGGTAAAATGGCTAACAATGTCGTCAAACATTCACGGTCACCGACGCAATGACACTATCCCACATTCGCTAAGATAATGTTGGCAATAATACACTCTTTGAAATTCTTAAGCTGGCAGCGATAAAATATAGGGAGCGAAAGGTTATCTAAAACCCGCACAGACTACAACTGTAACAGTTGAAGGGCATGAAATGGAAGCAGTTGTTGAGAAAGGGAATGAGACGGGATTGTAGCCTACTCCCGATATTATTCAATCTTTACACTGATTGATGTGTGACGGAAGCAACAGAAAATTTGGAAAGGGAATTAAAGTTCAGGAACAGGCAGTCAACAGTTTGAGGTTTTGCCGAGGATACTGGAATCCCATGAAATGCGGCAAAGGATCTGGAAGAGCAGTTGAACGGAAATTTGATGTCATGGGAAAGGGTTTAGAGGAGACGCTGGAAGGTAATGCCTCCGATATTTTTATTCTGTTCTCAATGTCGCTCGAGGTATTACCTGTCACGCATATTACTCGGTCAAATTTCCCGATTGTCTGATGCAATCCGTTGCCTATAGAGGGTTCCGAATTGTAGCGTGTAACATGGCGGTATGTAACGCAGTTACGTCAGTGAGCGAGAAACAGCGTACTGTAAACGAGTTTCTAGCCACAGGAATCCATAGAAGAATGAAAGCTTTGCACGGTGATAACTGTATCGACACAGTAATATGCGACGTAGGGGTGTTCGTGCTCTTAATGTAGGAAACAGTGATGGTAAACTCAATTTGTGTGACGAAGCTCGGGGTCGAGGACTGCGTATGGCAAGCACGAGACTCATCGGAATAGAGTTGATGAACTCTTCACAGAACATGGACGGATAACACAGGCATGGCACTCAGGTATGTTTGGAATATCAAGAGAACGTTTACAGGGTGTCCCGAGCTGAAGTTGTGGTTCCGTCAACAAAGTCAAAAATTGTTCAGTGATGGTTTCAACGAAATAGTCTATCGTTGGGAGAAAGATGTTTGTTTGTAGGGTGTCTGTACCGAGAAATAAATCTGCAGCCATGAAGAATAAAAATATAGAATGTTAATAGCATATCTTTTATGTAAAAAGTTATAAGAGTTTTAATTTAGAAAAATTTGGAGGCATTGCTTTTCAGCACTTCCTTGTTAAAGGAAGAGAAACAAAAAGAAAAAAAAAGAAACGCAATTTGCTGGAATTAAACCGGGCCATACTGAGGGATTAAATAAGTAATTGAAACACTAAAAGCATTAGCTAAATTTTATTTGGTAGCCAAAATAAGTAAGTTCCGGCGACATAGAGGGGATATACAATATAAATTATAAATAGCAAGAAAAGCATTTCTCTAAAAGAGAAGTTTGTCAACATCTAACATGAATTTAAATCATAGAAAGTCTTTTCTGAAGTTGAAATATGATGCTCTAGGAGAAAGCTGAAGGTCAGATGGGTAAATGGAAGATCTAATGACGAGATACTGAACTGGGAAGAAGAAAACTTTATGATACGACTAAAAGAAGGGATTGATTGGATCACATAGCGAGGGTTCATGGAATCATCAAACTGTTAATGGAGGGTAGTGTGGAGGAGTAAAGATGGAAGCGAAGACGTGAATGTAGTAGTTGTGGTTGTTGTGGTCCTCAGTCCTGAGACTGGTTTGATGCAGCTCTCCATGCTACTCTATCCTGTGCAAGCTTCTTCATCTCCCAGTACCTACTGCAACCTACATCCCTTTGAATCTGCTTAGTGTATTCATCTCTTGGTCTCCCTCTACGATTTTTACCTTCCACGATGCCCTCCAATACTAAATTGGTGCTCCCTTGATGCCTCAAAACATGTCCTACCAACCGATCCCTTCTTCTAGTCAAGTTGTGCCACAAACTTCTCTTCTCCCCAATCCTATTCAATACCTCCTCATTAGTTACGTGATCTACCCACCTTATCTTCAGCATTCTTCTGTAGCACCACATTTCGAAAGCTTCTGTTCTCTTCTTGTCCAAACTAGTTATCGTCCATGTTTCACTTCCATACATGGCTACACTCCATACAAATACTTTCAGAAACGACTTCCTGACACTTAAATCTATACTCGATGTTAACAAATTTTTCTTCTTCAGAAACGATTTCCTTGCCATTGCCAGTCTACATTTTATATCCTCTCTACTTCGACCATCATCAGTTATTTTACTCCCTAAATAGCAAAACTCCTTTACTACTTTAAGTGTCTCATTTCCTAATCTAATTCCCTCAGCATCACCCGATTTAATTTGAGTACATTCCATTATCCTCGTTTTGCTTTTGTTGATGATCATCTTATATCCTCCTTTCAAGACACTGTCCATTCCGTTCAACAGCTCTTCCAAGTCCTTTGCTGTCTCTGACAGAATTACAATGTTATCGGCGAACCTCAAAGTTTTTACTTCTTCTCCATGAATTTTAATACCTACTCCGAATTTTTCTTTTGTTTCCTTTACTGCTTGCTCAATATACAGATTGAATAACATCAGGGAGAGGCTACAACCCTGTCTCACTCCTTTCGCAACCACTGCTTCCCTTTCATGCCCCTCGACTCTTATAACTGGTTTCTGTACAAATTGTAAATAGCCTTTCGCTCCTTGTATTTTACCCCTGCCACCTTCAGAATTTGAAAGAGAGTATTCCAGTTAACATTGTCAAAAGCTTTCTCTAAGTCTAAAAATGCTAGAAACGTAGGTTTGCCTTTTCTTAATCTTTCTTCTAAGATAAGTCGTAAGGTTAGTATTGCCTCACGTGTTCCAACATTTCTACGGAATCCAAACTTATCTTCCCCGAGGTCCACTTCTACCAGTTTTTCCATTCGTCTGTAAAGAATTCGCGTTAGTATTTTGCAGCTGTGACTTATTAAACTGATAGTTCGGTAATTTTCACATCTGTCAACACCTGCTTTCTTTGGGATTGGAATTATTATATTCTTGAAGTCTGTGGGTATTTCGCCTGTCTCATACATCTTGCTCACCAGATGGTAGAGTTTCGTGTAATGTAGTAAGCAGGCTAAAATGGACCTAGGCTGCAGAAGCTACGTAGAGATGAGCTCCAACATAGCAACCTTCGACTCAGGACCAAAACAAAAACAACATGCCCATTTGAAGTGGTCTTCCATGAACTTTAAGCAAGCCGTATAGAAAACGGTAAAGCCTCTATTGAGCGGTGATAAGATGGAGGAGGAAGGCGTTAACTACAGATTGTTCGATAAAAGAAAACTGAAGGAAGGAAGCAAGATAAGAGATAACCCTCTCGTCGATGCACAGACAGGGCACTAACTCGCTTGGATGAATATTTAGAATGGAAGCTATCATGGTAGTTCAAAGAATCGTGTCGACATTCATGTTAAGAATGCCACGGGAAAGAGAAATACTTACGACATCGTAACAGCCATCCTCACATACAAGTGAACGCCTTAGGCCACTTTTCCAGAAGCACTCAGGACCTGCACATGCATACGCCCACCGTAACACCTTCCAGTAAACTGGACGCTACTGGTTCGATGTGACGCCACCTAGGCTGATAGAACAGTCAAAAAGCAGCCTTTTAACTTACTGATCTGTGGTAGCTCCCACCACTCCAGCGAAAAACCTTCAGCAACCGCTGATAGATGAAATTCACATCACTCAGCTTTCGTTCATTCGACAGAACGGGTCTTCAGTCGTTTCTTTGTGTACATGCACATTTTGCGTTACGACAAAAAACGGCCTTGTCTTCAACTCTTTAAAAAAGTACTTTGTAAAACGGCAACGTGTTCTTAAATATTCTGATAGAAATCTCATTATAGCCTTCAGAAATTGCTTTTTGTCACTTAGTGTTAAAATAATACAGTATCAATTGTACTTACGACACGTATTCCAAAGGTATTTAACACTAACTTGGTGAAGTTCACATTACTGCAGAAATGTCTATATTTTAAAGATATTTTGATTTCAGCATAATGAAAATAAATTTTTTATTTAGCAATTGAACGTAAATATACCAATGAAATGGAACATTTAGTTTTCTCTTCGGATATTTAAAGCTTATCTTATCTTGAAATAATATACTCATATTGGCACAATTACTGGATAATGACGGGCTCTGAACAATAGTAGAAAGTTTAATTAGCAAATTTAATAGAGGAAAAGTTATATTTACACCATCTAGGACCTTTCAAAACTCTGTGTAGCTGTTGCAATTAGAGTCTTGCTTTCAAATATCCAGAGTTCGCTAGAAAAATGTGTACACACTTAAAGCAACGAAAAGTATTAGTTATGTGTTTATTTTACATTTAATAATTGATCAGACATCTTGAAAAACTTCAATTTAGCACATGGTTACTTTAAATATCCAAAATGTTCACCGTTGGCGGCTATACACATAACAGAACGACGAGCGGTCGTCGCAACAACGTCAGTCTATGTTACTGTGGAGATCGCTGCACACGTCGCTGCAATCTCCTGGCGAAGTTCCTCCAGCGTTCATGACTTACGTCGATAAACGTTATCTTTCACAGTTCCACGCAAGTAAAAGTCCTTAGGTGTTAGATCTGGCGACCGTGGAGGGAACCCAATGTTCCCTCTTCGTCCCATCCAATGCCCCGGAAAATTATCATCCAGGAAAGCTCGCACGGCCAAGTGGTAGTGTGCTGGTGCCCCGTCCTGTTGGTAGAAGACCTCTTCGTCAATTCCATAAGGCGCACGTATACCTGGCAAAATTTATGCATGTAACATTTTCAGGTGCACTTCTCCAGTGGCAGTGGCGTCAAAGAAAGAGGGTCCTACTAAGCCCCTAGATGATAGTCCACACCACACACGAATCCCTGGTAGACTGACTGCTTTATCCACATTAACATGCGGATTTTCCGGTGCCCAGTACACACTGTTATGCCGATTCTTGGTTCCATTAAGTTTAAATTCTGACTCTTCACGCCACACTGCCTTCGTCACAAATTGTTCGTTATCAGTTACTATTTGCTGATGCCGTTCGCAAAATTGCGTTCGGTGATCAGGATGGTCATCATTAATAGCTGCAGTAATCGTGGAATGTAAACTTTCCAGTTTACAGCTTGCAGAATTCTTCGTGCAGTTGTACTGCTAACCCTACTGCTAAACCCCACTTCACGTGCAAAATGGTTCAAATGGCTCTGAGCACTATGGGACTCAACTGCTGAGGTCATTAGTCCCCTAGAACTTAGAACTAGTTAAACCTAACTAACCTAAGGACATCACAAACATCCATGCCCGAGGCAGGATTCGAACCTGCGACCGTAGCGGTCTTGCGGTTCCAGACTGCAGCGCCTTTAACCGCACGGCCACTTCGGCCGGCTTTCACGTGCACATTGCGTAGCAGACTCCTGTGGAGAATTAACAAACCTTTCCAACACAACAACACAAGAACAGTCGAAGCAGGACTTGTAACTATACGCTTTCTTCATGGTCTTCCTTTGTGATATCACAAATAGTTCCTTGCAATTAATACTTGTCAGGGATGCGTTTAATTGTTCGGCGCGTTGGCGGTTCTGTTTGAAACTCTTGTCTCCACCGAAGTTGCACTTCCATGGCATTATTAAAACTTGAAACCCACTTCACAATACGTTTTCGATGTCAAGGGTGCTCCAGTCATCTTGTTTTCTCAATACCTAGATGGAAGTACTAACATCTCTTGAGTCAACGACAGTACTACAACACACTCGTAACTCAAATCGAACGATAATATCGATATCTCGATAGAGCCTGACAAAGAGTGTATACATTTTTCTGGCGGACTCCGTATTATCAGGATATTGTAAATTTCTGTCAGAATTTTACATGAACATAAAACATAGATAATGAGCTTTTAGGACGGTAGGAAGCACACTAGTGTGGTGATCAGCAGCTGTGTTTCTTCAGTGTTTCTTGCACTTAAAGCTAGCAGGAATGACGTCCATTATGTAAACATTAGCCATCCCGTAAAAGAGTATAGGAACTGGATATACGTTCTCATCTCCTTCTGTCCCCCTCTCTTCGTCCATCTCTCTCTCTCCCCCCCTCTTTTTGTCCATCAACTCCCCCTCTCCCCTCTCTCTTGCAATCATCACCGTCCCCCCTCCCCCCCCCCCCCGTCTCTCAATCTCCCCCTTCCCGTCTCCTTACCCGTTCAGCCCCCGCCCCCCTTTTCTATCTCCTCTTTCCCACTGACTTTGAATCTCGTTTATTGTTACTGCAAACCAAACCTTGATTGCGAATTGAACCCACGCAAAATGAATGGGTGAATCGGTTACGGTCGTTGCTGTACAGAGAATGAGAGAGGCCTCTCCTGTTGCCGGATGTGTGAGGACAGTAGCTTCACTGTAGCGTAGTTTAACGCACGAAAGTATAGAATTACAAAGGTTCGGACGATTCAGACTTCGAAAGTCTGCTGCCTCGCAGCTGTATTCGTGGTGAGTAGTAAGAGGAAAGTGTATGCCGAGGGCGCTTAGTCTTCCTTTGGTAGTCCGCAGCTCGTGGTCATGCGGTAGCGTTCTCGCTTCCCACGCCTGGGTTCGATTCCCGGCGGGGTCAGGGATTTTCTCTGCCTCGTGATGACTAGGTGTTGTGTGATGTCCTTAGGTTAGTTAGGTTTAAGTAGTTCTAAGTTCTAGTGGACTGATGACCATAGATGTTAAGTCCCATAGTGCTCAGAGCCATTTGAACCATCTTCCTTTGGCCTCCTGAGACCAATGGCCTATTTATTACGACGGGTGCATCGTGAGTTGCCAGTGTCCTGAATCGTAGACCTACATCTAAGTAAGTTTTTCGAGCGGCATGTGAGCACGTTGTAGTGCGTCTGTATAAGATCGCACATTGTTGTTGCTACAACAGTTCGCAAGGGTCATGTTCGGTAAGTGGATTTGCCACGAGAGATAGATAGTGCACCGAGCTAACGGAAGCACTTTGAATGCATTAATGATGCAGCTGAAAACACCACCAGAGCTCCGAGACGAGACCCACACGAGTCGTGCTGCACTCCCTGTTGCACTCACAAAAAGAAAAAAAACTGATTAGTGTTAGTCGCAACTTATCGTGGTTTTATTGCAAAATAGCTATAATTCATATTTTTGCGATAAGATGCACCACTAAGGCAGTTTAATTATACTCTTGTATCTGCTACCGCAGTTCGAGCAGTCAGCTCTCACATTCAGTAGTTATGTTCACTCTACACTAGGTAAATAGTTTTAGATACACGTGTGATGCTTAGTGTTAAGGATTTGAATCTCGAAATAAAGTAAGCTAATTAAGATACCGTAATGACAAACACGGCTACGACGTATGGAGATATTACTTACAATCCAAGAGTGTAGAACAGCCAGCAAATGAAGTTAAAAAAAGTGTCACAGAGCGTAGAGTGGTTGACTGCCAATAATGTTATCATAAATTCAGAAGGCACAGTTACAATCTATCTATATACGATGCATCTTTTAAGACCCTAAATGACTCGCCTGGTGAACCACTACAAACAAAAAATGAATATAAATTTCTTGAATGTAAATGCAGAAAATCTAGAGTGGGAAAACTAAACAGTTTTCATGAAAGAAATTTGAGCGCCGTCAGCTATGAAGACGCTTCCTGCATACATCACACAGAAGAAAGTGAAGAAAAAAAAATGCACTGTTAAAATATGAAATCACTGTTGGGAAAAAGTGTATTTTTTTGCGGGGAAAAGGTAGTTTAAAAACGGACAGAAATCCTTTTATAGTCCAAAAAAGAAATAAGGACCACTGGCAATTAAACGTCAACGATGTCATGCAAGATGGTTTTGAAGTAAGTGAAAATTCCTCTTCTTTATTGTGTGTACTGATGTGTAACCATGGAGCTCTCTGTATCACGGTTAAAAGGAAATGGTGCATGCATAATGGGACACAAGAAACAAATAAAAGAATGTGCAATAAATTAACACTCGTATTAAGATATAACATTTTTAAACTTCTCCTTAACGCCGATCGTTACAAATAGTTTTAATCATAGATGAGTGTTTACTATCTTCAAGGGTTGTGTACGAAATTTCTGATAAGAAAGAATCCAAATTTCCTCCTGTGCACCCTGTCAGGTATATTCCGTTTTTAGTAACATGTGTTGTATCAATAGATACGATTGTCTCATTTTTGTATTATTTTTCTGCATGTTGTTGTCTACTCTAAAAAAATGTCTCTGAACACTATGCGATTTAACTTCTGAGGTCATCAGTCGCCTAAAACTTAGAACTAGTTAAACCTAGCTAACCTTAGGACATCACACACATCCATGCCCGAGTCAGGATTCGAACCAGCGACCGTAGCTGTCGCTCGGTTCGACTGTAGCGCCTAGAACCGCACGGCCACTCCGACCGGCGTTGTCTCCCCTGCTAAGTGGCTGTGGTAACTGAAGAAAACACAGCGTTTCTTCATCACACTTTTTCCCATTTACACTATTAAAATAATCCGTATATCATTAAAATTATTAAAAAATTATAAAAATCTATGCTTTGCTTATTACTATGACACATTGATATCTAGTTTACTTGACAAAGAGTAGTGCAGATCATTTGAAACATTTTCTCATTCTATCATTCTCATCACAAATTGACTCGTCCCATATCACATTATCCCCTTGTACACAAAATACGATGAGCTGGATTAAGTGTAAGTACATGATGAAAGGCCCCCAGGATGCCGTAAAATTAAGATTTATTAAAAAACAAATAATGAACCACCGAGTACCCAGAGAGTTGGCAAAGATGTTAATTATGAATGCGCGGTGAGGCGCAGAAAAATGACAGGAAAAAACATTCAACTCTCGTACAGTTTTTATTTTTTATTTTTACACTCTTACAGTCTCTTTGGCAAGTAGAAGGAGAATGAAGATGTGCGATTTTAGATATGGAGTACTGCGAGCTGTATGTGTCATATGTGTGCGTGAATAATATTATAATGAACTAAAGTATCAATTATTTTTATGTATTGAAGTGAAGAGAAGAACATATAAGGAGGATTTTCTTGATTACGACAAGCACCGGTGTTCCCGGAGTCCGCCGCTTGCAGATGCAATGAAAATCTAAGCGAAGTCCGATGACCAAAAGACACGAATAAGCACAGAATATTTTAATAAAGCAATCGTATTATATTCTACGAACACGTGCCTTCATACACATAGTCAATAATATTTAGTAATAATTTGGTTAATTGTATTTAATGTTTTTATGGCAATTAAAAAATATAATTCCTCCTGGATGCCTAACGGCATTAACGCCTATCTCAGATCCACTTCAGTAAGTCGACCAGTGTTACCAACAAAGTTACCTTTATTGTCTTCATGGTTCTTTACAACAGTAATATTAGGTATATACATTCACTGTTAACAAATACAGATAGTATAAAGGAATTAGTTGATCACAAAACAATGTGAAAGGAATAGTCGAATGTTTTTCTTTTAAGCGACCAGTGCATCGTCACGGCGCAGAAGAAGAAAATTACGTCGAGAGTAGCAGGTACCAAATGAACAAATGGGCCACACCTCGGGTAAACAATTTATTTATAAGGATATTTATACAAGGGTCATAAGGCAAATTAAAAATGAAATATGCATCGTCGATGTGTGTCTCCGTGACAATTATCAGTACCTATTCGCTGCAAAGTACACATAAACATTTAAGCATGAGATTTTACAAAAAACAGTTAATTTTTATCGTGTCACATGAAAGCTTGAATAATGACTTTTCCAGGTATTTCAGAAAGATAAGTCTGCGATTGTTAAAACGTCAGTTTCTCACTAAGCTACACGTGAATTGAAGTAAACAGCACTAAAACGTAAAGAAACAACATGATACTACTTGGGTGATTAGTAGGTACACATAATTTCAATGAAGCAAAAGTTCCTTGGCAAATAGTCCATCACTGTATGAGTAACACTTCCTCATAAATGCTTGAACCAGTAGATGAGTATTTCCCTTTTCCCCTCCCAAACAAAGGAGGCGGCACCAAGCGTAGTTAGGCCAGCAATGCGCAATGTTTTAGGAAAGGAATAGTCGAATGTTTTGTAAAACGACTTTTCTAAAAGAAAGAAAGAAAAGAAAAGATTACGGTAGTGTCTGACATGCCTTTAAATAATACTCGAAATCATGTATAGAGTACATAAGATGCCAATTCAGAATGCTAGTTCCCTTTTAGGATGTTAGAAGAGTTATCTATTTTCGAGACTAAAAACTTATTTGAACTTTTGTACACCTTAACTCATATATAATAGAAATATGTCAAGGCTGCACAACAACAGACTGGACGATCTACACAATCTACTAGACAAATATACACGAGTACTCTTTAAAACACTGAGATCCTAAGTTAAACAGTGAAGTTGAAAGTGTCAATCGGCTCTTCAGTTACTGCACGAGATTTCGAGACCCGTAGAGAAAGGCGTCAAATGTTTCTCGAGCCAGTTTTATTTCTTACTTGCACAAAACGTTTGACCATTTTTTCTATTTCTTTACACATTTTGTTCAGAAAGCATGATCTTCTTGACACACCGTTTGCCTTCTTAGTCTCCCAAATTTAGTCCTTGATTTGAGGGCAGACATTTTCATAGCAACGCAGCTTTTTGTGCGCAAAATATTTAAGTCTAGGAAGGATTAACTTTTTAACGTTTCATTTTCAACAATAATACCATCAGCTCGTCATATATTTAAATTTTCCCTCAAACCACTAATAAAGATTTTTTAAGTACCCAAATTAATTTCAACGAATTAAATATGTCTCTGGAAAACTAGGCCTCAGGCTGGTCGTTTGATGCCTCAGTGCGTAATGTACAAGAAATCTTGCTTCGCCCTCTCACATCTTTGACAAAACTCAACCTAAAGCGTCTATTTGGTATCACTTGTTGAAGAAAATTCCATCTCTCGCTTTGAATACTACGAATTTATAAGCAAATAATTTATATGGCTATTTCCTTCACAAATCTTCTTCCTAACTTTAGTACCCTGTATCATATAAAGGTGAAATACTGCAGAAATGCACACTTCTTAATGCCTGCATTTTTCTGCTTCTTCCGAGCTAAATTTTAGTTTTTTGTGAATACACAGCTCTATTGAACTACTAGCTGAACAATCCATCGTCGCCAGATATTTAATTATATCTGTGCCAGGAACTTCATATAGGTGGAATTTATTTTTGACTTATAAAACTTCTATGTATACAAAATTTGAAGTAGTATGATTGGTGACATGAACAAAGAGCTTGTTTGCTTCACTAACACAGGAGAGAGCCACATGTGAAAAGCAACTTACACTATGGTCCACACCAACAACGAGCAGTGTTTGGCCCTGTGCTTTGTTTATGGTCATAGAGTAATATAAATTCATTGGCAATTTTTCACATTTAAAGTGAAATGGTTAATTTTTAGCAATAACTGGGATTCAGGGGGTAAAAACTCACTTATTTGTTGTACTTCCCATAAAAATTCCTTGTCTATGATATTAAAGAACGTACGAGAGAAGTCACTTTAAGTCTTCTTCAGTTGAGGGTTATGAGGAGCGAGATAATGCATGATGCTCTCAATCAGAGCTACATGGCCGCTAATTTTCAGAATGAGTTACCAAAGAGTGAGTTATACCTTAAGCTACTCGTACCTGTGGCGTCACTTTCTAAGAAAAGAGTGTATATTTATGATTTTCATTGAGATTCATAAACAGCAGTCTGACTGATGATGGGGGGCCAGAAACACGGTTTAATGTATCCTATTATTCATTCAAAGTCTTCGCATTCCTTTGACTTCACATCAGACCATAGAGAAACTCTGAGGAAAATTAGTACACGCTGCCGTAATTTTATTTAACAAGTTTATTCAGCTACGAATTTCAGTGCCTCCTTGGTACCATCTTCAGGCCTCTGTACAAATCGACAAAATCATAAAGTTTATAAAGGAAATCGGATCTACTCTCCAACATCCTCTTGGTTTTCAGTATTTATGTTTTGAGACAGACTTTCTGTCTTCATGAGCTTTCATTGTAATGTGACTATTGCACGTGATTCTATTGTTTGTACGACATGATTCAGCGTCATGTTCAACTATAGCCTTCTATAATTACTACAATACAGTAATTTTGGTTGTATTCCCGTAATATTACGTTAGTATGGCATTTGGCTTAAGTGATTTTTATTAATACAACGAATGAGTTCATGACAGTTTAGTGACCGATGCTTGTGTGTCTAGCAATAATTTACAGTCTTGACATTTTTGAGCGCGCTTTTATATTATACAGTAAAGCATATGTATGGTAAATTTATTTTAAATCATGACAGTCTATGTTGCATAACAGATGTCGATGATTTCGTTTATTTGTAGAGGGGCCTGAAGATGGTACCAAGGAGCTACCGAAACTGATAGCTAAATAAAATTATTAAGTGAAATTTCGGCTCTTCTTCAAGTCTTTGATCACCCGTAGTTCCATTCCATTTACAGAGGAAGGAATTATAGAAAAGTGAAGAAATTGTTTAATGTGCTTGTTAGCCGGCGGGTGACGAATCAACCGACGACAGTTCTTACCAAAAATATCACGTAAGATGTAGAAGAATGATCGGTACAAAATATCTCTGGGGCATTTAAATTTCATTTAAAGAAGCCAGTAACGAGAGAATTCGATTGGCATTCGGTTGCTCACCTTTCAACAATTAATCACCAAAAGCTATTATTTGAAGCTTGAAATAAGATTCTATAGACGTAATGAAAACTAGTTGTATGAGAAGAAATCAGATGGGTAATGGCTTGACCAACACGGAAATATGTCAGGTGTTACAATAAGTATTTAGTTCATTTAACATACCGAACAAACTTACTGTTCCTCCAAAACATCAGACAAGAGAGAGAGTGAGCGAGCTCACAGGCTCCAGACAGTAGAAGCGCAGTCTCTGTTCTTTCTTTCCCCGTGATATTATAAACGCTTATTTTTACAAAGTTCATGGAAATTAAGGACTGGTGTGATTCAATAAAAATGTTTATGCAAACGAGTTTTCTGTATTAAGGTATTACTTTCGAGGACGTGTCACTAAAATGTGGGTTTCTTCTAAAACGAGACAATTTTCAGTCACTTTACAGGTAATACTTTAAGCCCCAACAATGCTCACCTCACAATCTTTACTGGATTCTTGTGACCACATTGCCCTCAGTCTTTTAGCTATTCTGGCATATTCAGAAAGACTCGACCGTTTTTAAACAGATTTATTCGTAAACAAAGCGAAATGAGTAATGTAAGAAGTAGGCAGCCAGATGAGAAAGCAAACGTAATAAATTAGTTTTTCCTAGCAAGGAATATATATAAAACGTACAGAAAAGAAAAAAGTCAATATCGTTAAGTATTTAGTATAAAAAGAGAATGAGTAAAACCTTACTTCTAAGCTCAATAATTTTGTAGAATGAAGGCTTTCACGACCGGGTGACATGGCTGTTGATATACTTTTCGGGATGTGAGGTCGTGGTCCAAGAACTTTTCTGCTCCTTACGTTTCGTCCAGAACTGCGCTGGACTTCCTCAGAGGCGCTGCTCCGCTGAGTCTTGCCGACTGACTGGTCGGGTGTCTGAGAGCGACTTATATATTGTGAGAAAGGGGGCGTGGTCACCTGAACCACGCCCCCTTTCTCACAATATATAAGTCGCTCTTAGACACCCGACCAGTCAGTCGGCAAGACTCAGCGGAGCAGCGCCTCTGAGGAAGTCCAGCGCAGTTCTGGACGAAACTCAATAATTTTGCCATCCGTTTGTATTCGTAAAGATAAGATTGAGTTGCTTGAACTTGTCACTGACTAAATTTCTGAAAATACGTCAGTCACTGAGTTGAAATTACTTACAGCTCCGTTTATTGGTTTTTGGAGTACTACAAAACTAGAAGCGGTATCTATTGGTCCTGCTACTAAGCTGGGCCGACGATTTTAGATAAAACTTTAAAATAAGATATATTTTTCTTGTTTTCCGATTTTTATGAAATAAATCATTTATGTTATTCCAAGCTACGCCAAGTTACCTGTGAATACTCCATAATAATTCGTCACGTGATTTTGTAGATTAGCGTGTTCAAACAGATAAAGAGACAGACCAGACGGCTTTGCATAAAAGTTTAAATCACGATATCTTTTTTTCGTGATCTGATTTCGATAAAACAAATCCTATACATTTCCCCATCATATAAGAAAGTTACCTGTGAAAACGCCACGAAAATTCGTGTAGTAGTTTTGCAGATTAGCATGATCTGACAGGCACGACGGTTTTATAGTTTTATTATTGATACATATATTTTGCCACTGAATATTTTGTTTACTGGATTTCGTTATCCCACTACATTTCCGTAATTTCGTAGTAGTCCTGTAATGCTGCTACAATATTGCTGCGGTCTACATGAAGATGCTGACTGCTATGCCACGAAAAGTGTGTAATACCTCTCTAATTTGTGAAAATTTAGGTGCTGTCGTGTTACAGATACTCTGTATTGCATCGTATCGCGGTCACCTGGGTGGACAGAAGTCGACATCACGAGGCCAGTGGTCGGTGGCCGTCGTCTGCAGCACTGAGACAATACTGTAGAACAATAGTTGTACTGATCAGGACAGACAGCTGCGAGATTTTACGTAGAATTGATGTTACTGGAGACTAAGAAAGTGAAATTAATTATCTTTGTAGTTACGTCAGGATTTTAGCAGAGAAATATTTAAAAAATAAATAATGTAACACATATGTTGATAGACAACAAGTCTGCGTTTCTACAGAAGATTTTTGTGGATCGAATTGTCTGGTGGATACGTTCTTGACAAGAATTCCGTAGATCTCATGTTCGACTCTTACCTGAGTCAGAAATTTTAACACCCATATAACACGTCCTCCAGCTGTTGTACAGTCAATTAAACAACGCTGGGGCTAACCCTTCTTCACAGGCAACTATGGTGATGTCGGTTTAGGTTACATGATGACAGAGGAGTATGTCCCATCAAACGAAACCTCTGGATGTTACTCACACTCGAAATTTACTTTTGGAGTTGTTATTGAAAAGCAAGGAATAAAAATACCATCATAAATATACAAACAAATGACTTCGCGAAATTCGTTTGGTACTATATGGTTCTCTGTTTGTTTTCTTACTATTCAGATTTTTTTTCAAGATTTCAGAACAAAACCAAAAATGATCACAGCAGCTTCTGCTTATTGTTTGCGACGCTTCAGTGTCATTAAAATTACCCTTGCGTTTCTTGTATATCCCTGACGATGTCATTGTGGTGGCGTTGTGCAAAGTATGATAACTGAAGAACTATTCACAAGCCAAGATTCTTAAGAAATTGTTTTATTGGATACCTTTCCGCCCCCGGTAGCTGAATTGTCAGCGTGACGGATTGTCAGTCCTCTGGGCCCGGGTTCGATTCCCGGCTGGGTCGGGAAATTTTCTCCGCCCAGGGACTGGGTGTTGTGCTGTCCTCATTATCATCCTCATCGACTGCAGGTCGCCGAAGTGGCGTCAAATTGAAAGACCGGCACCGGGCGAACGGCCTGCCCGACGAGGGGGCCCTAGCCATACGATTACATAAATAAATAAAATTGAATGACTGCTTTCGACAGAGATTTGCTGTCACCAATAGATTTCACAAGCTGCGACATCATCGCGAAAAAACACAGTGACCCGTATATGTAATAAGTTTCCTTTAATTTACGTCTATGATCACAATATTTTTGTTTAACAGATTACCGGTTTCGGTCTGTAATGACCATCATCAGATCTGTTTCATAAAGTCAAAGTCCTAATGTAGTGGCATCGTCAAATGTTAAATGCAGAATCAGCACCACCATCGCCAAATACATATAAATCCCATCACATGCACGAATCATGTTGTCAGTAATACTACTGTTTTAAACAGACCGAAATCGGTAATCTGTTAAACAAAAAAGATTGTGACCATAGACGTAAATTAAAGGAGACCAATAGAATTCATGGTTTAAAATCTGTAACAGTTCGTGGGTCAAACAGCTTTCTGCTATTCAGTAGCGGCAAGCTTGAGGGGGGGGGGGGGGGAGGGATGCATTTTCCTGTTGTCAGTTACGGAAAAGCTACGCCAGTTGTTCATGCTCTGACTGATGAGTTAGTCGCGGCAGTTTGGCGTTGCGGCAGCCACCCTGCGATCACACTCAGCATATCGTACCGGGGACCCGTGGCCGCCCTCTCCACTGATAGTATTACGTTTAATTTTTGCCATAAAATTCGAGCTTCAGTTTAGTAATTTCTCTAATCCGCCAATTTCCGTGGATGTACACTACACAACTCAAGTAATGATGATGATGGGTCCCATGCTCCGAGGAGCGTAGGGGACGATGCGGGAAACCCACACCGCCGACTAGGCAAGGGCCTAGTTAAGGTGGTTTGCCATTGCCTTCAGCCGACCGTGATGAGGATTAAGACGGCACAACAAACAGTCATCTTGAGGCAGGGAAAATCCCTGCCCCCGCCAGGAATCGAACCCGGGGACCGAGTGCGAGGGAAGCGAGCTGCGGACACTCAAGTAAAGAATCACTTTTTGAAACCGCGCGCTCGTCTCTCATTGCGACGCAGACATTTCAAATTTTGTTCAGAAATGCTTTAAACCTTCCTCTGCAACGAAACGAAAACCTGGCACTCTGAAACGCCACCGTCGAGGTCAGCAAAGCTTCAGACAGGAAGGACTCGACACATCCGAAAAGCAGGCCAGAGCTCAGAAACTCATAACACTTCTCAGGCGAGTTTATGATGTCGCATTGGCGCCAGGTTTGACCAGAATTCTTCCCAACGCCACCGTGGACGTACCACACGGTGGGTAGCTCCTCACACCCGCTCCTAACCCACATTTCAGCCCCTTCGATTGACGCCTCTGCAATGGAGGCCAGAACAGCGACGCCTAGCTTTGAAATCGTGCGGGTTCTTATAGGTGGAATCTCTTTGAGAACTGCTGTTTAAATGTTTCATTTACTGAAACAGCCTTGTCTGGTGTCCATCTGATGAACTTAGATCTGGTTTCCCCAGAGTATTAATTTATGTTTGAAAGCACCAATTTTGTAAGCAATGTCTGTTACCAGCTACACTGCTGGCCATTAAAATTGCTACACCAAGAAGAAATGCAGATGATAAACGGGTATTCATTGGACAAATATATTATACTAGAACTGACATGTGATTACATTTTCACGCGATTTGGGTGCATAGATCCTGAGAAATCAGTACCCAGAACAACCACCTCTGGCCGTAATAGCGGCCTTGATACGCCTGGGCATTGAGTCAAACAGAGCTTGGATGGCGTGTACAGGTACAGCTGCCCATGCAGCTTCAACACGATACCAAAGTTCATGAAGAGTAGTGACTGGCGTATTGTGACGAGCCCGTTGCTCGGCCACCATTGCGCAGGCTTTTCAATTGGTGAGAGATCTGGAAAATGTGCTGGCCAGGGCAGCAGTCGAAAATTTTCTGTATCCAGAAAGGCCCGTACAGGACTTGCAATATGCGGTCGTGCATTATCCTACTGAAATGTAGGGTTTCGTAGGGATCGAATGAAGGGTAGAGCCACGCGTCGTAACACATCTGAAATGTAACGTCCACTGTCCAAAGTGCCGTCAGTGCGAACAAGAGGTGACCGAGACGTGTAACCAATCGCACCTCATACCATCACGCCGGGTGATACGCCAGTATGGCGATGACGAATACACGCTGCCAATGGGCGTTCACCGTGATGTCGCCAAACACGGATGCGACCATAATGATGCTGTAAACAGAACCTGGATTCATCCGAAAAATGACGTTTTGCGATTCAAGCACCCAGGTTCGTCGTTGAGTACACCATTGCAGGTGCTCCTGTCTGTGATGCAGCGTCAAGGGTAACCGCAGCTATGGTCTTCGAGCTGATAGTCCATGCTGCTGCAAACGTCGTCGAACTGTTCGTGCAGATGGTTGTTGTCTTGCAAACATCCCCATATGTTGACTCAGGGATCGAGACGTGGCTGCACGATCCGTTACAGCTATGCGGATAAGATGCCTGTCATCTCGACTGCTAGTGATACGAGGCCGTTGGGATTCAGCACGGCGTTCCGTACTACCCTCCTGAACCCACCGATTCCATATTCTGCTAACAGTCATTGGATCCCGACCAACGCGAGCAGCAATGTCGCGATACGTTAAACCGCAATCGTGATAGGCTACAATCCGTCCTTTATCAAAGTCGGAAACGTGATGGCACGCATTTCTCCTCCTTACACGAGGCATCATAATAACGTTTCACCAGGCAACGCCGGTCAACTGCTGTTTGTGTATGAGAAATCGGTTAGAAACCTTCCTCATGTCAGCACGTTGTAGGTGTCGCCACCGGCGCCAACCTTGTGTGAATGCTCTGAAAAGCTAATCATTTGCATATCACAGCATCTTCTTCCTGTCGGTTAAATTTCGCGTCTGTAGCACGACATCTTCGTGGTGTAGCAATTTTAATGGCCAGTAGTGTAATTGTCCCCTTGCCTTAAGAGAGTGACAAGCAGACTTTCTGCTCTAGCCACATCCAGCTGAATCCTTCCTGCTTCTTTGCTTTCTCACCCTTAAGCCACAGTCACCGCTGCACTCGAGGCGCTAGATGCAAAATAATATGCAAAAACTTGAATCAGGTGATGAAAGCACGTAAAGTGATAAAAGTAAAAAGATTTATGTGAAAATAGGCAGACAATGTGTACCAATTTGACGGTGTAGTCGATAGTGTCTGTTTTGCTGATTTAGATGTGTTATGGTAGGAGATGTGAAGGAGTGGTAAGGTGCCGGGCTAACATCAATTAATGCGTCCTTTAAAACAAAGTTTTTAACAAACAGTTCTTATTCAACAACTATTAAAAACATATTGTCATATCACTTCTATTTTTTCTTCTTTTTAAAGCGTAGCCATTATAAGGCTCGTGTGTGTGTATTAACTATTAAACCGGGGACCTAGAAACGACGGAGAGGCTTCGTCCCACCGTAGCCCTCAGTGGTTCACAACCGCACAACTGGCTACAGCAGTCCACTCACCCCACCGCCACCCAAACCGAACCCAGGGTTCTTGTGCGTTCGGCCTTTTTGTGCAGCAGTCGCCGACGTAGTGTAACTGAGGCGGAATGAGGGGAACCAGCCCGCATTCGCCGAGGCAGATGGAAAACTGCCTTAAAAACCACCCACAGGCTGGCCGACACACAGGACCTCGACATTAATCTGCCGGGCGGATTCGTGCTGGGGACCGGCACGCCTTCCCGCTCGGGAAGCAGCGGTTTAGTCTGCGCGGCTAGCCGGGCGAACCATTATAAGGTTTACTCTTAATTAACAATATTTACTGTGGTCCCACATCAAGGGCAAAATACCGGTGATTCAGTAGTGTCAAATTTGAGCCCAAAGTAATTACAACATCAGTACGATAACTACTTGTGATAAAAAAATTACAATCCCCAATGTTAAAAACTGCAGGCACTAACACTTAAACAATTTTATTACAACAAACTGACAACAGTTCAAACCTAAAAGAAATACTCAAATAAAACCAATTTAGTAAAAGTACCTAAAATACATAACAACAAATTACAGCACGACCCCGTTAACAACAGTTTTATACACACCAGTTTTTTCTGTGCCACAAATTAAAATTTGCTTATTTTCTGTGCGGGCAACGGCCTTGCCGCAGTGGATACATCGGTTCCCGTGAGATCAGCGCAGTTAAGCGCTGTTGGGCGTGGCCGGCACTTGGATGGGTGATCATCCAGCCGCCATGCGCTGTTGCCATTTTTCGTGGTGCACTCAGCCTCGTGACGCCAATTGAGGAGCTACTCGACCGAATAGTAGCGGCTTCGGTCAAGAATACCATCATAACGACCGGGAGAGCGGTGTGCTGACCCCATGCCCCTCCTATCCGCATTCTCCCCTGAGGATGACACGGCGGTCGGATGGTCCCGGGCTACCGAGTAATTTCCAAACAAGTTTAGGTGCAACGCTCCTTCAGACGAACGCCAAATTAAGAGAAGTAAACTGTTCAATTACAAAAGGTACTTACTAAACTCAAGAGCAAATGTGCAGCCTTAGAATTCACCCGCTGCTACCTCAGTGGACTTGCAGAGCGGAAACTTGCAATTATATTGTACTTTACACGTCAGTCGTATGCACACCTCCTGGAAATACGTTACGCACATGATCAAATTGGCGTGATAAGATCTGAAACATAAATGAGTTATCACTGGTCCGACACATGCATACAAAGTAATGGCTCCCACTGGGGCAAAATCAGTGAAAACCTTGTAATATGAAGATTTAGAACATATAAGTGACCAGGGGAACTAATGACGACGCAAAAGGGCAGACTCAGTTACAATTTCGCAAGTCGAACAATTGAAACACATAGGTGGCCAAGTAATCAATAGTAAAGTTACTCAGCTTCACGTAGAGTTGGCCACTAATGGTGAGTAAATGCAACCAGCAACAGTACGCAGCGATAGGATAGTGATAGCTGTACAGACATCCAACCGCAGATCTCGTACGGGCAACACCATTAGTGTGCAAGTGAAGTGCTCTTGCATGCAAAAAGGGGAGATCCTTTCCAAACTACAGCTTCCCAAACAAAAGCTCTCAACTACAGCTAGGCCGCGCTATCATTCCAGGTGCAACCAAGTCGTTTACCGGCACACACACGGGTTGCTGCCAGCACAGGGCCACGGTCGCCACCTTCCTCATGCCACTGCTGACTCTGGACTCCCGTCGCTGTCCTTGACACGCGGCCTCACGGACCCCGTTCCCAGCACATGCATCTCTGGCAAAAGTATTCTAAACAACCAGCGATTCCACCAGAGAGGCACAACGTCTAAAAATGTCAAAACTTTTCGACGCGCGACCCAGAATCCAATGATTATTACGTGAAAATCCATGTTACGATGTGCACAGAACCTACTGACCGAAGCAATCGATTAGATGTCGATCGAATGTCTGCAGTTCCCCTAACCAAAGTGTTGATGTTGACGTAGTTGGTTACTAGAGCGTTTGATTTGTATCAACACACCTACTCCAAAAACAGCTGCAGAGTAGAGGTATGTGTGGGGCACCCGTCCCGCCCCACCACTGACGCTCCATCCGCTGCAGTCCCCGCACCCCGGCGGAGAGACAGGATGAAGAGCTGCTCCTGTGACAGATGACACCCATATTTCGCTGTAACTAGCAGGGTTTTATGACGCGTGTGGAGTAACTTCGTTTACTATCTCAGGGTAGACCATTATGTCTTTACCTCCATTACACTGATTTCAATCACTCGTATACCTCTGAGCTCCGAGGCTATGTGCACGTAAAGGAGGACCTGAGTGAAGAGAGAGCCAGAGGAGGAGTAGGTATTTTCGTCAGTACCGTCTCTCTCACTTGCAACGAATTTACAAGCAGTTGCCATATCAGTGCAAGTGCCTCATCCGTTGACGATATGCTTCCTTTACCTGCCGCCACGTGATGTGCTCGATGAAGAGATTCTAAACGACCTTCTTACACAATTATCCCACCATTTCATCCACTGTGGTGATGTTAATGCACACAATGTGCTTTGGGGCTTTGCAACTACCTGCTCCATGGGTAGAACAATTGAGAGGCTTCTCGTATCATCATGCACATATTTGCTACTTACATGACAGAGCATGCATTTGTGCGCTGCAGCTGTGTTGCTCTCTGCCTAGATCTGTCGCTTTGCTTCCTAGCCCTAGCTCACACTGCTCAACAGGAGGTGGTCCAGAACTTGCACGGAAATGATCATTTCCTGATCTGTATTCATCTGCGAGATAGAGTGGAACCCGAAAGGAAACTACCGCATTGGGTTCTCAGTAGAGTAGACTGGACACTTTACAGCAGATAGCCCAGTTTGACCATAGTGTCAGTATTGAGGAATGAGTGGATCATACTACTGAAGTGATCCACCGTGCCGCTGAAGCATCCACTTCACAGTCCACTGGAGAACTGAAGAGGCAGCCTGTCCCTTGGTGGAGTGACGAATGCCACTCTGCAATCAGGACTAGGTGTGCGGCTCTGCGTCGGTTCAAGTGCTGGACATTTGGAGTGAATCTTGTCGCCAGATTATTCGAGAGAACAAGAGAAGGTCGTTACAACAATCCCTGAACACCATTAATCGTCCTACGAAGAGTTCTGTTGTATGGAAGACCGTCAGTAGAATTTCTGGGAGACGAAGGAGGTGGTCCATGGCTGCTACAATGGGGAATGGTACTCTCAAAACCAATCTATGAGACATTGCCCGAACTATGGAGGCCTATTCTGATTCTGCCACAGTTACATCAACCACCAGCCAGGATGCAGGTTTCCAGCGCCATAGAGCGGTTGTGAGAGGAGCAGTTTGGACTTCTGGTCCGCTACTGATTAAAATTACAACTACCGATTTTCCATGTAGGACTGGATTCTGAACTGTCTGCGGCTCCCGCTGGTCACTACAGAATAAATTACAGGATGCTGCGGTACCTCGCAAGGCGAAACAGAGATATCTTCCTCACACTTTTTGATATTTGTGGAATGAGGCAATTTTCATTCCTCTTTTAAAACCTGGCAATGACCGTAGATACCCCAGTAGTTACTGTAATATGACTCTCACTAGCTCTATGGGAAAGACCTTGGAGTGGGTGGTCAACCGCCACCCTGTCTGGTTCTAAGAATCCAGACAGCTCCTTAGTCGCTTTCAATGTGGGCTTAGGAAGTATCGCTCTGATAGCCTTACAAGAATGGAGTCGGCTGTACAACAGGCTTTCCTGCTCCAGCACCACCTTCTAGGTGTATATTTTGACATCGAGAAGGCCTACGATGCTACTTGGAGGCATCTTATTCTCGAGCAGCTTCACGAATGGGGTTTTCATTCAGTCCTTCCTCTCCTTGTCGATGCCGAGTCGGTAACGTGTTTCTCATCTGCTCCGAGTCTCTTTGTGCCTTACAATCGCTACAGAACAAGTACCGAGCTGAGAAGTCGGTCTGGCTGATTTATGACCAATTATACATGCTCGAACAGTGGGGTAAACAGGTATCATTCTGCTGGGTGCCAGGTCATGTAGGGATATGGGAAACGACAGGCCGACCGGACTGCCAAGGAGGCCTGCAGAGGACAGGATGTGGCACAGTGTCTTGTTACGTTACACGTTAGCGTTTCTGCGCTACACAGGATGAGGAATGGCTGGCGATGACGATCCATGATCTGCGGTTGCTGAAGTCCACTACCTGGCGCTGGCATTCCTCTTGCCAGTAGCTCAGGAGGGATGAAGTGATCCTCACACCTCTTCTAACTGTGCACTGCCCTCTCACATACAGCTTCTTACTACAGCGAGAGGATCCTCCGTTCTGTGTTGGTTGTGGCGTGCACATCTCTATCCACTATATTTTAACAGAACGTATTTTATACCGTGATGCAATGGGAGAAGCAAATATTGGTGGGGATCTGTCCTCTATTTTAGGTGATGATAAGATGAGTCTAACTAATGTTTTGAAGCTTTGTAATGTGTCTGGACTGTGGCCTAAGCTTTTAGCCTGGAGGTTTTAGTGTGTTGCAGAGTGACTGGCTCCTCCTGTTTTATTCTTGCTGTCAGCCAGCCGCATCTATCTGCTATATTATTTTAGCTCCTTATACCACTCTCTACCTGTGCAGTTAATGTTTTAATATTGACACAATACTTCGTTCCGTGCTTCTGTGCAGGTACGCCAGTAGTTTTCCAACTTTTGTTGCCTTTTACTTGTTGTTTTATCCTCAGTTTAGTGCATTTTACCGACACTCCTCTCAATCTGTTTTCGCGCCCGAGCTGAAGATGCCGCTGTCGTGCGCCTATACCAACATATCCATACATTCATCAGAAACGTGTGCGGCAAACGTCGAAGTTCTACGAGAGACTCGAACCAAGCGTCGCCTTAGGTCCTAAATTTTAGAACTGACATTTATAACAAATGAACAATACAGCTGTATTTCTTTATCCAGCAATGCGTCCTTATGGAGGGACACCCTTGGCTGCTCAATAAATTTTCGTGCCTTGTGGCGTATCTTAAAAGCAGTGTAAAATTGTTTTGAGTCCTGAGGTCATTGGAGCAGCTACTCCTTGAAATTCGACTGACATTCGCATCACAGAAAAAAATGATCTAAGTGATAGATTACTCTCTTCTCCCACTACAAATACAGGATAATGGTGCTATCACTCTACTGGATACATGTACATCAAGCTTGATGAGATGCTAGTCAGGGAACCTTTTTGGAGACACATTTTAGAAAGAGTCAGCTGGAAGAAGAGTGGCTGGAAAAAACGGACAGTTAGGTGTGCTCTGCTTTCTCCTTCGGCCAGAGCGCCCACATTTGTGCGATCCATGTAAAGTATTAATGGAGTCGGTTTCGTATTTTGACGAGAGAACAGGTGCTAGCTTAAGCAGAAATTTGCCATCTCGTGTGCTTCACTTTGAGATCAAATTTGCTATGTGTTTTAAAATATTGTGAATTGTCCTGACTCTAAACGTAAGTTAGAGATTTCAGCGAGTAGCACAGTGGCTAGTTCATCATTTTTATTACATTGAACAGTCATCTTCACGTACCTGTGGCAATATTTTAATGTATTTTATGCTTATTTTTTCAACTTTTAAGAATAGATGAAATTCAACCAATGGGTTCTATCCGACAGGCACTCTTGACTGCTTTGTAGGTTTTGTTGCCCTTTTGCATATCTAGATAATGGTGGTACTCAGGCCTCAAAGCACTGGAGCAATCGAGAAGAGCATTTTAGCTAAAGTTTTAAAGCTGCTTCACTGAGTGCATTCAACTTTGTACCCTTTTAACCACAGTGCAAGTGATGAAGGCACAAATGTCTAGTGTCTAAGTAGACCCCTGTTATAATAGCAATCATCGTCAAGAAAATGGCTGCAAGTGGCAACAGGGCATGTTCCTTTATTAGAAAATATTTACTTGTTAATTAAGTTTAATGTATGGGCCATATTTCATCCGGAGGCCACAATTTTCAGTTTGTTTTCTTTAAGGTAATGCTGGGCTAAGTTTCCAGCGTAATTAGTTATGGGAAGTTCGTTGCCGCTGTGAGCCTGGCGCCCTCGACCTCAGACTGCAAGCAAAGAGTTTTAAGTGGGTTGCCGAGCGGGAGAGGTGTATCTTGGAGAGGTGTGTGTACCTTGAAGGAGGGACGCATGTGTCTTAGAGGTAGGACGTAAATTCATTATTGTGTGATATGATTTACGCTGGACTGTAGTTCATTTACTACTCACTAATAAATGCAGTACGGTAAGAGGAGCAGTTTATTCTTCTGAAGAATGGGTTTAATGGAAATACATGCGGGAATAGTATACGATCCTCGTGTAAATAACAGGAAATAACCAAGAGAGACAATGCTAGCGCTAGTAGCACGTTAGCTTGTTTGTAATATTGTAGTAAAAAATACTTCCTACTGGTTGTAAAATATAAAGACGAAATCCGCCGATATTTTATTCAGAAGCAAGCTGGTCCCTCCAGCAACTCTTACCTTGCTTTATTTGAATGGTAGCCATCGGTCATTCTCACAGTAATTTAGTTGATGAATGAAAAGCTGTAAAATGATATCAGTACGAAAGACTTAGATAATTATGAAATTAGCTTGTAAGTAGGACTGACTGTTCTCACTACTCTTAAACAGCAGTTGATTATTCTTTTCGTGTACCAAGCAATATTACTGACCAGGTGGAAGACTGAGAAAAGTGGTAAATATATACGAAAGAGCAGAAAAAATCAGCGACAGCCGTGTCAATATCGTAGTTTTACATCACTTGAGGCTGTATTGCTGTTTAGAACCAGTGTTTGTCTCCGTCAAAACAAAGGTGGCACTGAACTACTGTACATTTGACATTTTCTCACGACCTCAGTACATAGTTCTTGGGAATATGCAGTAGTACGAGCTGCCGCTTATGGGTTGAGGCTAATTTATTGGTGCTCACTCCGAGACTTTAACATTGTACTTGGAACTCTGACTGAGTGAAGGTTCATCTGGCTTAGAATGTACACTGACGAAAAAAATCGCAAAAAAAAGCAATGTAGAGTGACGAAATTTCGTCAATATATTTGTTTAGGTGACTCATTTATGTGATTAATATTGCATGCTTACAGGTTAATGTAAGCGTGATATAAGCCGTAGCAAGAGTGAAATGCTTGTACATTAAGAACGGGTGTAACCACCAGGACGTTGAATGTAAGCACTGTGTTGTACAGACACCGGATGTTAGTTTGTGGGATGGAGTTCCATGCCTGTTGCTCTTGGTCGGCCAATACAGTGACAGTTAATGCTGTTTGTGGACGATGATGGAGTCATCGACATCATTGGACCATGTCCCTTACGTGCTCGATTGGAGACAGATCTGATGATCGAGCAGGCCAAGGCAACACGTTGACACCGTGTAGAGCTTGCTGGGTTACAACAGCGGCATGAGGGCGAGTGTTATCCTCTTGGAAAATCCCGTTTAGAATGCTCTTCATGAATGGCAGCACAACAGGTCGAATCACCAGGCTGACTTGCACATTGGCAGTCAGGGTGCATGGGATGGTCACAAGCGTGCACCTGCTGTCATGCGAAATCGCACCAGAGATCATAACTCCAAGTGTAGGTCCTGTGTCTAGCACGCAGACAGGTTGTTGCAGGCCCTCAAATGGCCACCTTATACCCAACACACGGCCGTCACCGGCATCGCGGCAGAACCAGTTATTATCAGAAAGCACAATACACCTCCACCTTGCCTTCCATTGAGCTTTCGCTTCACATCACCACTAAAGTCACAAATAGCGCTTGTTTTGGGTTAGTGATGAGCTCACCACAGGGCCTTGCACTTTAAGTAACCGATTTGTAACGGTCCATTGCGACACTGTGGTGGCACATGCTGCTCGAAATGGTTCAAATGGCTCTGAGCACTATGGGACTTAACATCTGAGGTCATCAGCCCCCTAGAACTTAGAACTACTTAAACCTAAATAAGATAAGGACATCACATACATCCATGCCCGAGGAAGGATTCGAACCTGCGACCGTAGCGGTCGCGCGCTTCCAGACTGAAGCGCCTAGAACCGCTCGGCCACCCCGGCCTGCATTGCTGCTCGAATTGCTGCTGCAAATGCAGTAAGATGCTCGAGAGCCATATGCCGAACACGACGGTCTTCTCTCTCAGTAGTGCCTAGTGACCGTCCGGAAATTTGGAAATTTGTTGTAAGGTCTTATGGGACCAAACTCCTGAGGTCATCGGTCCCTAAGCCCACCTCGCGTGGCCTGACCGTCCGGAGCCTGGTCTTCTAGCGACCGTAAATTCTTGCGACCACCACTGCCATCAGTCATGTATAGTGGCTGCATTGCTGCCAAGCATTTCTGCAGTATCGCTGAAGGAATATTCAGTTTCTCGTAGCCCCAGTTCAAACAGAGTGAGGTGTTGATAATGGCGTCCTTTTCGCCTTAAAAGTATTCTTGACTAACATGAACTCACCATCTCCAATCTCAAAGTTAATTAAAGCTCACTAGCGTTACGGCGCATATTTGATGCAAACCTGATTTGCATCCTCATGGTGGTGTTACTAGGTCCACTCTTATGGCGCGCAATTGGATGCAGAAACACGCTTGCCAACTTTCGTTTATGTTGCACAACTCCTCCTTTGTGTTGCGATCCGCACGACCGCTACGGTCGCAGGTTCGAATCCTGCTTCGGGTATGGATGTGTGTGATGTCCTTAGGTTAGTTAGGTTTAAGTAGTTCTAAGTTCTAGGGGACTGATGACCTCAGAAGTTAAGTCCCATAGTGCTCAGAGCCATTTGAACCATTTTTGTGTTGCGATTATTTTTGCGTTCTGTAGTTTAGCGACATGCATACTGGTTTTGACCTGATTGAAAATTAACTTTTTAATTTTTAATAATGAAGCCAGGTTTATGAATATTGTTTATATAATTTCCCGCAATCGAATTTCAATAATTAGTCACTGTGACACAAGTAGGTACTCTGCAGTAGCCTTTTGTTTTACGTTACTGATATCAGAATAAATTGCTGAACTGAACTTTAATTCGTCGCTTGTTGTCTAACGTCAATTGTGTCGCGATGCAAAATTTCCGCAATTTTGAATTACAGCTTCATTAGCTGCAGATAACCAATTTCAGAAACATGCTGCGGAGCTTTATAGTAGCCCTTTGACTGTCAACGAGCTGCACTTAATCACACTGATCATACATTGTTTTACGAACCCTGTATGCTCTCCAAATTCTTTCATTTTATAGTCGTGAAATCCACCGAGATATACATTGGAGGCAGTAGTAACGTTGCCCAGTCTTCCTAGCATATGCATTATTTCTGTTTAGTAGTACAAAACAGAGTCGCTTATCTTATAAAGATTTCCATTATAGTTCTCTGAGCGTTTTCTTTGAACTTTCATATTATATGTTCTGACGTATTACATTTCTAGCAGCCTTATTCTGAATTCATTCGATATCTGATACATGCTTACTTGATAAAGACTCCAGCACACCAGCATTTCTTTCCTTTTTTTGCAAGCAGCCCGTGCTTTCCAAAACCTTTCCAATAAACCTATCCTTTCAGTTCAATGCCCTTGTTCTTGATCCCATTATTCATCCAACTTCACATGGCTGGTTCCTAGATACTTATGCAATGTCTTAGCCACCAGAAGATTACCACTGGTTTCTAATGATGCTATCTGTTTCTTTCTCTTTGCCGTAGGTGTTATTTTTGCAATCATATGCATTTAAAGAGATCTGAAATTGAGAATTCAAATACAAGTTTGATAATCAACACAAGACCATAACTATCGTACGTGTTCAGAAACAGCATCTTACAAAACAAACGTCATTTATTTATAGAGTGAGAAAAAAGTACAGTTTGGTCTTATCCACAGAGTGACTCATAACAATATTGTGAAATGACATTTAAGAGCATTGTCTGGTACGCAAATCTTCAAATAGCACCTCTTAGGAATGCTTTTTTTAGCACATTTACGCTGATACGATTTTAACCGTCCTTCAATCACTTTCCATAAATGCATACGACAATAGCACGTCAACAGCCGACACGCTCGTTCCGAGACGTCTGGTCATAACATTCTGCCCTTTCTGAAAGTAGTTTACGCCAGTGACTTCCCCATTTGTGGAACGTATCGCACCTGTAATGATTCACATTAGTCTCTTCTCTGATTATCTACTTTAATTGCCATTTCATGTGTCCGCAACGCCAGCAGACAGCATTAAATCTTCCGTTGGGCAGTTTGATGTGGAAGTCCGAATATCATATTTATATACACAAAATTACATTGTATATTCAAGTAAACTGATTATTTTACGGATCTTTAGTGTCAGATACAGATTAATCTTCGATTTTTGTTATTTTTGTCATAGACAAAAGTTAGGAATTTATCTAGTGAGAAATGTCTTACAAAACGTTCATTGGAGATGCCCAAAGAAGGAGATTTTATCCACGCTACGAGTAAATATGGTTGTCGTTGAAGAAAAATGGACAAGGGCTCAGAACTCACGCATGCGAAAAAACGAGTAAGTATTTTTTGTCTTTGAAGCGAAAGCTAAACTGTATCGCTGTTTCTCAAAAATAAAGAAAAAGTTATCACATCAATCTGAGTAAGTAAAATGCATTAGGATTTTAATACGCTAGTAAAATATATACCAAAATAACTGATTGTATTCCTGACGGATGTAGTGGAACTCAGTTATTGTGTATACAGTACGTTTGGTTTTGGAAACTGCAATCAGTCACTGTACCGTGTTATGTAATCGATCCTCATATATTTCCTGAAAGCGTTGGCACCAATGGATGTCAGTAATTTTATTTATAGGTAGGAAAGTTCGTATAAAACTATATTTAATTAAAATTATTACATGAATAGGTATTTATATTACATGTAATTATGATAATATTGAAGCTTTAACATGAAAGTCCGTAAATTTAATCTTTACTAAGTTTTGCTATGATATGTGTGAGTTAATCGATGCAATCATTAAAATATTTTTGCATGACCGTTGGTAAAGCAGAGACAAAGAATGGAGAAACTTGCTTTAATGGCAGAAAATTTATTTGTTTTCTTTAATAATTACATGGGAGCTTATAACAACCCAATTTTGCTATGATGCATTGTACATCAAAACTGCATGTAATAATTGGTGTTTGACTATTATAGGTACAAAAGCAAGAGGGCACTAAAGTAACCGAATCTAATAAACACAGGCCTAGCGTTATGTGGCAGGTTTTGTCTAAAATTATCATGCCATATCTTTCAGAATACTATATACTCAACATAGTCATTTACTTACGCTGCTTTGTAACTGCTGACCTTTCCCAGTACAACCAGTGTCTGTCCTGTTTATTGCCTTCTTTTCACTTTTCTTTTTAGTACGGAGAAAGGACTGCAGAGCTTAGAGCCTATGAGCTAGCTGGAGAAAGATAAGAGCATTCTTAAAAGAAACACGCTGAGCCACAAAATTTTCAGTCTCATCCATACTAATTGATGTGGCATTCAGTTCCTCGATCCACAAGTCACGCGATAGACGACACAGGTATCCCACATAGAAAAACATACATTGTTTGAAGAAGCCTTTTAGGAAGCTAAGGGATCTAGCCTTCTAGAGGCTACAGCGAGAATCACCGCGTTCTTTGGCCACGCTGCAAAGCTACATTTTGCTTAAAATTCGAAAACAAGCGTTGCATTGAACTCGTATCGTTATTTTGTGAAGAGTACGCTCTTTTTCTTGCGTGAGTAGGTGGCAGCTCTCTTATTTTTCAGTTTCAGAACCATAGAGTGGGGGAAGTCTCCTGGCTTAATCCTCATCTCAAAACACTACTTTATAATAATAACGAGATCCGCAAGAGTAGGAATTTGTTTAAGTTACTACTAAAATTTTATAGGAAGCAGCTCGCAACGTCAGTTTCCATTGACATGTGAAGATTGAAACCATCTGGATAGAGAATAAAGACTTGTTTTCAGGCGACTAATGAGATGAGCCTTGCTGTCGCACGGAAGGATGTATTTCCTTGAGTTCTGAGTACAGAGGCGGAACTGACCTCAGCCTCCACCCGGTACTGCCACCAGCCTCCGCTGCTAAAAATTTGGTAAGAGAGGTCAGTGCTACAAACATTGATGCGGTACAGACGTGAATTTTGTTTCTCCTTCAGGAGCCAGCTGCACAGTTTCAAGGTGAGTAATGCCATTGTGAGCTTTCTGGTTTTCATAACCATTTTTCCGTGTTCTTTCTGTAATCGACTAACCATTCATGCTGTCACTGGTCGTATCCATAAATGTCTTCAGAAATATTCGTTTATTGCACCCATCCAACTGCGCCGAGGTTACGTTTTTCAGTTATAAGCCCTTGCCCAATTATTAAATGATCACTCAGTTACATCAGTGGGTAACTCATATGTTGATGATGTTTAGAAAAAGAAACCTGATTGTTTTAGCGACCACTCGTTTCTGTTATAAACACATGATGCGTCCTCAAATTAATATGAGTGTGGTATGGTTCCCATATTTTTATGCTTGATTTGGCTACCCCTGTTAATTATCATTTCAATTAAATGAACACCCTTAACTGCTTACAGGCGTTGACATACGTCAACGGGGACAGACGAAAATGTGTGCCTCGACCGGGACTCGAACCCGGGATCTCCTGCTTACATGGCAGACGCTCTATCCATCTGAGACACCGAGGACACAGAGGATAGCGCGACTGCAGGGATTTATCTCTGACACTCCTCCCGCACTACATTCGTAGTGCCCCCGCCCATTATACTCATTAGTCGCGGCGCGTTGCCGATTCCCGTAAGAGTTCGCGCACTGTTTGCACTGAACAAGGTAACGCTATAGGTGAGTATTTGAATTGTGGACTTTAGTTCTGCTAGTCACATACATCGGTAGTTTGATAACTTGTTTGGTATGATTGGGTCTGTAGCTCCAGTTTAGGTGTATGGAAGGCAACACTATATTATGGCATATGTTAGATAGTTTGAATGTGAAAAGTGTGTTTTATTGATATTGTACCCTTTTCCTCAAAGCTTCATCTGTGTATGTGTTCGACACGTGAACTAAATGCACCTCCTCCATCCCCTGTCTCCCTCTCTTCCTCCTTCTGTATGTACTCCTCGCCCTCCCACCTCTGTCTCTCTCTTCCTCCTTTCTCCCCCCTGTGCGTTACATCCATGTCTTCTACCTCCCTCTGACTATTTCCTCCTCGCCCCTTATCTTTCTGTCTGATTCCCCCTCTTCCTTTTCCACCTGCCAACTACCCCTCTGTACCTTCCACCTGCCTCACGCATCTCAACTATAATATAAAAAATAATAATAATAATAAAGATATAAGGAAATAATAAGATCAACTTTGCGGTGCTCGGACGAGCACAATAAGCTGGGCTATGCCTGTAAATGGGTTCATATAAATTCATATTAGTTCTGCATGGACGAAATAGTCTTTCTCTTGTTGTAGATTTATGCTTACCAATTAATAATACTACGTCCGATCGCCGTATCCTCCTACAAAATCTTAACTGTGTTCATAATTCCTTTTGGAACTGATCTTCGTAGTAGCTCCGAAGTTCAAAGGTGGGCTTCTTGAATTTTTATATTACAGTACTACTTGGAATAATATCTCAATTTTTCACTGGTCAAATATGAATGCGTTACTTCCTCTACACACATAAAAAATACAGACTACTTTACTTATTCTCTCAACCCAAAATGGCTACCGCCCGTTACGCTCTAAATTAACATGCGTCTACCTTCGTTCATTAACAGAGAGCGAGTCCTTACTTTTACCGAGGAACAGGAAAAACATCTTATGTTTTTTAACACTTGAAAATCAAAAATACATGACGGTAGGCGCAAGCTCTACGCTGGGCTACCGCTTCACCTTTTCTCTTTGGCTTTGAACGAAAAAATAAAAGCAAGAAATGCAAAAGGTACATCACACAACCTCCTCCCCTCTCTTTGTCATTTTGCTCCTACCCCTTGCTCTGTCCACCTCCGCCTGACTTCAGCCATGCTCATTGGCACATGTAGCACATGCAGTACAGTTCAGTGAAGTAGACTGACACTATTCCCACAGCACATCTGCCACGCAGGGCAGGATACAAGTCAGTGCAGAAAAAAATCATCTCTTGCTCCTAATCTGTAGGCTAACACAACATCCATGTCACGGAGGTAACCTATGCGCCTGGGACTGAAAACAAGTTTTTGTCTGTATCTCTGGTCCTATCAATTTCACTTGTAAAAAAAAAAGTACAAACTACAAAATATAATTCCTACGAACAGCTATGTCTGTCTCACCAGCGAGTTGTGAGGGAACTCTGCAGAACTGATAGGTTGGTCCTAATCTCCAGATATCTCCCAGGAACTGTCCCTGCACACCTATCATCAACTTCAAACCAAGGAGCTTCTTTAAAAGTCACCAACATCTCAGTCACCACTAGTTATTGCAGTTTGTAAGACTTTGCCTTAAAATTAACCTGGCCTAAAATCACTCCCGTGGACAGGGAGTGGTCTTCAGTAATTCCCATCTCACTTTCGTCTCGGGGACATACAAAAACAGGTGACTTTTTTTAAATTTCAGTTTGTAGCTTAATCCACACAGTCCTCCGCTATGTAGGTCTGGCTCGAAGCTACCTCTAAATATATATTCCACTAGGGGTAGCGTCTTTGATTCATAATCAAAACGTCTTCGGTCCCGGGTTCGATCCCCGCCACTGCCTAAATTTTGATAAATAATCAGCATTGGCGGCTGAAGACTTCCGGCATAAGAAGTCAGCCTCATTCTGCCAACGGCCTTGTCAAAGAGGGCGGAGGAGCGGATAGAGGTTCAGGGCACTCTCTTGTCCTAGGGGTGGGAAAATGCCCCTAAAGGCGGAAGAATCAGCAATGATCAACGACATGAGGATGCAGAAGGCAATGGAAACCACTGCATTAAAGACACGTAACGTGTATCCACAGGACATGTGGCCTGTAATTGAAGAAGTATCATGATGATCTCTCCATTGGCAAAAGATTCCGGAATAGTCCCACATTCGGATCTCCGGGAGGGGACTGCCAAGGGGGAGGTTACCATGAGAAAAAGATTGAATAATCAACGAAAGGATAACGTTCTACGAGTCGGGGCGTGGAATGTCAGAAGCTTGAACGTGGTAGGGAAACTAGAAAATCTGAAAAGGGAAATGCAAAATCTCAATCTAGATATAGTAGGGGTCAGTGAAGTGAAGTGGAAGGAAGACAAGGATTTCTGGTCAGATGAGTATCGGGCAATATCAACAGCAGCAGAAAATGGTATAACAGGTTTAGGATTCGTTATGAATAGGAAGGTAGGGCAGAGGGTGTGTTACTGTGAACAGTTTAGTGACCGGGTTGTTCTAATCAGAATCGACAGCAGACCAACACCGACAACGATAGTTCAGGTATACATGCCGACGTCGCAAGCTGAAGATGAACAGATAGAGAAAGTGTATGATGATATTGAAAGGGTAATGCATTATGTAAAGGGGGACGAAAATCTAATAGTCATGGGCGACTGGAATGCAGTTGTAGGGGAAGGAGTAGAAGAAAAGGTTACAGGAGAATATGGGCTTGGGACAAGGAATGAAAGAGGAGAAAGACTAATTGGGTTCTGTAACAAGTTTCAGCTAGTAATAGCGAATACCCTGTTCAAGAATCACAAGAGGAGGAGGTATACTTGGAAAAGGCCGGGAGATACGGGAAGATTTCAATTAGATTACATCATGGTCAGACAGAGATTCCGAAATCAGATAGTGGATTGTAAGGCGTACCCAGGAGCAGATATAGACTCAGATCTAAAAATCGTAGTGATGAAGAGTAGGCTGAAGTTCAAGACATTAGTCAGGAAGAATCAATACGCAAAGAAGTGGGATACGGAAGTACTAAGGAATGACGAGATACGTTTGAAGTTCTCTAACGCTATAGATACAGCAATAACGAATAGCGCAGTAGGCAGTACAGTTGAAGAGGAATGGACGTCTCTAAAAAGGGCCATCACAGAAGTTGGGAAGGAAAACATAGGTATAAAGAAGGTAGCTGCGAAGAAACCATGGGTAACAGAAGAAATACTTCAGTTGATTGATGAAAGGAGGAAGTACAAACATGTTCCGGGAAAATCAGGAATACAGAAATACAGGTCGCTGAGGAATGAAATAAATAGGAAGTGCAGGGAAGCTAAGACGAAATGGCTGAAGGAAAAATGCGAAGACATCGAAAAAGATATGATTGTCGGAAGGACAGACTCAGCATACAGGAAAGTCAAAACAACCTTTGGTGACATTAAAAGCAACGGTGGTAACATTAAGAGTGCAACGGGAATTCCACTGTTAAATGCAGAGGAGAGAGGAGATAGGTGGAAAGAATACATTGAAAGCCTCTATGAGGGTAAAGATTTGTCTGATGTGATAGAAGAAGAAACAGGAGTCGATTTAGAAGAGATAGGGGATCAAGTATTAGAATCGGAATTTAAAAGAGCTTTGGAGGACTTACGGTCAAATAAGGCAGAAGGAATAGATAACATTCCATCAGAATTTCTAAAATCATTGGGGGAAGTGGCAACAAAACGACTATTCACGTTGGTGTGTAGAATATATGTGTCTGGCGACATACCATCTGACTTTCGGAAAAGCAACATCCACAAAATTCCGAAGACGGCAAGGGCTGACAAGTGCGAGAATTATCGCACAATCAGCATAACAGCTCATGCATCGAAGCTGCTTACAAGAATAATGTACAGAAGAATGGAAAAGAAAATTGAGAATGCGCTAGGTGACGATCAGTTTGGCTTTAGGAAAAATAAAGGGACGAGAGAGGCAATTCTGACGTTACGGCTAATAATGGAAGCAAGGCTAAAGAAAAATAAAGACACTTTCATAGGATTTGTCGACCTGGACAAAGCGTTCGACAATATAAAATGGTGCAAGCTGTTCGGGATTCTGAAAAAAGTAGGGGTAAGCTAAAGGGAGAGAAGGGTCATATACAATATGTACAACAACCAAGAGGGAATAATACGAGTGGACGATCAAGAACGAAGTGCTCGTATTAAGAAGGGTGTAAGACAAGGCTGTAGCCTTTCGCCCCTACTCTTCAATCTGCACATCGAGGAAGCAATGATGGAAATAAAAGAAAGGTTCAGGAGTGGAATTAAAATACAAGGTGAAAGGATATCAATGATACGATTCGCTGATGACATTGCTATCCTGAGTGAAAGTGAAGAAGAATTAAATGATCTGCTGAACGGAATGAACAGTCTAATGAATACAGAGTATGGTTTGAGAGTAAATCGGAGAAAGACGAAGGTAATGAGAAGTAGTAGAAATGAGAACAGCGAGAAACTTAACATCAGGATTGATGGTCACGAAGTCAATGAAGTTAAGGAATTCTGCTACCTAGGCAGTAAAATAACCAATGACGGACGGAGCAAGGAGGACATCAAAAGCAGACTCGCTATGGCAAAAATGCCATTTCTGGCCAAGAGAAGTCTACTAATATCAAATACCGGCCTTAATTTGAGGAAGAAATTTCTGAGGATGTACGTCTGGAGTACAGCATTGTATGGTAGTGAAACATGGGCTGTGGGAAAACGGGAACAGAAGAGAATCGAAGCATTTGAGATGTGGTGCTATAGACGAATGTCGAAAATTAGGTGGACTGATAAGGTAAGGAATGAGGAGGTTCTACGCAGAATCGGAGAAGAAAGGAATATGTGGAAAACACTGATAAGGAGAAGGGACAGGATGATAGGACATCTGCTAAGACATGAGGGAATGACTTCCATGGTACTAGAGGGAGCTGTAGAGGGCAAAAACTGTAGAGGAAGACAGAGATTGGAATACGTCAAGCAAATAATTGAGGACGTAGGTTGCAAGTGCTACTCTGAGATGAAGAGGTTAGCACAGGAAAGGAATTCGTGGCGGGCCGCATCAAACCAGTCAGTAGACTGATGACCAAAAAAAAAAAAAAACCTACATTAGTGGTGGTGGGTACATCATACCAATATTAAATTTTTTCTGCCCTGTTTCATTAGCGGAAAGACTTGAGGCTGTTGCCAATGGGCCTCACTGTGGGGGTCCGGATGGGGGTTTGTCGGGGACGGCCAGTTCGTCCCACGCATCCCCCGATCGGACTACGACTGTGGCTGCCCGGGATACTGCCCACATTGAGGCTGATCCCTCACCTGTGGTAGAGTGGGAGGTCGCCTCGAGGTGTGGCAGGGGGCGAAAGACATTCCGGAGGGCTGAACGGAAGGTCTCTCCAGTTTGTCTGACGAACCAGTATCAGGCTCTGTCTCAGGCTGATACTGATCTTCGGCCGGACATGGCTGCTTGTCCTGTTCCAGAGGTTGCCCCTCAGTCTGCAAGATCCGGGCGGTCGCAGAGGGTGGGCTTACTGGTAGTTGGGAGCTCCAACGTCAGGCGCGTAATGGGGCCCCTTAGGGATATGGCAGCAAGAGAGGGGACGAAAACCAATGTGCACTCCGTGTGCATACCGGGGGGAGTCATTCCAGATGTGGAAAGGGTCCTTCCGGATTCCATGAAGGGTGCAGGTTGCACCCATCTGCAGGTGGTCGCTCATGTCGGCACCAATGATGTGTGTCGCTATGGATCGGAGGAAATCCTCTCTGGCTTCCGGCGGCTATCTGATTTGGTGAAGACTGCCATTCTCGCTAGCGGTATGAAAGCAGAGCTCACCATCTGCAGCATCGTCAACAGGACTGACTGCGGACCTTTGGTACAGAGCCGAGTGGAGGGTCTGAATCAGAGGCTGAGATGGTTCTGCGACCGTGTGGGCTGCAGATTCCTCGACTTGCGCCATAGGGTGGTGGGGTTTCGGGTTCCGCTGGATAGGTCAGGAGTCCACTACACGCAGCAAGCGGCTACACGGGTAGCAGGGGTTGTGTAGCGTGGACTGGGCGGTTTTTTAGGTTAGATGGCCTCGGGCAAGTACAGAAAGGGCAACAGCGTCAAAGGGTGCGGGGGAAAGTCAGGACATGCGGGGACCAAGCAGCAGTCGGTATTGTAATTGTAAACTGTCGAAGCTACATTGGTAAAGTACCGGAACTTCAAGCGCTGATAGAAAGCACCAAAGCTGAAATCGTTGTAGGTACCGAAAGCTGGCTGAAGCCAGAGATAAATTCTGCCGAAATTTTTACAAAGGCACAGGCGGTGTTTAGAAAGGATAGATTGCATGCAATCGGTGGTGGCGTATTTGTCGCTGTTAATAGTAGTTTATCCTGTAGTGAAGTAGAAGCGGATAGTTCCTGTGAATTATTATGGGCGGAGGTTACACTCAACAACCGAGCTAGGTTAATAATTGGCTCCTTTCACCGACCTCCCGACTCAGCAGCATTAGTGGCAGATCAACTGAGAGAAAATTTGGAATACATTTCACATAAATTTTCCCAGTATGTTATAGTCTTAGGTGGAGATTTCAATTTACCAGATATAGAATGGGACACTCAGATGTTTAGGACGGGTGGTAGGGACAGAGCATCGAGTGACATTATACAGAGTGCACTATCCGAAAATTACCTCGAGCAATTAAACAGAGAACCGACTCGTGGAGATAACATCTTGGACCTACTAATAACAAACAGACCCGAACTTTTCGACTCTGTAAGTGCAGAACAGGGAATCAGTGATCATAAGGCCGTTGCAGCATCCCTGAATATGGAAGTTAATACGAATATAAAAAAAGGGAGGAAGGGTTATCTGTTTAGCAAGAGTAATAGAAGGCAGATTTCAGACTACCTAACAGATCAAAACGAAAATTTCTGTTCCGACACTGACAATGTTGAGTGTTTATGGAAAAAGTTTAAGGCAATCGTAAAATGCGTTTTACACAGGTACGTGCAGAGTAAAACTGTGAGGGACGGGAAAAACCCACCGTGGTTCAACAACAAAGTTAGGAAACTACTGCGAAAGCAAAGAGAGCTTCACTCCAACTTTAAACGCAGCCAAAATCTCTCAGACAAACAGAAGCTAAACGATGTCAAAGTTAGCGTAAGGAGGGCTATGCGTGAAGCGTTCAGTGAATTCGAAAGTAATATTCTATGTACCGGTAAAATTCTATGTACCGACTTGACAGAAAATCCTAGGAAGTTCTGGTCTTACGTTAAATCAGTAAGTGGCTCGAAACAGCATATCCAGACACTCCGGGATGATGATGGCATTGAAACAGAGGATGGGACGCGTAAAGCTGAAATACTAAACACCTTTTTCCAAAGCTGTTTCAGAGAGGAAGACCGCACTGCAGTTCCTTCTCTAAATCCTCGCACAAACGAAAAAATGGCTGACATCGAAATAAGCATCCAAGTAATAGAAAAGCAACTGGAATCACTCAACAGAGGAAAGTCCACTGGACCTGACGGGATACCAATTCGATTCTACACAGAGTACGCGAAAGAACTTGCCCCCCTTCTAACAGCCGTGTACCGCAAGTCTCTAGAGGAACGGAAGGTTCCAAATGATTGGAAAAGAACACAGGTAGTCCCAGTCTTCAAGAAGGGTCGTCGAGCAGATGCGCAAAACTATAGACCTATATCTCTGACGTCGATCTGATGTAGAATTTTAGAACATTTTTTTTGCTCGAGTACCATGTCGTTTTTGGAAACCCAGAATCTACTCTGTAGCAATCAACATGGATTCCGGAAACAGCGATCGTGTGAGACCCAACTCGCTTTATTTGTTCATGAGACCCAGAAAATATTAGATACACGCTCCCAGGTAGATGCTATTTTCCTTGACTTCCGGAAGGCGTTCGATACAGTTCCGCACTGTCGCCTGATAAACAAAGTAAGAGCCTACGGAATATCAGACCAGCTGTGTGGCTGGATTGAAGAATCTTTAGCAAACAGAACACAGCATGTTGTTATCAATGGAGAGAGGTCTACAGACGTTAAAGTAACCTTTGGCGTGCCACAGGGGAGTGTCATGGGATCATTGCTTTTCACAATATATATAAATGACCTAGTAGATAGTGTCGGAAGTTCCATGCGGCTTTTCGCGGATGATGCTGTAGTATACAGAGAAGTTGCAGCATTAGAAAATTGTAGCGAAATGCAGAAAGATCTGCAGCGGATAGGCACTTGGTGCAGGGAGTGGCAACTGACCCTTAACATAGACAAATGTAATGTATTGCGAATACATAGAAAGAAGGATCCTTTATTGTATGATTATATGATAGCGGAACAAACACTGGTAGCAGTTACTTCTGTAAAATATCCGAGAGTATGCGTACGGAACGATTTGAAGTGGAATGATCATATAAAATTAATTGTTGGTAAGGCGGGTACCAGGTTGAGATTCATTGGGAGAGTTCTTAGAAAATGTAGTCCATCAACAAAGGAGGTGGCTTACAAAACACTCGTTCGCCTATACTTGAGTATTGCTCATCAGTGTGGGATCCGTACCATATCGGGTTGACGGAGGAGATAGAGAAGATCCAAAGAAGAGCGGCGCGTTTCGTCACAGGGTTATTTGGTAATCGTGACAGCGTTTCGGAGATGTTTAGCAAACTCATGTGGCAGACTCTGCAAGAGAGGCGCTCTGCATCGCGGTGTAGCTTGCTCGCCAGGTTTCGATAGGGTGCGTTTCTGGATGAGGTATCGAATATATTGCTTCCCCCTACTTATACCTCCCGAGGAGATCACGAATGTAAAATTAGAGAGATTCGAGCGGGCACGGAGGCTTTCAAGCAGTCGTTCTTCCCGCGAACCATACGCGACTGGAACAGAAAAGGGAGGTAATGACAGTGGCACGTAAAGTGCCCTCCGCCACACACCGTTGGGTGGCTTGCGGAGTATGAATGTAGATGTAGATGTACCTGTACATGCCCTAGTCTGTCTTATCTTATTTAATAACACCTGCAGGAGATACTTTTTAGGGTTCCGTGCCTCAATCAGTAGAAACGCTTATAGGATTACTTTGTTGTCCGTCCGTCGGTGTGTCTGTCCGACTACGAAACACTTTTTCTCAGGAACGAGTTGACGTATCAGGTTGATATTTATGTCACATTCTGTGGTCTACAGTTTGTTAGTAGGATAAAACGTTGATGCTTCTACGTCAAAGCAGTCAGGAGATATAGTTATATATGTCAGATATTTTGATAGTTGAAAAAACATTCATCAAAACTTATAGTTTACTTCCCTTTGGTTTAGAATTATGAAATTTGGCAAGAAGCAAGGTTTCACTGTAAAACCAGAGGAAAAGTGTTCGAGAGCTGTAAATTTGTAATTATATCACATGAAAAATCTTTTTGTCATTTATTATCAGACTGTCTACCTGCCTGTCTGTTAAGACCCATTTATCTGATGAACGTGTAGATGTATCAAGTTGAGATTTATATCACATGGTTCCATGGCGGTATAATGAAGTCAACACAATCAAAAGGTACGGCCATTAATGACACATATATTGACACTCGTCAACTCATTCATCAAAACCTGTTGGATACTTCCTGTTCACAAAAAACAAACTTTCACAGCACACGGAGAAAATCTGTAAATGATTAATTTGTAATTTAAATTTTTGTTACTTGTTATATGACGTCAAACTTTAAATTAAAGTACTTAACCTTTCTGCATCCAGGCTGACTGGGTCCAATGACAGAAGTCAAACATCAGATAAGGAATGACTTTATTGCTCATATGATGCGTTGCGTTTTGGAATTTGTGTGTCACATACAACTTGAAACGCCATATCAACGTGCAGTAATCGCTCCTGCATACCTTATGATGGATAAATTCCGAAACGCATCATATGAGCAATACGGTCGCCCTTGCCTGATGGTTGACTTTTACCATTGCGACGCAGTCAGCCTGAATACTGATCGTTATAACAATGGTCGCCAGCCCGCTGCATGACTTTATATTATTGAAATTAAAACATTCTCGAAAACCTTGGAATTCCTGGGACCGATATCGAGCCAAATGTCGATAACAGACAAAAATTATCGAGATTCTCGATTCCCGGAATGGATAAACTATCTATATCCTCGTACATTAAATTCCGCTCAGTGTGAGAGCCCTATTCGGATCTGGCCCATTTTTCTTTTCCTTTTTTTTCTTTTTGTTAACATAACAGCTGAAAAATAATATTTGAGAGCCCATGAAACGGCTACTCCGTTCTTCAGACTACTTGAAGAGGTCGGTCAGGAAACAAGGTTCCTTTGGTGACTGCTGTGGAACCTTCATTCGAGATATTAGATTTGTTAACACATTTATTACAAATAAGCTTTCATTCCTTGGTATCTAAGATACAGATTAGTAAAACTACAGCTCAGTAAAAACATTCATCTAAGGGAAACACTCGACCAAATCACAGTAGTATCAACAATAACGTAAAAGGCAATAAATTTATTAAATAAAACTATTAGCCGACGTCTACGTTTTCCTTTTTTTTTTTTTAATGAAAAAGGACAATTTCGTTTAACTGCTTGTGCATCAAACCACATAAGAAATCTTAAGATTAAACAACTTTCATGGGACCTCTGTCCATAATATGAATTTACTGCAAGAAGTTGTTGATATAAAATGTTTATCGTCCACAAACGTCCACAGGCCACCTTGTGAGATAAGCATTAATCATCCTTTCAGTAATAAGTAGACCACCTTGTGAGCTAAGCATTAGTCATCCTTTAAGTAATAAGTTTAGAAAATAGATCAGTAACATATAAGAACTATGTATTGGCATTAATCAAAACTTCTACACATTAATAAGTAGTTTCAACAAAATTTAAGAAACAAAAAGCAGAAAAAATGTTTCTAGAAATATTAATTTCGAAAACCTCGGTACTCGCATTTCAAATTGTAGCCAGAAAATGCATCATTCCATCGCCTGTACAACAGTTGTCAAACACGCCAAAGGCTGGTTGCAGTTACAAAGAATTCCGTGCTATCACTGGAGCCGATGCACAGAGTATAACCAGGCTTCTATAACAAAGAGAGAAGTGACATTAGTCAATTGAAATGGCATACACTTCCAAACGTGCGTTTGTTATCGGGTGCAATGCGCCCAATGTGCAATTACACAGGGAACCAGAAAAGTCTTCTAACTATTTTTTCAAATTTAAACTTGGAGGCTAAACATGTCGTCGCTACCAAAACCGCTTCATTCTGATTTTCAAAATTTTGAAATTACATGTACCCTTAACCATTTGACCCAGCCTAAAGGTGAAATTATCACTTTCGGTTAGAACCCTCGAATGTCCAGAAGGACGCAAATTCAAAATTCAACGACTGCTGCGAAGGTACTATACAGGGTGTTACAGAAAGGTACGGCCAAACTTTCAGGAAACATTCCTCACACACAAAGAAAGAAAATATGTTATGTGGACATGTGTCCGGAAACGCTTACTTTCCATGTTAGAGCTCATTTTATTACTTCTCTTCAAATCACATTAATCATGGAATGGAAACACACAGCAACAGAACGTACCAGCGTGACTTCAAACACTTTGTTACAGGACATGTTTAAAATGTCCTCCGTTTGCGAGGATACATGCATCCACCCTCCGTCGCATGGAATTCCTGATGCGCTGATGCAGCCCTAGAGAATGGCGTATTGTATCACAGCCGTCCACAATACGAGCACGAAGAGTCTCTACATTTGGTAACGGGGTTGAGTAGACGAGAGCTTTCAAATGCCCCCATAATTGAAAGTCAAGAGGGTTGAGGTCAGGAGAGCGTGGAGGCCATGGACTTGGTCCGCCTCTACCAATCCATCGGTCACCGAATCTGTTGTTGAGAAGCGTACGAACACTTTGACTGAAATGTGCAGGAGCTCCATCGTGCATGAACCACATGTTGTGTCGTACTTGTAAAGGTACATGTTCTAGCAGCACAGGTAGAGTATCCCGTATGAAATCCTGATAACGTGCTCCATTGATTGTAGCTGGAAGAACATGGGGCCCAATCAAGACATCACCAACAATACCTGCCCAAACGTTCACAGAAAATCTGTGTTGATAACGTGATTGCACAACTGCGTGCGGATTCTCGTCAGCCCAGACATGTTGATTGTGAAAATTTACAATTTGATCACGTTTGAATGAAGCCTCATCCGTAAAGAGAACATTTGCACTGAAATGAGGATTGACACATTGTTGGATGAACCATTCGCAGAAGTGTACCCGTGGAGTCCAATCAGGTGCTGATAGTGCCTGCACACGCTGTGCATGGTACGGAAACAACTGGTTCTCCCGTAGCACTCTCCATACAGTGACGTGGTCAACGTTACCTAGTACAGCAGCAACTTCTCTGACGCTGGCATTAGGGTTATTGTCAACTGCACGAAGAATTGCCTCGTCCATTGCAGGTGTCCTCGTCGTTCTAGGTCTTCCCCAGTCGCGAGTCATAGGCTGGAATGTTCCGTGCTCCCTAAGACGCCGATCAGTTGCTTCGAACGTCTTCCTGTCGGGACACCTTCGTTCTGGAAATCTGTCTCGATGCAAACGTACCGCACCACGGCTATTGCCCCGTTATAATCCATACATCAAATGGGTATCTGCCAACTCCGCATTTGTAATCATTGCACTGACTGCAAAACCACGTTCGTGATGAACACTAACCTGTTGATGCTACGTACTGATGTGCTTGATGCTAGTACTGTAGAGCAATGAGTCGCATGTCAACACAAGCACCGAAGTCAACATTACCTTCCTTCAATTGGGCCAACTGACGGTGAATCGAGGAAGTACAGTACACACTGACGAAATTAAAATGAGCTCTAACGTGGAAATTAAGCATTTCCGGACACATGTCCACATAACATCTTTTCTATATTCTGTGTGAGGAATGTTTCCTGAAAGTTTGGCCGTACCTTTTTGTAACACACTGTATAACATTTATAATGAGCCGCAACCCTAGCACAATGCCCCACAGTTCATTGTTCCTACTCAACATACTAATTGTCATACAAAGTTGCTACAGAATGTCCTGTACCTCACAAGGGCGTCCGCACACTCTGTATCACCAAACACGGCGCCTCACCTGGCGCGCAGTTCTCGCTTGGTGGCCGTATCTCGCGCTCACTCCGCACTGCCCCACAGCCACTACCGGCATCACAGTCTCTCCCGCGCCCCTCGCCCCTCCTTCGGGCACCTCACCGTTCTCTGTAGCTCGCTGCTTAAGACCAACCGCCACGAGACATGTGTCACTGGAATCTACTGTGGTCAAGCAAAATCGATTGGGACACATCAACCCTGTTCTCTCAATTTACGCTACAGTGTTTCGTGAGAACTACGTCACCTTACTTCCAAATTCCCCTGCTTAGTAAGTCCAGAGAAAATTTCTGTTACAATTTGGTATGAGCTATACAGGTCCATTACGATCCTAGCATTACACATCTACATCTACGTGATTGCCCTACTATTCACAATAAAGTGCCTGGCAGAGGGCTCAATGAACGACCTTCAAGCTGTCTCTCTACCGTTCCACTCTCGAACGGCACGCGAAAAACGAGTTCTTAAATGTTTCTGTGCGAGCCCTGATTTCTCTTATTTCATCGTGATTATCATTTCTACATATGTAGAAAGGGTCAACTGAATGTTTTTGCAGTCGGAGGAGATAATTTGAAATTTCATGAAAAGACCCCGTCGCAACGAAAAACGCCTTTGTTTTAATGATTGCCTCTCCAATTCACGTGTCATGTCTTTCCGAGAAGGTCAGGTCCTAACACGGTGTCCAGAGCTGCAATGAACACGCCCGCACGTATATTCAGCCCAAACGGTGGAACTCAAATTGATAGCTTCTCCGGCGAATATAAACGTGGTATATCTTCTTGAATTTGTCGTTAACGGGACCTGCCTGTACGAACTTTTTGAATCCAGGCTTGTTAAGTACTTAACACCTTGAAATTTCTGAATTTGTTCCTCTATATTTTCTGGCCGGGTCCGGACAGGTATTATTACAGTATTAATATCCCGCGCGTCCAACACCAGCCGAGCGCTGCCGTCTGTTTCTGTAACCGCTAACAGCGGGCTAGTTATATGGTGATGTTGACGGTTCTATTATTTGCCACCGCAGTATTCTCTGAATTTCTGTCCCCACGGTTTGTCTTTTCGACCACGGTATTGAATAGGAGGAACGGCAGAAAGTTTGGTCGAGCTCATACTCTTTTATTATCCCCGGTTTTTCTGAAAACACTTGCACAAATTGGTTCAGAACTTGGCCCAATTCAGATTGCTGTGACAGGCTCAGGTACGAAGATTCTGCTACTTTTGATGCAATATGTTGCTTAATAATAGCATTTTCCCATTCCCAACCGGGTTCCGGTTCGCTGCTGTCTTGATTTACAACACATTTTTTTGTGATTCAACGCATCAGGATCCTGTAAAGTTACCCGGACGTTCCGGCAGTAGTTCACACACGTGTCCGGAGTCCTCATTAATGCCAGATCAATTTGTCGGTTTAGATAGGTTAAGGCGCATCTGGCTCCGGAGAGGTCAATTTTTGTCGCCAACTCCCCAAGTGCGACAAGGCCCAGGATGCAAGGAACTGTGAGATTTTTGACCACCAGGAATGAGTACAGTATGGCTTCGTTTTCCAGGGCAATCTCTGCCTGCACCTGATTCTTTTATTAGCTGCACCCTGCCCTGTAGGGCACCTAATATCCTACAGTTTTCCACTGGCAGGCTCTGTAACTTTTACACACGATCCACGCACTTGAATAACTGCTCGTTAATACAAGAACCTCTCGCCCCTGTATCCAATATTATTGTTACTTCGCCCCCATTTATCTTTGCCACAAAGGCAGCCTGCGCACGTTCTATTTCTTGTTGGTCCGCAGGTCGCAGATCAACAATCAGTTCATCTTTCATCTTGCATCCGTCATTGTAGCGGAGCAAATTCACCCCCACATTCTGTCTGCCCCCCCCCCCCCCCCCTTTCATCTTGCCGACCGTCTGGGAAGGGCCTACAGAGGTCGACCAGAGTTCGTCGGCCTGTCGCACCCTGCCGACACGTGATCAGACACATCGGTTATTCGAACATTATCAGTCACAGATGGTGAGGTGCACTGTGGTGCATACAAGTGTGACTGATTGTTCGGAGGCTGAGGTGGAGGCGGTGGCATCGGGATGACATTGATGTGATTAACAGGCACAAGATCTGACGACATGTTTTGATGTGGCTGCCAGTTTGCTGGCCCTGCCCGTCGCCACTGCTCATTGTTGGTTCTCATATTTTTACTGTCGAAGTTGGGGTTTCCTCTCCCTTCGCCTCGTCTCTTTCGATTGTAGTTTTCTCCACCTCCTTTTGGTGAAGACGGGTTTGACTGGCCATGCTGGTACGTATTGTATCGAGTGCTGTGCCAGTGACCATCCACATCCTTTTTTAGAGAAGTTTTCCCATTGCGAATATTCGTCACTCTTTGAATACCCGTCCTTAAGAGGGCTATTATTGGATTGGTTTTTTCCTTTACCGTTCGCTTGTCCGTTGTTTGTACTCTCCTGATCTCCCTGCCTGGCATCCTGCGGTATTAAATTGAGGGAGTCTATGGTTACCATAAACAACTCCAAGTCCGTATCAGGGACGTGTACGAGCTTCTCTCTTATCGTTATAGGTAGTTTACCCTTCAAAATTCTTAAAACGTCCCTGGCAGGCGTGGGTTCGTCCCAGTATCTCGTTTTGTTCAGGTATCTTTCAAAATATTTTCTCAAGTTACCTGAACGTGGATTGAATGGTTCCGGGTTATACACTTGTTTCCGGAGACGCTCCTGAATAGACCTGGACGAGTATCTGGCAAGAAATTTACTTTCGAATTCAAACAACGACGGACACTGCTCCGCGATTTCCATCGCCCACAGTGCCGCGTCGCCTATGATGAAAGAGATCACAAACTGAACCTTTTGGTGCTCAGTCCATGATGCCGGGAGTACATTCCGGAAAGTTTTTATAAAGATTACCGGATGTACATTCTTTTTCTCATCATTAAACGTCTGGAACTGCCTGTGTTTTAATAGTGATTCCTCGTGTACATTTATCCCGACATTTCCGTACTGTTGTTTCGCTACTAGTTTGCGCGACACAGCGATTGATCTTGGGTTCTAAATTGTTTGAACTTTCGTCCACGGGTTTAACGACGTCTTTCATTTGGCTTTCTAAGATGCTATGTGCCTTGTCTAACTGATCTATGCGTTCGTCAAACTGTGTTACGCGTTGCGAAATGCGATTGTTCTGGTCTACCAACTCAGCCACTTGCTGTTTTACTACATCGATCTCCTGTGACAAATATGACACTAGCGCCTTGTCACGTTGATCAAACAATTCATTCATTTTTGCCAGGAACTGAGCGTCACGCTCCTGTACCTTGCGCTCGAGTTCGCGGCGTTCTTGTCTTTGCTTTTCCTCTCGTTCGAGACATTCTTCCGCTAAAATGTCCTTAACTTGGGTAATTAATGCCTGCTCCCGTTACTTGTCTCTCATGTGTAATTGTGCCATCAGCACCGTTAGAAAATCGTTCGTTGGTTCAGGTACTTGTACAACATTTGCTGTCATTGCAGTAACATCCTCCTTCCCTGTGCCAGTAATCGAGTGGAATTCTTTGCTCAGTTGAGCTTGATCCTGACCAGTGCCTAACATATTGTCCGTTTCAGGTTGCTCAGTTACCGGTTTTGGAAGTTGAGAACCTGTCATTGTGGGTGAGTTCCTCACTGGAAACTCTTGTATATTTTCGTCTATTTTCGTCTGTGTCATAGCCTGACAGATCTTCCCCCTCTAACCGTTTGTCCTTGCGTGCCTTCACCATTTCGACTAGTATTAATCCTGACTGGTAAGACACGAGTACACACAAAATCTATTTTCCCCCAAAAATGACAACACACACACAAAATATACTAACTACACAAAGCACATACAAAACACTGAAATCAAGTAAAGCAAAGAGGCTACCTACTACTATTACTACTGAAACCAACAGCTACACTTTCGCATTCGTAATATTTCCGTTGCATTGTGAAAATTTTTACTTCTGCTGAAACATTACTTTGGCAATCAACTGCACTAGCATTTATTTGATTCACACAGCTGATTGTATGACCTCAAATCCAGAACACTAATCACTGTCTCAGAATTCTAACACTGATTTCTGTTCAGTAGTAGTAAATGAATCTGTTTCACTATCCGCTGACGTTAAAACAAATTGAATAAACACTTCTGACAAATTTTAACTCAAGAAGATAAACACAGTGCATGGTTCAAATGGCTCTGAGCACTATGGGACTTAACTGCTGTGATCATCAGTCCCCTAGAACTAAGAACTACTTAAACCTAACTAACCTAAGGACAACACACACATCTATGCCCGAGGCAGGATTCGAACCTGCGACCGTAACGGTCACACTGCTCCAGACTGTAACGCCTAGAACCGGACGGCCACTCCGGCCGGCCACATTGCATGGCCCCGGATCCTTTCTTCCTTTAGTTTCCAGCCCAGAAGCTCAGGCATATACACCCTTACCTCTATTAGTTATTGTTGCTTGGTGTTGTCTTTATCTCAGTCGAGACAATGGTAGGCATCCAGTCAGCTTCATGTCCATATATCTTCACTGGTTGGATCTCGTACAAGTTTTGTATTTTGTGGTACATGGAAATAGATTACTTATATGGCATTAATTTCACATACATATAATTACATACATAAAAAATGTTCTTTTAAATATAGCTTTCTAGACGGACAAACATATCTCAGTCAATTTCTGTGTACTTAATATCGGTACATAAAATTTCGGGCCCTCACGTTGTTGGGTTTTATATATATTATCAGGTGAATTTTTTCTTTTGTTAGAGCATGATTCTTTCTCTCAGGGATATTATCTTTTCTTATCAATTTTACTTACGTGCATAAGTAAATATGAAATGGGTTCTAGAAGGGCCGCTGTTATTCATGTACCAGCTTTAGATTTTGAACGTGATGACTAAAATATAGTTGCCGTTAATCGAACTGTATGTAATTTTGTTAATTTCTATTATTGATTGCAAAGCAAGGCTCGAGAGAATTTTGATTGTTGCCGTGGAGCGGCCAAGATAAAATTTACTGAACTCATGGAATCTGTATAATTTAAAAAATGAGCTTTAACGTAAATTAATCATCTGTTGCAATTTAGAAAGATTCTTACAACGAAATCTCTCGCATTTACAGTTACTGTTAACACTTTGAAAAATAAATTAATGCTTCGGCTCGTAATGGCCGACCAGAGGCTGCATCGGAAGATGAGCTTCCCGCAGCGCAAATTACTGAAAAAAACGCTTATTAAAAATAATTAGCCGCTGCGACCATTTGAGGTGGCAACTATTACAAAGAAATTCATTTTGTGATAACAATAATTAGTTTATTTTAGCAGAATACAGAATAACTTACATAAAATATGTGTAGCCGCTCAATGGCTGCCTTATGTATCGCGAAACAAAACAGTGTGAGTACCATAAAGTATGTCCTTCCTCCTCAGCCGCACAATCGCGTCTCTTTACGATCCTTTATTATTTTCATAGACATGTTTTAAATAAAGATGCTACTTTTAAATTATCGCTGCATATCAATTGTTTCAAGAACATTAATTGTGTCTTTTATAATAATTATATTCATAAAATACGTGAACTACGGTTTACAACCGATAAAAATGTCAATATTTATGTGACGTACCGTCACAAGGTCTATGTGAAACACAGCTTCCCACATTTATACACGATACCTAGCAAACAGTAGTCGCAGCTGAAACGCCAGATTCCGTCTTCCTTGAATTCAGACGGGTGTGTGACAGTGTATCACGCCATCGCCTCCTAAGCAAGATACAGTCATATCGAGTACCTGCGTAGGTAGTCATCTAACAAAACCCGGTACATTATTCTGGATGGCGAATGTTCCACAGAGGCGTAAGAGCATCAGACATGCGCAGTGCAAGTGTTACACGAAAGATTATGTCATCAGTATTCGAGGGCGTGCTGAAAAGTAATGCCTCAGAATTTTTATGTGAAAACTCTTAAAGCTTTTTCAGATAAAACGAACGTTATTAAGTTTGTACATCTTTACTGTTCACGTCTACATAGTTGCAGCACTCTGCCGCTAGAGGGCTCAGAATTGTTGCGTATAAGATGACAGAGTGTGACGTTAATTACGAGGTTTTCCAGGAATTTTTCTTCAATAATTCTTTATTGAACATAACCGGAATTACACACACGAAAGAACGTTGTTTTATCAACACACCCTATTTTTCCACGTAATCTCCATCTCGTTCTGTGGCCTTCCTCCAGTGCGAAACAAGGGTGTGTATGCCCCCTCGGTACCAAACCTTGTCCTGGGTCCTGGGTCCTGGTGGCGGGGCCAGTGTTTTACTGTTTTAATTACCTCACCACTGACAAATACAGCACCAACTGCCGAGTCGTAATGCGTCCATTCTCGCGACTGAAATCAGCAAGCTGCAACGGGTCAGGTGTGACAACCGTACATGGTCTCCCCGATCGCTGCAAATCCTGTACCTCCACTAAACCGCCTTCTGATGACCTCACCCTCAGTGCCCAGTGACTAACGTACTTCTGTCGACAGCAGGTCCTCCATAGACTTTGCGCAAGCGTTTTTCAATATCCCCACAGTTTCTTTCTCTGCAGTAAGAAATTCAGTGACGGCGCGTTGCTTGTAACGTACACTAACATACGCAACGTTTCGAATTCTTAGCACTGGCATAGACTCTATTAATGCCTGAAGTAGTGCTGGATGGAATTGACGCCATGTATCCTGCAGGGCTGTCCCTAAATCCCCAAGAGTACGAGGGGGTGGAGACCTCTTCTGAACAGCACGTTGCAAGGCATCCCAGATATGCTGAATAATATTCATCGCTGGGGAACTGTTTAAACTCAGAAGAGTGTTCCTGGAGCCACTCCGTAGGAGTTCTGGGCGTGGGGAGTATCGCACCGCGCCGCTGGCATTGCCGAAGTCCGTCGGAAAGCAAAGTGGACATGAATGGTGCAGGTGATCAGAGAGGAGGCTTACGTAATTGTCACCTGTCACAGTCGTATCTAGAGGTCTCAGGGATGCCATATCACTCCCATTGCACAGGCCTCACACCATTACAGAGCCTCCAGGAGCTTGAACAGCCCCTGCTGACATGCAGTGTCCATGGAGTCATGACGTTATCTCATAACCGTACACGTCCATCCACTCGATAAAATATCGTCCGACCAGGCAACACGTTTCTAGGCATCAATAGTTCAGTTCGCCTGCCTAGCTCGGTCGTAACGTGCTCGCTTCACATGCAAGCGGGTTCGGGTTCGATTCCCGCCCGGGTTGGAGATTTTCCCCGCTCTGGGCTAGGTGCTGTGTTGTCCTCATCATCATTTCATCCTCATCAGCGGCGCGCAAGTCGCCCAATGTGGCGTCGACTGAAATAAGAATAGCACTCGGCGGCCGAACTTCCCCACATGGAGCCTCCCGGCCAACGATGCCATACGTTCATTTCCATATCCATCTGTAGTCCTAACTCGATGTTGACGGCCCAGGCGAGGGGTAAAGCTTTGTGTCCTGCAGTCATCAAGGGTACACGAGTGGGCTTTCGGTTCCAAAAGCCCATATCGATGATGTTTCGTTGAATGGTTCGCACGCTGACACTTTTTGATGGCCCAGCATCGAAATCTGCAGATATATATATATATATATATATATATATATATATATATATATATATATATATATATATGCACTCCTGGAAATGGAAAAAAGAACACATTGACACCGGTGTGTCAGACCCACCATACTTGCTCCGGACACTGCGAGAGGGCTGTACAAGCAATGATCACATGCACGGGACAGCGGACACACCAGGAACCGCGGTGTTGGCCGTCGAATGGCGCTAGCTGCGCAGCATTTGTGCACCGTCGCCGTCAGTGTCAGCCAGTTTGTCGTGGCATACGGAGCTCCATCGCAGTCTTTAACACTGGTAGCATGCCGCGACAGCGTGGACGCGAACCGTATGTGCAGTTGACGGACTTTGAGCGAGGGCGTATAGTGGGCATGCGGGAGGCCAGGTGGACGTACCGCCGAATTGCTCAACACGTGGGGCGTGAGGTCTCCACAGTACATCGATGTTGTCGCCAGTGGTCGGCGGAAGGTGCACGTGCCCGTCGACCTGGGACCGGACCGCAGCGACGCACGGATGCACGCCAAGACCGTAGGATCCTACGCAGTGCCGTAGGGGACCGCACCGCCACTTCCCAGCAAATTAGGGACACTGTTGCTCCTGGGGTATCGGCGAGGACCATTCGCAACCGTCTCCATGAAGCTGGGCTACGGTCCCGCACACCGTTAGGCCGTCTTCCGCTCACGCCCCAACATCGTGCAGCCCGCCTCCAGTGGTGTCGCGACAGGCGTGAATGGAGGGACGAATGGAGACGTGTCGTCTTCAGCGATGAGAGTCGCTTCTGCCTTGGTGCCAATGATGGTCGTATGCGTGTTTGGCGCCGTGCAGGTGAGCGCCACAATCAGGACTGCATACGACCGAGGCACACAGGGCCAACACCCGGCATCATGGTGTGGGGAGCGATCTCCTACACTGGCCGTACACCACTGGTGATCGTCGAGGGGACACTGAATAGTGCACGGTACATCCAAACCGTCATCGAACCCATCGTTCTACCATTCCTAGACCGGCAAGGGAACTTGCTGTTCCAACAGGACAATGCACGTCCGCATGTATCCCGTGCCCCCCAATGTGCTCTAGAAGGTGTAAGTCAACTACCCTGGCCAGCAAGATCTCCGGATCTGTCCCCCATTGAGCATGTTTGGGACTGGATGAAGCGTCGTCTCACGCGGTCTGCACGTCCAGCACGAACGCTGGTCCAACTGAGGCGCCAGGTGGAAATGGCATGGCAAGCCGTTCCACAGGACTACATCCAGCATCTGTACGATCGTCTCCATGGGAGAATAGCAGCCTGCATTGCTGCGAAAGGTGGATATACACTGTACTAGTGCCGACATTGTGCATGCTCTGTTGCCTGTGTCTATGTGCCTGTGGTTCTGTCAGTGTGATCATGTGATGTATCTGACCCCAGGAATGTGTCAATAAAGTTTCCCCTTCCTGGGACAATGAATTCACGGTGTTCTTATTTCAATTTCCAGGAGTGTATATCGATTCCCGCCCGGGTTGGAGATTTTCCCCGCTCTGGGCTAGGTGTTGTTTTGTCCTCATCATCATTTCATCCTCATCAGCGGCGCGCAAGTCGCTCAGTGTGGCATCATATATATATATATATATATATATATATATATATATATATATATATATATATATATATATATATATATATGTATAGTTTTGTCCATTGATAGTGACCGGGCCAAATATCTCACGAAATAAGCATCAAACGAGAAAACTACAAAGTACGAAACTCGTCTAGCGTGAGGGGGGAGCTATGGTTGGCCCGCTAGATGGCGCTGCCTTAGGTCAAACGGATATCAACTGCGTTTTTTTAAGTAGGATCCCCCACTTTTTATTACATATTCGTGTAGTAGGTAAAGAAATATGAATGTTTTGCTTGGACCACTTTTTTCGCTTTGTGATAGATGGCGCTGTAATACTCACAAACATATGGCTCACAATTTTAGACCAACAGTTGGTAACAGGTAGGTTTTTTAAATTAAAATAGAGAACGTAGGTACGTTTGAACATTTTATTTCGGTTGTTCCAATGTGATACATGTACCTTTGTGAACTACGCGAATATGTAATAAAAAATTGGAGTTCCTATTTAAATGAAACGCAGTTGATATCCTTTTGACCTATGGCAGCGCCATCTAGCAGGCCAACCATAGCGCCATCTGGTTTCCCCCTTCAAGCTAGACGAGTTTCGTTCTTTGTAGTTTTTTCGTTTGATGCTTATTTCGTGAGATATTTGGCCTGGTCACTATCAGTGGACCACCCTGTATATACAAGAAGCAGTGACAGGGCTAGCACACAACCATGGCCCTTCAGGGCTAATGTTAATCAATAAACACCATACGAGCCCAATTGTACTAGTACAGTGCACAGACAGGAGATTTTTAATAGTAGACCAATGTTGTAATTTAATGCGATTTGGGCGTTCACGTTTAGCCATAATTTCGAACAGGGTCTCTCTACCTACCCTCTCAAACGCTTTTCCAAATCTATGAAAGTGACGGCTTCAGAGGAGGAGGAGGAGGAGATTAGTGTTTAACGTCCCGTCGACAACGAGACGGAGCACAAGCTCGGATTAGGGAAGGATGCGGAAGGAAATCGGCCGTGACCTTTCTAAGGAACCATCCCGGCATTTGCCTGAAGCGATTTAGGGAAATCACGGAAAACCTAAATCAGGATGGCCGGAGACGGGTTTGAACCGTCGTCCTCCTGAATGCGAATCCAGTGTGCTAACCACTGCGCCACCTCGCTCGGTGACGGCTTCAGACAAAAATATACTATCGTCCACTCTTTTTAGTATTTACACAGCCGATGCCAACCGAAAATGGAAAGAAACAGCGCTAGACGTGATCCACATACACAAGAATATATATATTCACATGCTATTACATGCCGATGACACTGTATTAACGGTAAATGATGAAGGCGATCCACACATTCAACCCACCTTTTTTACTTTATAGAAAAGATTGTAATTTTAAGATACCAGTAAACAGAATTATAGCCATGGCATTCCTTGGGAACCAACCAAGATCGAATTGTGGAACAAGTTCAGTGCTTCCATTACTTGAAAGCTATACACAGAGAGTATCGTGTTAGCAAGGCATAAAAAGCCAGTGCATTGCCGGAGCTGTAATTTGTACTCGTTGCTATATGTGACGTAATTTTGGCTGCACGACGGGAATTAACAGACTTCGAAAACGGAATGGTCGTTGGAGCTAAACGCATTGGACTCTCCATTTCGGGCATCGTTATGAAATTCAATATCCCGATATTCACAGTGTCAAGAACATGCCTGGAATACCCAAGTTTCCGACATTTCCGCACAACACGGTCAATGCAGTGGCCAAAGGCGGGGAGCAGCGTACATTTCCGTAAAGTTATCACTGCCAACAGACTAAGAAACAAGCAACGCTACATGAAATAACCGCAAAAATAATGTGGGACTTGCGACGAACGTATCCCTTAGGAAAACGTGGCGAAGTTTGGCGTTAATGGGCTATAGCAGCAGACGACATCGCCAACAGCGCCTCTCCTAGGCTCGTGACCACAATGACTGGACTTATAGAGCAGTGGAAAACCACGGCCTGATCAGATAAGCCCTGATTTCAGTTGGTAACAGCTGATGGCGTGGTTTGAGTGTGGTGCAAAAGCCACGAAGCCATGGACCAAAGGCGTCAATAAGTTACTGTGCAAGCCGATGGTGGCTCCATAATGGTGTGGGCCGTGTTGACGTGGAATGGACTGGGCTCTCTATCAAAGTGAAAGAGATCGCTGACTGGAAGTGGTTCTGTTCGGCTACTTGGAGACCATTTACAGCCTCTCATGGACTTCATGTTCTGAAACAACGATGGAATTTTTATTGATAAGGAAGCACCATATCAACGCTTTGAACAACATTCTGGACAATTCGAGTGATTGATTTGGCCACCCAGATCACCCGACATGAACCCCACCGAACATTTATGGGACATAATCGACAAGTCAGTTCGTTGACAAAATCTTACACCGACCATACTTACGCAATTATGGACGGCTATAGAGACAGCATGGCTCAATATTTTTGCAGAGGACTTCGAGCGACTTGTTGGGTCCATGCCACGTCGAGTTCGTGCGCTACACCGGGTAAAAGAAGGTCCGGAACGATATTGGGAGGTGTCGCAATGTCACGGTGTATCACTTTTAAGGAAGCTAAGGGTAATTACCGAGATAACGTTGTATGTGTTGCACTACAAGCAGAATATTAACAAATACACAGACAGACACGAAACGAAATTCTGTGGGCAGATGAATGTACCTTTCCTGCCGTATGGCAGTGAATCTTGGGTTATGAAGACGAAATATTCTATCCATGTTCAGGAAGCTAAAATGAAAATTTTACAACCAGTAAAAAAAATGGTTCAAATGGCTCTGAGAACTATGCGAGTTAACTTCTGAGGTCATCAGTCGCCTAGAACTTAGAACTAATTAAACCTAACTAACCTAAGGACATCACACACATCCATGCCCGAGGCAGGATTCGAACCTGCGACCGTAGCGGTCGCTCGGGTCCAGGCTGTAGCGCCTAGAACCGCACGGCCACTCCGGCCGGCCTACAAGCAGTAAAGGTTGCGCTAAGCTTGACTTAATTCGTAATGAAAACATTACACAAGAAAGGAATATTTCTGCAGTAAATGATAAAATACAAAATCATAAACAAAAAAAGGAAGGGAAATCTGGAACGAATGAAAGAAAAAAGAATTGCAAAGCTGGCCTTTCTGTGCATACCCAAATGACAGACAGACATAGGACAGCCGGTTATAGATGGAACTTACATCAGGACAGGTCGATGCACCTAATATACGAAATAAGGAAGAAGAAGCTGTTGTGACATGTGACAGTGGAATACATGCACCGATTCTGTTGTTATTAACTTTGTAGGATAAGCTTACTTCCAGAGGTGGTAGTATGGACCAAAACAAGTAAAAGTTGTTCAATAGGGATGGGCTCTAAAATGCGTACCTTGAGCTATAAGCCCTCGTTCATCTTCGCTACTGCGAAACGCATCTCTTCTACTGAATTTGCGGCCATAGCTCTTCAGGTATGCATGTCAGATCATATATTTTTGGGAATTTTTTGGTTCATACTGTTTCCAAAAATATGGAAACAAAACAACTTGCAGCAGAGGAGACGTGTTTCACACGAGCTAAGATGAACAGGTATTGATAGCTCTTAAGGAGTGCTTTTTAGTGCCCATGTTTACCAGATTTTTTTTCTTGTCTGGATCCATTCTTCCACGTCTGAATGTTTCCTACCCTACTATATTAGCAACAATAGTGCCGGTTCATGTATTCCACTGTCAGGGATGACAGAAAAATGTTCTCCTGTAACTTTCGACTTGCCCTGTAACTTTCGACTCAGTCGTTTGTGGACCAGGGTCCCTTACATCAGTTTGATAGATTTATGCTTCTCCTAGAACCCTGAAAGTGTTTAACATCTTCATGGAATCACCGTGTAAACTCCATTCAAACAATCATAGCCGATTGCCGAAAGAAAACTTGAGGGCGATGGAAAAGGAGCCCTCAAAGGCGGTCTAAAAATCTGTTTTATAGCTGTTCTAGTGTTTTATGATGTGGTGGCCTGACACTTAAAATGATTAAATTGCGGTTAATAGTACAGGGTGTCCGAAAAGTGTATCCCTGATTACATAAATTTATAACTCAGGCTAGAAGTAAGATACAAATATGAAACTGGTGTCTAATTGTTTACAAACTATCAAAGTTTTTTTTTCAAAAAATGGCTCTGAGCACTATGGGACTTAACATCTATGGTCATCAGTCCCCTAGAACTTATAACTACTTAAACCTAACTAACCTAAGGACAGCACACAACACCCAGTCATCACGAGGCAGAGAAAATCCCTGACCCCGCCGGGAATCGAACCCGGGAACCCGAGTGTGGAAAGCGAGAACGCTACTGCACGACCAAATTTTTTTTTTCACACATCAGTAAACTTCCACATGAGCACCCTTGGTAGCACGTAGCATATCTAGGAGATACTCAGTTTCCGTCCACACATTAGCGAACATCACTGGAGGGATCGAATCAACGACTGTGGTTATCTGTTGCTGCAGGGTTTCAAGATCTGGTACACGTGTTCGGTAGACGTCGTCCTTGACATAACCCCATAAGAAGAAGTCTAATGGGGTTATGTCAGGAGAGCGTGGAGGCCAAACCGTTGGCCCATCACGACCAATCCATCGCCCAGGAAAGGTCATATCGATATAGGCACGGACGTCGAGACCCCAATGAGGCAGTGCACCGTGTTGCTGAAACAAGACATCTGGGTGATACTGAAGCAGCTTTGGAACAGCATACAGTTGCAACATGTCCAGATACACTGCAGATGTGATGGTAGCCTCAGCGAAGAAGAATGGCCCAATAATTCGGTAGTGCAAAAGCGCGCAACAAACATTCGCCTTTGGATTGCCTCTGGCGCACTCCACGCCCTCGTCAGGGGGTTGTGAACCCCAAATGCGCACATTATGGCGATTCACTACTCCACTGACAAAAAAGGTCGCTTCGTGGGAAAAGGCGATTCGTCTGAGATAACCATCATCGTCCTCAATAAGTGATAGCATTTCGACCGCAAAGTCATATCGTCGTGTACTGTCATTGGGCAACAAGGGCTGAACGATTTGCACTTTGTATGCACGAAACAATAAACGTTTGTGTAAAATGTCATCGAGAGAGCTTTTTGGCATCTGTAATTCACGTGAGGCCCTGCGCACCGATTTCTTCGGACTGCCTTACAGCTTCCACAATGTCTGCTGAGGTTCTTGGTCGACCAGACCTCGGAAGGTCAGCAACCGATCCTGTGTTCTTGAACTTCGCACACCAGACTTTAATGCTCTTGACATCAGGTGGATCCTTCCAAATGGTGTCTGGAAGTGTCTCTGCACTGTGGTTGGTGATCGTGTCTCATGGTACCACAAGACACACTGTGCCTTCTCCTCATTGGTTAACATGGCTTCTTGGGCACTGCACCTCATCCACTACTTCCGTACTGCGAACCTAAAACAGAAAAAAACATAATCATCTTGTGGCGCAGTTCTTCTTGTTGTCTCCGTGCTTGCTAAGAAAATGGGATGAGAAGTTCCGCCTTATGCAAGAAACCTTTTTTCTTTTGTTTCACCCATACATGTTTCGGCACTTCTGTGCTATCGTCAGTGGGTTCTATTTTTTTTTAACTGTAAATTTGTTGTTAACATATTAACATTTGCGTCGTTTACAACATTATGTAAAAGCTGCATTTATAAGTTAATTGGCGAAAAGTGGGTGTAATCATAAGTAACATACCTTACATGATGTTATTCTCCACTTGTTTTGGTAGCTGTTCTGCTACACATTATACAACGTGTCATTTTCTGTTTGTTATGCATTTACGAACTGAAATAAGACTGTATCACGTTCTTTCTGTAACTTACAGTTTTGAAGTTGTGGTACGTTTTCCTCTGTTGTTGGCGAAGTAAATAGGCTTACTTCTTTGCCTATGTTCACGTGGCAATGCAGTTTTTCCGGTTACTCAAAATATAGGCGGAGTTTTCGCTGCCATTACGTGTTGTTGGGGCTGTGTGGCGTTCATTTGTTTCGTAGCGTGTTCTGCTGGGTGAGGTGCGCGAGTTTGAATTGTATTTGGTATTAGTGGTGTGTGGTTTATGTGGGTTTACGTGTGTGTGATGAGTACTGGGGCAGAGAGAGAGAGAGACTGAAAGATAGAAAGAAAGAAAGAGAGAGAGAGAGAGGATTTGTTTGTTTGTTTGTTTGTTTGTGTGTGTGTGTGTGTCTGTGTGTGTGTGTGTGTGTGTGTGTTACTTGTATAGTTCTTCTATTATGGCGAACAGGGTTTTGTTGCAGAGTGATGTGTATTCATTGAGTACTTTCTTTCCTTGGGCTATTGATTTTTGGATGTGGTAGTTTTCTTCTATAGTTAATTTTTGGTATAGGCTGCTGCTAGTTTTTAGGATGTGAAGGTCAGTTTCAATGTTTGTTGGGTGGTCGTTGTGTGCTGCCAGATGGTCTGCAAATGTTGAGTGTGTGCTATTTCTTTTCAGTGCTGAAACAGAAAATAAATTACGTTTTGCTGTTTGCAGATGACAAGTTGTATAGTGTGTAGCAGAACAGCTACCAAAACAAGTGGACAATAACATCATGTAAGGTATGTTACTTATGATTACACCCACTTTTCGCCAATTAACTTATAAATGCAGCTTTTACATAATGTTGTAAACGACGCAAATGTTAATATGTTAACAACAAATTTACAGTTAAAAATAAAAATAGAACCCACTGACGATAGCACAGAAGTGCTGAAACATGTATGGGTGAAACAAAAGAAAAAAGGTGTCTTGCATAAGGCGGAACTTCTCATCCCATAGAAAAAAAAAAAAACTTTGATAGTTGTAAAGAATTCGACGCAAGTTTCATATTTGTATGTTACTTCTAGCCTGAGTTATCAATTTATGTAATCAGGGAAAGTCTTCTCGGATGCCCTGTATTATTATTTTCATTTCCAAGCCGGTACCAAAAAGTTTAATAGTACCCATTATGGATGTGAGGTAACCGTTGTCATATATTTACAGTAATAACTGGCAGCATTCAACGGCATTTATGTCCCACACACACCTCAACAACGCGTTTAGAGAGACAATGCTCTCACCATCAAGTTATAAACATTGCTCATGAGGTTAAAACGCATCTTAATGAGGTAACTTTTACAACCTGATGATTGGAATGCTGTCTCTCAAAGTGCGTTGTTGAGGTATGCGTAGGACAAGAACACGTTTCAGTGATACCAGTTATTATTGTGGTACCAGATAATTTTTCACCGGGGTCTGGGCAGTGCAGCTGCCAGGTCCCTAGCACGTGCTGTGTGTGCTCTGTGGATAAACCGTCCGCGCTTCAATTCAATAACAGAACGGTTTGTGTCGATTTACCGGTTTGCTCCTTAATTAGTGGCACAGAGCAGGGAGTAATATCCGTCGCTCTCGAGCGTTACACAATTACCGCAGTTTGGCGGTGGCCGTCACACGATTCAGGCGCAGCACTAACGACTCGGGCCGGCAGTGGTGCCCGCAGCTCCGCAGCGCGGCGAGCGGGCGGGGGTGCCCGCTGTTTGATCCCCAGAGTGCCCCAGGAACTGCTGAGCGCCGGCCCGCTCCGCCCGCAGCGGACGCCGTGGGGGTGAATACTTCATGCGGAGTTCCCCGAGGGCGGCGCTCACCCACCACTGACTGCGGTTCTCGAGAACACCGCAATACCGGCCGCCAGAGACACTGCCGCCACGCCTCCTGCGTCCTCTGCTGCGGCAGCGCGCACAACACCCTCAGCTATTTATCACCGCAGCCGAGCTTACTCTGCTCTAGACACCTGTTACACGTTAGCCGACATTTCCGTCTGCTGGACCTTCAACTACATAAATGTTCCATCGAGGTAATTTACTGCTTTTAATTAGTCCACATGGAATTAATCGTCGAATCACCAATCACCAGCGGGTCGGCTGGGGCGGGCTGTACTTCATGACGACGTTTTGAAAATACGAGGTTTGTCCGGAAAATAAGTATAAAAGTTGAATAACGTCTTTATGTTTGCAGCCACCACCAGGTGGGACTACTGCTGTAATCAATCCCGTCGACGCTCAGTTCGAGTCAGAGCACTCTGCGTGAAGGCGGGAGTGTGAGGCAGCTTGTTGACAGTTACCCTTTTTCACCTGCCATCGGCATGGAGCTCTCTCTGATTGAGGAACAGCGCGTCAACATCAAGTTTCTTGCAAAGCTGGGCAAGAATGGCCGTGAGATTTTTGAGTGTTTGAAACAGGTTTACCGAGACAATCCCTCTGAAGGGACCAACCGTGAACGTCTGGTTAAAAAGGTTCCGGGATGGCCGAGAAGAAGTGAACGATGACCCTCGCCCAGGACGCCCGTCGACATCGAGTTCCGATGCAAATGTTGAACGAATTCGGGCTTGTGTTCTTAAAGATTGACAGTCAGAATGATTGCTGACGATCTGTCAATCGCCCGCGTCTCGTGGTCGTGCGGTAGCGTTCTCGCTTCCCACGCCCGGGTTCCCGGGTTCCCGGGTTCGATTCCCGGCGGGGTCAGGGATTTTCTCTGCCTCGTGATGGCTGGGTGTTGTGTGATGTCCTTAGGTTAGTTAGGTTTAAGTAGTTCTAAGTTCTAGGGGACTGTGACCATAGATGTTAAGTCCCATAGTGCTCAGAGCCATTTTGATCTGTCAATCCCCAAAACAATCGTTCACGAAATCCTGACACAAAAACTTGAAATGAAGAAATTGACGCCAGACCAGAAAGCAAAGAGGGTTCAATGCTGTGAGGATTGGTTGGAAGCAGAGGAACGAGGGGACTTTCTCAACAGAGCCATCACTGGAGACGAGTCCTGGTTTTACGAATTCGATGTGGAGTTCAAATCTCAAAGCAAGGAATGCAAACTAGCAGGAGAACAGAGAACAAAAAAGTCGCGAAAATCAAGGTCCAATGTGAAGACAATGTCGATTGTTTTCTTTGAATCATGCAAAATGGTGCTTCGGGGGCGGCACTTAGGAGATGTGGAAGCCATCAAGGCGGAAACGATACGGCAACTGAACAACATCACAACCGAAGACTTTCAGCAATGTTATCAACGGTGGAAACGGCGTTGGCAGAAGCGTATCGCGTCTCAGGGCGAGTACTTTGAAGGAGACCATATTGTAATACCTGAATAATTGTAAAATAAAGTTATTATTCAACTTTTATACGTATTTTCCGGACAAACCTCGTAAATTTTTGAAAACAAATTATTGATTTTAATGAATTCTTCTACCAGATGCTGTAAATGTTATAAATTTTTCAGTTAGACTTAACCCAAAAAGTAAACCTGCACAAGAGATGCACTTTGATTTTTATCGGCTTTGAATATGTTGTAGTGTAGAGCAGAATAAGCCACAAATATTTCTTTAACGTACGGCTGTTGAAACGGTTAAACACCTAACTGAAAAAAATTGAGATTCATATTTCTGCGTTAATATTATTAAATGGTAACAGACAAAATATACTTAAAATACAAGTTCAGTCATTTTACAACGGTGCACCTAAATTTGCCGAAAAATATTTTGTTTTCGAAATTCCTTGTGCATGGTGCGCAAAATCAAAGAGCATTCAGCATTTCTTTGACCAAAACAGCTCTACACCTCCTTGTTATCGTATGGATTTACACTAATGTAATAATACAACAATAATATACAAACAATTTCAAATATAAAATAATAAAATCGGAAAATGTTAGAATTTCAAAATAAAAAAACACTGCAAATGTACAAAACCACAAATACAACACAATATTAAAATATAAAATTAAAATAATACACCCACGCACCTGCAGACACACACAAATATATACAGGGTGGTCCATTGATAGTGACCAGGCCAAATATCTCACGAAATAAGCAACAAACGAAAAAACTACAAAGAACGAAACTCGTCTAGCTTGAAGGGGGAAACCAGATGGCGCTATGGTTGGCCCGGTAGATGGCGCTGCCATAGGTCAAACGGATATCAACTGCGTTTTTTAAAATAGGAACTCCCATTTTTTATTACATATTCGTGTAGTAAGTAAAGAAATATGAATGTTTTTGATGTGTCGACAGAAGTGCCGACACAGTGTGGTTTGAGGAGACCGATATGCACGCTATAAGCTCACGCAGGATGGCGTGAGGTCTGAAACAGGATACGTAATGAATGCTATAAAGAAAAGTACGTAGCTTCTGGAATACTTAACTTTAATCCATCATTTGTATACATCGTTCTTGATGAGACATACTTCATACGATAACTATCAATTGCTATGGCGCCTTGCTAGGTCGTAGCCATTGACTTAGCTGAAGGCTATTCTAACTATCTGCTCTGCAAATGAGCGAGGCTTCGTCAGTGTGCATCGCTAGCTAAGTCGTCCGTACAACTGGGGCGAGTGCTAGTAAGGCTCTCGAGACCTGCCGTGTGGTGGCGCTCGGTCTGCGATCACTGACAGTGGCGACACGCGGGTCCGACATGTACTAATGGACCGCGGCCGATTTAAAGCTACCACCTAGCAAGTGTGGTGTCTGGCGGTGACACCACAGTTTTAGTTGTGATAGATGGTGCTGTAATAGTCACAAACGTATAAGTACGTGGTGTCATGTAACATTCCGCCAGTGCGGACGGTATTTGCTTCGTGATACGTTACCCGTGTTAAAATGGACCGTTTACCAACGATATCGTGTTGATGTATGGCTATTGCGATCAAAATGCCCAACGAGCGTGTGCTATGTATGCTGCTCAGTATCCTGGACGACATCATCAAAGTGTTCGGACCGTTCGCCTGTTAGTTAAGTTATTTAAGGAAACCGGAAGTGTTCAGCCACATGTGAAACGTCAGCCACGACCTGTTTTAGCTGCTGTCGCGGCTAATCCGCACGTCAGTAGCAGAAAAATTGCACGAGAATCGGGAATCTCAAAAACGTCGGTGTTGAGAATGCTACATCACCATCGATTGCACCCGTACCATATTTCTATGCACCAGGAATTGCATTGCGACAACTTTGAACGTCGTGTACAGTTCTTCCATTGGGCACAAGAGAAATTACGAGACGATGTTTTCTGCACACGTTCTATTTAGCGATGAAGCGTCATTCACCAACAGCCGTAACGTAAACTAGCATAATATGCACTATTGGGCAACGGAAAATCCACGATGGCTGCGACAAGTGGAACATCAGCGACCTTTGCGGGGTAATGTATGGTGCGGCATTGTGAGAGGAAGGATAATTGGCCCCCATTTTATCAATGGTAATTTAAATGGTGAAGTGTATGCTGATTTCCTACGATATGTTCTACCGATGTTACTACAAGATGTTTCACTGCATGACAGAATGGCGATGTACTTCCAACATGATTGATGTCCGGCACATAGCTCGCGTGCGGCTGAAGCGGTATTGAATAGCATATTTAATGACAGGTGTATTGGTCGTCGAAGCACCATACCATGGCCCGCACGTTCATCTGAAGTCCCCGGATTTCTTTCTGGGGGAAGTTGAATGATATTTGCTATCGTGATCCACCGACACCGCCAGACAACATGCGTCAGCGCATGGTCAATGCATGTACGATCATTACGGAAGGCGAAATACTCGCTGTTGAGAGGAATGTCGTTACACGTATTGCCAAATGCGTTGAGGTTGACAGACATCATTGTGAGCATTTATTGCATTAATGTGGTATTTACAGGTAATCACGCTGTAACAGCATGCGTTCTCAGAAATGATAAGTTCACAAAGGTACATGTATCACATTGGAACAACTGAAATAAAATGTTCAAACCTAACTACGTTTTGTATTTTAATTTAAAAAACCTACCTGTTACCAAAAAAATGTTCAAATGTGTGTGACATCCTATGGGATTCAACTGCTAAGATCATCAGTCCCTAAGCTTACACATTACTTAACCTAAATTATCATAAGGACAAACACACACACCCATGCCCGAGGGAGGACTCGAACCTCCGCCGGGACCAGCCGCACAGTCCATGACGGCAGCGCCTGAGACCGCTCGGCTAAGCCCGAGCGGCCTACCTGTTACCAACTGTTCGTCTAAAATTGTGAGCCATACGTTTGTGACTATTACAGTGCCATCTATCACAAATCGAAAAAAGTAGTCCAATTAAAACATTCATATTTCTTTACGCACTATACGAATATGTAATAAAAATAGGGGTTCCTATTTAAAAAAATGCATTTGATATCCGTTTGACTTACGGCAGCGCCATCTAGTGGGCCAACCAAAGCGCCATCTGGTTTCCCACTTCAAGCTAGACGAGTTTCGTTCTTCGTAGTTTTTTTCGTTTGTTGCTTATTTTGTGAGATATTTGGCCTCGTCAATGGACCACCCTGTATATATAGAGTAGAAAAATGTTCAAATGGGTGTGAATTTTTAAGGGACCAAGCTGCTGAGGTCATCGGTCCCTAGACTTCCACACTACTTAAACTAACTTATGCTATGAACAACACACACTCCCACGCCCGGGGGAGGACTCGAACCTCCGGCGGGAGGAGCCGCGCAGTCTGTGACATGGTGCCTCGAACCGTCTATCTTCAACAGAATGCCACTTCAATCATTTCAACATCTCTGTGACAGCCCCCCCGCTGGTCAAAGAAAACTGTTACCATTCGTTTTCCCTTTCTCTGCGTTCGTTGAATACCCACGTTGCTCTACTTGGTACGGCTCTCTCTCGCTTGGACAATATCGTAAAATGGTTCGAACGAATGGTTCGTACGAGATTTCCTTTGCACAGTGAAGCACCGTCTGATATCTGCTTTGTCCATGATGCCTTTGTTTTCGTTCCATTGTATGATCCTACTGTGGCATCCAGTCCATCGCAGTTATCACTCAACATCCAAAATGTTTACGTTTCTTGTGTACCCTATCTGGCCGAGGCCCACGAGAAAGACAAACCGTGGCGCGTCACTGCATGTTTTACGAGAGCCAACAGCTGACTCCGCCGGGGAGCGAGTAACTGTTCCAGACGAGTTTAATAATTATTGACTGCGTATTTAAAAGCATGGAAGTTCTCGACAGAACACGACAAAGTTAAGATCTTTAGTGGTTACCTTTTCAGTTAAATGTGGATTTCCTGTGGGCACTACACGGAACCGAGTGTTCACGAAATGTGTCGGACAAGCCGACTAGTTTGATGTCAGAAGTTCGTTGCAGGGCCCGGTACATGGTCTGATTACGACACCAGACGCGGGCAACAGCAAAGCACTCTGCTTGCCGTTCTGTTACAGCGAATTTTTAATGAAGCACATGCACGACGAGAGTGTGTATATGTACTAAGTTACACTGATTTCCGGCGATATCTTCTAAGTCCTTTTTTTTTCGGGCGGTGTAGCTCGACTCAGTATCAGGTAGGATATTAAGTGAACCCCGTGAGACTTGTAGTCTCCATACAGAACTTCTACAAATATCAGTTTTCTTCTCACATTTTCTGTTATTTTTGCTTTTACTAGCTTTCAGTAGTTTCGCACTTCCCGAGAATTATTCTGAGAGAGAATGTGTCGCACACAGTATCGCAGGGCAGTCAGCTTATGAAAGCAACAGAAATGTAGCTTACGTTTTACGGTACTACACAACAGAAGGGACACACAGAAGTTGTAACAGCTCGACATTACTATAGACGAAATTGAAATGTTATTGTCTTTATTAAAAGGTCTTCAGTCCGCTGCATAAATACTGGAACTTATAACTGTTTGAACCAGCTTACTATAGCGAAGCTTTCGTCTCCCCCTGCAAGCATTACCCCAGCAATTACCTCCACGAAAAAATGTATGTTTCCTTGACGCCGCAGGAAGAGCCCTGTGAACTTATCCATCTTGAAGTCCAGATTTATTTTCTCCCTAGTTCTATTCAGCTCCTCTTCATTAGATATAAGACTTCTGTGTTAATAATTCTGTTTTCACCTGATAAGAAATCCTGTTCCGTCTGCCAACTCACTTCACTAATTTTCGCTAAATCTGACTTCAGCCTATTCACTACTCTTTTATAAATCACTAATTTACAAATCCGGTGAATAGATGTAACATCAAACGCTCCACTCCTTAGAACGCCTCTTTTTTATTTACTTTCAATGCCAACATCCTCCCTAGTATTCCCCCCCGCCCTTTCCACCATTTGGAGATCCTAATGGAGGACTATTTCACCTCCGAAATATATTGCGCAAGAGGATGCCTTTCTCATTAAACCATGAGGTAGAGTTGCGCGGCTGCAGGTAGTCTGTAGTTTCATTCTCCTAGCAGCCATTTGCAGTGTCAATTTACCAACGCCACGTTGGCTAATTTTTGAAGTCCAGACCAGTCAATCATCCAGACTGTGGCCTCTGCAACTGCTGAAACCCTACATCTGGCCTCTTCAAGATACCTCTGAGGTGTGGTTGTACCAACAAAGCGTTTAGGTACGCAAGTCATCCCAACAGGACCAGATCCATGGTCCGTTTGGGGTCCTCTTTATTGTAACGAAAGTACAAAATAGTATTCTATAATTCTATCGTGTATAACTTTTTCTTCATATATAAAACTGGCAGTAACTGTAAACGTAGCTCTGCCCATCTTTTATAGACTCTTCCAGCTCCCGAAAGCCCTAGCGAAAATATTCAAGTTGCCATACTAAACGTAAATGTAGTGTGATTAGGGCCTCCCTTAGGGTAGACCGTTAGCTGCAAATCTTTCGATTTGACACCATTTCGGTGACTTTCGCCTAGATGGGAATGAAATGATAATGATCTAGACAACACTACACCCAGTCCTTGAGCGGAGAAAATCTCCGACCCAGCCGGAATCGAACTCGGGCCCTTAGGATTGAAATCCTGTCGCGCTGACCACTTAGGTACCGGGGACGGACAGTTGCCACACTAATCCGAAAGTTATTTAACTGCTACGCGTCGAGTAGTGACTGGTGTACGTGAGATACCGCTGGCAATCAGATATGAGTGCAGGAATTCACATTAGAAGCAGCAGTACTCGGCAATAGTTAAAGCTCACACTTGTGCTGCGCTCGCAAGGGACAGAGCGAAAGCGTAGCCGGGCTTAAAACGTGAGGAGCTGAGGTGTGGCGCTCTCTCGATGATTAAAACCGTGCTCCCCCTCCCCCTCTCTCGCCCCTTCTCGTGGCAACGCTCTCGGACGGAGTAAAGCGGTCACGAAGAGCCTCGAGGGGGTTTCCTTGCCTTCAGGGAGGACTTAAGCCGCAATATTCTCACGCCATTATCCGGCACCGAGGGCTACCTGCCTACCTGTAACCTGAGTGCTGGAAGCGATAGGCGCTTCAAGTCGTGACGTAACACCCGCGCCGGCCCTGTATAAGCCGGCAGTAATACGTCTTCTAGGGCGCAATACTCGACCTCCTCGAGTGCGCGGATCGCGTCTTTGCCCTGCCTTCCTCTGCCCCGTTCCGCGCCTTTTAATATCCGAGAGCGTCAGCTTTCCTCACGAGCGCCGGCATTTTCCTTTCCCTCCACTGGAGTCGCTCTCCTCCTTTGCGTGCCGTACCTCCTCGACGCGGCCGTTCTTTAATTAACCGCACGAGACGCGGAGTTACTCTTGAATTCCTAAGTGGCGCTGAGGGCTCAGAGGCTTTCGGAACTCCCGCCGCGGCTTGCCTTCTCTCTCGACCCGGAGTGCGGCAAGCCGACTAAGAGCGAACCTAATCACAACATACGACCTCCACGCCACTGTGTCTTCTCAGTTGCTTGTCATGGACAGTGCGCCCGTAATTTTTGCAACTTTTGCGTAAACACTAAGGCACGTAATTCCTTTAGCCTGGTAATAAATTTATTTTGTCCCTTAAACGAAAACACACAGATTAATGTTGAAAATGAATCGTATTAATGTCTGGTGTCTGTACCTTCGGACATGTCCGAAAGAACAGACATCACACATTCATATAATTAATTCGTCTCGATGCGCAGCGAATCTACCTTCTTCAGTGCAGAGGCACAATTGCTTCTGACCTCCTGTGGGAATCTCACAGTAACGAGCAAGGAGCACATGCACAGGGACAGCGGATAGGGAGCGCAGATGGGAGTGACAGGCATGCCGAGATAATCGATAAAACACTGTGTCCGGATGGCGCAGTGGTTTATGCAACTACTTTGTAAGCGGGAGATACCTACGAGTTATCGGAGGCAAATATTACAGAGGTTGGCGAATAGAGGAGCAGTATTGACAGATCTGAACCCGCGGAGTTGTGTCGTGAGTCACTGTGATTCCCAAATGACGCTACGAGTGGGAATTACCAGTTCAGACGCTTACTTTACTGCGTGCTAGAAGAAGATTCAGCGAACGTTTAGGTTGTATTCTAAAATTGGGCATTGCAACCACAATGTTCGTTTATCAGGCGCGGATCCAGGACTCGGTTCTAGGAAGTATGAGGGTGAGTCAGATGGAAACCTTAAATTTGTAATAACAAATCGAAATTTCGCGCCGTTTTCCTGTAAGTTGGTAAGCATGCTACAAACAGCGTGCATAATGGCCTGTAGGTGGCAGCATAGTGCAGATGCAAGCATATCGTCGCAGTATCAGTATAAAGATGGCCACCCCACTAGCGACTTGCACCAGGGAAGGACAGCGTTCTGTTATTCGGTTTTTGCGTAGTGAAGGTGTGAAACCTATTGAAATTCATCGTCGAATGAAGGTTCAATAAGGTGATGCATGTCTGTCACAGCAGCAAGTCTACGAATGGAGTAGGAAGTTCGAAAATGGTGTGATTTCAGTGGAAGATGCTTCCCGTCCAGGTCAGGCACGAGTTGTGACTCCACAGAATATTGCAGCAGTTGTTGCCATAGTGAAGGAACACCACCGAGTGACACTGAATGACATTGCAGCATGTTTACAGATTAGTCATGGGTCAGCACACCACATTGTACATGATGTGCTCCAGTTTCACAAACCTTCTGCAAGATGGGTGCCACGGCAGCTGACCCCTGAAATGAGAGAACGACGTTTTGATGCTTGTGAAGAACTTCTTCGGCTCTTTGAACGAGAAGGTTATGGCTTCCTTGCAAGAATCGTTACTAGGAACGAAACCTGGGTTCACTTCCACCAACCGCAAACGAAGAGAGCGAGCAAGGAATGGCGCCATTCCTCATGACCAAAACCAAAGAAGTTTCGAACAGAACCATCAGCAGGGAAGGTTATGCTGAATCTAAGGCGTCATTTTGGAGCATTACATGCCTAGAGGGACCACTGTCGCCAGTGCATCATACACAGATCTCCTAAAAAATCATCTGCGGTCTGCAATCAAATCAAAGCGACGTGGATTGCTGTCAGCAGGTGTCCTTTTGCAACATGACAAAGCAAGGCCCCACACTGCCCGTACAACAGTTGCAACAATCACAGACCTGCATTTTGAGTGTCTTCGTCATCCACCATACTCACCAGACCTTGCCCCAAGTGATTTCCGTATGTTTGGAGCACTCAAAGACGCAATGGGAGGAAAGAAATTCCGTTCTGATGAAGAGGTACGGCATGAGTGGTTGCGCGGACTAACAAAAGGTTTTTTCTAAAGGAATTTATGCACTTTGCAAGCGCTGGAGGACTTGCATTGAGCGTGGGGGAGATAATGTTGAAAAGTGATACAGCTTTGTACCACTTCTGGACAATAAATAATATTTTAAAAAATACTAAAGGTTTTCATTTGACTCACCCTCGTACATAGTGGGCAAAAGTCACAATTTGTTACTGAACCCCCCTTCCCTCCAAATTGTAGCCTGTACGTTTAACGCAACAGGTACATACGTTTTGAGTGTCAATAACAATCGGTTCTCCCCCCTGTCACGAACCACAGACCTTACCAAGTTGAGGTGGCTTGAGCACGATACAGATAGCCGTACCGTACACACAGCCACGTCCGAAGAGATTATGTGCACAGGCCAGACAAACTTGTTCGTAGAGAGGTGCAGCAACCTTTTCAATAGTTGCAGAGACACTCGTCTGTACGGTTGATATTTTCCGAGGGTTTGTTGCTCTGCCTCAACGCAAAATGGTATTGGCATCCTACTGGATAAAATATGACGGGGATTAAATAATAACTCCAAATCTTTGGGCGGACATTTCTGAATAGTATGACGACACTAGAAGAAACAAACACTGGTGTTCTAAGGGTCGGCACGTGGGACGTTAGTTCTCTTAGTCAGGTAGACAGATCAGAGAATTTAAATAGGGCGTGTAACGTGGTAGAGGGGCGGGGGTGGGGGGTCGAAGAGGGTAGAAGTAAGAGATAAGGTAGGTCGGCAGATTGAGGTCTTGTACTTCCCTGCATCAAAGATATGCAAACTGAAGAGAGAGCGGGTGATTCCCAATTGTATCTGCCGCACACCATCACAAGAAACGAGTACAGTGTGTTCACAAAGCACACTGGCGACGCAGTGGGCACACATGCCAGGGGGTGTTTGTTTTCCACAAAGTGAGTTAACACTATATCGAATACAGATATGAGTTACTACTGATACTAACGCAGGAAACGCATGTGGTCGGAATCTAAGTCATCCTGTACGAAGCTGCAGTGTTCTTCCTGGAAAGAAGAAAGAAACGTAATCATCCGACTAATCTTCAGTTTGCAGATCTATGACAGACACTTCCACCCTCCCCTGCATCCTGTTACACCCTCAGAACGCAATTTATACGTTAATTCGGCTCTATTACACTAAGACGAGGTACATACATTTATTATTTGTTATTAATCATGTTCATTCAGCAATAAACATCAATCTTATACCACTAAAACACTTTTTTAATAATCTGCGCTTTTTTCAACTCCTGAAACGCGCAAACTATTAGTCTAAGAGTAAAATAGATAGGATTTTTCCTGTAGGAAATTTAATGTAGCTACGTTTTGTACCGCCAAACATTTTCGCTAGGAGCGCGGTTTTTCGACTTATTCAAGAAAAACGAAAAAAAGTTACCTTTAAATGACCCCAACCACAGTCCAAAAATTGGCGAATTCACCAATTTTCTCTCCTATTTGACGCTGTCTGGGCTATAATTCCTGAAATGATGATAATGATGTCGCTGATGATGATAACAAAAAACTTATTATATCCCAGAAAACTGTTATCCATGATGTATTGGTGTATGAAAATTTGGTAATGAATAAAACCAGATGCCGGAGGAGGAGAAAAAATTAGATACAGTGGGAATTCTAAACTTGACTTTCTTCCGGTGTATAAATCGTGCAAACAACTTATGGGAATGTGGGCGAGTGCTGTCATCGACTCACGGCGATGATTCCGTGGGTCCCCACACAGTCGTTTCCAATGAGCAAATATCACAACTGTGTCTTGAGACTGGCGTTTTGTGTATCTTACAGAATATCGGCGGTTGTCGAACACATCTCCCGGCTTCGTTCCCGTAAGTTGTTCGAGCATACATTTAATGAAGTGCGGTGGCTGAAAGAAATGGTCTTCTGGTCTGGTCAGAACAGGTTTATCAACTCAAATTCAAAAAGGTTAGCGCAAGAATAGATCTAATACTGAATAAGAAAATAGGAGTTGAGGTAAGCTATTATGAACTTTATACTCTTACTAGTTTTGAATGGGATGAAGTAATTGAAAGAATGAGTTGTGAGATAAAAGAACTTATTCAAAAAGTTAAGGCAGATTGAAATTTAATTGTGATTCTGGACTGGAATTCAACAGCAGGAAACGGAAACTAGGTATAAATAGCAGGAGAACATGTACTGGGGAAAAGATTGAAAGAGGTATAATTTTGCACGGAAGACGGTTAAATCATTGCTCATATTGGTTTTAAAATTATGAAATAGGATTGTAAACGTGGAAGAGACTTGGAATCACCAGAATGGCATATTATCGAATGGTATGTCAGAGCTTTCAGAACAAGATTTTAAACTGTGAGCCGTCTCCAGGCGTCTCGATGTGGACATTGACCATAAGTTATTTGTTACGACTTGCGGATTAAAACTGAAGAAACTGCAGAAAGATAGGAAATTAAGGGCACGGGGCTAGAGGTTGTTGAAAGCTTCAGACTGATCGTTGGACAACAATGGACTTAAATAGTAATAACGAACGCAATAGAAGAAGAATGGGTAACCTTGTCAAGTGAAATAGTGGGAGCGTCAGGGGATCAAAAAGAATAAAATCCTTGCCTAACGCATGAGATATTGAATATAAATGGAGAGGGGAGATAATATAAAAAGGCAACAAATGAAGCAGGCAAACTGAGCACGGGCGAGTAAGAAATAAGTTTCACCGAAAATAAAACTGACGAAGAAGGGAAGGATGAAAAGTGGAAGAAATGCATAGAGGGTTTTTGGAACGGCAACAAACTTGGAGACAATAATATAGAAAGAGGTGGGGAAGAAAATGAAGGTTATTAACATCTGGCAGGACGCAATGGGAAACGCACGTAACACAGTGGTTATAGGACTGATATATTCATCATTATTACTCTTATTATTATGTGCAACTTATGTACGACACATTTTGCAGTGTCATCTGAAAAGACTGTATTTAAAGATGTTTGGTGAGAGGTGAAAGAGGAGTTCTGAATGCTCTTATCTCGTCACTTAAAATAAATTCATTCATAAATAAATAAATAAAAAATCATATAAAGCAAGTTTTCTGCAAATAATAAAATTTGTCAACTGCCGAGTCTTCAGTGAATGGTAGAAGCAACAGATAAAAAATATATGTGCTTGACGTCACTCAGATAAGGAGGTGATATAGATTAATATGACACAAAGAAGTCAAAACTTCAAAATCTAAGATCGCTGATAATAGTTTATTTTGATAACCGGTTTTGGCAAATTTAACCTACCATCATTGGATCTCAGTACATTCCATCGTATGTAGAAAAAACCGTGTCAAGTTGCGACACGTCATTCTAGCAGCACGAAGAAACTAATGCTGCATGTCATTAATAAAACAAGATTTTGTTACTGACGGTCTGGTGTATATATTCCTTCATGTGCCTGGAATGACGTGTAGCGACTTGACACGGTATGTTGTACATATATGAAGCTGTACTGAGGTGTATTTGCATAAGATCCGATGGTGGCAATTTAGATTTGCCGACCCAGTTATCAAAAATAAATTATTTTTTATGATCTTGGCTGTCAAAGTTTTTATAATAATAATGAATATTTAATAGTAATGAATATTTAATAATATAATAATGATGAATATTTACACCGAATTAAACACGATAATTTGATTCTGCGGATATCACGTCGTGTTTGCAAGATACATCTCAACAAATTTATCGTGTAAACATTTCTCTCCACTACATGTCGCAGGTAATCTCATGGAACAGAGTTTCTGAAAAAAGGGAGGCTGAGGCTATATTTCATTCGGTGAGATGTAGGTAGAACCAGCAGTCACTAGTTTGCTCAGAGTTTTTACGGAATCTGCAGCCGTTTTTCTCCATCAAGTTTTGGAGCAATCAAATGTTTCGTCAACTTTTCAGCGTGTTTTCTTCGAGACTCCGAACTCCGAATAGAGTTTTACTTCTATCGCGTAGCTCATTCGTTATTTCAGGTCTCTCTGGCGCAAGCCTGTATTTTCTTAGGCTTCACTAGCAAAAATCCTTGTTTATGAACCCGCCATCTGCCTTTACAGATTTAATTCAATACTTTTGTCCCAAGCATTACCCTCTCTCTCTCTGTTTCTCTCTCTCCTTTTTGGAAAGATGCAGAATGTTCCTAGCAGGTTCCTGTGCGTTATAATCAGAAGTCCCTTTTACTATTTATCCAGAGGAATGTTACTTAATATGGTTCAAACATTTATAAAAAGGGGTTACAACTTACGCGAATAAGGTATGAAAGAGTACGTTTTCATTCTGATACGGTGAATGTGAATTAAACTTTCTGTTGTGTGCCTAAACATATTCACACGAATGAGAGGATTGATTCTACAGAATCCCTATAACCGTTGCTTTCATACTTGTCCAGATATGCGCCCTGTGTACAAGATCTTAATATTCACAACACACTGCAACAAGAAAACAAAGAAATGAACGAACTAATATAATATTTCAGACCTATATCAGGTTTGCAAACCACATTGTATTGGATATTCGTTGTGAATTTAACCATCGTGTTCAGTAGGTTCTGCTATGGAGGAAAAATTTCACTTTTTTGAAAGGAGGCGAACTGCTTATCAACAAAGAGTACAGCGGCAGTCAGAAACTACAATGCCCAAAATTAAAGGATCACTTTTTCGAATTCCCATAATTACTTCCCATTGAGACATGTAGGTTTGAAATTTGGCTCAAAGGTGCCTACAACCTTCCTCTGTAAAGATGAGAAAGCGAGATGCCCTGCGACGTCACCCAGGGCCTGGTAATCCTGCAACCAGCAAGATGTCGATACATGTGAAAACAGGCCAAAGCTCAGAAGATAATGTGAGCTGTAAGCTAGATTATTGATATCATATTGGCACCAAATTTCACCACAAATTTGACCAACACCAGCGTGAACGTGCGACAAAACGGGAACGCCGTTGCATCTACTCTTTCCTACATTTTACCCCTTCTTTAGACACCTCCGCGACGAATAATAGAACCGCGACGATCAGGGTTGAAATGACGCTTTTTTCCTTATGTGTAGCCGAGGAAAGAGATTCTGACACACCACTGCTGAAAATCAAGACGAAAAGACCTCAGGGGCTGGCATAAAGGATGTAAATAAAACCAACCATTCGATGAAGGCATTGTTTCCAAAGCATTTCGGAGTCGAAAACATCAGTTCTTAGCCGCGAATAGCAACAGGACACCTTTCTTGAGAATATTTGACAGTTCTGACATACTACAAACGCATCATCCCTTCTCCACGCACAGCCATCTTGGGTCAGCAACCCCACTGAATGTGATCGCACCCTTTGGAGTGTAGTGTGTCCTCAGTGTTTGCTGTTGTTGTTGTTGTCGTCTTCAGTCCTGAGACTGGTTTGATGCAGCTCTCCATGCTACTCTATCCTGTGCAAGCTTCTTCATCTCCCAGTACCTACTGCAACCTACATCCTTCTGAATCTGCTTAGTGTATTCATCTCTTGGTCTCCCTCTACGATTTTTACCCTCCACGCTGCCCTCCAATGCTAAATTTGTGATCCCTTGATGCCTCAAAACATGTCCTACCAACCGATCCCTTCTTCTAGTCAAGTTGTGCCACAAACTTCTCTTCTCCCCAATCCTATTCAATACCTCCTCATTAGTTACGTGATCTACCCACCTTATCTTCAGCATTCTTCTGTAGCACCACATTTCGAAAGCTTCTATTGTCTTCTTGTCCAAACTAGTTATCGTCCATGTTTCACTTCCATACATGGCTACACTCCATACAAATACTTTCAGAAACGACTTCCTGACACTTAAATCTATACTCGATGTTAACAAATTTCTCTTCTTCAGAAACGATTTCCTTGCCATTGCCAGTCTACATTTGATATCCTCTCTACTTCGACCATCATCAGTTATTTTACTCCCTAAATAGCAAAACTCCTTTACTACTTTAAGTGTCTCATTTCCTAATCTAATCCCCTCAGCATCACCCGATTTAATTTGACTGCATTCCATTATCCTCGTTTTGCTTTTGTTGATGTTCATCTTATATCCTCCTTTCAAGACAGTGTCCATTCCGTTCAACAGCTCTTCCAAGTCCTTTGCTGTCTCTGACAGAATTACAATGTCATCGGCGAACCTCAAAGTTTTTACTTCTTCTCCATGAATTTTAATACCTACTCCGAATTTTTCTTTTGTTTCCTTTACTGCTTGCTCAATATACAGATTGAATAACATCGGGGAGAGGCTACAACCCTGTCTCATTCCTTTCCCAACCACTGCTTCCCTTTCATGCCCCCTCGACTCTTATAACTGCCATCTGGTTTCTGTACAAATTGTAAATAGCCTTTCGCTCCCTGTATTTTACCCCTGCCACCTTCAGAATTTGAAAGAGAGTATTCCAGTTAACGTTGTCAAAAGCTTTCTCTAAGTCTACAAATGCTAGAAACGTAGGTTTTCCTTTTCTTAATCTTTCTCCTAAGATAAGTCGTAAGGTTAGTATTGCCTCACGTGTTCCAACATTTCTCCGGAATCCAAACTGATCTTCCCCGAGGTCCGCTTCTACTAGTTTTTCCATTCGTCTGTAAAGAATTCGCGTTAGTATTTTGCAGATGTGACTTATTAAACTGATAGTTCGGTAATTTTCACATCTGTCAGTACCTGCTTTCTTTGGGATTGGATTATATTCTTCTTGAAGTCTGTGGGTATTTCGCCTGTCTCATACATCTTGCTCACCATATGGTAGAGTTTTGTCATGACTGACTCTCTCAAGGCCATCAGTAGTTTTAATGGAATGTTGTCTACTCCCGGGGCCTTGTTTCGACTCAGGTCTTTCAGTGCTCTGTCAAACCTTCACGCAGTATCTTATCTCCCATTTCATCTTCATCTACATCCTCTGCCATTTCCATAATATTGTCCTCAAGTACATCGCCCTTGTATAAACCCTCTATATACTCCTTCCACCTTTCTGCCTTCCCTTCTTTGCTTAGAACTGGGTTGCCATCTGAGCTCTTGATATTCATACAAGTGGTTCTCTTCTCTCCAAAGGTCTCTTTAATTTTCCTGTAGGCAATATCTATCTTACCACAATGGGAGACAGGCCTCTACATCCTTACATTTGTCCTCTAGCCATCCCTGCTTAGCCATTTGCACTTCCTGTCGATCTCATTTTTGAGACGTTTGTATTCCTTTTTGCCTGCTTCATTTACTGCATTTTTATATTTTCTCCTTTCATCAATTAAATTCAATATTTCTTCTGTTACCCAAGGATTTCTATTAGCCCTCGTCTTTTTACCTACTTGGTCCTCTGCTGCCTTCACTACTACATCCCTCAGAGCTACTCATTATTCTTCTACTGTATTTCTTTCCCCCATTCCTGTCAATTGTTCCCTTATGCTCTCCCTGAAACTCTGTACAACCTCTGGTTCTTTCAGTTTATCCAGGTCCCATCTCCTTAAGCTCCCACCTTTTTGCAGTTTCTTCAGTTTCAATCTGCAGTTCATAACCAATATATTGTGGTCAGAATCCACATCTGCCCCTGGAAATATCTTACAATTTAAAACCTGGTTCCTAAATCTCTGTCTTACCTTTATATAATCTATCTCATACCTTTTAGTATCTTCTGGATTCTTCCAGGTATACAACCTTCTTTTATGATCCTTGAACCAAGTGTTAGCTATGATTAAGTTATGCTCTGTGCAAAATTCTACAAGGTGGCTTCCTTTTTCATTTCTTCACCCCAATCCATATTCACCTACTATGTTTCCTTCTCTCCCTTTTCCTACTGACGATTTCCAGTCACCCATGACTATTAAATTTTCGTCTCCCTTCACTACCTGAATAATTTCTTTTATCTCATCATACATTTCATCAATTTCTTCATCATCTGCAGAGCTAGTTGGCACATAAACTTGTACTACTGTAGTAGGCATGGGCTTCGTGTCTATCTTGGTCACAATAATGCGTTCACTATGCTGTTTGTAGTAGCTAACCCGCACTCCTATTTTTTTTATTCATTATTAGACCTACTCCTGCATTACTCCTATTTGATTTTGTATTTATAACCCTGTAATCATCTGACCAAAAGTCTTGTTCCTCCTGCCACCGAACTTCACTAATTCCCACTATATCTAACTTTAACCTATCCATTTCCCTTTTTAAATTTTCTAACCTACCTGCCCGATTAAGGGATCTGACATTCCACGCTCCGATCCGTAGAACGCCAGTTTTCTTTCTCCTGATAACGACGTCCTCTTGAGTAGTCCCCGCCCGGAGATCCGAATAGGGGACTATTTTACCTCCGGAATATTTTACCCAAGAGGACGCCATCATCATTTAACCATACAGTAAAGCTGCATGTCTTCGGGAAAATTACGGCTGTAGTTTCCCCTTGCTTTCAGCCGTTCGCAGTACCAGCACAGCAAGGCCGTTTTGGTTAATGTTACAAGGCCAGATCAGTCAATCATCCAGACTGTTGCCCCTGCAACTACTGAAAAGGCTGCTGCCCCTCTTCAGGAACCACATGTTTGTCTGGCCTCTCAACAGATATCCCTCCGTTGTGGTTGCACCTACGGTACGGCCATCTGTATCGCTGAGGTACGCAAGCCTCCCCACCAACGGCAAGGTCCATGGTTCATGGGGGGAGTGTTCGCTATGGTGTACAAAGTGGGTCTTCAAAGGGCTGTTCAAAACCTTTCGGCGTGCTCTGAAGCTGCAAAGTATGGTTATGCTTTCTCATCCCTCCTTTTTTGTACTCTCTTGTGATATGATGACCGAGAGGTACGACATTGACAAATACATGAATGAAGTGGCGAAGGGTCCCTCATAGACCACTCAGTTCGGCAATACTATAAATGCCACCTTCCGATATTTCTTGAGCACTTTGAAACTATACCTTCACACCAAAAAGCTGTGAGTTAGTCTTGGTGGCCGTCTGCTAATATGCATGCCAGAATCGGTATGTGTCAATTGGTAGCGTACCTACAGGTGTTTATGGCTATTGTCACGGCATTTGACCACACAGGTACATTTTAAAGTCTCAAAAAAGGAAGGTGTTGCTGAAATGGGGTGTTTTACAGGGATCCTTAGCCGTTTTATTCACACAAGTGTCAATGTTATATCCCTCCGTGATCATGCTACAGGAGGGCGCAAAACATAGGGGCTGAAACAGCATTAACACCCTTTGCTGCTTCAGATCATGTTAAAATTTCGTGGAATGGTTCTGGACGGCCCCTTATGATTCCACAGCACACACCAGAGCGAAAAATGCAGTTGCCCTGCATTCTAAAAGGGTGTGATCGCATTCAATGAAGTTGTTGACCGCCCATGACTTTGAAGGGTTGAAGCGTCAGCAGTGTCAAAGACTGTCAAGAACGTCGCCCTGTCGGTTATGGCACTGTGAATTGTCTTTTTAGGTTGTAAAATGTGTGGGAATCAACGAAACAAGGGAAATCACTAACGACATTTATGCCAGCACCTGAGGCCTTTTGTGTTGATTTGATACCACCATCTGAGGCCTTTTTGTGTCTGAAACTATTTGCTCAGCCACACGTAATGAAATCGGGGATTCCAATACTGAGCTTGGTGGTTTAAATCTCCATAGCAGAGGTATCAAAAGGAGTGGTGAAATGTGGGTAAGTCACGACTTTCCCGTCGTGTAACACATCTGTGGTGGCGTGGCTCAGAGTTATGGTGATATCTGGTGCCACTGTGACATCATTAACCCACTTTACAGCTCACGTTAATTTCTAAATCTACATCTACATCAACATCTACCTTCATACTCCGCAAGCCACCCAACGGTGTGTGGCGGAGGGCACTTTACGTGCCACTGTCATTACCTCCCTTTCCTGTTCCAGTCGCGTATGGTTCGTGTCAAGAACGACTACTGTTTGTATAAAGCGTTTATTTTGCATTTTGTTTACGACCTACCACTAAGGAAGGGATTCTATTTGTGTTTATCTGCTCTGCATAGAAACTAACAGTTCTTGATCGTTAGGAGAGAAATTTATTTTGTACTTATTTGCTGCGCTTAGCTTTTAAATAGTTTTTCTGGGAAAACCTAGCGTAGTTTTCGCGTCTCGTATTTCAGTGAGTGTTTCTTGATTATCAGAGTAGCTCATCAGAAGATTATCTTGGGAATTTGTCACCGTATAGAGTAGGGTAAACATAGTCATGTGTAGGGACTGTGGTTGTTGTGAGCGGACGCAAGGAGAATTGGCCACTCTTTGGGGGCAGGTGGAGGCTTTGTCTGTTAGGCTCATCGAGCTCGAGGCGCAGGCGTCGGCTCGTAGTGGCGTTGGGGCAACTGTGGTGAGACCTATGCCTACTTCGGTGGCCTTGGAATCACATGGAACCCCTGATGTCGCTGCGTCTTCCGGCAGTGAGCATCTTACCGGTCAGCCATCACTCCAGGGTGAATGGCGGACAGTGGTGGGCTCGCGCGTGCCTGGCCGAAAGGCGAAGGTGGGATCTGGCCGCGTGGCAGCTGCCTTACCCCTTTCCAACAGGTACGGGGTGCTTCCTAGTGGTGATGACATCGTTTCCGAGCCACCACAGGATGCCTCGCCTGTTGGGCCAGTGGCCGATTCTCCGGCAAGGTCCCGACAGTCACAGAGGGCGGGCCTATTAGTTATAGGGAGCTCCAACGTTAGGCGGGTTATGGAGCCCCTCAGGAAAATAGCGGGTAGGTCGGGGAAGAATGCCAGTGTGCACTCGGTGTGCTTGCCGGGGGGTCTCGTCCGTAATGTGGAGGAGGCCCTTCCGGCAGCTATTGAACGCACTGGGTGTGACCGGCTGCAGATAGTAGCACATGTCGGAACGAATGACGCCTGCCGCTTGGGTTCTGAGGCCATCCTTGGTTCCTTCCGGCGGCTGGCTGATTTGGTGAAGACAACCAGCATCGCACGCGGAGTGCAAGCTGAGCTTAATATCTGCAGCATAGTGCCCAGAGTCGATCGCGGTCCTCTGGTTTGGAGCCGTGTGGAGGGTCTAAACCAGAGGCTCAGACGACTCTGCGACTATAATGGTTGCAAATTCATCGACCTCCGTTATTGGGTGGAGAACTGTAGGGCCCCCCTAGACAGGTCAGGCGTGCACTACACACCGGAAGCAGCTACTAGGGTAGCAGAGTACGTGTGGCGTGCACACGGGGGTTTTTTAGGTTAGAGGGACCCCCCCTTGGGCGAAACGATAAAATACCTGACGGCTTACCAGAGAGAACATCAGCATCGTTGATAAAGAACGTCCGTCCTCAGAGACCAAAAACAGGAAAAGTTAACGTAATATTGGTAAACTGCAGGAGTATCCAGGGCAAGGTTCCTGAATTAGTATCGCTTATTGAAGGAAATAGTGCGCATATAGTATTAGGAACGGAAAGTTGGTTAAAACCGGAAGTGAACAGTAACGAAATCCTAGACACAGAATGGAATATATACCGCAAGGATAGGATAAACGCCAATGGTGGAGGAGTATTTATAGCAGTAAAGAATTCAATAATATCCAGTGAAGTTATTAGCGAATGCGAATGTGAAATAATCTGGGTTAAGTTAAGTATCAAAGGTGGGTCAGATATGATAGTCGGATGCTTCTATAGACCACCTGCATCAGCAACCGTAGTAGTTGAGCGCCTCAGAGAGAACCTGCAGAACGTCGTGAAGAAGTTTCGTGATCATACTATTGTAATAGGGGGAGACTTCAATCTACCAGGTATAGAATGGGATAGTCACACAATCAGAACTGGAGCCAGGGACAGAGACTCTTGTGACATTATCCTGACTGCCTTGTCCGAGAATTACTTCGAGCAGATAGTTAGAGAACCAACTCGTGAAGCTAACGTTTTAGACCTCATAGCAACAAATAGACCGGAACTTTTCGACTCCGTGAATGTAGAAGAGGGTATCAGTGATCATAAGTCAGTGGTTGCATCAATGACTACAAGTGTAATAAGAAATGCCAAGAAAGGAAGGAAAATATATTTGCTTAACAAGAGTGATAGGGCACAAATCGCAGAATATCTGAGTGACCACCATCAAACGTTCATTTATGAGGAAGAGGATGTGGAACAAAAATGGAAAAAATTCAGAAACATCGTCCAGTACGCCTTAGATAAGTTCGTACCGACTAAGGTCCAAAGCGAGGGGAAAGATCCACCGTGGTATAACAATCATGTACGAAAGGTACTACGGAAACAAAGAAAGCTTCATCATAGGTTTAAGAGTAGTCGAATCATAGCTGATAAGGAAAAGCTGAACGAAGCGAAAAAGAGCGTAAAGAGAGCAATGAGAGAAGCATTCAACGAATTCGAACATAAAACATTGGCAAACAATCTAAACAAGAACCCTAAAAAGTTTTGGTCATATGTAAAATCGGTAAGCGGATCTAAATCCCCTATTCAGTCACTCGTTGACCACGATGGCACCGAAACAGAGGACGACCGATGAAAGGCAGAAATACTGAATTCAGTGTTCCGAAACTGTTTCACTGCGGAAAATCGTAACACGGTCCCTGACTTCAGCCGTCGCACGGACGCCAAAATGGAAAATATTGAAATAAACGATATCGGAATTGAAAAACAACTGCTATCACTTAGTAGCGGAAAAGCATCCGGACCAGACGAGATACCCGTAAGATTCTACAGTGATTATGCTAAAGAACTTGCCCCCTTTCTATCAGCAATCTATCGTAGATCTCTGGAAGAACGTAAAGTACCTAGCGACTGGAAGAAAGCGCAGGTCGTTCCCATTTTCAAGAAGGGGCATAAATCAGACGCGAATAATTATAGGCCTATTTCGCTTACGTCAATCTGTTGTAGAATAATGGAACATGTTTTATGTTCTCGTATTATGACGTTCTTAGATAATACAAATCTCCTTCATCATAACCAACATGGATTCCGCAAACAGAGATCATGTGAAACTCAGCTCGCCCTATTTGTCCAAGAAATTCACAGTGCCGTAGACACTGGCGAGCAGATTGATGCCGTATTCCTGGACTTCAGGAAGGCATTTGATACGGTTCCGCACTTACGTTTAGTGAAAAAAATACGAGCTTACGGAATATCGGACCAGGTTTGTGATTGGATTCAGGATTTCCTAGAAGAAAGAACACAACATGTCATTCTTAACGGTTCAAAATCTGCAGATGTAGAGGTAATTTCGGGAGTACCGCAAGGAAGCGTGATAGGACCTTTGTTGTTTACAATATACATAAATGACTTAGTTGACAACATCGGTAGCTCCGTGAGGCTATTTGCAGAGGACACGGTTGTCTACAAGAAAGTAGCAACATCAGAAGACTCGTACGTACTCCAGGAAGACCTGCAGAGGATTAATGAATGGTGCGACAGCTGGCAGCTTTCCCTAAACGTAGATAAATGTAATATAATGCGCATACATAGGGGCAGAAATCCATTCCAGTACGATTATGCCATAGGTGGTAAATCATTGGAAGCGGTAACGACCGTAAAATACTTAGGAGTTACTATCCGGAGCGATCTGAAGTGGAATGATCACATAAAACAAATAGTGGGAAAAGCAGGCGCCAGGTTGAGATTCATAGGAAGAATTCTAAGAAAATGTGACTCATCGACGAAAGAAGTAGCTTACAAAACGCTTGTTCGTCCGATTCTTGAGTATTGCTCATCAGTATGGGACCCTTACCAGGTTGGATTAATAGAAGAGATAGACATGATCCAGCGAAAAGCAGCGCGATTCGTCATGGGGACATTTAGTCAGCGCGAGAGCGTTACGGAGATGCTGAACAAGCTCCAGTGGCGGACACTTCAAGAAAGGCGTTACGCAATACGGAGAGGTTTATTATCGAAATTACGAGAGAGCACATTCCGGGAAGAGATGGGCAACATATTACTACCGCCCACATATATCTCGCGTAATGATCACAACGAAAAGATCCGAGAAATTAGAGCAAATACGGAGACTTACAAGCAGTCGTTCTTCCCACGCACAATTCGTGAATGGAACAGGGAAGGGGGGATCAGATAGTGGTACAATAAGTACCCTCCGCCACACACCGTAAGGTGGCTCGCGGAGTATAGATGTAGATGTAGAATGCCGGAAAGCCTCCGAGCGCGCTCGAATCTCTCTAATTTTACATTCGTGATCTCCTCGGGAGGTATAAGTAGGGAGAAGCAATATATTCGATACCTCATCCAGAAACGCACCCTCTCGAAACCTGGACAGCAATCTACACCGCGATGCAGAGCACCTCTCTTGGAGAGGCTGCCACTTAAGTTTGCTAAGCATCTCCGTAATGCTATCACGCTTACCAAATAACCCTGTGACGAAACGCGCCGCTCTTCTTTGGATCTTCTCTATCTCCTCTGTCAACCCGGACCTGGTACGGATCCCACACTGATGATATCGGGTCTGGCCTATTGTTCGCATGTGTCAACAGTTTAGCGTTGGGAGCGTTGTAGAGCCCGAGCGTTGCGTCGAAGGGCAGCTTTTTCGAGCCAGTTTGAAACTTATACATCACAATGGGAAATAATTACGGGGTCTCGAAAAAGCGATGCTTTATTTCTGTTGCGCAGTGAAGTTCTATGAACTGTTTTAGCAATAAAATGACACCTATCCTGTTTTGTATTACTTTTGCTTCGCGCCTATGTAGTCGAGGTGGCTAACGCACGCTTCTGCGGCGGCATTTGACTTCGAGACAGGCTGTTTAGAATTCTGGTGATCAAAAATTTTCACTGTCTTCTCTACCGACCAGAGGAGTTTTTTTACTTTATTGTTATTTTAAAACCTGTACAAATCAGGTAGGCTGGCAGCGGCACACTACGCCGCTCTTCAGCCATAGCGTTTTACAATAGTATAAAAACGGAGAATGATAATGAACAAAGTGACGGGCAAAAGAGAGAGGTCACAGAGACACAAAAATCACGGAGTCGTTCACACGTGACGATAACAACACTGAAAACATGTTGGCACGGCGCACAGAACACTGACGAATCCGACGGCACAAGTGAACGTAGTAGTGGGACGGCGGACACCAAAAACACTAAACGACGTCACACACACGAGACACAGAAGGCGATGATCTCCGGCGCGCGAATGTTCACTATGCGTGTGCGAGTCCGGGGACCTGCCAAGAGAGGAGGAGGAGGAAGGGGAGTGGGAGAGCGAGAGGGGAAAGCAGAGATGCCATGGGCAAAGGAGAGAGAGGGGGAGGGAGGAAGGGGGAGGGGAAGCCCGGGGGAGTGGGGAGGAGGGAGGGGGGAAAGGAAAGAGAAGGGAAGGGAAAGGAGGGAGGGAGGGTGTCTAAAGGAAAGGACGACCAGAGGAGACTACCCGCCACCTTTTACACTGGCGGTTCGGTGTCGCGTGACATCTAGTGGTGATTTGCGCATTATATGGCAGTGTTCTGATACATATATGATCAGACAGCCTAGGTCTTCTGAGTGACAAGCTTCTAAGATCAGAGCGCGGGGCCATTGAACATTAAGTTTGTCCGCTCGCTCGCTGCACTAGCCCTGCCAAGCTCATAGAACCCAAGTCCCTATATTAATCAATTCATTTTTACCATCTGCAGAAGACGACGATATTGTTGCAGGCTATCAATTATTTCTCAAAGCCCTCAAAGCCTTTATCTTACTGCATTCTATCCGACTTATTATAACATGATATCGAGCGAGATGGCGCAGTGGTTAGCACACTGGAATCGCATTTGGAAGGATGCCGGTTCAAATCCGTGTCCGAGCATCCTGATTTAGGTTTTCGTGATTCTCCTAAATCGCTATAGGAAAGTACCAGGATGGTTCCTTTGAAAGGGTACGGCAGATTTCCTTCTCCATCCTTGAAACAATCCGACCATGTTCTCAGTTCTATTAACCTCGCCATCGACGGCTCGTTAAACGCCAGTTTTGCTTCCTTTCTCCAAAAATAAGGCAATTACACATCGAGTGGATGGTCCGAAGGCTTATGCAGTTACCTAATTCAATTAGTTGTTTAGTAAAGTTATTAGTTTGTCAGAGGGGTATGAGGGAACAAAGTTAAGTGACTGAGATGAAGGAAGCAGTATCTGCACAGTTAAAAAATGAGAGAAGAGCGTTAGGAATAGTCGATAGGATGCAGTATGATATAAATGAGCAAGCTGACATGTGGAAGAACATACAGTGGAAATGATTAATTTTATAGAGAGCACTGGGCGGTTCTTTGCAACTATGATGAGTCACTTTGCTCAGATGCATTCTGGTCTATTATTGTCGTGTCTAGTCGCTGTTTTGTCATGAAAGGCGGATCTCTCCCGTGGTTTCTTCCATTTCATGTGAAGCAGTACGTGTAGCGCCTCTTATTCCTATGTGTTGACGCACCACAAGTCTACAAATGAATTCGAGGCGTGACATCATGAAACTGCTTAAAAGTAATAAAATAGCAGTTCTGTACAAACTAAAGTTCTTCATTTAATATGTGAATTGGATAACGCTTTTCGTTACTTAAAAATTTCATCTACTGTAGCACATGCAGTAAGCTTCCCTTAGGTGCTACTTGTAAGAGTCTGTATGTATTCTGAATTACGTTTAATGTTTGTTTTAAGCAAAATGTGAACCAAATGTCCTTTGATTTTGGGAATACTTTTCAAATCAACTACCTGCCTGGCCTATGAAATGTAGCTCACAATCATTGCAGTTAACTTTAAATGTATCTGACTTCAAGAAATTGTTTGGGCCCAGTTTTATGATAAAGACGTAGCTTGACGGTACTCTTCGTCTGAAAACGTTTCTCGACGTCTGATTTGTCGAAATATCGTTCGACTTTTTGTAATATTTCCCACACTATAACCAATATTGTTTCCACTTTAACACAATTTTGGGAATATCAGCCTTTTTTGCGCTCGATGTAAATCGTTTTAGTTTTTCTACGAGTGTTAATGAGATCGGACGGCTTGTAACAGTTCTGTACAGCTATTTTTTTCTAAACTTTTTGTCGATTTCATTTTGTTGAAGTGCTAAGCATATTAAACGATAAGAAATGCTTCTTCATAAAGCTAAGGATACAATGAGTGGACAATTATTATAACAGCATAGCGTTCGGTTGTTTGTAAATTTCGATTACGTGTTTAATTTCTGTTCTGCTAATAGGTAAGTCCAGATAGTTAACACAGTTATCATTTGATAAAGTTGATTTTAGCCTGCATGAAGTTAATAATTTAAGGTCTTTGTGAAACCATCAGTTATTTACCAGATGTTGTTTTCTGTGTTACTTTTAACGCCTATTTTAATGGTTGAAATGGCTCTGAGCACTATAGGACTTAACGTGTGAGGTCATCAGTCCCCTAAACTTAGAACTACTTACACCTAACTGACCTAAGGACATCACACGCATCCACGCCCGAGGCAGGATTCGAACCTGCAACCGTAGCAGCAGCGTGGTTCCGGACTGAAGCACCTAGAACCGCTCGGCCACAGCGGCCGGCCTATTTTAAAGTTGTTAGCCTTGCCGTTTAGTGTACCGGCACGTGCGGCATATAGTACGTATGACATACATCACAGAAACAGTGTGTGTACTCGCAGCTTAAAACGGGTTACCTTAGGTGACTAAGATCTTACGGCATGTTCTCATTAACTTCTTTTGTATCGTAAACGTATTGTGTTTTAAATCAGATTACAGAACAGTAATAATATCACTTCTGTCCTTTCTAGATCTGAACATGGTTGTATAACAATCTAAACCGGTACCGGTAATCTAAACTACAGTTCGCTGTCAAGAAATGTAGAACTGACATTGAACATAGTCATACAATGCCGGCTTCCAAGGGCAGTACTTGCGTCCCTAGCTCCGCAGCTCGTGGTCGTGCGGTAGCGCTCTCGCTTCTCGCGCCCGGGTTCCCGGGTTCGATACCCGGCCGGGTCAGGGATTTTCTCTGCCTCGTGATGAGTGGGTGTTGTGTGCTGTCCTTACGTTAGTTAGGTTTAAGTAGTTCTAAGTTCTAGGGGACTGATGACCATTGATGTTAAGTCCTATAGTGCTCAGAGCCATTTGAACCATTTTTTTGCGTCCCTAGTGAGTTTTCATTTATTGGCATTAGTTGCTAATCCAAGGCATATTTTTGTGATTAAATTTTCATCGTTCACTGCTGCCGGGAGCAGACGCATCGACTGCGAAAGCAGTTAGTCTCAAACAAGCTCATGTGTGTTCTGGAGCTTGTAGTGGGTAAGAGTTAACGCTGTTTGCTTTATTTAGCAATAAGGAACACAACCTGTCTAATTCCAGTCATTCTTCTTTCCTATTACGTTTATTTTTGTGAATTTGAATGGTTAAGGTCTCTTTGTACTTTTAGTATAGTAAGGACTAAATCTTGATAAAACCATAATATCGGAAGAACGAATTTGGTGGTTGCTGGTGGCAATGTGTGATAACCACTGCCGATTTATCCGCGTCGCCCAGACGACAATTTCTGTTATGTTCACTAAGGTGGGTGTTAATGCTTCATTTTATTCTTTTCAGCGCTACGTATTTGACAGCGTGCTTCACTTAATATGTTTCAAAACGACGCGCATAAAAACGGGATTTTTCCGGGGTTCAAACCTCGGGTCCTGTTGGTGATAGAAAGGTAGGGACATGTACTTTGGACACTCCCTGGGCTAGGGTCCATTTGTATACCCTACAGAAGGATCGTATTACTGTAAATATTCTACAGTACAGGGGAAAACTTCGAATATTACATGTTTCCTCCAACTTAGCCAAGTGATGCAAATTGGTTGGTTATTTTTGTACTAGTCTTGTTGTACGGTATGCACCATTTAATTCATGGGCGATTCCTGAGAAAATCCGAAAAAATAGTTTTTGGGAACCAAAACTGAGATGTGGATTCCAAAACGGCTACGAACAGAAAATGACAAATTTTTACCGTACGTTCCTGAGATAACGATCTCGAACAAGATCAAAAAAATTTCTCTATATTTTTACTTTTTTGCGAGGTGCAAAGGTTCAAAGTTACCCTACTTGTACAAAGAAAACAGGTACGGTTTAGAAAAAAAAAAAAACTGAACGCCGGTCGGCAGCCGCAGAGCCTAAGTCTGAGTTGTTAACAACAATGTCGATCGCCTCTCAGAATTCTAAGTCCGGCAACATGCACGACCTAGCAACATTGTAGAATGCGGAAACATCTAGAGGCAGCGTTGTCCTTTTCTCGAGAGGCTACAAGGCTGTAACTGCTTGCAGACTGTAGCTCAGCGTGTTCTGTCTGAGGGCCGGCTGCCCTCTACAGTAAAAAGGAGTGAGTGAATCATTCAATAATCAGTTTGAACAGGTGTAATGTGAAATCGGTTCAAACTAAATGCTGAGAACAATAACGATGAAAACGAAGTAAGGAAGAAGATCAATTTAAGAAAAAATTTAAAAATAACAAAAAAATAAAGGTAATAAAAGTCGCGAAGACATGTAGCAACAACGTCGCGAGAACAGATCCACTCCATCCCATTTTATTTCTTAAGCGCCTTTCGTTTGTCTGCGAAAGCAGTCAAACTGATGGAGCTCGAAAATAATTCGCATCACTTTCTAAGCCACCTGTAATACTGGAAATCTCCATAACAATTCCGCCACACAGGTCGTGGCTGTGGCAAGATCATGTTTACGCAGCGCAGTTTCTTCGCCCTACACCAGCTCCCTGCAGTCGGCTACCGGCCGCACGCCATTCGCGAGTCTCATCAGGCGTCGTGCGATCAGATGAACGTGGCGCTATGATTGTGGTTATCAAATGTCACTTTCGGATTTGAAGTTCTTTTATCTTGCTGTTTCACAGTGTACTTTGTGTGCTCGAAAATAATGAACATTGTTCAAGTGTTGTAAAACAAGGTTGGAAGTAGAAAAAAGTCTAATATTTGAAATATATTGTTTGCTCTGGGCTTAACAGAGGCAGCTCGGAACACTTGCACTGTGTGTGGAGTGAGAAAAGGATTTTACTACTTCAAGAAACGTTGTTCGTTCTGTCATACCTCATTTTCAAAATTCTGGATCTCTCGGTACCTGGCATATGCGATGAACCACGACCATTTAACCACATAATGAAACTTGCATTGATAGACTAGGTTCAGAAATCGGGGTAGGAGCACAAAAGACTTTAACTGCAAGCAACAAAAATCGAAGAGGTTACCATTACTGCATTTTAGCTTGGATGTCATCATTTCGCAATATTGGACTTGACTGCCGAGGTCATCAGTTCCCTAGAACTTTGTTGTTGTTGTGGTCTTCAGTCCTGAGACTGGTTTGATGCAGCTCTCCATGCTAATCTATCCTGTGCAAGCTTCTTCATCTCCCAGTACTTACTGCAACCTACATCCTTCTGAATCTGCTTAGTGTATTCATCTCTTGGTCTCCCCCTACGATTTTTACCCTCCACGCTGCCCTCCAATGCTAAATTTGTGATTCCTTGATGCCTCAAAACATGTCCTACCAACCGATCCCTTCTTCTAGTCAAGTTGTGCCACAAACTTCTCTTCTCCCCAATCCTATTCAATACCTCCTCATTAGTTACGTGATCTACCCACCTTATCTTCAGCATTCTTCTGTAGCACCACATTTCGAAAGCTTCTATTGTCTTCTTGTCCAAACTAGTTATCGTCCATGTTTCACTTCCATACATGGCTACACTCCATACAAAAACTTTCAGAAACGACTTCCTGACACTTAAATCTATACTCGATGTTAGCAAATTTTTCTTCTTCAGAAACGATTTCCTTGCCATTGCCAGTCTACATTTTATATCCTCTATACTTCGACCATCATCAGTTATTTTACTCCCTAAATAGCAAAACTCCTTTACTACTTTAAGTGTCTCATTTCCTAATCTAATTCCCTCAGCATCACCCGATTTAATTTGACTACATTCCATTATCCTCGTTTTGCTTTTGTTGATGTTCATCTTATATCCTCCTTTCAAAACAGTGTCCATTCCGTTCAACAGCTCTTCCAAGTCCTTTGCTGTCTCTGACGGAATAACAATGTCATCGGCGAACCTCAAAGTTTTTACTTCTTCTCCATGAATTTTAATACCTACTCCGAATTTTTCTTTTGTTTCCTTTACTGCTTGCTCAATATACAGATTGAATAACATCGGGGAGAGGCTACAACCCTGTCTCACTCCTTTCCCAACCACTGCTTCCCTTTCATGCCCCTCGACTCTTATAACTGCCATCTGGTTTCTGTACAAATTGTAAATAGCCTTTCGCTCCCTGTATTTTACCCCTGCCACCTTCAGAATTTGAAAGAGAGTATTCCATTTAACATTGTCAAAAGCTTTCTCTAAGTCTAAAAATGCTAGAAACGTAGGTTTGCCTTGTCTTAATCTTTCTTCTAAGATAAGTCGTAAGGTTAGTATTGCCTCACGTGTTCCAACATTTCTACGGAATCCAAACTGATCTTCCCCGAGGTCCACTTCTACCAGTTTTTCCATTCGTCTGTAAAGAATTCGCGTTAGTATTTTGCAGCTGTGACTTATTAAACTGATAGTTCGGTAATTTTCACATCTGTCAACACCTGCTTTCTTTGGGATTGGAATTATTATATTCTTCTTGAAGTCTGTGGGTATTTCGCCTGTCTCATACATCTTGCTCACCAGATGGTAGAGTTTTGTCATGACTGACTCTCACAAGGCCATCAGTAGTAGCCATCGGGCAGGTAGGTTAGAAAATTTAAAAAGGGAAATGGATAGGTTAAAGTTAGATATAGTGGGAATTAGTGAAGTTCGGTGGCAGGAGGAACAAGACTTTTGGTTAGGTGAGTACAGGGTTATAAATACAATATCAAATAGGTGTAATGCAGGAGTAGGTTTAATAATGAATAAAAAAATAGGGTGTCCGGGTTAGCTACTACAAACAGCATAGTGAACGCATTATTGTGGCCAAGATAGACACGAAGCCCACGCCCACTACAAGTTTATATGCCAACTAGCTCTGCAGATGATGAAGAAATAGATGAAATGTATGACGAGATAAAAGAAATTATTCAGGTAGTGTAGGGAGACGAAAATTTAATAGTCTTGGGTGACTGGAATTCGTCAGTAGGAAAAGGGAGAGAAGGAAACATAGTAGGTGAATATGGATTGTGGGGAAGAAATGAAAGAGGAAGCCGCCTTGTAGAATTTTGCACAGAGCATAACTTAATCCGAACTAACACTTGGTTCAAGAATCATAAAAGAAGGTTGTATACCTGGAAGAATCCTGGAGATACTAAAAGGTATCAGATAGATTATATAATGGTAAGACAGAGATTTAGGAACCAGGTTTTAAATTGTAAGACTTTTCCAGGGGCAGATGTGGATTCTGACCACAATCTATTGGTTATGAACTGCAGATTGAAACTGAAGAAACTGAAAAAAGGTGGGAATTTAAGGAGTTGGGACCTGGATAAACTGAAAGTACCAGAGGTTGTAGGGAGTTTCAGGGAGAGCATAAGGGAACAATTGACAGGAATGGGGGAAAGAAATACAGTAGAAGAAGAATGGGTAGCTCTGAGGGATGAAGTAGTGAAGGCAGCAGACGATTAAGTAGGTAAAAAGACGAAGGCTAATAGAAATACTTGGGTAACAGAAGAAATATTGAATTTAATTGATGAAAGGAGAAAATATAAAAATGCAGTAAATGAAGCAGTCAAATAGGAATACAAACATCTCAAAAATGAGATCGACAGGAAGCGCAAAATGGCTAAGCAGGGATGGCTAGAGGACAAATGTACGGATGTAGAGGCTTGTCACACTAGGGGTAAGATAGATACTGCCTACAGGAAAATTAAAGAGACCTTTGGAGAGAAGAGAACCACTTGTATGAATATCAAGAGCTCAGATGGCAACCCAGTTCTAAGCAAAGAAGGGAAGGCAGAAAGGTGGAAGGAGTATATAGAGGGTTTATACAAGGGCAATGTACTTGAGGACAATATTATGGAAATGGAAGAGGATGAAGACGAAATGGGAGATAAGATACTGCGTGAAGAGTTTGACAGAGCACTGAAAGACCTGAGTCGAAACAAGGCCCGTAGAACTTAGAACTACTTAAACCCAACTAACCTAAGGACATCACGCACATCCATGCCCGAGGCAGGATTCGAACCTGCTTTCGCAGCGGTTGCGTGGTTCCAGACTGTAGCGCCTAGAACCGCTCCGTCACTCTGGCCGGCTTTCGCTTATTGTGCTATAGAGTATTGTTACTGGTGTCCAGTTATGACATCCATATGTTAACTTCTTAAGATCAAATAGATGGCTGAGCCTTAAAAAAGCCGAGCGGTTCTAGGCGCTTCAGTCCGGAAAAGCGCTGGTGCTACGGTCGCAGGTTCGAATCCTGCCTCGGGCATAGATGTGTGTGATGTCCTTAGGTTAGGCAGGTTTAAGTAGTTCTAAGTTCTAGGGGACTGATGACCTCAGATGTTAAGTCCCATAGTGCTTAGAGCCATTTGAACAACTGTGTGAAGGAGGTTGGTAGACAATGGACCTATACGACTAAGAGCTGCTATAAAGCTACGCTTAACTAATTATGAGAACAGCCACTGAATGGCTTCTGGGGAAGAACGTTCTTTCTAGTAGCCTACCCGCCCACCATCATTGCGTAGAATTTTTCCATGGCATCTTGGAACCGATTCAACTACTTCCATTGACAGGTGGCTTATTTCCCACCACGTTTTTTCTGTATTCTCCCAAAGCTGACCTGTATTTCTCGACCCAACTGGCGACGATGTCGATACCTCCGTGAACATGTTCGCAATACGGTTTAAGTTCGGTGACAGAGTGGAACGAACGCCATTATTTTTATTCTTCCTTGGCCATGAAGCCATTCCTGAATGGCTCTGCTTTGATGGATGAGGCTGTGGTCCTGTGAACAAATAAGTTGGAAATTGGAAATTTGTGGTTCGTTCTATGGGGCCAAACTGCTGTGGTCATCGGTCCCTAGCTTAATCTAACTTACACTAAGGACAACACACACAGAGATGCCCGAGGGAGGACTCGAACCTCCGACAGACGGAGCCGCGCCAACAGTGACAAGGAGCCCTAGGCTGCGCGGCTATCCCGTGCTGCAACAAATAAGTACTAGTTATTTCATACCTTAGTATTCGAAGAATGTATTTGTAACTGACGTACTGTTTTAACAGTTTTTCTTATATTTCTTACTGTGTTTAGGAATTCAGGTTCAGTCATAGGTGAGAGCTCTATTGTAAGTTAAACATTCCGATTACGTGTGCATTTTATAGCGTCCAGTATGCGATGGGAATCGTAAACTGGCAGCCAGATTGAGAGAGACTGACTGAGTACAATCAAACGATGTGGTATCGAACTGACAAGGAGACAATCGGACGAGTTAATTATGGATTTTGATGAGTCTTAGGTATGCTGTGGAGTACACTGTCCTGAATACCTGGCTAGCGTCCTCTCATCCAACGGCTTCGGCAACCTGCACAAAACAGTGATTTCAATCACGCCCACAGCAGGCAGCGCAGACAATCGTTTTCTGGCCGCTAACTGGAATCCCCTCCCCTCTATTACTCCAATAGCCACTCCAGCGGAGAACAGTGAACCATACAGCTCTTTGCTAAGACAGTTTATCATCAAGAAACAGTCTGCAGTTCTGAGCGCGTGGGGTTGATCTGTTATTCTGTTATTCTGAGCAACGGATTAATGTGATATGTACCCTTTACCCTGTGGCTCCTGCAAGATGCAATTTCCACCCCCACACTACTACAGAAGTCAGACAGATGATCCTAACGTTCTAAAGAGAAATGCCTGAAAAACTTACAGCAATAAATATCTTCTGGAGTCGTCCGCTATAAGGAAATGACTCAAAAATTCACAAAATTTCTTACGTAACTAGTGGGATGCTTGCGTGCTGGAGTAGTGCTAGATAGTGTAAGAAAAACATGAAACTAACGAAAGTTATTATTTATTTTGCAAAAATTCTGATAAATCACAATGGCACTTTTAGTTATGAATTGAACAAGTTATATCCTGGTTCTTTTCGGAATGTAAAGTTACCTTTCAAGGATAGGATTCGCTAATGAAATTCCTATACAAAATTTAAGATGCTTGTTGCCTTGACAGAATGGCTGAGAGGCGCGCCTAGTCAACTTGAATAATTATCCTTTAGAATGTCGTTAGGTACGGTCGAGGCTGTCGCGTGTGAAATGCAGTGAAGTGTACTGTTGTGGAGGAAATATGGGGCTCGCAATAGCTGTAGCACAAAATACCGTAAGCTGCGATGACTGCTGTCTGCGCCGCTCGCTGCTGACAAATAAGATAACTCTCGTTCTATGTGGATTGAACTTCGCCAATTAAACTCTCCCTATGCCTTGATGAAGTCATGGGTTCCTATTCACCCCTAGTCTAACTATTGGCGTGGTACACCGGTCAGATAACCAGTCCACCGCGATGCCCCTCAAAATTCGCTCGCAGGCGTTTACCTATAACTCTGTCCGTTCACACCGTACAATAAGTGTATCGGTCAACACAGTGAACAACGCTTAATCGCAAGGACTCAATGTACAGTCGTCCTTCGATTCGCTCTCGACAGAGGTGCTCTCCCAGTGAAGTACTGAGGAAAGACTTGTTCCTCGCTCTCTCGAGTACACGTATGAGCGCGCCCGCTCTCGTCACGTGTTCTCGCTCCAAGAGCGACAACGGAACGGCCCTCTCCACACCAGACGTGAACGGGTATATCTTTCGGTCTCTTCCATTATTCCTTCAGCTCAAGGCGTCAAAAATATCGTCTGCCAATCAGCATTGCTCTTCTAAAACGGGAGAATGACGTTTCGTTTAAGGCGACCAATCCGGAAGCTTGTAGCTTTGGCGTTTGGCGTTTGCTGTTTCCCTGTGAAAATCTCTGAAACTGCATGCTATGTGTAAAGAATGCGTAGGCTGGCCACTCCCACACAATGTAGCGAAATTTGCTTTTAAGCTGAACACGGGGTCGTTTCCCCTTTTCACTCGGGCCCACGCTGTCCGCTACTGGCGGTCACCGGCCGACTTGGGCTGGGTCGTCCTCAGAAGGGCTGGCGTCGTGTTGGGCGGCCTCTCTCCCGCACTAAAAGCTTTTGTGACCGTCGTGTGTGGAATGTATGTGTGCACGCCAGCCTCGAGTATTTCCACCACGGTGCGCTCACTTGTCAATTGCATATCGTTTACATGAATTCATACAACATTGGCTTTATCTTATCGAGTTTGGGTTCGAATGAAGCGTCTTGATGTGCGGAACATGATTGTGAGGGCGGAATATGTAAGCAATAAAGGTCAGAAGACCATGACGTCTTACATACCTCCCTCCTTCTGACAAAATTTTTGTCTGGTGTTGTCAATGCCGAGGAAAACATTGACAAAGTCAAGCAAATATTGCTCTTTTAGATTTTCCAATAAACTTTACTCAGCCATTCTTAAAAAAATTTCTAATGATTTCTTTATAGCTATTGTTTCTATTTTTTTTATTTTACAATTTATGTTTTGTTGTTAGGCAAATATAGGCTTTACAAAGGTTGTTATTCTTTGTCGTTGCCAGTATGTGTCTCTGTTTTTCTTTTTCATTTCCAAAAACTTGTTTTTACAATATTAATTTTTCTAAACTCGTAAGTGTACAGTGTATCATGTTTTAGTGTGGTTATATCTTTTCTTTAGTTAAGCTTGAGTAAATGTTCACAAAAGCTCTGTTGTGTTACTTGGTTTTATTTATTTAGGCATTATCTTTTTCTTTATGCAGCATTTTTTTGTTTTTTGTTTTTCTAAGTATGAAGAAGCGTTTCCTCTTAATTCTATCCTCGGTTTTAATATTATTACCCCAATAAGGTGTTTTTGAATGTTACTTAAAGAAGAAAAATCCTGCACAAATCATTTTCTAATTTTACGTATAAAAGAAATAAATAGACTTTCCATGAGTTTATGAGATTATATAACTATACTAACTAAGTTTCTTTACAAAAGGTTTAATGTATCAATAAATTGTGGATTTTACATGCATAATAAAAACAATTACTTTTACAAAAAAGGAAAAAGAAAATATTTTTACAAAAATATCATTTTCTTAACTCTAGATTCGTATTTTATCAATTTTTTGTTTCGTTTTGTGCTGCGTCAGTTTCCAAGCTAGACGATCCCCACTGAAATACTGGAAGGCGTCGACTCATTTGTATGGGTGTCACAAATCATGAGAGAAGCACTCTAGCGTTCGATGCCGGGTCTTAGTTGTTGACATTGTCATCATGGAGTGGTACTTTTAACCGATGATGATGACTGTGGTTTACTGCATAAACAGTGATGTCTTGGTATTTCTTTGGCGTCACACCTGGGACGGTATGGCAGTTCGACGATTATAGGTGACTACCGACGATCGTCACCCAATATTGTGCTGTGACGTCTTGGTACTTCACACCTGGTTCGGTATGGCAATTTGATGATGTGGTAGGGAGAATACTGTTCATTTTGCTGAATCTATTTCTAGATAATGTTGGTTGGTACTCCTTAATATTCCGTTTGCCGTTCGCTTGTATTTGTTTGACGATTTAAGGTTTATTTTTGGAGAGGTGGTTGTAGTAGTTGCTATACCTCAAAGTTCATGGAAAGACGTTTGTAGCAATTTGCTTTGTAGGATAGGAAAGAAAGGTATCTTGCTGTCTTCTGTCCTTCTTCATCTTGCATCTTCTGTTCTTCTCTTCTTTCTTGCAATCTTCTGTTCTTCTTGGGCTAGGAATATGTGAATTTTAGTGTAGGAGTGATATAGGATTTGTAGGATCTGACTGCTTTTCCAACTGTTACTTGATGAGTTTGTAGATCTTAGTAATTTTTTGTATCTTCATTGTCGTCTCGTCGTATTATGATTCTCCCCAAGCTCTTCCGTTGTGTAGCAGTGTGGTGACATATGAAATGTCCGTGCTGTGCGTTGTCCTCCCGAAGTTCAACCTGGTTGCAACCTGCATTTCCAGTGTGGCGTTGGTCGTCATGTTGTTGTTATTGCCCTAAGTGCTTTCTCAGCATGTCTGTACCCTCTCCGTCGCTATCTCGAAATATCTGGTGTTAAGGGAGCTGGTGATTGGTGTTGGTGGCGATGTCCCTCTGACGCGTAGAAATATTTACAATTGTTGTTTTACATATATTTGTTATTTACAAGAAAAACTCTGATTTTATATAATGCAAAAATTTTCTGATAGTGGCAAAAATTATTAGATAGATATATTTCTTTATTGTAATTATGTCCTCCCACTTCTTCATTCTTTTAATTGTTGTGTACCATTGATTGTTTGTGTGCATGTTGTGGTGTACTTGATACAACAAGATATTGTTACTGTATATTGTGTCTCTCTTTTCATTTATTTAATGTGTTATTTTGCTGATCTATTAATTTAACTTTTATTTAGTGGTTAGTATAAAATAGGGTGGACGTTAGTTTGCCTAACCTCTACCGCATTTTTCAATTCAATCTTTACGTTTTGCAGTGTTCGGTGGCCTAACTTCTACATCTGGTTTCACTTTGCTGTGTTGTTCTTGTCTCTGTGGACCATAATTTCCTCGGTAATTATTCGCGGTCTGGCCTCGCCAGTTGCTGTTTCTAACATCGTGACTTCTTTCAAAGTACCCTGTATCCGCCACTGTATGAGTGTCCATTACCGTTCCTTTTTCGGTACCAATTATTCTGGTTATCGTTTCCATGGCCAATTGTCTCCATTGTGCCACTGTCCTTGTTTGTTAAATTGCCTGAAATTATTGGTGTTAGGATTATGATTATTATTATTATTGGAATATTCGTTCCTAGTCCTCTCCTTTTGCTGTTCCCTTTCCTTTCTTTTTTCTTTCACCTCGTCTTCTTTAAACATAAATTCAAGTTCCCTTAAAACCTCATTGAATTCTTCGGTATTTTCATTTTTCCTACTGTTGCCTGTTGATACTTTACCGGTAATTGCATTCTACACAGACGTATGAGCTCTACGTTACTGTATGGTTTGTCTAGGCATTGATTCTTTTTGTCCATTGTATCAAAGAATTTTACCACGCTTTTCTCTCCTGAGTTTTCATATGGTGTCATCTGAAGTAACTCGTATATAATTTTGTTTTGCGCCTCCTTGGGCTAATATCTTTCGAGAAATGCTGTTCTGAACTGTAGTTAAGACGTACAGGTAGCCGCGATCTTTTGCATCACCTCTGCTACTGTCCCTGACACGTGTGCACAAATGAAGTCTAGTTTGTGAGCTACGCTGCAGTGGTTTGGTAAGCCTACTTGAAACTGGTCGATGAATGTGCGTGCATGCAAGCTACCGCCTTATTCCTTGAAATGTTGAAATTTTCTAACTGTAAGGAAGTGGTCTGTATCATATCTACTCATAAATCCGGTTTGTGGCTGATTCATGGACTCAAATAATCTGCCATTGCTTGTGTCGTCGTGTTTATTCTCTGGTAATCTACTGCGTGTCTGCCTATTCTCAATTTCCTGATTCATATCCGCGTCATATCGTATCATTGGTGAACAAAAGTGTTGTTCGTGTGTTTCTACTCTCGTCGTTCTTGGTATAGTACCTGTGCTGCTATTACGTTGTGTCATTGGATTTACTGGTTCAGTTGCCTGTCTTTCGATTGGTATCGGCTAAATGTATGTGTTCCGTGTTTCTGGGTACTGTGCCTGGTCCTGTGGCATGACATGTATTACTTTAATCGGGGTTTTCTGTTTCGTTTTCTGCGCGAGTGTTACGTCTAGCCTTGGGTCTACTTGAACTTTCTTAGACGGCGCGTGTTCGTGTATTGAATTAATGCTTGACGCGTCAGTTGTTTCGCTACAGGTGTAATCAGGCTCCATCTTTTCTTCGATAGTTTGTATCAACTCTCTTCGAAGCTTTTCAAACTCATCTTTGTTTTTAAGTTCCATTTTATTAATCCGCTGATCATATTTTTTCAGTGCAACCTTTGCGACCTTGCTTTGAATTGCTTGTTCTTCCGAAATTTGTATTGCTGTTCGAGTGGCTTTTTTCGTAAAACGTTCCACCTTTTTGTCAACGTTTACGATGTCCAATTGGACCTTGTCCATGTCAGTGAGTAATTGCTGCTGATCTTATGTTAGTACTTGAATTCTTTCTCTAGATTCTTTCGCGTCTTTGTTTATCTGAGTGATCTATCAATTCTGGCGATCCCGTCTTCCATCTGTATTTTAACCGGTTGAATCTCTGTCTTTATCTCTTGTCTCAAGTTCTGAGTATCCTGTTGGATCTGTGTGTTAATAGCCTGATTATCCTGTTTCAATTCCTGATACTGTTTCGTCATCTGTGTATTATGTTTCGTTATCTGTGTATTAATATTATTAATATCCTGATTATGTTTTGTCATACTAGCGTTCATTTTTTGTAACATCTCCATGATCGCGTCCTGTCCTGTAACACTACCTTCTGCTGAACTATATATTCTCGATCTATTGTTTTCTACTCGGTCGTTTACTGGGCTATGCTGTGGCGTTTTTAAGTTTGATAACTGCAATAACCCGTGCTGTCTGTGTTGAGGACTAGTTGCGTTAGTCATTGAACCATTACGTGGCGCAAACAGCTCCGCATTCTGCCCTCTCTGTTGTGTATGTCTTGTGTTTGCAGATACAGTTGCGTCTCTTACGGAATCTTTTCGTGGCGCTCGTAACTCCGCAAAATTCTGTGTCTGCTGTTGGGGCATATTTAGAATGTGTACGATAGGTTCGACGTATTCTAAATGTTCCCCCTCTTCCTCATTCTCTACTTCTCTTTGAACATTAGCTAACTGCCGGTTCATTGACTGTATTGACGCGTATACTGTCCCTGAATATGCGGCAAACAAACGCGTTTCCTGTGCTAGTTTCGCTTCTAATCTTTGCCATTCCCTACGTGGGCTGTCTATTTCTGGCTCAGAATATGCCCTACCTGGAATTTCATATTCTGGAAATTCGATGTTCTCATCCCTTTGATTCTCATCTGTCTGATCTGTCTCAATTTTATCCCAGTCTAACTGAGCCTGCTGATTCTGCAGCTCCCCAACTGTTCGATTCTCTGACTCACCGTCTGTCCTATTTTCAGTTTCACCTTCTGTCCTACTCTCAATAAGATCGTTTACTTGCTGTCTATCTGGTTGATTCTCCCCCATCTTGTCTACTTGCTGTCTCTCACGTAACCTTTTGGTTTGTGCTCTCGTTAACATGGTAATACTTTCAACACACCCCAACCCTATCTACAAAACTGTACAACCACTTACCAGTTGGTTGAACCAACAACAACAACAACTTTGTGACTTCTCGTCTAATGTTCTGTCTGCTGTGCTACAGTCTCTACCTGTGCGCTTGCAAAGGGAGAAAAAAGTTATTTCTTAATTCTAATTTATGTGATGCTGCGTCACACTGCGTCTCCTGCATCAGTCTGCGTCTGTGCCTATCACCTGAAACTTCTATGCCCTAGCACCTACACAAAAATAGTAAAAAAAATGCAAAATTTTCCCACACAATAACACACGCCCTTTTCCCTACAATTCTGCTTTCTTCACTAAGTGTATCTATTCTGATCCCAATCTTTGCAAATAGCTATTTAATATATGAAAGAAAGTTCTTCAAAGTGCTGCTGCTGCGACCTGCCATACATAACTATCCTGACACTTTCCTATCTTTGTAGCTTACCTATTTTACCTATCCTGGCAGTTTACCTATTTTACCTATCCTGGCAGTTTACCTATTTTACCTATCCTGGCAGTTTACCTATGTTACCTATCCTGGCAGGGTCGCCATTTTCTGAGCTGTGACGGATTAATCTGAGATGTACCCTTTACCCTGTGGCTCCTGCAAGATACGATTTCCACCCCCAAACTACTACAGAAGTCAGACATGCGCTCCTGACGTTCTAAAGAGAAATGCCTGAAAAACTTACAGCAATAAATATCTTCTGGAGTCGTCCGCTGTAAAAAATAACTCAAAAATTAACAAAATTTCTTACGCAACTAGTGGGATTCTTGGGTACTGGAGTAGTGCTAGATAGCGTAAGAAAAACATGAAACTAACGAAAGTTATTATTTATTTTGCAAAAATTCTGATAAATCACAATGGCACTTTTAGTTATGAATTGAACAAGTTATATCCTGGTTCTTTTCGGAATGTAAAGTTACTTTTCAAGGATAGGATTCGCTAATGAAATTTCTATACAAAGTTTAAGATGCTTGTTGCCTTGGCAGAATGGCTGAGAGGCGCGCCTACTCAACTTGAATAATTAGCCTTTAGAATGTCGTTAGGTACGGTCGAGGCTGTCACGTGTGAAATGCAGTGAAGTGTACTGTTGTGGAGGAAAAATGGGGCTCGCAATAGCTGTAGCGCACAATACCGTAAGCTGCGATGATTGCTGTCTGCGCCGCTCGTTCTATCTGGATTGACCTTCGCCAATCAAACTCTCCCTATACCTTGATGAAGTCAAGTATTCCTGTTCACCCCTAGTCTAACTATTGGCGTGGTACACCGGTCAGATAACCAGTCCACCGCGATGCCACTCAAAATTCGCTCGCAGGCGTTTAACTATAACTCTGTCCGTTCACACCGTACAATAAGTGTATCGGCCAACACAGTGAACAACGCTTAATCGCAAGGACTCAATATACAGTCGCCCTTCGATTCGCTCTCGACAGTGGTGCTCTCCTAGTGAATTACTGAGGAGAGACTTATTCCTCGCTCTAAGAGCGACAACGGAACGGCGCCTCTCCACGACAGACGTGAAGGGGTATATCTTTCGGTCTCTTCCATTATTCCTTCAGCTCAAGGCGTCAGAAATATCGTCTACCAATCACCATTGTTCTTCTAAAACGGGAGAATGACGTTTCGTTTAAGGCGACCAATCCAGAAACCTATAGCATTAGCGTTTGCTGTCTCCCTGTGAAAATCTCTGAAACTGCGTGCTATGTGTAAAGAATGCGTAGGCTGGCCGCTCCCACACAATGTAGGGGAATGTGCTTTTAAGCTGAACACGGGCCCACACTGTCCGCTACTGGCGGTCACCGGCCGATATGGGCTGGGTCATCCTCTGAATGGCCTGGCGTCCCGTTGTGCGGCCTCTCCCGCACTAAAAGCTTTTGTGACCGTCGTGTCTGGAATGTACGAGGGCTATTCCGAAAGTAAGGTCCGATCGGTCACGAAATGGAAACGACTATGAAAATCCGATAAAGCTTTGCACAGATGTGTTGGGTAGTGTCTCTAGTATAACCCCAGTTAGCATCACGTCGCTCTTCTCATTTCTGAGCTCGCAGTGAGTGCGTAAAGATGTCTAGAAAATAGTGTCTGCCGCCAAGTACGGGGGCCTGGTGAGAAATTTCCCCTGAAGCTATGCAGCTAACATTACATAACTGTCGTGCTGTTTCATCTTCAAGACAATTCTCAGCCGCATTCTGCAGGGGCAATGAAGATGCTCCTGCATCGTTTTCAAATGGAAATGTGAGATTACCCACAATACAGCCCGTAATTGTCTCCCTCTGAGTTTCAGCTCAGGTCACATGAACCGCTGGTTATGAAGACAACATTTCGGCACAAGACAACGAGCCGTAGGCCAGCGTAGAGAATTGGCGGAGAGCACTGGCGGCTGCCTTCTATAGCGAGGGTATGGGAAAGTTGGTACAACGCTACGATACACGTCTAAGTCGGGTCGGCGACTATGGAGATAAGTAGCTGCAAGGTGTATCTAACTGTTGCAAATAAAACATTTTTGATTTTTACCGTGGTTTCCATTTCGCGACCTATCGGACCTTACTTTCGGAATAGCCCTCGTATGTGTGCACGTCAGCCTCGAGTATTTCAAACACGGTGCGCTCACTTGGCAATTGCATATCGTTTACACGAATTCATACAACATTGACTTTATGTTATCGAGTTTGGGTTCGAATGAAGCGTCTTGATGTGCGAACATGATTGTGAGGGCGGAATATGTAAGCAATGAAGGTCAGAAGACCATGACGTCTTACATAGTTTACACAAATATCTGATGAGAGAAACACATTATAGAAATGGGTTACAGTATGTTAAATTAAACATAAATAAATAATTACAACAGCTAAGTTCTGCCTTAGCCTGTACTAAAGCAATGAGAGACTGCTCACTTTCTTGAAGATATCTCATTAGCTGTGTACTGCTGCAACTATTGCGATGCACTGAGACCCCACAACATATGTATGTTTAAAACCAGATGTTTTCCCTCTTCCTCTGTTTTAACTGGAAATGACCGCAGCGAAATCAAGTATGAAACACTTGAGTTCGTAATCGTCAGATGACTGATTGAGTTCGTCACCCTTCGCCAGTTACAATAGCATTGTTTATCAGTCATAGGTGCATTTATGTCGGTCACTTTCACTGCATTTTGAATGGTGGAGCTGGAAGAATGGAGACATTGGATGTTCACCACCATAAAATATTAGTATTCACTTTACACATTCACCTTCACAATAACAGCAGAATGGCCACTCAAAGTTTACAGAATCCGATAAGATAGGTGTCATATTTTGAGAAATATCCACGGTTGTGCCGGCCAGGGTGGCCTAGCGGTTCTAGGTGCTACTGCCTGGAACTGCCCGATCGCTACGGTCGCAGGTTCGAATCCTGCTTTGGGCATGGGTGTGTGTGATGCCCTTAGGTTAGTTAGGTTTAAGTAGTTCTAAGTTCTAGGGGACTGATGACCTCAGAAGTTAAGTCCCATAGTGCTCAGAGCCATTGGTTGTTGTTGTGGGTGGGCGGGAAGGGAGTGGGATTGAATTAAGGTGTGATAGACTGTAACAACTGTCTATTGCTTAGAAAACGAGGCTACTATCTATTGCAAAAGAAGATAAAAGAAAAAAAAAACGCTACCAGAAAGAAGCGAGCATATGACATTTCACTCCGGTTAACTGGCATATTATTGGTCTGTGATGTGTGTGGTACCAGGGTGTGGATGGTATTCACCCACTGCTGAGCAACTCTTTCACGAGCAGAAAATAAGGCTCAGCTACGATCCGACGCTGTGGTAGTTTGGCGACACGAATCAGTAGCTTATAGATAATCTCTGCAAGTCTAGGACTGTCTGTCCATCTGTGCCGTCATATTACACCCTTATAGTTCTCCTCTGACTATTGTGGCAGGATAGAGGCGTTGTTCATAAACGAGCCCATCAGCGACTCAATAACACCGTCCACCGACTGCGAAGCACTGCATAGAAATTAACACAACGCTCAGCGTGGTGAACGTATTGTTAGCTCGCTATCTGTCTTCAGCATAATTAAAGTTGGAAAGCTCTTCAAAATGCATGCTTTTCGCTTTCATTGAGAAAACATCAACAGTGGCTATACAGTAATCATAATGAGTACACATCTGTCATTCTTTCAGTAATTATGGGCTTAATGAAAGTGTTGCTTAGGGAGGACTTATTCCAGACATTACTGTTTGTTTGGAATGTAACGTTGTCCGTAGCTTACGAAGCCCCTCCTTGCGTGTTCACGTTTCCCAATGATAGCTGCCCTCTCGTTCCTTTGCTCTTGTGCTTCGGGGACAGTGCCAATGACAGAATTCCCAACCAAATACTTGTTCAAAGTCTGTAATGATCAAAAGACATGCTACTTTCTCATAACGTATGCAGTATGACATCTCGAGATGCTCCAGACGAGCGGATCGCTTTTGGTGAGTCAGTTTTTCAGTTTTCAAACCTGCTTACAACAGAAAAATAGAAATAATTCTGATACTTAAATTATGATGTTTTTTGTGGAGCCGGAGCATCTGAGTGTTGCTAGTAACTACGCTGTTGTTCATAATCGTGAAACAATCCATTGACATGTAATTTTGGTATTCAGACCCTCTTTCGGCGCGTCTTTCAGACACAAGAGATGCTCAGTTCCACGCCAGGCTTCACACCATCTTGGCGAAACGTAATCTTCCTGCTCCTTGTGTAACTGAAACTTGGCAACGACGTGGAATACATTTTGCTCTGGTGTAACCGCCAAATTACTTCCTGTATGACATATGAATAAGTTGACAAATTCACTTGATATTGAATAATCTGAGTTGTTTATTTAAAGACGTGATATCGGAGTATAACTTTATGATCTTGAGTTCAGGGAGGTCATTCCACGGTGAAATTGCAACTAATCTCGTCTTTTCCGTTGCAGTTGATAAGTTCTAGCCATCACTGCTACAATAACGAAGACAAAGTGACAGCAGCGCTTCAGTGTCACAGAGGCAATTTGCTTCTGAAGCGAGGGCAGTTTCAATCTCGCTAAAAGCCAGAATTTTTAGTCTTTTCGTGGCAGAACTGCAGGCAGTCAGATCCAAATTCGATAAATAAATTACAACCATGAAATGTGAAACTTGCATGCCGTCTCAGTTCGACATGGGACAAGTCCAGAATCGGAAATCTTACTCATTTTTTCTGTTATAGGCACTCTCGTTCTACAGTACTTTCTGTTTTATTAATATAGAGTTCCGTTGTTGGGTAACGATGATACACCAATCTTAAGAAATTAACATCTGCACGTCATAACTGGACAGCAGTAACAATATTGCTTAGGAATTCTCAATGGGCGAAACAATTGCGTTCAAGCTTAAATGCAGTAATATTCACCCCTTTGATTTTGGTTGCTTGCAGTTAGAGCCTGTTAATGCTCCTACACACTATTTATGAAATTTCTCTGTCAAATGCTAGTGGCGATGTATGTTAAATGGTCGACGTTCATCATGTATCTCCTTTATCGAGGCTGTCTGAACGTAGAAAATGAGTCATGACAGAACGAACGATGTTTCTTGAAACTGTTAACTTCTATGCTGACGAGTTTTGCCCGAAATCACTCGCTCCGCACACACCTCTGCCTTCGCACCTCCGTTATGCCCAAAGCAAACAATAACTTGCAAATGTTTGAATTTTTTGCACTTGTGACTCTATTTTACAACTCTTCAACAACACTGGTAATTTTGAGCACGTAAAATCCATTGTAAAAGATGAAAGAACCTCAAATCAGAAATTGACAGTTGATAAGCACAATCATAGCGCCTTGCTCCTCTGTTGTAAGACACCTGACGAAGTTGGCGAGTGGTGTGCGGCGGGTAGCCTGCTGCCGCTGGCGCTGTAGGGTGAGGATGCTTCCGAGCATAAACTTGGTCTTGACACAGCCGCGAACTGTGTGGCGGGATTCTTGCAGAGATGATATTACGGGTGGGTTAGAAAGTGAAGGGAATTATTTTTGAGCTGCATCGGACTGAGTACTTTCGCAGACAACCGAAAGGCGATTAGAAAAGAAAATGGAATGTAGCTTTTTCGATCTCGTGACGTCGTTGCCAGATTGCACGGCGTTTACCACATCTTTTTGTTTTAACAAAAGGTCCTACAATTACCATAATGAGCGTTCTAGTGGTCTTCGTGCCTGTTGGTAGGGGCTGTCCCCAATTCCAATGCGTGGAGGACCAATATGCTCCTCGAATTCCTTTCAGGTACAGCGTCTTATATCCAGAACGCCCCAGTGGGAAGGAGGGTCCACAAATAATGAACCTAAATAATTAGCGAAGTGGGTCTTGTACCTGGGTGGCAGCTGAAAGTTGCATGAATCGTCATCTGTAGGGACCAAAATAGAGTCTGCCTTTACGCGCGTCACGCCAGTTTATGGTGTTCATCCTGGGTGGTGGAAAGTATATGCAGTCAGCGTTAGACAGACCCTGGCAGTAATGGCAAGAGTGATGGCAAGCATGTGCTGCATGAGTAGCCAGCAGTCGCTGGTTGCGGCAGAAGTCAGATGGTGTGCATCCGATTCATCGGCTGAGCACGTCCGACACAAGGAGTCGTCCGTCAGATGAATGGAATATAGCATCTGATGAATAGCAAACTTCCCATTAATGACCACGTACTACACTGCACCACCGTAGATAGAAAAGCCGTACATACTGTTCACCACATGTTCCAGCCCACTTTGGGGTACTGGAGTGCGACTGTATTGATAGCTTGTCGCTGTTGGTAAAGGCATTAATAGTCTTTCGTGCTGGGCATCCTTGTTGACGTAAGGTCCGGTCGTAAGTAGATGAGGACAATCGAGAACTCTCTGATGTGGGCGAGTGCCAGCGAAATGTGTCCCACAGAAACTGATGAATGCAGAGTGTGTCATGCCGCTTCAGGTATCAGGGTGCCCGTCCGATTGGCGGGGCAGAAGTCCACATGCGGCACATAGTGTTGAGATAAAGTGATCAAACACGGTTGTAGACACGAATTAAACTGATACCTCCTGCCTGCGGTAGTGTCAGCAAGGCGTATCGGACTTACGAAGAAGCCCAGCGCTCACAAAATATCCACATGCTGCTTGAAACCTGACGGCCATCTTAACCGTCAAGGGAAGGACATGTGCAGTTTGGAGACAACATAGGTGCTTACATAACGTGTTCATAGGAGCATGCAGTTTGTTGTCCTGTATCAGAGCACGTGTCTGGTGTACTAGCTGGTGGTACATATTTGCCGGTGGTACATAACTGCCGCCGTGTGGCGAACATCGCTGTCTAAAGCATTTGAGTACTGGCACCGTGTCAAAGGGCACCGCCGTTATGTGGGAAAGCTCCCTCCGACGTCCGTGTATTTTGTCTTCTTCATGTTGATGACACTCCCAGCGACCACCCCATACTGGCATCGCTACCGAATTACCATGTGTTTTTCATCCCCTGATCTGTTCAGGAACACTACATCATCGGCGAATGCTCCACATCGAAAGGTCATGTCCACCAAGCAAGTGCCTCCTAATCGCCGCTATAGAAAATGCAAAGCTGTTTCACGTGCTGCCGCAAATAATATGGCTGACATGTAGCATCCATGCCGCACTGACTTTATAGCAACAATGTGACCAGACTGGTAACCATTTACCATCATGTGGGAACGCACCCGTTGATCAGTCGAAGGACCACCAGTGCAGACTCTGGAAAGAGGCCCATGCATTCCAAAACTGTGCTTAGGAGTACGTGGTCGAATGCATGGTCAAAGTTGATGCGATAAGAGGTCCTCGTATTTTGCAGGCCGCCATTACGTCACGATATGCTCCCAACACTGTATGAAAGTTTCTGACACCATCTAAACATGTCTGATCGGTGTGGATGGCTTTCCCGATACCAGTGTGGTGACGCACGTGGAGGATACTGGCAAAGGTCTTGTACTCTTTGTTGAGGAGTGTGGGTGATTTTGATGCTGGCATCAGCATGCCGTCTGTGAATTTCGTGGGGACAGTGAAATAATTTCTTGAAACGTATAGAACCACTCGTCGCCCACAAGGTCATAAAAAGTGAGGTAGAATTCCAGGGGTAAACCGTCTGGCCACGGCGTTTTGTTCAGTGCTCCACATGCCATTGCCTTTGTCAGCTCATCGGATGTGGTGGGCAACAACAATATATCATCAGGAGCCACATCCTAGGTATGAGATGTCATAACCACGTACGTTTCGTGGATCTTCCATGTACAAGGTCCCTTAGTGACCGGCGAATGCCTGCGCTATGTCCATCACTTTGAGGCCAGCCACCTCCGTGTTAATTGCAGTGGGGCCATTTCGTTGGGGGATGCAGTCTTGTACTCTCTCACAGATGCGGATCCCTTCTAGGTGCTCTTCCCTGACGCATTATTTCGGTCTTCCTCTACAGTTTCTGCTCTCTACAGTTCCCTCTGGCACCATGGAAAGTGTTCCCTGATGCCTTAACAGATGTCCTATCTTTTCCACATATTCCTTTCTCTCCGATTTTGAGCAGAACCTCCTCATTTCTTCCTTTATCAGACCATATAATTTTCACCATTCGTCTGTAGGTACCACATCTGAAATGCAACAAATTACAAAACGAATTACGTAAGATTTCTGTATGCTGTGGTAATTTGTAGTTTACCCTAAATAATGAAAAGTGTGAAGTCATGCACATGAGTGCTAAAAGAAATCGCTAAATTTAGGTTACACGATATCACACAAATCTAAAGGCTGTTAATTCAACTAAATACTTAGGGATTACATTAACGAATAAATTAAATTGGAATTATCACATAGAAAAGGTTGTGGGTAGCCGGCCGCTGTGGCCGAGGGGTTCTAGGCGCTTCAGTCTGGAACCGCGCGACCGCTACGGTCGCAGGTTCGAATCCTGCCTCGGGCATGGATGTGTGTGATGTCCTTAGGTTAGTTAGGTTTAAGTAGTTCTAAGTTCAAAGGGACTAGTGACATTAGAAGTTAAGTCCCATAGTGCTCAGAGCCATTTGAACCATTTTTGACTAATGACCTCAGATGTTAAGTCCCAAGGTGCTCAGAGCCATTTGAATCATTTGATTTTTTTAAGGTTGTGGGTAAAGCAAACAAAAGACACTTGCCCGCGAAAGGCAAAGGTCCCGAGTTCGAGTCTCGGTCGGGCACACAGTTTTAATCTGCCAGGAAGTTTCATATCAGCGCACACTCCGCTGCAGAGTGAAAATCTCATTCTGGAAACATCCCCCAGGCTGTGGCTAAGCCATGTCTCCGCTATATCCTTTCTTTCAGGAGTGCTAGTTCTGCATGGTTCGCAGGAGAGCTTCTGTAAAGTTTGGAAGGTAGGAGACGAGATACTGGCAGAAGTAAAGCTGTGAGTACCGGGCGTGAGTCGTGCTTCGGTAGCTCAGTTGGTAGAGCACTTGCCCGCGTAAGACAAAGGTCCCGAGTTCGAGTCTCGGTCGGGCACACAGTTTTAATCTGCCAGGAAGTTTCATATCAGCGCACACTCCGCTGCAGAGTGAAAATCTCATTCTGGAAACATCCCCCAGGCTGTGGCTAAGCCATGTCTCCGCTATATCCTTTCTTTCAGGAGTGGTAGTTCTGCATGGTTCGCAGGAGAGCTTCTGTAAAGTTTGGAAGGTAGGAGACGAGATACTGGCAGAAGTAAAGCTGTGAGTACCGGGCGTGAGTCGTGCTTCGGTAGCTCAGTTGGTAGAGCACTTGCCCGCGTAAGGCAAAGGTCCCGAGTTCGAGTCTCGGTCGGGCACACAGTTTTAATCTGCCAGGAAGTTTCATATCAGCGCACACTCCGCTGCAGAGTGAAAATCTCATTCTGCAAACAAAAGACGTTTTATTGGCAGATGCCAGATTAGAAGATGCAACAGATCTACTAAAGAGGCTGCTTACATTACGCTTGTCCTACACTTTTGGAGTGCTGCTCTGCGATGTTGGATTCTTACCAGAAAGGATTAACGGAGTACACCCAGAAAGTTCAAAGAATGGCACCATCTTTCGTATTATCTAGTAGTTAGGGCAGATGAGAGATTTGGGAGGGACATCTCTCATGAGATGTCAGTCACCAATTTTATGATGCGAATGCTTAAGTATTTTGTTGACGCCGACTTACTTAGCTAGAAATGACCATCATAATAAAACAAGGGAAATGAGAGCTCACACGGAAAGATACAGGTGTTCGTTTTCCTCGAGCTGTTGGTGTGTGGAATGATGGGGAATTAGAAAGAAGGTGGTTCGATAAAGCCTCCGCCCGGCACTTAAGTGTTATTTGCAGAGTAACCATGTAGATGCACAAAGTCAAGGTGTGAGGTGGACCAGTAATGAAATCCGAATAAATCACTACCACCACAGATACGTGTTACATGTGTAAAGATATTTCGTATCAACGGCACAGAAGAATAAATTAAATTGTGTGACAACAAAAGTATGAAATTAACGGATAGCTGACCACAGACAGAAACGTGTTACATCGGTAAAGATGCATTGTCCCAAAAGGACAAAAAAGTAAATTTAAATGTGTGACAGCAGAGACAAAATATGAAATTATTAATACTCTCCCTATTTGTTCTGCTTCAAGACCAACAAAAAAACATAATAGCAATACATAGTTCGTCACAAGCGTGTCATGTAATCTGTGTGGACAAATGTGAGCATAAATATCAAATGTCGGATGAGTTAGCAAATCTGAAACCTAAATTGATTGAAAAGTGTGCAATACTTAAGTAAAACTGTTACATAGCTTCAAATAGGATTTCACAAATCGCCAATTCGACTTGCCGATCACATAATCATGATGGCTGATCGATATGGCACGTAACAGAAATAACACGAGGCCTAACGTCTGTAGTACCACAATTACGTCACACGAGAACACAGAGCGAAAACTCTCACTTGCCAAACACAACTTCACTTTCACGGAAGCTGGGCAACGAGGCCAGGTTCAAGTCGATGGATGGTTGGAGAGTACGGATCTCATAGAGAGTGGCGAGGACCAATTGCGTTTGTACCCTCGAATACGGAAACGAACAGGTAGTATCAGGCGCCCTTAATTCATGGTTATGGCTGCGTGGTTTATATCAAGCGGCTCTCACTCGTGAACTGGCAGAGTACGAGATCGTGAGGGCATAATACTGACGATCTATAGACTCTTTGAGAGCGACACTTCGTGAGGGTCGTCCTTGACGCCGACCTTCGATGTGGTTTCAGGTTGTAAGATCGTTGTTCAGCTGTCAGCTGTTCACAAACATGCAGGCAGAATTAGGAATAGCACAGCTGGAGTGTCGCTACTTCTCAAGGGTTAATTGAAGATGACATAGTGACTACGGACGACAGCAGAATTATATTCTCACGAAAAGAAAAGCAGCTATATTTTGGTGGACTATTTCACATCACAGAACTGCGCGGAACAACATTCTGGCTGAACGCTTGTGTAATAAGAACTCTTAGGATTAAGTCTACTGTTGTGCGCTGCAGAATGTCACTATGGAAAATTTTGCCGGCCATTGATATCTTCTTGTCACAGAATTGTGAAGCCCTATTTGAACTCCACGGTTGCTGTTTGATGTACACTTCTGGCCATTAAAATTGCTACACCAAGAAGAAACGCAGATGATAAACGGGTATTCATTGCACAAATATATTATACTAGAACTGACATGTAATTACATTTTCACCCAATTTGGGTGCAGAGATCCTGAGAAATCAGCACCCAGAACAACCAGCTCTGGCCATAATAACGGCCTTGATACGCCTGGGCAATGAGTCAAACAGAGCATGGATGGCGTGTACAGATACATCTGCCCATGCAGATTCAACACAATACCACAGTTCATCAAGAGTAGTCACTGGCGTATTGTGACGAGCCAGTTGCTGGGCCACCATTGACCAGACGTTTTCAATTGGCGAGAGATCTGGAGAATATGCTGGCCAGGGCAGCAGTCGAACATTTTCTGTATCCAGAAAGACCCGTACAGGACCTGCAACATGCGGTCGTGCATTATCCTACTGAAATGTAGGGTTTCGCAGGGATCGAATGAAGGGTAGAGCCACGGGTCGTAACACATCTGAAATGTAACATCCACTGTTCAAAGTGCCGTCAGTGCGAAGAAGAGGTGACCGACACGTGTAATCAATGGCACCCCATACCATCCCGCCGGGTGATACGCCAGTATGGCGATGACGAATAGACGCTTCCTATGTGCGTTCAGCGCGATGTCGCCAAACACGGATGCGACCATCATGATGCTGTAAACAGAACGTGGATTCATCAGAAAAAATGACGTTTTGCCATTCGTGCACCTAGGTTCGTCGTTGAGTGCACCATCGCAGGCGCTCCTGTCTGTGATGCAACGTCAAGGGTAACTGCAGCCATGGTTTCCGAGCTGATAGTCCATGCTGCTGCAAACGTCGTCGAACTGTTCTTGCAGATGGTTGTTGTCTTGCAAACGTCACCATCTGTTAACTCAGGGATCGAGACGTGGCTGCACGATCCGTTGCAGCCATGCTGATAAGATGCCTGTCATGTCGAATGCTAGTGATACGAGGCCGCTGGGATCCAGCACGGCGTTCTATATTACCCTCCTGAGCCCACCGATTCCATGTTCCGCTAACAGTCATTGGATCTCGACCAACGCGAGCAGCAATGTCGCGATACGATAAACCGCAATCGCGAAAGGCTACAATCCGACCTTTATCAAAGTGGGAAACGTGATGGTACGCATTTCTCCTTCTTACACGAGACATCGCAACAACGTTTCACCAGGCAACGCCGGTCAACTGCTGTTTGTGTATGAGAAATCAGTTGGAAACTTTCCTCGTGTCAGCATGTTGTAGGTGTCGCCACCGGCGCCAAACTTGTGTGAATGCTCTGAAAAGCTAATCATTTGCATATCACAGCATATTCTTCCAGTCGGTTAAATTTCGCATCTGTAGCACGTCATCTTCGTGGTGTAGCAATTTTAATGGCCAGTAGTGTAGTTTGTCAGTTTAACAAGAACGATTTGCAATTCTCAAATATTTATAGAAGAAGGTAATCTCCCTATGATCTGAAAACGCATAGACGGGGGACGAGTGCCATGGGCATCAGTGACGTATCGCAAACACTCATTTGCAGTATGGTAAAATGAATATTTTCTGTAAATTGTGCTGAAGCTCTGCGTCAGTTTAAACTTGAAAATGAGATTCCGGTGTTTGTCCCGACATAGTGATGGCATCTGCAAATTTTAACACGAAAAACCTTTCGACGTCACTTGCTCAAGAAAGTGTAGAAATGAGGATAGAGAAAACGCGCTTGCGAAGGGAAGGCTGTGCTGCTACCACAAGCTGACGTGCGTGTTAACCACGAAAATCTGTTTTCTTTCCTCATGCAGGAGAAAGGAAGAGAAGCATCGGCTAAACCAACTTTTTAAAAGAATCGTCCAGCTGCTGTGCAATTCATAAGCTGGTCAATGCTTGGAAGTGGGAAAGAATCAACCACTGTTGAAGCGTTAACTGTAGCTTTAAAGCCGGCACAAAGTCTGACCTTCCCTCTCGCTTTTCTTGTGGCCAGAGTGGCAGATGCCCATTACTTTGCAGAAACTGATTTCATAACTATTTGTTCGAATCTGCTGAGTTTAAAAGCCATTTCGTCCCGAATGGGCAAGGGGTACCGGATTAGAGCGGCAAAACTTTAGTTGTGCATTGTTCTTGCGTAAAATGTATGTGAAAATTCTTCGCGTGTCCCAGTGTGCCATGTATTTCAAACAGATGACGAGTACTAGCGTGGGAGTGTATCAATTACATGCCCATTGTTCCAAATGTCCAAATCAATTAAATCAATAGCATCGGTACCAAAAATAATGTGAGTAGAACGCGACTGGACAGCTGTGAATGGCACCAATGTAAGTATATTTTGCTTGCAAAGTGCACTTTCCATGAACAGACACACTTTCATGGTGCAGGCGTAAATTTTTTAGTTCAGGTTTTCCCCAGTTCAAAAAATGTTTCAAATGACTCTGAGCACTATGGAACCTAACTTCTGAGGTCATCAGTCCCCTAGAACTTAGAACTAGTTAAACCTAACTAACCTAAGGACATCACACACATCCATGCCCGAGGAAGGATTCGAACCTGAGACCGTAGCGGTCGCGCAGTTCCAGACTGTAGCACCTAGAAGCGCTCGGTCACTCCGGCCGGCTTTCCACAGTTACTTATCAGTAGTATAAAATTACTGTCACTGAAGCACCAGTAGCCAATCGAAATGCTACAAACTCATTACACATCTCAATGTGATTATCTGTTCTAAATTCTGAAAGACCGTATTTGACTGAATTGTGGCTGACGAAGCGTTTAGCTCCACGTCTGCGAGAGGAGAGCTGGTTAGAATGAAGCAAGTTTTGCGCTGTGCAATTGACTGTGCGATTCCACACTTGCTGTGTGTTTTTATTAATGGCAGTGTCGGTATTCCTCATAGCGGAAAAAGTAGTTTTTGCAATCGTGCGTTGCATAACATTCCACGCAGCCTTTCGGAAGCCTCGAACTTGCAGAGGAAGCGAGCGGGCACAGTGCACTGCGTTGATGACACTTGATTCTGTCTGTGGCGGCGACTGTTCCGTGCCGTGCCAAACTGCGAGCAATCCGTGGTCAGATTACAACAACAGGCACGTTAAAGTCAAGTTCAGCGAAGTCCTGCTCTTCCTGAGCGTCGATCTCTTTAATCACATCACTGAGGCTCGGTTTTCTGTGCTCTAGAATCTCAGTCCGTATTCTGTTATCAGCAAAGTTTTTGATAATGGTGCAAGAGACACTTGCTTTAATCACAAATATACGTCCGACTGATGCAAAATGTTATTATCTTTACATAAAGATAAGTACTATCTTCTCAACAGCCTTAAAATCGTGAGCTACATCCTTAACTTTTATACACGAAATTAGTGAATTTACTGGTGGCACTTTTGTTGCCTGTGTCGTCGGTAATTAGCCCGCATCTCGTGGTCGTGCGGTAGCGTTCTCGCTTCCCACGCCCGGGTTCCCGGGTTCGATTCCCGGCGGGGTCAGGGATTTTCTCTGCCTCGTGATGGCTGGGTGTTGTGTGCTGTCCTTAGGTTAGTTAGGTTTAAGTAGTTCTAAGTTCTAGGGGACTGATGACCATAGATGTTAAGTCCCATAGTGCTCAGAGCCATTTGAACCATTTTTTTGTCCTCGGTAACTTTTGGAACTCAAATTGATAATCAAATTAACTAACTTAATAAGATTGCACCTTGACTTGCTGGTGTACCCATGTATTACCACAATAAAATAAAAACAGTGAATAGTTGGGGGAGTGTAATGAGAACAGTCATGTACTTAAGCTTAAAAAAATAATGATGAGTTTTTATTAATGCGTTCGTAACCACAGTGAGCCGATAATCCTCACAAAAGAATGACGCACACAAATCAGAAAATGAATGGTGCTTGATTGGTAAAGCGTTCACTGGGTTGGAAGCTATAGAGATTCTCTCCAGAATTAATCCCGTTTACAACGCAATCTGACTTTGTTTACACGATTCCACTGTTAGGCCAATATTCTATTCAAATGGAATCAACTACGACCAAATACGCCACGAACTATGGGTCACCAGAGAATGGGGATCTGTTAATACCATTTAATAATCCTACGCAGGTGCACCAATGCTTTACCCTTTCGGCTTGATTCAGGCAGCACCAGAAAATGGCGCACTGAGGGTGAGGAGTGGCCCGCTATGGTGGCTATAATGTTCTGATGCGTCCACAAAAATTTGCACATTACATGGACTGGCATTCTGATTATTAGAACGCGGGAAACCTCCCTATCAGAGCCCTGAAATGCTGGCAGATTTCAGTGTGAGATGCACCCATTCATTGGTCCAGCCAAATCAATTTGATTCACAGGCACGATGGTGTATGCTGGAATTGTCAAACGTCAGAAAGTCAAATCAGGATGAATAAGTTCACCCTCGCAACATACTGTATGTCCAAGGTGATATGCAGTTTAGCTGTTGGAACGGTTGCAAATTGCCTCTGGCTCTAAGTCCACCATACATTATAGACAACAAGTCTCACCCACTAGGGAGAGACCTGAAGTCCTCCACTAGGAGAGGACGAGAAAACAAAGAAGGCAAAGAACCACAACCAATTTCCACCAAGCCTTGGTACGAGAGCAGAAGCACCACAGACGAAACCGCTTCCACATTGTACAAACCAAATGCAGTTCTCTACTCACTGAATCCTTCCTCTTGACTGTCCTACTTGCCTGGCAGCCAATCCATGGGGGGGAAAGATTCTGCTTTGCATCTCGTGAGAGGAGCCAATCAGTGACTCAAAAGTTTTTGGACTGGGCAAGCGTCATTCTCATGGTAAGCATGGCTATGTCTCGGCAAAAAGGGTCTATCTGGATGGGATGACAGTCCCTCATGTATGGAGAGATCTAATCTCTCCGGGCAGACCACTTCTAATTTGTGAAAGAAGGCCATTAAGTTTCCCAGACAGTCTTGTCCATATTTTCACCGCTCGCAAAAAGAATCTGGCGACTTCTAGGAGTAAGGGGAGTTACTGTCTTGCCACTAAGCATGTGCACCAGCCGTTCTGACCGTATCGTCCCAACGTTTCATGACTTTCCCACCATTTGCAGCTCAGTTACAGTAATCTCTTTTGAATGGCTGTCTCAGCCCGTATTCCACCAACTGGCCACTATCTTGATGGACTGCTCCTGGCCCAGGTGAAGCGTTTTGTGGATCGGCACCCTCCTGCTCTGGCCCTAAGTGGAATAAGGGGAGTCCCGTGGCCTGAAGACTCTCTGCAGGTACAATGCACAGAGCGCTACTTCCCAGAACACATCCAGGTCACTGGACTCATCATTTATGGCCGACAATCCACGTCTCTCACTGTTCTCGTCATTTCCACTACGGCCCCTCGCGTACAAGCTCTCTACGGGCTACACATGCAATTATATGAACATTCTGCCCACAATTTCCTCATGTAAAGAAGGCATAAACCACACATATCAAATGCTAGAATATTAATGTGACTGACAGTGTTGTTAGAGTGTGTGTTATGCCACCTCTCAGGAACATCATGAAGCATTTCGTAGTTGAACACAAGGCAAGGCAAGAATAGTTAAATTTAATTTCTAGTTATGCCCTTGAGTACAGCGATGGATTACTTGTAAGACTGATCATGATGATGCATTCGAAGAAATTTGAAACAAGCAGCAACTATAAGATTCTGAGCTTCGGAGAAGTCATCAAGTTTGCTGACATTGTGTTGACACGGTAGGGGTTTGGGCTCTAACTGAGGGAACAACTTCCGAAACAGCCTAAACTATTTACTATTACCCATGATAAACGCCCGCCGGCTATCCGTGCAGTCTACCTCACTGCTTCCGGAGCGGGATGGCGTGCTGGTCCTCGGCACGAATCCGCCATGCGGATTAGTGTTGAGGTACGGTGAGCCGGCCAGCCTGTGGGTGGCTTTAAAGGCGGTTTTCCATCTGCCTCGGTAAATGTGGGCTGGTTCCCCTTATTCCGCCTCAGTTACACTGTGTCGGCGATTGCTGCACAAACACTGTCTCCACGTATGCGTACACCATAATTACTCTACCACACAAACATTGGGGTTCCACTCGTCTGGAATGAGAATGAGACGTTCCCGTGGGGGATCTCCCGGTGGGGTGTGTGGGCTGTTGTGGGGTTGTTTGCCACTGAGTGCTAAGGCGGGGACGAAACCTCTCCGTCGTTTCTAGGTCCCCAGTTCAATAGGTACATACATACCCGGATAAAAAGAAAGAGTATTGTGATTCACCCGATGTGCTGAATGCTGAAAAATGCTGCTCAAACTGCAAGTGGTACTTTGTCCATTCCTTTTGTTTTGTATCAAAAGGGCGAAGGAGTCAGCACGTGGCTGCTGGAATATTGTGCTTCAGTCGTTGTTTGTTGGGTTTGTTGTGCGTCCAGGAATTTGGCGGTAGTAACAAAGAGTTGTATCGTTGGTTCGGAAACTGAATTAGTGCAGCGAGTGATGGCTCTCTACAAGTTGCAACTGCATACACAAATTAAAGGCATTGTGAAATATATTCCACCCAAGAATTATGAAAATCTTACGAATCTGCCACACATAAGCAGCATTCTGTCGCCATTTGATGTCTAATATGTCGGTAACTGAGGCGGCCAAAAAAGACAATCAGGCATCTACAAAAACTGTCATATCAGTAAATTCATTTATAAGTTATATATTTAATACTTGAGATATACGTAACTTTGAGGTGCTGTGAGATCTGACACAGAGTACCACCTATCTTACTTTGTAGAGCGCGCAATTCTCCGACCTCCACATTCTGTGATAAGACATGGACATCCAACACCTTTTCGCTTCTCGTGGGTCATCTTCCATCAACTACTGTAGTACGTGAACGACCAACCATCTTTGCCGTTTCAGAGAAGCCTACCTTTAGCAAACTGCCTTTTGTCGACATCGGTTATGTTTGTGGATTACCCAATTCGTGTCCCGTATCATCACTGACTGTGCTTCGCTTATGATCTACAAATATTAGACAAAAATATGGAATCACCGCAATAAATACATCCCTGAACATAGATAGAGATACTAGCTAAGCCTGCAGGTTGTATAGTTAACCAAGAACGGCACCTAAGCAATGTACTAAAGACGCTGCAAATTGAACTGTGTTTTGTGTCGCTGTGAACGCAAAGTGTTGGAGTCAAGTGAACTCGAACGTAGGAAAATCGTTGATACTCGTATGATGGGTGCTTCTGCAACTAAGGGTCCGAAGTATTTTGTGATTCAAGAGGCACCGCAGTGAAGATATTTACCGAATTCTAGGAATGCGGAGAAAGCATAGTATGGCGGGCTGAGAGCCTCAAGGCAAGGGTGAATAGATAAACATAAACAAAATGCAATACAAACGGCTGAAGGCCCACAGTAAAATTTTCAAGATTTTAAAATAATTACCATAACCTTTCAAAGGCAGAAGGCCGCAGTGTTTTTTTCTTTTCTTCGAATAAGGATTTAAGTGGCTGAAGGCACCCAATTGATTTTCCAAAATTCAAACAATACATAAAATCCAGTAAAAGCAAGAATTTCTTAAATCATTGGCTCTGATATATTATAAATAGGCAATTAAAAACCGGAGAAAAGGACGATAAGGAAAACAGCACTCAGAAGCCTTCAGGGAGGTCGGTCTGCCCTCTTTCACTTAGGTGAGACAGGTGGTGAGCCCAACTACACTTGATCCGTCGGAACCCAACCAGGGGACAGCCACAGACCGACCGACAAACGACTTGCTTGCCACCAATCGGTACATGAGAACTCAAACAAAACAGTTACGAATGTGATTATCCACAATGAAATATGTATATGTATTAAGCTGTCAAAACTACATGCTGTGTTGGACAGTGACAACAGGTGAGGAAAGGACACTGCCTGAAATTACGTTAGTGGCCAGGGTAGGTAACCGAACACTAACGGCCACAAGGCAGAAAATTCCGCTGGTGCACTTGAATTGCAGTCAACCAATATAGTTAATTCCACCGCATGGTGGCTAAATATCATAAATACAAACACACGTTGTTGCTGACAGGAAAACCTCCCCAAAAGCGAACCACCGAAAAGAACCACACAACATGAATGGACGTGGCTTGGGTACTTGAAACCACTGCTCAACTTTGACGTCCTGGCTCGGTGAACCATGAAGCTCGTAGCGATCGGACAGCTCCACCCACGCTCCGACACTGCGCAGGGCCGCCAGCGGACCCAGCCGACTGCACCGCGCGGAGATAACTTCCCTGGTCCGCAGCAACCGACCGACCCACTGCAGAATGCCGACAACAGCTAAAATAGTCGTCAGTGAAAATAACACCAACTAAACACACAACCTAACAAACACTTGCACGAAGACCTGAACGATATCCAACAGTAACTAAGCACACACGAAGACAAATCGGGAGTCGATGGACGCGCGTACACGCGCTCGCGCACGCACACACACACACAAACACAAACACAAACACAAACACACACACAAACACAAACACACACACACACACACGGACACGGACACGGACACACATCGCCGACTCACGAACGATCGGCGAGCCAAAACGAGTCGTCCGGTAGGACGCCGACCGACGATCCACCAAGATCGTGGCCTGGCTCAAGTGATGCGTGGCGACAGTGGTCGAGCGAGCTATGTCGACGCAGACCTCACGGCTGCCACATCGGTCTGCACTAGTGCCGCATTGCAACTCCCCGACTGGCAGGTCCGGACTGCGCTTCAGACATGTTCCAACTGACTGGCTGCCCGAACTCGCTTACGAGAGACAACGACCAGGAAGTCATAGTAGTGGAGCAAAGATACTACGAGAGGGGATATATCGATACGCGCTGCTAAAGCCGCTCACGGTCAGGCAAAGCAGCAACTCAGTGACAATAGTAATTTAAATTAACGTAGTGAGGTGGAAGTACGTTAAAAACAGGGTTAAAATACATTATGGCGTGAACACCAGCCACGCACGGCTAAGGCAGCCATAACGCGGTATTCCGTGGGCCCCGCTGTTGCTCTGCAAAGTCGCGTTACTGCCAAGGATTATATGGGCATTTTGGCTGGTCAGGTCCATCTCTTGATACAGTGTTTTATCCCCAACTATGATGTTGTGTTCCAAGAAGACAGGGCCCCTGTTCACACAGCTCCCATACATACATACCTCATTTTGTCCCCACGAGGACGTCCTGTCTCGTCTCTCCACTACAGCCACCAGATCTCAATATTATTAGCTTTTGTTGTCTACTTTGAGGAGAAGGACACATCATTATCCACCTCCATCATCCTTACTTGGACTTGCCACTATTATGCAGAAATAACGGTATAGGATTGCCTCGAGAACCATACTGGTCCTGCATTTATCCATTCTGTGACACAAAAAGCTGCTTTAAATGCCTACGCGTTTTCTGTACCGTATTAGACTCAGTAGTGTCTTGTGCTTTTGGTATTTCGATATTTTTGTCCTATTCTCTACTCTCCCCACAGTGCCTCGAGCCGAACAACACAAGGCGCGTAACAGTCTCGCGGTGGGCTGTAGTCACAAGATTTTAGCCCAACAGCGATTGCATCATCGATATTCACGAAACTACTTCGCGTTTCGGGATCGCGTGCGTTGTAAATGTACGGAATGCGCGGAAGCGCTTCCACGGCTTCATTTTGCGGAGACGAAGTTCTAGCGACGAAGTAGCAGGCGGATCCTACAAGAATACACTAATTTTGAGGACGCTTGCATCGCTTATACGTTAGCTTCCAATAATACATAAATGTAAACAAATTAGCTGTTGTTAGCGATACTTAAAGAACATTCTCCCTTAGGTAGCGTCAGCTACCACTACTAGAATAGGAACAGAGGAACTGCCACAAAATTAGAACAGTATTTTTATATTCTTCTTCACTACATGGATCAGCCCCTCGCTTGTTCAGATTTCAGTCTAGACACCTACTCGATGGTTTTCTAATATCTGGCTTTTATTGTTGGTTTTATTTCGCACTTGTTTTGTTATTCTTCCTTTGACTTCCTTTCCGTACCTTTTAACCATTTTACTCTCTATTCTTTTATTCATACGTCACCTGAATAAATACAACTAAATTATTACGTCTTCATGCCTTGCCTGATACCTCAGACTGCAACCTTCCGTGAAATTAGTATTCCCGTAAAGGCGGAAGAATCAGCAATGGTAAACGCCATGAGGATGCAGAAGGCAATGGAAATCACTGAATTAAAGACAGATAACGTGTATCCACTGTGTCATGATGACCTCTATATTGGTAAAAAATTCGGGAATAGTCACTCACTTGGCTTGGGGGACCAAAGTGCAGTAGTAGGGGAGGGATCACAAGAAACGGTTACAGGAGACTATTGGCTTGTGATAAGCAATGAGAGAGGAGAAAGACTGATCGAGATCTGTGATAAATTTCAGCTAGTAATAGCGAACTCTGTGCTCAAAAATCACAAGAGGAAGAGATACACTTGGAAAACGCTGAGTGATAAAGGAAGATTTCTGATAAATTCTAGTGACCGATACCAGTCGTCGGCTTTGAGCAATGACGTCATACCTAAGCTAAAGACTCTACGTATAGGCAATCTACGAAAGCAGCAGATCATACTCCTAAACAAACGGATGTATCATACGACAAAATTACAATCACATTGACGCAGTTATTTCCCTAGTTATGAATTATATCGAAATGAACTGAAGATAAGAGAAATTATTAAGAACAAGAATAAAAACAAATTTTCATGTTTGGTAAGAAGTATTTCTGGTAACGCGCGCCGCGGAATTTTAATCCCCGCCAGACGTCATGGACATCGAAGACCCAGAGGGGTCTCTGTACCATCGCGCCGTAAGCTGTGGCGGCGTGCGCCTCCTGGCCCGCATTAGAGTGAGGGCGCCACAGCGGAACACGTGGTTCCAGCGGCCAATAGCGGCGTCCCCGATCAAGTACTCGAGCGCCTGCCTGTCGTTCAGCCTGCCAGTCTAACCTCGCGTGCGTCTCAGGACATATCGCTTCGCATTAGACAGCGTGTTGACTTTCGAGTAGCTTACGAGTGGACGTGGTTGTCTTGTTTGGTTCGTGACTCTGTTGTCTGTTCTTGTGTCGTAACGTCCTTCGTTGGTCGTGTCCGTCCTCTCCCGTTGTGTTGTGGTTCGCGGGCCGCTCCGCGGGTCCCGCAGCGTTTCTGTCACTACAACCCCGCGACCGTTCCGGTCGCCGTTGCAACAGTATTCTTGTAATTTATGCGACTAGAAAATTGCATTACAGTAAAGCTCTTGGTGAAGTTATAATGTTATAAAATAGCGTCAATTTTATATTCATTACTGAATTAAACGGGAGAAGCGCAGGAAAATGGGGTTTTGGACAGGGAGAAACTAAAATGTATCAGAAAAACGGGAAAGTTAAATGAATGACAATAAACACGAAACGGTAGCATAAGGTGTGAAGAAACCGACACACTAAATTCTAAAAGAAAGCCAGTACATGATAAACGAATATCTACAAAAAATAAATATATAAAAAATTAACCTATGTACGTAAATTCCAGTTACAGATTCCAACCGCTCCATGATCCATATGTCAATTATTTTGGCAGTTGTATGCACAGAAACATAATACCATTTCTACATTTATCATTGCTCTCTAAAACTACTGCGGTGTGTAACAAAAATTGGAATTGGTAAGTAGAACCGACCTTCTATATAGGTCACTTCTAGTTACCGGTTCTAATACTAGTAACTTTTTTGTAGTAGTTCAGAGAGCAATCGCAAATGTAGAAATCATATTAGCCTACATTTTAGTGCACAAACATGCTGAAAAAACGATCTAATCAATGAATGATAGAATGGCTAGAATCTATAACCAGAACTGACATATATACTGGGTGGAACCTAATTACCGATCCAACTTTTCGATGGTTCATAATTTTGGAAACTTTTGCAGTAAATTTGTTTTAGTAGTATTTCTAGATTTCTTATTGAACTCAGAACTACTACGAAAAACTAATATGTAGAAATGCTGTAACACTTTAATGCACACACTTGTTGTTAAAACGATCTAAATGACAAACCGTGGTATGGTTGGAATCGGTGACTAGAATTAACCCATATAGGTCAGTTCCAGTTACCGATTCCAGTATTTGCTGGACCGTACTTTCTGCCAATTTTCGTCACTTTTGTGCTCGTCCTGTTAGATTTAACAACTAGTATTAAAAGTTATCGCTTATTCATAATATTATGACTTCGCCATTACTTGACGTAAGGGCTCTCTGTGCATTTCTTACTCGCTTAAATTACGATAATAATTTATTTCAGGCACGTATACTTCTCTTTTTCTGTTCTTATTTACTTTTCGCCACCTTTAATTCTTGTCGATATAATTGTGGCTAGCCGGCCGGAGTGGCCGAGCGGTTCTAGGCGCTACAGTCTGGAACCGCGCGACCGCTTCGGTAGCAGGTTCGAATCCTGCCTCGGGCATGGATGTGTATGATGTCCTTAGGTTAGTTAGGTTTAGGTACTTCTAAGTTCTAGGGGACTGATGACCTGAGATGTTTAGTGCTCAGAGCCATTTGAACCATAATTGTGGCTAAGTAATTAATCACGTGAACTCTGTAATTTTATCGTATACTACATTCGTTTGTTTAGAATAAGATCAGTTGCTTTCAAGAATTCCCTCTATGAAGCGTCTCTGCGTTAGGTATGACATCATTGCTCAAGGCCGACAAGTGCAATCGGACACTAGGATTGAAAAAGATTTCAATTATATTACACCGTGACCAAGCAGATGTTCCGAATTTAGTTACTACATTAGTTTGTTTACGAATATAATTAGTTGCTTTCAAGAACTGACTCTTTGAAGCGTCTCTGCCTTACGCATGGATGATTTCTAAAGGCCGATGAGTGGAATCGAGCACTATGATTGACAAAAATAGAGGTTCTATTACATCATGATCAAGCAAATGTTCCGAATTTAGTTACTGCACTAGGATTGAACAAGATTTCATTTATATAGCATCATGATCAAGCAGATGTTCCGAATTTAGTTACTACATTCATTTGCTTACGAATATAATTAGTTGCTTTCCAGAATTGACTCTTTGAAGCGTCTTTGCCTTACGCATGGCATCATTGCTCAAGGCCGACGAGTGGAATCGACGACTAGGATTGACACAAATAAAGGCTATATTACATCATGATCAAGCAGATGTTCTAAATTTAGTTACTACCTTGAACGGTGTACCGTTATGCGAGCGATGAATTGATATTGTGGTGAACGAAATATACCGACTGTGAGGATCGGACGTTCCATACTACAAATGCATCTCTGTGCTTAAGAACTCTTTTTCAAGGAACTGGAGGCTCCGACGTGTGAGAGGATGAGGGAGACTATATTGTCGTGAAACGCCATTAGTGTATATAGTAAATGTTCAAATAGATTTTGCACAAAATAAAATCAAAGAACCAACATCAAGTATTTAAGATGTGTATATCTCCATACCAATTATCACGGTACAGATATTGCGAGACGTAGATCGCTCGGAGCTGATGTTTGGAACGATAGCGCCAACCTGCATTTTCCAACGTCATAATTCGACGAGAGATTACCTCCGAAATAATAAACTTTAACTTGCTAAATTGTTGGATCTGTCATCCAGACTCATCAAACAACATAGCACACAGTTGTGCCGAGCGATATCCGTAGCGAGTAAAGGTTTTAGAGATATCTGGTGGAGCAGATAACGACGTGGAATTTCCGCGAGATGGCCACTGCGGAATACACTTCTTGCTCTCCAGTTGTACTTAAAACGAATTATTTATATTTTCCAGCTTTTCAGGAGAGTAAAGATACAAGGGAATGAGGAACTAAGCTAAACCAACTAAAACCAATAACTAAACCAATAATTAAAATAAAAGCACACATAAAGAATATTTATTTGTAATAATAAATAAATAAAGAATATATTTAGTTAACTAACAAATAATAGTATATAAAAATTGTAAGGCGTCCCCAGGAGCACATATACACTCAGATCACGATATAGTAGTGACGAAGAGGAGGCTGAAGTTTAAAAGATGAGTCAGGAAGAATGAATACGCAAAGATGTGGGATGACCGGACACACCTGAAGTTCCCTAAGGCTATAGATACAGCAGTAAGGAATAGCTCGGTAATCAGTACAGCTGAAGAGGAATGGGTATCTCTAAAAATGGCAACCAGAGAAGAAAAACAGAGGTATAAAGAAGGTAACTGCAATGAAACTATGATTAACAGAAGAAATACTGCAGTTGATCGATGAAAGAAGGCAGATGTACTATCATCCTGTCACTTCTCTTTATCAGTGTTTTTCGCATATTCCTATCCTCTCCGATTCTGCGCAGAGCCTCCTCATTCCTTACCTTATTTGTCCACCTAATTTTCAAAATTCGTCTGTAGCACCACATCTCAAATGCTTCGATTCTCTTCTGTTCCGGTTTTCCCACAGGCCATGTTTCACTACCATACAATGCTGAACTACAGACGTACGTCCTCAGGAATATCTTCCTCAAATTAAGGAATATGTTTGATACTAATTCCTTAACTTCATATACTTCGTGGCCATCAATCCTGGTGTTAAGTTGCTCGCTGTTCTCATTTCTGCTACTCCTTATTACTTTCGTCTTTCTTCGATTTTCCCTAAATCCATATTCTGTACTCATTAGATTGTTCATTCCGTTCAACACATCATGTTATTCTTCTTCACTTTCACTCAGGATAGCAATGTCATCGACGAATCGTATCATTGATATCCTTTCATATTGAATTTTAATTCCACTCCTGAACCTTTCTTTTTATTTCCATCATTGCTTCTTCGATGTACAGATTGAACAGTAGGGGTGAAAGACTACATCCCTGTCTTACACTCTTTTTAATACGAACACTTCGTTCTTGGTCGTCCACTCTTACTATTCCCTCTTGGCTGTTGTACATATTATATATTACCCGTCTCTGCCTATAACTTACCCTTATTTTTCTCAGAATTTGGAACATTTTGCTCCATTTTTTACTGTAGAACGCTTTTTCCAGGTCAACAAATACTATGAATGTGTCTTGATTTTCTTTAGTCTTGCTTCCGTCATCAACCGCAACGTCAGAATTGCCTCTCTCGTGCCTTTAATTTTTCTAAACCCAAACTGATTGTTTTCTAGCACATCCTCAATTTTCGTTTCCATTCTTATGAAAATTCTTCTTGTCAGCAACTTGGATGCTTGAGTTGTTAAGCTGATTGCGCGATAGTTGCCGCACTTGTCAGCTCTTGCAGTCTTGGGAATTGTGTGGATGATATTTTTCAGGTAATCAGATGGTATGTCGCCACCCTCATACATTCTACACACCAAATTGAATAGTCGTTTTGTTGCAACATCCCCTAGTGATTTTAGAAATTCTGATGGAATGTTATCCATCTCTTCTGCCTTATTTAATTAGTTCTAAGTTCTAGGCGACTGATGACCTCAGAAGTTAAGTCGCATAGTGCTCAGAGCCATTTCAACCATTTTGAAGGATGTAGGCTTTCGCCAGTATAGTTCAATCTGTACATCTAAGAAGCATTTATGGAAATAAAAAAAAGGTTCATGAGTGAGACTAATTTCTAGAAGAAAGGATATCAATGATGTGGATCGCTGATGACATTGCTATCCTGAGTGAAAGTGAAAAAGAATTACATGATCTGCTGAAGGGTTCAAATGACTCTGAGCACTATGCGACTTAACTTCTGAGGTCATCAGTCGCCTAGAACTTAGAACTAATTAAACCTAACTAACCTAAGGACATCACACACATCCATGCACGAGGCAGGATTCGAACCTGCGACCGTAGCGGTCGCTCGGTTCCAGACTGCAGCGCCTAGAACCGCACGGCCACTCCGGCCGGTGATATGCTGAATGGAATGAATAGTCTAATGAGTACAGAATGTGGACAGAGTAGCAGAAATGAGATCAGCGAGAAACTTAGCATCAGGATTGATGGTCACGAAGTACGTGAAGTTAAGGGATTCTGCCACATACTCCGCAAAATAACCCACGACGGACAGGAAGGAAGACATCAAAAGTAGACTAGCACTGGCAAAAATGGCAGTCCTGACCAAGAACAGTCGACTAGTATCAAAAATAGGCCTCAATTTGAGGAAAAAAATTCAGAGAACGAACGTTTGCAGCACAGCATTGAATGGTAGTGAAACATGAACTGTGGGAAAACCGGAACAGAAGAGAGTCGAAGCATTTGAGATGTGGTGCTCCAGACGAATGCTGAAAATTAGGTGGACCGATAAGGTAAGGAATGGGTAGGTTCTGTGCAGAATTGGAGAGGAAAGAAATATATGGAAAACATTGATAAGGAGAAGGGACAGAGGAAATCTGTTAACATATCAGGGAGTGACTTCCATGGTAATAGAAGGAGCTGTAAAGGGCAGAAACTGTTGAGGAAGGCTGAGAATGGAATATATTCAGCAAATAACTGAGGGCGTAGATTGCAAGTGCTACTCTGAGGTGAAAAGGTTTTCACATGAGGGGGATTCGCGGTATACCGCATCAAACCAGCCAGAAAATTGATGACTCAAAAAAAAAAAACTGTTCTAATCTACATGCACGATTAATCTTTAATCGCCATAAAACTTGCATCTCATAGATTTTGCTTCATTGGCTTGTATCGCTTTGTGTGACTTGTCTTGCTTTATTATTGTCAACTGTCAAGTTGTAGTTCCACACTAGTAGATTTCTGTTTTGATGAGAATTACGTTTGTCTGAATAGAAAATATAATTGCTTGTGTTTTGTGTTGTAACCGCTGGTCTTTTGAAAACCGTATGGGACAGATATATTTTAAGTTCATATTACCCTACTTTTAGAATATATTACGACGTACATTTGTGGTTGTACACTGTTACGTCACTTTACTATTAAGCTGTACATCCAATATTGAACAATAGTGTTATTGAAACCATTCTTTTATCAGTAAATCTCTTGTTTCTACGAGTCAAGAGCAAAAGTAATCTCCTAACTGCCAATTAATTCGTTAAGAATTGTTAAAGGCAGAAAACAAGCTTTTCTCCAGCCACACTTAACTTAAAAACAGACAAAGGAAGTGTATGCAACCACTGCATCCTGGAGGATGCTGTTCTCAAATACATCTTGTTCTAGGTGGGTTGCTGGTACTGACCATTTTGCTTTCCCAAATCTGAAGTGAACGACACCAGAAAGCTAAGGAGGCAAAACAGAGTCACCGGTGTGCTACAGACAAGCTTGTGTCTAGTAAACACGGACATTGTATCTTCTGGAGGCAACAGTATTCTATTGCACTTTTCAGTTATTTAATAATTTCTGTAGGTGTTAATACCAAGGTACTTTATGATCTATGAATTAAAACCAGATGTACTTTGTCAGACATAGGCCAGTTGGACCTAAATGTGTTGTATGTATTACTGATTCATGAATCTCCGTTCTGAAAAATAATTTGACCGTTTTCACAGTGGTTGTTTCCTTCCTGCTCTACTGCAGTTGTCGATGAATTAGTTTTAGATTAAAATGATATAGCTCACCGTTACCTCTTCGTAGATTTATGACAGTCTCTTGGTACAAAATGGAGAAGATAAATCACGTACATGCAGCACAACTTCTCTTAGGGTTCCGAAGTTCGGGTTTGCACTTGCGCTTTCTGCTTTCCATAATGAACTTAGGTGTAGCGATACTGGGGGTTTCATTAGCAACTTGGCGCGCACAGACCGCGAAAGTTGCGCTCTGCAAAAAGATCACTCCAGCAACTTGGGCCATCAGTGTGAGTCGATGCTGTGCGCCATGGTTTGCTGCTATGTTTATCATATCTTCCTCCTTCCCGTTAATTAGGTATTTTTATGATGAACTGCATTTCGTCCTTTAAGACTTAAGAAGTGAAGTCTGCACATCTGATAGTTTCTATGAGTAAACTGCCAAAAGAGATTAGCAACTGCGGAAGCATTTTCACATGCAGGCGGATATTGTCTTGTTCGATCCTAAATATTACGGTGGTTCTTCTGGCTCTACAGTTGAGGATGGTAGTGGGACAAAGTTCGTTTCAGGACAGTGTGTTAGTGCAGGTTGCTTACATCAGGAACGAGCGAGGTGGCGCAGTGGTAGGCACACTGGACTCGCATTCGGGAAGACGACGGTTCAATCCCACGTCTGGCCATCCTGATTTAGGCTTTCTGTGATTTCCCTAAATCGCTTCAGGCAAATGCCAGGATTGTTGCTTCGACAGGGCATGGCCGACTTCCTTCCCCATCCTTCCCTAATCCAATGAGACCAATGACCTCACTGTTTCTTCTCTTTCCCCAAAGAAACCCCACCTAACCCAACCCTGCATTAGGGGCAAACTTATTATTCTCTTTTGACTGACAGGTACTTAACCTATTGTTCTGCTAAGAAGATTATGTTTTGGGGAATAATCTGTCCTTTTGATTGATAAGTTCTTAACCTATTGATCAGTTAAGTGGTTTTCCATGTCAACCCCACACCTCACCATCCTCCTCCCACATCCCTCTGGGGACTCCTACTCGGCAATGCAAGCAAGTTTTTGATATCAACTTAATTGATTTGAAACTTCCTGGCAGAACTGTGTGCTGGACCGAGACTCAAACTTGGGACCTTTGCCTTTTGCGGGCAATTGCTCTACCAACTGAGCTACCAAAGCACGACTCACGTCCCATCCTCACAGCTTTACTTCTCCCAGTACCTCGTCTCCTACCTTCCATACTTTAGAGAAGCTCTCCTGCAAACCTTGCAAACTAGCACTCCTGAAAGAAAGGATATTGTGGAGCCTGGGGGTTTGCAGGAGACCTTCTGTAAAGTTTGGAAGGTAGGAGACGAAGTACTGGCAGAAGTAAAGCTGTGAGGACGGGGCCTGAGTCGTGCTTGGATAGCTCAGTTGGTAGAGCACTTGCCCGGAGAAATGCAAAGGTCCCGATTTCGAGTCTCGGCCCGGCACACAGTTTTAATATGCCAGGAAGTTTCATATCAGCGCACACTCCACTGCAGAGTGAAAAATCTCTTTCTGGAAACTTGATTGATTAATTAATTAAATAGATTAATTAATTAAACCCCTTATGGGTACCCCTTCAGCCCTCCCCCTCCCCTATACCACCCTGGAAATTGGTGGGAGAAAGACTCAGTTAATTGGTCATTAGGAGGGAAATCGATTGCAGTGTGAGGAATATTGGTTAAGCAATTTGGACAATGTGTGGAATACTGTTTATTTAAGCAATTTCCGGGTTATAAGGTGATATATGGAATACTTAAACAACTGCGATGCTTTTTCATTCCAGTCGCACGAGGAATGCCGTCATGAAACACCCATCACACACAATCAGTTGGTAGAGCACTTGCCCGCGGAAAGGCAAAGTTCCCTAGTTCGAGTCTCGGTCCGGCAGACAGATTTGATCTGCCAGGAAGTTTCGTATCAGCGCACACTCCGCTGCGGAGTGAAAATCTAATTCTCATAATTACACTGATAATAATCCTTCGATCGTGAAACACGCACTGCCCGCTGAAGCACACAGTGCCAGCGCGCACCACCTGTGCAGGCTGCCCAGATTCTGGCTGCTCTGGTGGCCCTGCAAAGTGATGTGTCAGTCAGCGGCTGCGCCACGCGGCTGTGTCCAAGAGGTGTCTGCTCGGGCCCCGTGACTGACAGACCAGACGTCGCATTAATCCCCGAACAAAAGCACCTGAGAAATTACACTACTGGCCATTAAAATTGCTACACCAAGAAGAAATGCAGCTGATAAACGGGTATTCATTGGACAAATATATTACACTCGAAATGACATGTGATTACATTTTCACGCAATTTGGGTGCATAGATCCTGACAAATCAGTACCCAGAACAACCACCGCTGGCCGTAATAACGGCCTTGGTACGCCTGGGAATTGAGTCAAACAGACTTAGATGGCGTCTACATGTACAGCTGCCCATGCAGCTTCAACACGATACCACAGTTCATCAAGGGTAGTGACTGGCGTATTGTGACGAGCACCACTGACCAGACGTTTTCAATTGGTGAGAGATCTGGAGACTGTGCTGGACAGGGCAGCAGTCGAACATTTTCTGTAGCCAGAAAGGCCCGTACAGGACCTGCAACATACGGATGTTTATTATCCTGCTGAAATGGAGGGTTTCGCAGGGATCGAACCAAGAGTAGGCCGGCCACGGTGGCCGTGCGGTTCTAGGCACTTCCGTCCGTAACCGCGGGTCTGCTACGGTCGCAGGTTCGAATCCTGCCTCGAGCATGGATGTGTGTGATGTCCTTAGGTTGGTTAGGTTTAAGTAGTTCTAAGTTCTAGGGGACTGATGGCCTCAGATGTTAAGTCCCTTAGTGCTCAGAGCCATTTGAACCATTTTTGAATGAAGGGTAGAGTCACGAGTCGTAACACATCTGAAATGTAACGTCCACTGTTAAATGTGCCATCAATGCGAACAATAGGTGACCGAGACGTGTAACCAATGGCACCCCATACCATCACGCCGGGTAATACGCCAGTATGGCGATGACGAATACACGCTTCCGATGTGCGTTCACCGCGATGTCCCCAAACACGGATGCGACCGTCATAATGCTGTAAACAGAAGCTAGATTCATCCGAAAAAATGACGTTTTGCCATTCGTGCACCCAGGTTCATCGTTGAGGATATCATCGCAGGCGCTCTTGTCTGTGATGCAGCGTCAAGGGTAACCGCAGCCATGGTCTCCGAGCTGATAGTCCATGCTGCTGCAAACTTCGTCGAACTGTTCGTGCAGATGGTTGTTGTCTTGCAAACGTCCCCATTTGTTGACTCAGGGATCGAGACGTGGCTGCACGATCCGTTACAGCCATACGGATAAGATTCCTGTCATCTCGACTGCTAGTGATACGAGGCCGTTGGGATCCAGCACGACGTTCCGTATGACCTTCCTGAAACCACAGATTCCATATTCTGCTAAGTCATTGGATCTCGACCTACGCGAGCAGCAATGTCGCGCTACGATAAACCGCAATCGCGATAGGCTGTATTCCGACCTTTATCAAAGTTGGAAACGTGATGGTACGCATTTCTCCTTCTTACACGAGGCATCACATCAACGTTTCACCAGGCAACGTCGGTCAACTGCTGTTTGTGTATGAGAAATCGGTTAGAAACTTTCCTCATGTCAGCACGTAGTAGGTGTCGCCGTTTCGCCAACCTTGTGTGAATGCTCTGAAAAGCTAATCATTTGCTTATCACAGCATCTTCTTCGTCAAGGTTAAATTTCGCATCTGTAGCACGTCATCTTCGTGCTGTAGCAATTTTAGTGGCCAGTGGTGTACTATCGAATCACATGCTCTCTCTCTCTCTCTTTCTCCTGCACGCGCCGTCGGTCGCGGTCGGACCTATCTGCAAACATAGCAGCATTTACCCGGCAAACCCCTCCAGAATACCGACACATGTGAGAACTCCCTCCATGGCAAATGCCTGACTGAGAATGGATTCCAGCATGGGCTCTAAGCTGCCATCTGTGCTGGAGAGGAAGGATCTCACGACAGGAAATTCAATTATAGAGCAGAGGATATACAATTTATTTTTAAAATGCAATTCGTAGGGGCTGGATCTCACTTTTATTTGGTGTGAGAAGCTCACACCCAGCAACTACATGCCATAATCATATAATTACAGCGCTGTAGAACGCAGGGCGTGACTGAGCTAGTGCACAGTGCCACCACCAGAGGATATCCCAACCTCAACCCTTCGCCTTTCCCTCCCCATTCATCCAAGAAGAAATAGTTAAGGAAAATACCCACTCTATGCTGGAAAGGAAGGATCTCCCCACATGAAAATCAAATAAAAGCCGACGTTATATTCATACATACTCTTTATTTAATCATTTTTTGGGAGACAGGGTGACCCCACTTGGATAGATATCATGACTGCACCCTCCACCCTTGCTCCCCATGAAATAATAACTGTAATCACGACGGAATGGAGGAGGAGGAGGAATTTTAGTGTTTAACGTCCCGTCGACAACGAGGTCATTAGAGACGGAGCACAAGCCCAAATTAGGGACGGATGGGGAAGGACGTCGGCCGTGCCCTTTCAAAGGAACCATCCCGGCATTTGCCTGAAGTGATCTAGGGAAATAACGGAAAACCTAAATCAGGATGGCCGAACGCGGGATTGAACCGTAGTTCTCCCGAATGCGAGTCCAGTGTGCTAACCACTGCGCCACCTCGCTCGGTACCACGGAATGGAATGAAGTGCAGTATAGTTGTTCTGCCGTGGGCCCACGTTTAATTTCGCGTTGATTCCCGCGGATTTGGAATACCTCTGGCCGCAAGAGCGCTTGTAGTGTTATTGTCGCCGGTAGAGGGCAGGTCGGAGGAGAAGGTAGTTAAGGGCTGCGGCGACCTGGAGAAATGGAGTGCTTGACACGGGAGGCGATGAGCGCAAGTGAGGCGGCGTGTTGTTGTGGCCTGTTGGCAAGAGTGGTGCCTTTGCTCACGGCGGGTTTGGTGGGCCGAGTGCTGGTCGCAGCTGGAAGATTGCTCGTTAAAAGCTGCTTCGGCAGGACGCACAGTATTCCGCCTGTCCTCAGCTATTGAAGTTAAAAGCAGTTTGTGTCCATCTGGGTGCCGAGTTGGAGTCCAGTCTGACCTTTGCAAGTACTGGAAGCCGTGGCGTCTGCTGTATGGTACACGTTGGTTTCCGACTACGAGTAACCTTCGTTACATCGTTCTCTCGGCGGCCTCTGAGAAAGCGTTTGTCAATGGTCGCTGGATTTTACGAGAAATCACGGCGAACATCCGATTAGTGTGCACGTCACTTGATGTCGCGGGGTGGCTGTTTTGACTCCGTACCCTGGTCGCCCGTTGTTGTATATACAGGGTGTTTCAAAAATAACCGGTATATTTGAAACGGCAATAAAAACTAAACGATCAGCGATAGAAATACACCGTTTGTTGCAATATGCTTGGGACAACAGTACATTTTCAGGCAGACAAACTTTCGAAGTTACAGTAGTTACAATTTTCAACAACAGATGGCGCTGCGGTCTGGGAAACTCTATAGTACGATATTTTCCACATATCCACCATGCGTAGCAATAATATGGCGTAGTCTCTGAATGAAATTACCCGAAACCTTTGACAACGTGTCTGGCGGAATGGCTTCACATGCAGATGAGATGTACTGCTTCAGCTGTTCAATTGTTTCTGGATTCTGGCGGTACACCTGGTCTTTCAAGTGTCCCCACAGGAAGAAGTCACAGGGGTTCATGTCTGGCGAATAGGGAGGCAAATCCACGCCGCCTCCTGTATGTTTCGGATAGCCCAAAGCAATCACACGATCATCGAAATATTCATTCAGGAAATTAAAGACGTCGGCCGTGCGATATGGCCGGGCACCATCTTGCATAAACCACGAGGTGTTCGCAGTGTCGTCTAAGGCATTTTGTACCGCCACAAATTCACGAAGAATGTCCAGATAGCGTGATGCAGTAATCGTTTCGGATCTGAAAAATGGGCCAATGATACCTTTGGAAGAAATGGCGGCCCAGACCAGTACTTTTTGAGGATGCAGGGACGATGGGACTGCAACATCGGTCTTTTCGGTTCCCCATATGCGCCAGTTCAGTTTATTGACGAAGCCGTCCAGGTAAAAATAAGCTTCGTCAGTAAACCAAATGCAGCCCACATGCATATCGCCGTCATCAATCCTGTGCACTATATCGTTAGCGAATGTCTCTCGTGCAGCAATGGTAGCGGCGCTGAGGGGTTGCCGCGTTTGAATTTTGTATGGATAGAGGTGTAAACTCTGGCGCATGAGACGATACGTGGACGTTGGCGTCATTTGGACCGCAGCTGCAACACGGCGAACGGAAACCCGAGGCCGCTGTTGGATCACCTGCTGCACTAGCTGCGCGTTGCCCTCTGTGGTTGCCGTACGTGGTCGCCCTACCTTTCCAGCACGTTCATCCGTCACGTTCCCAGTTCGTTGAAATTTTTCAAACAGATCCTTTATTGTATCGCTTTTCGGTCCTTTGGTTACATTAAACCTCCGTTGAAAACTTCTTCTTGTTGCAACAACACTGTGTTCTAGGCGGTGGAATTCCAACACCAGAAAAATCCTCTGTTCTAAGGAATAAACCATGTTGTCTACAGCACACTTGCACGTTGTGAACAGCACACGCTTACAGCAGAAAGACGACGTACAGAATGGCGCACCCACAGACTGCGTTGTCTTCTATATCTTTCACATCACTTGCAGCGCCATCTGTTGTTGAAAATTGTAACTACTGTAATTTCGAAAGTTTGTCTGCCTGAAAATGTACTGTTGTCCCAAGCATATTGCAACAAACGGTGTATTTCTATCGCTGCTCGTTTAGTTTTTATTGCCGTTTCAAATATACCGGTCATTTTTGAAACACCCTGTATAAATGAGTTATTTATGAAGGTTTCGCCCGGTACTACTTGAGTTCAGTTCCGTCAATGTGTGTGTGCTTGTGGCTGTCGCTATTCCAAAAAAATGGTTCAAATGGCTCTGAGCGCTATTGGACTGAACATCTGAGGCATCAGTCCCCTAGACTTAGAACTACTTAAACCTAACTAACCTAAGGACATCACACACGTCCATGCCCAAGGTAGGATTCGAACCTGCGACCGTAGCAACAGTGGGGTTCCGGGACTAAGCGCCTAGAACCGCTCGGCCACAGCAGCCGGCTCACTATTTCAAATTGATTTTAGTCTCTAAGGGTAAAGAATGCAGATGCAATTCTTCTGATTTACGAATTGTACCTTATAGTCAGTGAAAATTGTTTGCGCTAGCTACCTTATTTCCGAGGCATGTCTATAGTTACCTGTTGGCTAGTATCATGAGCTCGAGCTATTTACTAAATTGTTTGCATCTCCTCCCCCCCCCCCCAAAAAAAAAAGAAACTAAAGAAAAATTTTATACCTGAGTAGTCAAGTCAAAGTTGTAGTATGTTTAATTTTTCCTAAATAACTGACGAGGAGTCTCTGTGTTACAGGATAGTTCATTGTATCTCTTGTTAACTGTGGCCTAGTTAAAGATGCCTGTTTACCATAATTGATTTTTTTATGAAGGTTTCTAGTACTGTGTTAGCGGCAACCACCGTCCTAGGTTAGTAGAGGAAGAGGATTTACTGCTACTGGTGAAGCCTCTGCCATCGCCTCCATCATCATAAATTCGAACCATGTTTGTCAGTTTGGTTGCTTCGTAGTAAAAAAAAAATGTTCAAATGTATGTGAAATCTTATGGGACTTAACTGCTAAGGTCATCAGTACCTAAGCTTATACACTACTTAACCTAAATTATCCTAAGGACAAACACACACTCCCATGCCCGAGGGAGAACTCGAACCTATGCCGGGACCAGCCGCACACTCCATGACTGCAACGCCCTAGACTGCTCGGCTAATCCCGATCGGCCTTCGTAGTCAATGGCGTTTTGATAATTACTGGCAATAGCCGCTGGTGGATTTTTTGTGACATACTCATTTGATCATATGTTTTGCTGTTTGTAATGTACATGTATTTTTACTTCATTTAATATTCATTACTAAAAGGAAGTGATTTGATAAAGTTGTCGTTTTGAGGTGTTTGCCATCAGTTGAATTATTGAAATTTAGTCATTTCAGTTCTGGAGGAACTTTGTTAATGTTATTCCTGGATTTTTGCTTTTTAAAAATAAATTCATTGGTGTTTTTAGAAACGGTAATAAGTTAATTATGACTCAGTACCCCTGCACTCAACACCACTACCGCAGCCGCGCGGGGTAGCTGCGCAGCCTGAGGCGTCTTTTCACGATCCGCGTGGCTCCTCCCGTCGGAGGTTGCCTAAGTTCGTATAAGGTAGATTTAATAGTGTGCAAGCTTAGGGACCGATGACTTCAGCAGTTTGGTCCCATAAGACCTTTCCACAAATTTCCATTTTCCCTATCGCATTTCAGTAGTCACCGTTTGGGGTCTCCCGCATGTCTTAATTCCAGATCACTTTACTAAATACTGACGAACATGGACTGGACATCGGTTTCCTTTGATCCCGCGATCCCCAAACAAAGCATCAAGTGGCAGCATTCTTTTGATCGGCAAATTCTAGGCTCCCTTTCTGTCTCCGTCTCTCTCAAGAGGCCTCTTTCACCTCTCCTCATAATACTGTATTCCTATCGGCTAATGCTGGACACAAAGGGAGCGCTGACGCAAATTCGATATCAAAAATAGAGTGAAATAATCCATTTGCACTACTCTGCCAAATTAATGGTACGACAATTCACAAGAGTCAAATAGATTGCTTAAAATACTCTCTTCCACCTTACAATGATCCATCCTCATAGTAAAATATATTTTCAACGTTTGCGTACCACACGAAAACATTATGCAAATCAAGTAATGAAATATCTATCACAAATATGTCGTAGTGCTAAATACATCCGAGTTTTTGTACGCACCAACGTTTGGGAGCATAAACACCCAGCTCTACCACATCGTTTCCACAAAATATATCTGATAAAAAAAAAAATTCCTGAATATCATGCAGACTTCATATCACCAGAAGCGCTCTCCACTGACCGCAGGATAGCGCCGTCTGCGATGACTGGGAGAGAGGGAGCTACTCCCATTGCCGGCCATGCACGTCCTTAGTGCTCGCATGTGTGCACAAAATACGACTATCAGAAACAGTAAATTGATCGGTTGGGAATTTGACGTCACGATTTGGTTTTAGAAGTACTATAGACTTCTAAATTAGTTCTCTCCGCTACATACGGAAGGAGGGAGGAAGGTCCAGCTGCGTGATAGAACAGAGACAACAGCAAATAATACTGCAAGACAGAATCCACTGCGGTGGATTGAGAAGCACTAAACATGACGCACTTCAGGCATGATGCAATTCATAGCAACAAGTTGTCAGAGTTATCAATTGGGAATCTAGTGTCGCGACTGGGTTTTTTCAAGAACTATAGAATTCCTAAATCGCTTCCCTCCACTACATTCAGAAGAAGAAGGAGGAGGAAGGTTACACTGCGCGCTACAGTCTGGAACCGCGTGACGGCTACGGTCGCAGGTTCGAATCCTGCCTCGGGCATGGATGTGTGTGATGTCCTTAGGTTAGTTAGGTTTAAGTAGTTCTAAGTTCTAGGGGACTGATTACCACAGTAGTTAAGTCCCATAGTGCTCAGAGCCATTTTATTACAATGCGTGATAGGACAGAGACAACAGCAAATGCAACAGCAAGAGAGTCCATTGCGATGTATTGAGAAGTGCTAAACATGACAAAGGTTACGCAGGACAAAGCGGATCAGGTTGTGGAAAGGGGCCAAGATCAGTTGTTACTGTTAGTTATACAAGAACACATAACTTTATTCCTCGAAAACCAATGTACAGTTTTCTCTCTAAAACAACAAGGATAACTAACTGCTGAGAGCTCAAGTGACTTCTCAAAAATAAGTTTAAATAATTCCTTTTAAAACACAAGGATTTAGAGAAACGGCTGAAGGCCTTACTTAAGTGAAATTAAAATATCTTCTTGGCTAAAGGCGGAAATAATATTTCAGATCAGCAAAGGAAGTTCTTTAAAAGGCAAGCATTTACAAATTTCGGTAAAAAGCAATATTCAAATTAATTCTTAGGCTGAAAGCCCAATAATATTTCAACATAATAAAAGGAAACCTTTAATGACAAGCATTTACACACTACAACAGAAAACCATCTTAAGAAAACTTGAAATATCTTGACAGCTGAAGACCCAAACAATTATTCAAAAATTAAAGACAAACCTTAAGATAAGCATTTACATTTTAAGAATTCAGGATAATTAAAGACAAACCTTACAGACAGGGATTTACATATGACGGCTGAACGCCATAGATTTTAAAACGAACGCGGCTGAAGGCCTAAACACAGAGGAAACAAGAATTTTAAATAAAACACGGCTGAAGGCCTAATCTTAAAATACTTCACATGAGATTCGGCTGAAGGCCATATACTAAACATAGAACAGACAAAATTAATACATGGCTGAAGGCCTGGCAAGACAGAATCCACTGCGGTGTATTGCGAACAAAGAACACTTACACAAGGACCCAGTCCGTGCTGTAGTTGCCGTGGATAGATATCAGGGATCGCTGAAACACACGCACATCCCGTGCACTCAGCTCCAAGAACAAAGAAAATGACAATCACAAATAACAAACAGTTGTGCTCAGAAGTGCCCCAAGGGTCGGCCAGGGGAGGAAACTCTAACAACAGTTTAGGTGAGACAGGCAGCCAAGAGTAACACTAAATAATCGGGTGCCAACACGACCTAGGGACGACTGAATAACCAACCAACAACCTAATCAATTCCCTCTGTCGCAACCGACCAACTGCATACTCCAGTACGCAGACAGCATTCATCTGCTCAGTGGAAATCACAGAAGCTACACACAGTTGCAGGTAAACACACTTGCACAAGAACTCGAACAATCGTAAAAGCAATCATTGTGGAACAACAAAGTGATATAAAATGGAATGATCATATAAAGTTGATCGTCGGTAGAGCAGATGCCAGACTGAGATTCACTGGAAGAATCCTAAGGAAATGCAATCCGAAAACAAAGGAAGTAGGTTACAGTACACTTGTCCTCCCACTGCTTGAATACTGCTCAACAGTGTGGGACCCGTACCAGATAGGGTTGATAGAAGAGATAAAGAAGATCCAACGGAGAGCAGCGCGCTTCGTTACAGGATCGTTTAGTAATGGCGAAAGCGTTACGGAGATGATAGATAAACTCCAGTGGAAGACTCTGCAGGAGAGACGCTCAGTAGCTCGGTACGGGCTTTTGTTGAGGTTTCGAGAACATACCTTCACCGAAGAGTCAAGCAGTATATTGTTACCTCCTACGTATATCTCGCGAACAGATCATGAGGATAAAATCAGAGAGATTAGAGCCCGCACAGAAGCATACCGACAATCCTTCTTTCCACGAACAATACGAGACTGGAATAGAAGGGAGAACCGATAGAGGTACTCAGGGTACCCTCCGCCACACACTGCACTGTCAGGTGGCTTGCGGAGTAAAAAAAAAAAAAAAAAAAAAAAAAAAAAAAAAAAAAAAAAAAAAAAAAAAAAAGACGAATCAATCTGACGCACAGAGAGTTTCCACAAGCGGTCGGCGACCAAATACACGTCGTCCGATAAGACGAGCGACCGAACGACCAACCCAGGTCGTTCCCACTCAAGTTACGTGTGTCAGCAACGGTCGGGTGAGTCTTGGCCGTCCGAAGCTGACTGCAGCTCCAGCCCGACTCAACTCCTCCATTCGGAACTCGGAGACACGGCGACCCGGGCACACTGGCTCGGACCCATCCATGCTGAGGTAACTCTTGCCCATTGGCTACAACATCTCTGCACGAGGAAGGAACCGACCCACGTCCGGCAAGATGACCAACTGACGAGGCCCAGAAACGGTCAAAAGATGAGACGATCAACCGAACGACCAACCGACGATCGTCCCGCTCCAGTCTCCTTCCGTCGGACAGATCATGTGTGTCGCCAGCGGCCGGCGAGTACTGGCTGTCCTCACCTCACTGGCGCCCCGTCCCCCGACGGAGGTCCCGACAAACGACGAGCCGGAAATACTAGCGGTCGGCCCGCATCTCGTGGTCGTGCGGTAGCGTTCTCGCTTCCCACGCCCGGGTTCCCGGGTTCGATTCCCGGCGGGGTCAGGGATTTTCTCTGCCTCGTGATGTCTGGGTGTTGTGTGATGCCCTTAGGTTAGTTAGGTTTAAGTAGTTCTAAGTTCTAGGGGACTGATGACCATAGCTGTTAAGTCCCATAGTGCTCAGAGCCATTTGAACCATTTTTACTAGCGGTCGCTTCAAAGATGATAAGACAGTGCTCTATCGATACGCGCTGTTGCTGCCGCTCACAGGCAGGCAAACCAGAAACTTAGTGACGCCAGTAAATCTAATTAAGGAGAAAACGAGGCGATAGAACCATAAAAACAAGATGACGAGCAATAAACGGCTTGACCGCGAGCCGCGCAGGGCTCAGACACACTTAAACAATGACGCAGTCCGTGCAGTAGTTGCCATGGACAGTTATCGGAGATCGCTGAAGCACACGCACATCCCGTGCACTCAGCTCCAAGATGTCCACACATAGCACCGCTGTCCATTAGTACACCGCCAGCGCCGTCGTTCAGGAACCAGCGGAAAACACAGGCGCGGCCACTGCCGTAGTCGTGGACGCACGTCTAAGCCAAGGTGAACCACTCCCGGCCATGAAGGGCATCTGGGGAGGATTGGAGTGGCAGGAATCCGGATTTTGTCACTATGTCCACTGCAGACATCCATTTCTTTTAATCTTCTCTCACGCAACACGCACTCGTCCAGAACCCTGGTCACTTCGCCAGCCTTTGCTGCTGTGGCACTGATCAGACAAGTCAGTGGATTTTGTACCCAGCCCAGGCTGAGCTAGGCCGTTAGTTTTGGTTCCCGAGTCCTTGTGACCGCCACTGCAGACATCTGCGGTGCACTTTGAAGTAAACAGCTGCAGCTTGCACGCAAATAGTACTTCTAAACAGTTCCACCCCGACATAAACCCACCACTTCAGAGAGAATTTACTTTATCCAAGCCGAAGCATTCACCTCAAATTTCTAACGTGAGATGTAGATTTCTCCATTTTATACGAGTTCTTTTAGAAGATAGAAGAAATCGAATAATACATACGTTTCCATATCGCTATTGTTCCTTGTTGTGAAAATCCTGTACTGGCTATGGAATAGGGTATATTGCCTCTAAGTATTCCTCCATCAAGTAGAAAAATCTTTCCTTATCTACCATGCCCTGGATCGCAGGACTAGAATATTACACTCATTGCTGGACGGAGATGGAGTGCTAAGATCTACCACTGTCACAGGTGGCCTCGTCATTTTCAGACTCTCTCCTAAGGTAAAAGGCATAGAGAAGTTGTAAATATAAGGTTTATACTACGTGTCACTTTACAAGTAGATAAAATATCTGATTTTATTACGATGGTTGTCTCTCCCTGTGTAGGCGAGAGAATAAAATATTCTTAAAATAAATCATTCCAATGAAAAAAAAAAGGGAAGTCAGGAATCATATCCGTGATGCACTAGCCATCGCCTCCACCCAACAGGCGGGATGTAAAAGTTGGAAATTTGTGGTAGGGTCTTACGGGACCAAACTACTTAGGTCATCGGTCCCTAAGCCTACAAACTACCTAATCTAGCCTACACACTATTTAATCTAACTTAAACTAACTTACGCTATGGACAACACAAACACCCAAGCCCAAGGGAGGACTCGAACCTCCGACGGGGAACCGCACGGACCGTGACAAGACGCCTCAGGCTGCGCGTCTACCCCGCGTGGAGGCGGCATATCATTGGTATCAAATTGAAAGGCTAATTAATTAGATTGATCATGAAAGTCCTGTGCTTGACGAAAAATTTTTTCTCTCAGTAGTCGGACTACACTCACCAGGTAGTCCAGATGGGAATCCCTGGATGGATACGATGTTCTTTTCAAGGGACACCATTGAGAACAGATATTTGTGACTGATCGCAGAAGGATTTTACCTTCAGCATCGTACATGTGGCATCAGTGTGTCTTAAAAAGAGATACGTAATCGTCTTACAAGCTACCAGATGTTAAAAACACTTTCACAATGACTATGTTACCACCATCCTGCATAAAAAGTGGACTTGGTTCTACAAGTACATACAAGTCGCTAGTAGCGTTACACTTTCTAGTAGAAATTCTGCCTGCGATTTCGAATAAAGTCTCTCCTTTCAACCACATACTTGTGTTGGATCCTATGTAGATGTATTTTAATGATTACAACCACTGACGAATTATGTTCGTCCCACTCTCATATTCTTCCAAAACTAGTCACCTTTTCCCCCTTCCTTAGTCTCTGCCCCGCGCTCCCTGGAGCTTAGCCAATGTGACTGTTCCAATATAATTCGGTAATGAGAAGAAGTCGGAGAGCGCTGTATCTACCACTTTCTGCATACTATGGAGAAAAAGGTTGACCTGAGTTAGTGCGAGAGGGCCATCTTTCTTGACCACTCGGTGTAAATGGGGATATTTTGTCGTAGCTCCAGCAATGGTGTAGCATGTGTAAGGTCTGCGTCAAAACGAAGTTCTCTCCTGCAACATGAGGTAGTATAGAAGACAGTACAGAAACTGAAAGGAGGACTGGAAGAAGGGCAAGGGTTTTGCAGTTGCATTGCTGTGTTTCTTCTAACTACATGCAGTTACCTCACGGCGAAGGTGATCTGAGTCCCTCAGGGTGGATTCACGTCTGTCAATGACATCATTCTATCATCGCTATTTTTTACCATCCAACAGAGGGAAACTACGAACTATACAAGCCCCCTTAACATTATCCGACAAAGAACTCGATAAGATTCATCTGCGGAGCAGTCTTCCGTTAAATACAGGGAAAACTAATACCGTCCGTGTGTTGGCATCGAGAATGTATGGTGCTCCTATTAAATATACGGGTACTGATCTACTGGAGCACGTGGCCAGTGATCAACGTCGCTTGCATGGACCTGTGTAAAGTTTCATTGCCTGTACTGTGGGAGGACCATATCCCACAGACTATGAAGGGTCCCTGTTTACATGTTTCAGTCCATTCACTCTTACAGAAAACTGGACTTCTCATGGTGTAAATCATGTTGTTACTGCTCCTACAACACGCACAGCGAATGATTGAAATAATAGACAGTCACAACATAAACTGGAAGAGTTTCTGGTTTTGTGGAGCGTTTCCAAACACCTGTTCAAGTATGGTTGATGACCCTGCTTTCACAGGGGTGGTGACAAATGAGTTGGGGTTCTGTTTTGACTGATTTCTCATACTGCAGTCATGTACGCGATAACTGCTTCAGTACTTGCCAGCCACAGAAGGTATTGCCCCTCCACCAAGACTGTTTCTCCCTCTCGAACAGCCGGCCGGGGTGGCCGAGCGGCTCTAGGCGCTACAGTCTGGAACCGCTCGACCGCTACGATCGCAGATTCGAATCCTGCCTCGGGCATGGATGTGTGTGGTGTCCTTAGGTCAGTTAGGTTTAAGTAGTTCTAAGTTCTAGGGATGTGATAACCTCAGAAGTTAAGTCCCATAGTGCTGAGAGCCATTTTTGAACCTCTCGAACAAGTGATGTCTGTGGTGTCACCGCCAGACACCACACTTGCTAGGTGGTAGTTTAAATCGGCCGCGGTCCATTAGTACATGTCGGACCCGCGTGTCACCACTGTGTGATCGTAGACCGAGCGCCACCACACGGCAGGTCTCGAGAGACGTACTAGCACTCGCCCCAGTTGTACGGACGACATTGCTAGCGACTACACGTACGAAGCCTTTCTCTCAATTGCCGAGAGACAGTTAGAATAGCCTTCAGCTAAGTCCATGGCTACGACCTAGCAAGGCGCAGTTAACCATATCTGGAGAGAGTCTCACTTGTATTATCAAGAGCAATGTACAACAAGAAATTAAAGTTAAGTATACGAGAAGCTCCGTTCTTTTCTTTATAGCATTCATAGAGTATCCTGTTTCAGACTTAACGCAAGACGGCGTGAGTTCACGCGTGCCCTTTCGGCTACTTCTCAGTGTGGCGTAGCTAGCTTGTTACGCCACAACAATGTCAGTAAAACATTATGTGGTAATCAACAGCGCACTAGTGGGAGGAAGGGATGGAGAAGACAGCGACGCTGTACTGTAATAAGCATCACAGTTGATAGTGCGATCAATTTTAGTAATATTACCAGTGACCCAGCAGCATGCTATCCAGTTTATTTATCATCGCTAAACAACTTCTCAACTACCGGTACTTTGCTAGTACGATATGCTAAATTGCGAATGTAGACAGATGACTATGGAGTACATCCATTCATTGTTAATCCTCGAACATACACAGACACAGACATATACACATTCCAAAGTATACCAGACAGTGATTACATATATCTAGCACCTCGATCATAGGGTGTCATTTACAATTACGATTCCTATGTGGATGGGAGATACAGAGCATTCTCGCATTCTTAGGATAATCACCGATTTAATTTGTACCTGACCAGAAACAGAGAACTACATTCCATGTCTTGTGATGGAGCAGAGTGAATAAAGTCTGTAACTGCTGTTCTGCGCCAATCTTACACACGGCGCCTATGCAAGTGCACAAGATCTCTCCAGACTAGCTCATGTCGAGGAGATTAATATTCTGGGGCGTATAGTAGATATGAAAGTGCTGTGATGATTTAACAGACGGTTATGAGGAAGAAACATGGAGTTTATGCATGATGGAGCTCTAGGGAGCATAGTTTAAACAATTTATGTGGATCTACTGCGTTATCAATTCAGATGTATTGTTTTACTGTATGCTGTCAGTACCAAGGAGGTATTGGTAAGACAAAACATAAACACATGAATTCCTAAGGCTATACAGTTCTGCGCCGGCCGCGGTGGTCTAGCGGTTCTAGGCGCTCAGTCCGGAACTGCGCAACTGCTACGGTCGCAGGTTAGAATCCTGCCTCGGGCATGGATGTGTGTGATGTCCTTAGGTTAGTTAGGTTTAAGTAGTTCTAAGTTCTAGGGGACTGATGACCACGGATGTTAAGTCCCATAGTGCCCAGAGCCATTTGAACCATTTTTACAGTTCTGCGGTTAAAACAAGCTACAACAAATGGCTCAAATGCTCTGAGCAAATGGCTCTGAGCACTATGGGACTTAACATCTGAGGTCATCAGTCCCCTAGAACTTAGAACTACTTAAACCTAACTAACCGAAGGACATCACACACATCCATGCCCGAGGCAGGATTCGAACCTGCGACGTAGCGGTCGTGCGGTTCCAGAATGAAGCGCCTAGAACCGCTTTTCCACACCGGCCGGCCACGCTACAACACTAAAGCGGTGCGGCTTCTGACTTATTATTAGTGCGGAATGCAACTCTGTTAATACTCAAATATAAGAAAAGTACCCCCAACGTATGAAATACATTATCCGTGCAAGTTTCTTTACGACACGCTATGGTGATAGACTGTAAAGTAAACTACTACCACAGTATAGGATGGACATGAAAAGTATAGTAGCAGTCACTTCGTATCTACGTATATGAAACTGAAGATTCGATTTATGTCCAAGATGTAGCAGAGAAAAGGCCTACTTCGCGAACATATAAGTTCGTCTAGAGGAGGGTACCAAAACAGGTTTTCCATTGATGGACATTTTTCACCACACATGGGCTGGAGGTCCTTTGATGACTATGTTTTGGAGAGGTTTGCTATTAACGATCGCAGATAGCGCTCTGGGTCACACACATTTTTGTATGTACGTATTGAACTGGGGATCTAGAAACAACAGACAGGATTCGTCCCCGCCTTTGCCCTCAGTGGTACACAACCCCACGACAGTCTACAGCATTCCGCTCACCCCACGGCCACCCCACACCGAAGCAACGGTTATTGTGCGGTTCGGCAGGCAGTGGACCCCCCTTGGAACGTCTCATTCCAGACGAGTGTAACTCCAATGTTCGCGTGTTAGAGTAATTATGGTGTACGCATACGTGGAGACAGCGATCGCCGACATAGTGTAACTGAAGCGGAATAAAGGAAACCAGCCCACATTCGCCGAGGCAGATGGAAAACCGCTTTAAAAACCATCCACAGACTGGTCGGCACTTCGAACCTCGACAGTAATCCATCGGCCGGATTCGTGCCGGGAACCGGCACGCCTTCCCGCTCGGGAAGCAGAGCGGCAAGTCACGCACAACTGATACACCCACCAGAGAACAAATGCATGATAAATGGCCTGCAGCAACATCTCCCTCCCTCCCTCGCAACCAATCACTCCGTCTACTCCCTATCGTCCTTTAACGCACATGCAAGTCAGTTTAAAGGCCGGTGGATCTCTTTTCCAGGAAAGCATCAAAGAGACTAGTAGACTTGCATGTCTCACTATTAACTCAATAGACGCAAATCAGCACGTTTTCATACGGCAACTGTTTGTTAGCTGATGTCGCAAGGTGGAGAGTGTAGACAAGCACATTGTAAATATTGTTTATGAGAGTTTAAAACATCTAAATAGTCCCGCACAGGGTCAGACACGTGATCGATTCTGTATATGCATACTGCAGTCACTCCAGCAGATAATACAATGCTCTTTCGCTGAGGACTCTTCATAAAAGTTTATATGACGATTGCCAATAACTTTCGGGTCACACCTGGGCTTGCGATCCGACATATATAAATTTATTACTCTAAATTTGGCGATCATCCACGTTAAGCATTCTATTCCAAACGTCTTATCACTGTCGAAGAAGAATGACTGTTTCCCTGGTTCCTGGTGCTTCCATGTCAATTTATTTATTCTCGAATCAGAAACATACAAATTTACAGTAGCCATACACATCAATTAATATGTACATCGATATGATGGTCAACTGTGGTTCTGAGAAGGACCAAGATGATGTTTCTGATGTGAAAGGATCAGCCGCCAGAGAAACCTGACGCCCAGGGTACGCCCGATTTCCATGTCAATAGTTTATATCTACAGTTTTCGACTTACCTAGTAGCCTCAAAGACATTTTACTCAAAACATGTTAATATATTCGCGCCTATTCACTTGTTAATATTATTACCAGGGACTTGTAATCATCACGATACCAAGTCATATAACACGAAAAACGATATCATGTCATCCATAAAGGCATCTGTCATATCGTGAAATATAGCATAACGTATCATTGAAGTTTAGGACGCATGCATTCCCACTCTGTGATACTTTCTATTATAGGTGCACCCCCACTCGCTGATAGTTGCTGTTGTCGGTGCATCTCACTTTCTAGAAGCACATAAGTTTGTGTCAATTCCTTCTTACCCCTATCACTACATGGGCGAGTCTTACAAGGGAATTGTTCAATAAGACATATAGAAACCTAACCTGATTTTTTTGCGCTGGGAGAACACAACGAAAGAAATGTACTGACAGAATTTTATCCCCTAAGAGGCACTGCAAGTATTTTGTAAGAAATGTTTAAGTTGCACATTTTAGCCGCGCGAAGTACAGCTTATAACAGCGATTTGTACAGCCCTGCCACCCTAGCGCGCGACTCGGCGAATCATTCACGCTGCACTGCGTAGCGGAATTATCCGGAGTTCACAGACACCAATTTTAAGCACCTAAAGCCTGGTTTACAATGGAGCGAATGGAAGTGAACACCTGCGAATAAGCATTTGCAGAAAATTCACTACCATTCGCTTGTATATGGGTAGAATCGTTTATACCAGAGTGAACGGAAGAGAACACGAGGTAGCGAACATTGCCTATGAACGCTGTGTTATTAATATTTGATTTTTGGAGCTAATATTCGGCATACAGGATGAAAATCTATCTTGTTAGAGCCAAAATACGAAACTTTACTATTCAGTGAGGATTATTTTGCATGGCGAGCGCACTGTTCTTGATGGAGTATGCAAAATAGCACAGTAAAGGAATAATTTAAGTGTCACAATTTCTATGGAAGCGTGACATGCGTCGAGATCGTGCACTTTGCACGGAATTGCATCTCCATCTCTCCTTATCACTGGTTCAAAATTTTCCTTGTATATCGGCTGCCATTTTTCCCTCACTTCTCATTACCATTGAGAGGAAATTTATAAACAGAACACTAATTCTGACGTCAAGCATCATCTCAACAGGTAACACAACTAGCGTTTCCCTACTCGTGTAAGGTGTAATAGTCATATTTTTTTAAAAAATAAAAATGGTATATTGTCAAAGCACATGCTACATGATGCTACATCAAATCCCATTCAGGCCACAACCTTTTCACTATGATTTTTAACCGAGCATTCACTTCTCACAGATGTAAACCACTCATACTTATAACTGGCATTATAGTATAAGAATGTCTCATTGCGTTCATTGATTGGGCAACGGACTCCGTCTTTTTTTCAACCTGAAATGATAAAGTGCGGTGTGTACGCAGTTCTTTCGCGAAACCTGACTGATCAGCGTTATAAACAACAGTTGTGGGGATAAGAGCAAGTTTCGTCTTTACGTCAGCTATGAATTTCTCTATAACATTCTCTATCACTGGTGGCTGCTCTACACGTTTACGTGACGTAAACTTGGTAATTTTGCGACTTCCTATTCTGTACGACTTCTTGATCCTGCGTAGTCAGGTCGACGAAGCCTGGGAGTTAGCAATGTGCATGTCAGATGCAGTTCGGAGGGCCCAGTCTCGAAGATCTCCATCGGTAACGGTGCATAGCCTCTCACGAGCAGTTCCTAATCTTCCGAACAGTTTTTCGTTCAGATGGTTTCGGGTTTCCGTTTGGCGCATATTTCTTATTTCATGTAATTCTTCTTCCCTTTGTACAGTTCACGCTTCGACTCTAGGACTGTTACTGGCACAGCTAACGTCGTCCGAACCACAATTCATAGGGTCGTCGCAGTTATTTCGTATTTCTTCTAACGTATCCACAATTTCAAACGAAATGTCGATAACATTCGAATGAATGTCAACGACATCAACTAACAAATGACACATATGTACGTCCTCACCACAAGTAGGTGATTTTGACTGGAAACCACGTTCTTCATATTTCATCATTGCTAAACTGAGAGCGTTAATTGGTTTTCACATTTCTGTGAAACTGGAAGAAAAGAAAAGGTGCTATTAGCAGGTATGACTAACGAAAGCACAGTAAATATTAATTAAGCTTTATCTGTACTGTCGATACTACCAATACTGCAAAAAGCAAATGATAATTTGCACTTAAATCTGGACGGTGCACATTCAAATGGCACCCTTAGTTAAGCATTAATTTCAGACTAGTTAACGTCTTTTGCAAAAGGAGTTAATCGATTTGCACAATCTACCTGGGCGCTAGGTCCGGTTCGTCACTCAAACCTTGCTTAACACAGTGCAATACAGCTAACGTAAGATGGATGACCGCTTATCAGGCTAATAAACCAAAAACCTTTTACCTCACGTTCCTAAATGAAATAGGATCCAAGCATAAAGATTACTCCAAAACGTGATCCTGCACGCGACTTTCGCTAAACACATTTGTAGCGATGTGTGTGTGTGTGTGTGTGTATGATTGAGTTTCAACCCAGTATTGTAAAACGAGTTCTACACATTCTAAAAAGAAAGTACTTTCTGTTCACAACCCTTCCCTTGCTATCGTTTCACGTGTGACACCGCCGGTCTAGTTATAATTGAAAAATATAGTAATAGAAATTTTAATTAGTTTTTCGAGCTAAGAGGAGTGTTCAGTTGAAAGAATGTTGACTGTGTATCGCATATATTGAGTTCGCATGTCGTTGGAACATACTGCCAAAGGCCATTAAATGTATTAAACATCATGAAACCTTAAAAAGTATTAAATTCTTTTCATTAATTTTTGTCATTTATGCGAACAGTAATTCGGAACGTAAAAACACATCCAAGCAAACTGGAAGACAAGATTTCTTCAATTGATTTACTATGCGAAGGTCGCTGGGAACTGAAGCAACAAATCTATTAGTAGAGCCAGCCATTTTTTTTGTTTCGCATTTTTGGCAGTAGTGTCACTTACTCTATCGACTGCGTTAAGTGATACCAGTCACTTGACGTCAGTGGTGGTTTCTCTGCGTGACTTACGAGTGGTCCTCTTACTTCCAAATGACATAAAGTCTGAAATTTATTCTGAGACGTATCACATTTATAGACTACGTTGCGGTGAATGACCGGATGAAACTAAAGCAGTGGACCATATATCTGACACTAAGCTACAATCAATACAATGCCAGTACACAAATATAAGGAAAAATACAGTATAAAAGTGAAAAGTAATGGCAACCATTTTTGAGAGAGGAAGAGATAGCTGCTCTTAGAATTTGTGAGAAGAGGATGCTCTATAGATTCTGATTCTTGTGAGACATTGATCCCAACGAAAGTGATGCGTACCTGGTGATGAGATCAATATTAATTCGCATTCGCAGGCAAAGACACGGACTTACTTGCATAGGCAGAGCAAAATTAAAAGCCTAAATTTGTTGGACTTTTTTGCAGTGCCTGTTATTCTGCCCTCTAAAGGTGCAACGCAGAAGAATGAGGATCAAGGACCAGCGGGTTTACGTCGCCAAAACAATAAAAAAAGAGCCACTATTATTGGCCGTGTTATTCACGAGCTGTTGAAAAAAATGGGGGATGCTGTCGTAGAAAATTTGTTTTACAGTACGACGAGACTTCTACGCGCGCACTGTGTGACATAAAGCGTCACTGTACATCAATGGGGACGTTCTGAAACATCCACCAAACAACAAACGTACTGCACCGTACCACGTGACACTCACTTCTTTCTGTTCTTGTAGACGACGGCGAGATTAAAATTGCTGGGAAGGTAATTTTAAAACTTCTAACAAGCTGAAATTAAAATCGCTCGTACATAAATTAACATAATTTGTAGTTACTAACAGTAATACAGCTATACTTCTCTGAAAGAACTTTCGGCCTTTAATTATTCTCATTTATACATTGTGTTTTCGTTTTTGAAGCTCCTCTTCTGCAGTCGCAGTTTTTACAGATAGTATGTTTTGGCTCATACTAGTTTATCCATGTTCAGCTCGTGATTTAGCGTACCTGAGAAAGGCTAACGTCTTTTGTTTTGCCAAAACATGCAAACGAGAAAGTGTTGTAAGTAGTGTAGTGCATTGTGTGTAGGAGAAAAGAGAACGACTGATGAACGCATTTAGTCTAAGACTTAATACAGTCGTAAAAAATGCATCACCACTTACCCCAATACTTTCATTGGTTGATGGCTTCATGGGTTGAGTGCGTGTGTGCTGTTATTTCACTGATTACAAAATCGAGTCAGATTTGAACTTTGCACTTATCAATATGACGTTTGCAGCCGCTCTGGCCTGGATACACGCCCCGATTCGATTGAAAAAGGCGTCATAACGCTATTGTATTCTCTCCTGAAACTAGCAGTCCCACAACTTGAAAGTTGCCTGTTCATTCGGCCCTTTCATTTCTTACCATTATATTTTGCTTCCTGCAGGTAGAAATATTTTGCAATACTCTAAACGAGTCTGCTATAATTAGTTTCAGTTCATCGATACAAGCACTGTGGCAACCTCTCTACTTCCTCACTGGAGCAGTTTTACTGCTTTGAGGAGCCAGTTTGATTTCGACCAAGTTGCAACCCATGTGGTAATGCTTAATTGAAAGAGAATTCGCTATTACGTTACCTGCAAGTATATCTGTTCGTTCGAAATCGTTGATGTTTGGCTGCCCTTGTCTGGTATTGGTCCATGATATCGTGTAGACTTTACAGTGAATGAAGAACTGGGTGAGACTATTTCTGTTTATTTGCCATGCTGGAACTTATTTATTATAGCGAAGTTACAATGGATGCACCTGATAGCCTCCATACTATGGGCGACTATGAAAAGGCGTGTGGCGGCGGTAAAGTGCACAGAGGCTAAACGTGAAGGACTGTTTGAGAGCGTACTAGGCGGTAGCGCAACGTCACGAGTACTGTGTGTGGCCTTAACATCGATTTCAATAACGCTGGCTAAGGAAACCAACATTTATAGAGGTGACTCCAATTGCTAAGAACGCTTGTAACTTCAATGGAGAGGATGACTTGCTGCATCGTGGTTCCCCGCCATCAAGGAAGTGATTACACGGCCGCGGCATGCGATCAATAAGCTTACAAACTACGCCTGGAAGCTACCTCTGCGGACAATAATATTTTGGATAAACATTGCTCCTCTCATGTTCGGCCTGTTTCCCTTCTAGCCAATCATGTGGGCCCACCAATAGTAGCAGAAGGAATTTTAACTAATAAATCTTTTCCTCCATAATTGCGTGTAAATCCCCTTTCTAACCAATCTCATTGTCCCAGCAATGATAGCCACAGGCATTTTAGTCAAAAACCACCTTCTTCACCAATAACGTTGGGAAAACTTTATTTATATCCAATGACGATTGCCCAGCAAGGGTGGCCCAAGATTTTTACCCAGTAATACAGCACAAACGTGGCAAAACTCCCCTTTCTAAGAGAAGTCAACACTGGTGTCTGACAATGCTCAATGTACAGTGGATACCAAAAGATCCTGAAGAAGATCCGGGCAGAAGGGTCGAAACGTCGATTGTTTGATGAAATAAGACGTGGCCTAACAACCCAGAAGATTTTAACTTGTGGCAATGGCCACGAAGGACTGCAGTCGTACATACATTGGTATTGCAGGGTTGGAATCACTCCGCTAGTAGGAATCGGGCCGTGTGCTTGCGCGTAATAAAACAGAGCCTTACAGGTTGCTCATGGAAGCTGGTCACAACGTCGCACATTATTTCTTGTTCTTCATGCCGTGAATTCAACGACGTTACGCTCCTTTCATGTATAAAGTAGTTTTCACTTACTCAAGACACATGAGATGAGAGATGATAATCCTATTGCTCGTCGTAAATCTAAATCTTACAAGTCTGAGTACCCGTCAGGGGTTGTAAAATACTTCCTTTGTGTCCAGTGACAATATATAAATGCTTATCAATCCACATCTTGCCGATATATTGCAAAACATATTCTATCGTTTTTCGTATTAAGCCTTTTGAGTGTGCCTCGCTGCATCTTGTTGAACTCTGAGCGTTGCTTCACGATGCTCATTCAGGGTGATTCTGAAATTAATCATCGATTTCAGATCCCATAAGACATTTACAATAAGCGACTTTTCTTTTCATGCTATGAAATTCCAGGTCCAGTAAAACTAGGTGTACGGGAACTCTTTCGCCTACTGCTGTTTTATATACATATACCGTGTGGATAGATTTCGTATATATTATGTTTATGCTAGTGGAAAGTGACATAATTATGAATTGCTTTGTGAATAGGATGGTTTACTGGTTCGTTATATTGAGGAGATATTCTCATTACAGACGTGGATGCTATAAGCAGACATCTAACGTATGTTCAATTTAATGCTCTGGCCGTTATGAATCAGTGCTAACTATGTGATATACAAATTTTACAGGCACTGTATGTTTCCCAGTGCGCTGAATTATGAAAATGCATGTGTCTGTGACTACTTGTATTAGTGATAATCAAATGGACGCCCTAGCTGCAAACAGGCGTTGATGTACTTCATTGGGGACATGTTGAAAATGTGTGCCCCGACCGGGACTCGAACCCGGGATCTCCTGCTTACATGGCAGACGCTCTATCCATCTGAGCCACCGCGGGCACAGAGGATAGTGCGTCTGCAGGGACTTATCCCTTGCACACTCCCCGTGAGATCCACATTCCCGACATGTCCACACCACTACATTCGTAGTGCACCTAATAGATGTTTGCCCATCATACTCATTACTCGTGGCAGATTAATCTACCAAGTCCCGTACGAGTTCGGGCATAGCGTCTGCGTTCGCACAAGAAGGTCAATGGCCGGGTTCAAATGGTTCAAATGGCTCTGAGCACTATGGGACTCAACTGCTGTGGTCATAAGTCCCCTAGAACTTAGAACTACTTAAACCTAACCAACCTAAGGACAGCACACAACACCCAGCCATCACGAGGCAGAGAAAATCCCTGACCCCGCCGGGAATCGAACCCGGGAACCCGGGCGTGGGAAGCGAGAACGCTACCGCACGACCACGAGATGCGGGCCCAATGGCCGGGAAGCCGTATTTTAACTGTATATGACGGTAGTATCTGTTCCCGAAAGAACAGTTACCGTGGATGACCATGCAGCTTTGCTAGAAATGAAATGATAATTAAATGTCCATTTAATTATCATTTCATTTCTAGCAAAGCTGCATGGTCATCCACGGTAACTGTTCTTTCGGGAACAGATACTACCGTCATATATACTTGTATTAGACTTCAGGAGTCCGATATAGTTTCGAAATTGTTTTTCTAGAGCATGAGAACTATTCATTTTCCACAGGTTGATTATCACTGCCTGTGAGAGTAGTCCTTGCTTCTCTTTATCATAAACACGTCTTTAAAACTGTTGCAACGGGTCCTTGATATCCTGGATACTACTGCCCGATGTAGGCCCACACAGTTTCTTTCGAGAACCCATCTGAGGTTCTTGCTGACGGTGGGAGTGGCTCGGCATCACACAGACGGTTCGTAGAAACACGTTCCATGTGTAAAGCAACATAGTTCTGTAGAAACAAGGCACCATGATACTGTGGCATGGGTGGGGGTGAGTGTAAGTTAAGAGAACGCAGGACGCCCGTGTCGTACTGTTGTGCCACCAATATTTTTTGACGTTACTGAATATAATAACGACGCTGCCACGCCTTCTGTAAGAGTCCACGGGAGTGGTCCATGCTAGAGGCGGCCACACAGACACGCGACAAGAACAGCTGCTGCCTCATCGGGCAGTTGCCGCATCGTGGGAGACACGTGGAGCCAAAGTCGTAAAGATACCGAGACATCCGAAAGACAGAACTACTGTAGCGCAGAAGCCCTATTACTTCACGCTCCACCCGCAGGATCTGTTGGTGATACGTGACGGAAAGCGGCACTTTGGCAAAACAAATTCACTACTGGCCATTAAAATTGCTACACCCAGATTAAATGCAGATGATAAACGGTTATTCATTGGACAAATGTATTATACTAGAATTGACATGTGACTACATTTTCACGCAATTTGGGTGCATAGACCCTGAGAAATCAGTACCCAGAACAACCACCTCTGGCCGTAATAACGGCCTTGATACGCCTGGGCATTGAGTCAAACAGAGCTTGGACGGCGTGTACAGGTACAGCTGCCCAAGGCAGCTTCAACACGATAGCACAGTTCATCAAGAGTAGTGACTGGCGTATTGTGACGAGCCAGTTGCTCGCCCACCATTGAACAGACGTTTTCAATTGGTGAAAAATCTGGAGAATGTTCTGGCCAGGGCAGCAATCGAACATTTTCTGTATGCAGAAAGGGCCTGCAACATGCGGTCGTTAATTATCCTGCTGAAATGTAGGGTTTCGCAGGGATCGAATGAAGGGTAGAACCACGGGTCGTAACACATCTGAAATGTAACATCCACTGTTCAAAGTGCCGTCAATGCGAACAAGAGGTGACCGAGGCGTGTAACCAGTGGCACCCAAACCATCACGCCGGGTGATACACCAATATGGCGATGACGAATACACGCTTCCAATGCGTTCACCGCGATGTCGCCAAACACGGATGCGACCATCATGATGCTGTAAACAGAACTTGGATTCATCCGAAAAAATGACGTTTTGCCGTTCGTGCATCCAGGTTCGTCGTTGAGTACACCATCGCAGGCGCTCCTGTCTGTGATGCATCGTCAAGGGTAACCACAGCCATGGCCTCCGAGATGATAGTCCATGCTGCTGCAAACGTCGTCGAACTGTTCGTGCAGATGGTTGTTGTCTTGCAAACGTCCCCATCTGTTGACTCAGGGATCGAGACGTGGCTGCACGATCCGTTACAGCCATGGGGATAAGATGCCTGTCATCTCGACTGCTAGTGATACGAGGTCGTTGGGATCCAGCACGGCGTTCCGTATTACCCTCCTGAACCTACCGATTCCATATCCTGCTAACAGTCATTGGATCTCGACCAACGCGAGCAGCAATGTCGCGATACAATAAACCGCAGTCGAGATAGGCTACAATCCGACCTTTATCAAAATCGGAAACGTGATGGTACGCATTTTACCTCCTTACATGAGGCATCACAACAACGTTTCACCAGGCAACGCCGGTCAACTGCTGTTTGTGTATGAGAAATCGGTTGGAAACATTCCTCATGTCAGCACGTTGTAGGTGACACCAGCGGCGCCAACCTTGTGTGAATGATTTGAAAAGCTAATCATTTGCTTATCACAGCATCTTCTTCGTGCGGGTTAAATTTCGCGTCTGTAGCACGTCATCTTCGTGGTGTAGCAATTTTAATGGCCAGTAGTGTACTTGTCACCCCATAAACATACTCCTCATTTTTCGACAGATGGGTGCAGTGTGGTAGCTACTATCATCTACTAGGGGCCTAAGCCAGTCTATGAGTTGATATGGAAAAGTGTAGTCACCCCGAGACTTGGCATCCTCTTCCTCCAGGGCGGTACTACTGTTGAGTGTTTTCTTCCCCAGGGTTCACAGCGCGATTACGATATTCTGGTAAACCATTCCCTGAGTTAGAGAGCGACATACGTTCGAGGGCATGTCACTACAGATTGATGTAGCTGCTTCACTAACAAAATGTTTCTTGTATTAATGTATATTTTCTTCAGGGCTCATCAGCCTGCATCCAGGTAACCACTCGCCTCCCCACTGCTATCCTGCCCAGGGTAGTGTACTAACGAACGACTCCTGATGCTATCAACTTTAGAACCACCATTCACCCACCTATGGCCGTCATAGTACCGCTGTGCCATCAAAGTTCCATCAGTCACTAAGAGTTGTGATCTGAAGTCACATCCGATGGCCTCCCACACCGTGGCACCAGGAGTAACATCGACGATAGTCATACGGGGTAGTGCCGAACAGCGCTGAAGCGCTGAACACACTGCAACGCCATTCGTCAACATTCCGTGCTTTCCGATCACAGAACCACTTTAGATTCAGCCGCCTGCGATGTGATGTTAGTGGCAGCCTAAAAAAGCCACATGTGAAGGGTTGTTGTTGTTGTTGTGGTCTTCAGTCCTGAGACTGGTTTGATGCAGCTCTCCATGCTACTCTGTCCTGTGCAAGCTTCTTCATCTCCCAGTACCTACTGCAACCTACATCCTTCTGAATCTGCTTAGTGTATTGATCTCTTGGTCTCCCTCTACGATTTTTACCCTCCACGCTGCCCTCCAATGCTAAATTTGTGATCCCTTGATGCCTCAAAACATGTCCTACCAACCGATCCCTTCTTCTAGTCAAGTTGTGCCACAAACTTCTCTTCTCCCCAATCCTATTCAATACCTCCTCATTAGTTACGTGATCTACCCACCTTATCTTCAGCATTCTTCTGTAGCACCACATTTCGAAAGCTTCTATTCTCTTCTTGTCCAAACTGGTTATCGTCCATGTTTCACTTCCATACATGGCTACACTCCATACAAATACTTTCAGAAACGACTTCCTGACACTTAAATCTATACTCGATGTTAACAAATTTCTCTTCTTCAGAAACGATTTCCTTGCCATTGCCAGTCTACATTTTATATCCTCTCTACTTCGACCATCATCAGTTATTTTACTCCCTAAATAGCAAAACTCCTTTACTACTTTAAGTGTCTCATTTCCTAATCTAATCCCCTCAGCATCACCCGATTTAATTTGACTACATTCCATTATCCTCGTTTTGCTTCTGTTGATGTTCATCTTATATCCTCCTTTCAAGACACTGTCCATTCCGTTCAACTGCTCTTCCAAGTCCTTTGCTGTCTCTGACAGAATTACAATGTCATCGGCGAACCTCAAAGTTTTTGCTTCTTCTCCATGAATTTTAATACCTACTCCGAATTTTTCTTTTGTTTCCTTTACTGCTTGCTCAATATACAGATTGAATAACATTGGGGAGAGGCTACAACCCTGTCTCACTCCTTTCCCAACCACTGCTTCCCTTTCATGCCCCTCGACTCTTATAACTGCCATCTGGTTTCTGTACAAATTGTAAATAGCGTTTCGCTCCCTGTATTTTACCCCTGCCACCTTCAGAATTTTAAAGAGAGTATTCCGGTTAACGTTGTCAAAAGCTTTCTCTAAGTCTACAAATGCTAGAAACGTAGGTTTGCCTTTTCTTAATCTTCCTTCTAAGATAAGTCGTAAGGTTAGTATTGCCTCACGTGTTCCAACATTTCTACGGAATCCAAACTGATCTTCCTCGAGGTCCGCTTCTACCAGTTTTTCCATTCGTCTGTAAAGAATTCGCGTTAGTATTTTGCAGCTGTGACTTATTAAACTGATAGTTCGGTAATTTTCACATCTGTCAACACCTGCTTTCTTAGGTATTGGAATTATTATATTCTTCTTGAAGTCTGTGGGTATTTCGCCTGTCTCATACATCTTGCTCACCAGATGGTAGAGTTTTGTCATGACTGGCTCTCCCAAGGCCATCAGTAGTTCTAATGGAATGTTGTCTACTCCCGGCGCCTTGTTTCGACTCAGTTCTTTCAGTGCTCTGTCAAACTCTTCACGCAGTATCTTATCTCCCATTTCATCTTCATCTACATCCTCTTCCATTTCCATAATACTGTCCTCAAGTACATCGCCCTTGTATAAACCCTCTATATACTCCTTCCACCTTTCTGCCTTCCCTTCTTTTCTTAGAACTGGGTTGCCATCTGAGCTCTTGATATTCATACAAGTGGTTTTCTTCTCTCCAAAGGTCTCTTTAATTATCCTGTAGGCAGTATCTATCTTACCCCTAGTGAGACAAGCCTCTACATCCTTACATTTGTCCTCTAGCCATCCCTGCTTAGCCATTTTGCACTTTCTGTCGATCTCATTTTTGAGACGTTTGTATTCCCTTTTGCCTGCTTCATTTACTGCATTTTTATATTTTCTCCTTTCATCAATTAAATTCAATATTTCTTCTGTTACCCAAGGATTTCTATTAGCCCTCGTCTTTTTACCTACTTGATCCTCTGCTGCCTTCACTACTTCATCCCTCAGAGCTACCCATTTTTCTTCTACCGTATTTCTTTCCCCCATTCCTGTCAATTGTTCCCTTATGCTCTCCCTGAAACTATCTACAACCTCTGGTACTTTCAGTTTATCCAGGTCCCATCTCCTTAAATTCTCAACTTTTTGCAGTTTCTTCAGTTTCAATCTGCAGTTCATAACCAATAGATTGTGGTCAGAATCCACATCTGCCCCTGGAAATGTCTTACAATTTAAAACCTGGTTCCTAAATCTCTGTCTTACCATTATATAATCTATCTGATACCTATTAGTATCTCCAGGATTCTTCCATGTATACAACCTTCTTTTATGATTCTTGAACCAAGTGTTAGCTATGATTAAGTTATGCTCTGTGCAAAATTCTACAAGGCGGCTTCCTCTTTCATTTCTTCTCCCCAATCCATATTCACCTACTATGTTTCCTTCTCTCCCTTTTCCTACTGACGAATTCCAGTCTCCCATGACTATTAAATTTTCGTCTCCCTTCACTACACAATACAATTACTGTGGGTCACAGTTGTCCAACTGGATCTGTACTCCAACATTCGGTTACTGTCACATCCGAATTACATACAAATTTGGATGGTGCATTTTTCGACCAGCTGGCCAAATGTAGGTTCACAACGAGTTTCTTTCAAGATCGTTTAGTTGCTGATAACGCCGTCTCACACGAGTACCCGAAATCTTTGCATCCTTCACAGTGGTCACTCAACATCTGATGTTGTTTGCACCCTTCATGTACCCTACCATGCCTGGTAACAACACTGAACACGAATAACACTGAAGAAATATGGTGCTTGTTCTGCCAGAGAGAATTTGCAACTAAATCATTCACATATCCACTCATGGTGTGGACGTGTACGAAGTTACATTGAGATCCGACGATGCCTTCTCGGTGCTTCACTTTTTTGTTAAGCAGTCTACATGCTTATCCTATGCAAAAATTTTGTACTTGTGCACCTTTCTCAGCTTTGCGTTCCAAACTACCTCTTGTGTCGTTTGAGCCTACAAAATAAACTAATAAGGGATTATGCTGATTCCCCATGATACACAAAACAGGTCAGAGCACTGTTGCAGAAGCAACGAAAAAAGCACGAAAAATTTCAAAGAATGCAAATACCCCAAGATTGGCAAAGATTTACACAAGCTCGAAACTTAACGCGAACTTCAATGCAAGATGCTTGTAATAGTGTCCACAGCGAAGTTCTGTCTCGAAATCTGACAGAAAACCGAAAGAGATTATTGTCGTATGTACAATACACCAGCGGAAATACGCAATCAATACCCTCACTGCGTGATAACAATGGTGATGCTAAGGATACCAATGTCACTAAAGCAGAATTACTAAACACAGTTTCCCGGAATTCCTTTACCGGAGAAGATGATTTAAATATTCCTGAATTCGTATCAAGACCACTGCCAACATGTGTAACGTAGAAGTAGATATCATCGGCATAGCGAAGCAGTTTAAAACACCTAAGAGATGCAAGGCTTTCGGTCCAGACTGAATACCTGTCAGGTTCCCTTCATAGTTTGCTAACACAATAGCTCCATACTTAGCAACCCTAACGCAACAGCTCGCTCGTCGCGTACCGAAAAACTGGAAAGTTGTAAATGTCACACCAATACCGGATAAAGGAAACTTACAGACCCATACTGCTAACATCGATCTGTAGTACGATTTTGGAACATACACTGTGTTCGAACGTTATGGGTTGCCTCAAAGATAATGATTTATTGACAAATAACCAATACGGATTCAGCATTTCCTCCTTTAGGAACACAACTAGTTCTTTGTTCTCACGATGTAATTATTGCTATCGACGGGGTATGTCAGATTGATTCCGTATTTCTAGATTTCCAGAAAGCTTTTGACAGATTTCCTCACAAGCGACGTCTAATCAAATTGCGTTTCTAAGGAGTAAGCTCTCCATTGTGCGATTGGATTCGTGATTTCCTGTTAGAAAGGTCGCAATTCGTAGTAATCGACGGAAAATCATGGGTAAAACAGAAGTAATATCTGGGTTTCCCAAGGAAGGGTTCCTGATCAACATAAACGATTTAGAAGACAACTTGAACAATCTTCTTAGATTTTTTGCAGATGATGCTTACCTTTTCTCAAAGTCTTCAGAAGAGCAAAACAAATGGCAAACAAGTTTATACAATATATTTGTGTGGTGTGAAAAGTGGCAAGTGACTCCAAATAACGAAAAATATGAAGTCATCCACATTGCTACTAAAAGGAATCCGTTAAATTTCAATAACGGGGTAAAACATGAAGATCTAAATTATGTCAATTCAACTGTGGGCATTAGAATTATGAATAACTTAAATTGCAACGACCGCATATATAATGTTGTGGGGCAAACAAACCAACGACTGCGATTTATTGGCAGGACAGGTTTATAAAGAGATTGCTTACATTACACTTATTCATTCTCCTCTGGAGTACTGTTTATTTATTTATTTCGTTAACAGTACAGAGTAATCTACCGCCTTGAAATGTAAGGTGGATCGGATGCTTCTAAATCTAACAGCAAAAACTTCTCATTGTTACATTCTTATTGCTATACAGTTGTTAATGCTTTTTTTAAAAAATAATATAAAGAACATAATATATAAAGAGTTTTCTAAGGTTACAGCGAATTGAAGGCTTAACATTGGTTAAAATGGTTCCATATCATTTGTTTCTGCCCAGTTGATGCGAATATAATTAATATAATGCAAATGTCTATATATATATATATAAAGAAAATGTAATACAATGAGTGCGGTGAAAATAGTGTGCAGTATGTACAGCGATATACTATATTTGGAGTGTAATATAGTCTAAGTATCGTGTTGGTTGATAATAGCCTATTTCTACCTATTGAGAAGGTCTCTGTAGAACCTCGACCTATTCTCATCAGAAATGGTTTCAGCCTTGTCAAAGAGGGCGGAGGAGCGGATAGAGGTTCAGGGCACTCTCTTGTCCTAGGAGTGAGAAATTGCCCCTAAAGGCGGAAGAATCAGCAATGATCAACGACATGAGGATGCAGAAGGCAATGGAAACCACTGCATTAAAGACACGTAACGTGTATCCACAGGACATGTGGCCTGTAATTGAAGAAGTGTCATGATGATCTCTCCATTGGCAAAAGATTCCGGAATAGTCCCCCATTCGGATCTCCGGGAGGGGACTGCCAAGGGGGAGGTTACCATGAGAAAAAGGTTGAATAATTAACGAAAGGATAACGTTCTACGAGTCGGGGCATGGAATGTCAGAAGCTTGAACATGGTAGGGAAACTATAAAATCTGAAAAGGGAAATGCAAAGGCTCAATCTAGATATAGTACGGGTCAGTGAAGTGAAGTGGAAGGAAGACAAGGATTTCTGGTTAGATGAGTATCGTGTAATATCAACAGCAGCAGAAAATGGTAAAACAGGTGTAGGATTCGTTATGAATAGGAAGAGAGGGCAGAGGGTAAGTTACTGCGAACAGTTCAGTGACCGGGTTGTTCTAATCAGAATCGACAGCAGACCGACACCAACAACGATAGTTCAGGTATACATGCCGACGTCGCAAGCTGAACATGAACAGATAGAGAAAGTGTATGAGGATATTGAAAGGGTAACGCAGTATGTAAAGGGGGACGAAAATCTAATAGTCATGGGCGACTGGAATGCAGTTGTAGGGGAAGGAGTAGAAGAAAAGGTTACAGGAGAATATGGGCTTGGGACTAGGAATGAAAGAGGAGAAAGACTAATTGAGATCCGTAACAAGTTTCAGCTAGTAACAGCGAATATCCTGTTCAGGAATCACAAGAGGCGGAGGCATACTTGGAAAAGGCCGGGAGATACGGGAAGATTTCAATTAGATTACATCATGGTCAGACAGAGATTCCGAAATCAGATACTGGACTGCAAGGCGTACCCAGGAGCAGATATAGACTCAGATCACAATATAGTAGTGATGAAGAGTAGGCTGAAGTTCAAGACATTAGTCAGGAAGAATCAATACGCAGAGAAGTAGGATACGGAAGTACTAAGGAATGACGAGATACATTTGAAGTTCTCTAACGCTATAGATACAGCAATAAGGAATAGCGCAGTAGGCAGTACAGTTGAAGAGGAATGGACATCTCTAAAAAGGGCCATCACAGAAGTTGGGAAGGAAAACATAGGTACAAAGAAGGTAGCTGCGAAGAAACCATGGGTAACAGAAGAAATACTTCAGTTGGTTGATGAAAGGAGGAAGTACAAACATGTTCCGGGAAACTCAGGAATACAGAAATACAAGTCGCTGAGGAATGTAATAAATAGGAAGTGCAGAGAAGCTATGACAAAATGTCTGCAGGAAAAATGTGAAGACATCGAAAAAGATATGATTGCCGGAAGGACAGACTCAGCATACAGGAAAGTCAAAACAACCTTCGGTGACATTAAAATCAAGGGTGGTAACAAGAAAAGTGCCACGGGAATTCCACTGTTAAAAGCAGAAGAGAGAGTAGATAGGTGGAAAGAATACATTTAAATCCTCTATGAGCGGAAACCTTGTTTGATGTGATAGAAGAAGAAACAGGAGTCGATTTAGAAGAGATAGGGGATCCAGTATTAGAATCGGAATTTAAAAGAGCTTTGGAGGACTTACGGTCAAATAAGGCAGAAGGGATTGATAACATTCCATCAGAATTTCTAAAATCATTGGGGGAAGTGGCAACAAAACGGCTATTCACGTTGGTGAATATATGAGTCTGGCGACATACCGTCTGACTTTCGGAAAATCATCATCCACACAATTCCGAAGACGGCAAGAGCTAACAAGTGCGAGAATTATCGCACAATCAGCTTAACAGCTCATGCATCGAAGTTGCTTACAAGAATTATATACAGAAGAATGGATAAGAAAATTGAGAATGCGCTAGGTGACGATCAGTTTGGCTTCAGGAAAAGTAAAGGGACGAGGGAGACAATTCTGACGTTACGGCTAGTAATGGAAGCAAGGCTAAAGGAAAATCAAGACACTTTCATAGGATTTGTCGACCTGGAAAAAACGTTCGAATTCTGAAAAAAGTTGGGGTAAGCTATAGGGAGAGACGGGTCATATACAATATGTACATCAACCAAGAGGGAATAATGAGAGTGGACGATCAAGAACGAAGTGCTCGTATTAAGAAGGGTGTAAGACAAGGCTGTAGCCTTTCGCCCCTACTCTTCAATCTGTACATCGAGGAAGCAATGATGGAAATAAAAGAAAGGTTCAGGAGTGGAATTAAAATACAAGGTGAAAGGATATCAATGATACGATTCGCTGATGACATTGCTATCCTGAGTGAAAGTGAAGAAGAATTAAAATATCTGCTGAACGGAATGAACAGTCTAATGAGTACACAGTATGGTTTGAGAGTAAATCGGAGAAAGACGAAGGTAATGAGAAGTAGTAGAAATGAGAACAGCGAGAAACTTATCAGGATTGATGGTCACGAAGTAATGAAGTTAAGGAGTTCTGCTACCTAGGCAGTGAAGTAACCAATGACGGACGGAGCAAGGAGGACATCAAAAGCAGACTCGCTATGGCAAAAAAGGCATTTCTGGCCAAGAGAAGTCTACTAATATCAAATACCGGCCTTAATTTGAGGAAGAAATTTCTGAGGATGTACGTCTGGAGTACAGCATTGTATGGTAGTGAAACATGGACTGTGGTAAAACCGGAACAGAAGAGAATCGAAGCATTTGAGATGTGGTGCTATAGACGAATGTTGAAGATTAGGTGGACTGATAAGGTAAGGAATGAGGAGGTTCTATGCAGAATCGGAGAGGAAAGGAATATGTGGAAAACACTGATAAGGAGAAGGGACAGGATGGTAGGACATCTGCTAAGACATGAGGGAATGACTTCCATGGTACTAGAGGGAGCTGTAGAGGGCAAAAACTGTAGAGGAAGACAGAGATTGGAATACGTCAAGCAAATAATTGAGGACGTAGGTTGCAAGTGCTACTCTGAGATGAAGAGGTTAGCACAGGAAAGGAATTCGTGGCGGGCCGCATCAAACCAGTCAGTAGACTGATGACAAAAAAACAGAAGTGTTTACTGTGTTTGTGTGTATTGGTATATTACTGGGGGTGTTGCAAGTCTGGACACTACAAGATATTCAGCAGCTGTTTGTTTGTCCTATTGTTGGTAGTTCTGGAATATAATATGTGATACCTTAGATACATACACCTGGTATTATATAGATTAAATACTGATTGAGCATTTCATACATGGAATACATGAATTTTAGCTTTGCATGAGAAATACAATTGTGTTTGTAAATACGTTAGCAGGAATATAGTTAATTTTTAATTAAATGCGTTATTCCTTAAATAAGTTAATACATTACATTTTTGGTTTTATACATACTTTATACAGAAAATACATTTGAATAGAGAAGAGAATATACTTCTGTCGACATACAATTAGACGAGCAATACATTACTGCTTGTGCCGGCCGAAGTGGCCGTGCGGTTAAAGGCGCTGCAGTCTGGAACCGCAAGACCGCTACGGTCGCACGTTCGAATCCTGCCTCGGGCATGGATGTTTGTGATGTCGTTAGGTTAGTTAGGTTTAACTAGTTCTAAGTTCTAGGGGACTAATGACCTCAGAAGTTGAGTCCCATAGTGCTCAGAGCCATTTGAGCCATTACTGCTTGTGTGCAGAATACTTTAAAGACTATGCAGTATGTCGTTGGGGAGGAGGAGCCTCGGATTAAAAGTTCTTCGTTCCTTCTCTTCCCAAGTGACGTTACACTATTACTACAGTCCTAGTATGTGGTGACGGTGTCTGTTTTATGACTGGAGCTGCCTGTCGTGTTGTTTGTGACTGTGTTGTGGCATGCAGTGTCATGCCTAGTTGGTTTGGTTCAAATGGCTCTGAGCACTATGGGACTTTACTTATTTGGTCATCAGTCCCCTAGAACTTAGAACTACTTAAACCTAACTAACCTAAGGACATCACACACATCCATGCCCGAGGCAGGATTAGAACCTGCGACCGTAGCGGTCGCGAGTTGGTTTGGTCCCTTACTTGTTGATCCCTTCTGAGTCATGTTCACTTGGTGTTCCTTCCTCGTTTTCGGAATCCGTGGTCGTGCTTGTGTCCTCCCATGTGGTTTGTTGTGTTGCTTGTGCTTGTCTACCTCTCTTTCCAAATGGGTTTTGGCGCTTGTATTCTTCATGCAGAGTGTTCGACACAATATCGGCTAAGCTATTTAATGTGTTCAATGATGGGGATTACGTGTTATTCTGGCGATGTCATTGTCGTTCTGTGTAGGTCTCACTTGCGCTAGCGTATTGCATAGTAGTGTGGCATGTTCTGGTGTCCCACTTTATCCGCAAACGCATACTTCATCGTCAGTTATTCCCACGCGGTTTACGGTTACTGGATACGGCCCGTTGTCTGCCAGGAAATGGACCATCACCCGACTTGGGTCAACGTGTTTCAGTTGTTACATTTCGCGCACATCAGGAAAGGAAGAGCGTACTTGGAGACCCTTGTCGGATGCGTCCCACCCTCTCTGCCATGTTTCAATCTGCCATTGTATTATTTGTGTTTTGTTCATAATGTTGGTACCAGTAATTTCGGTGACTTTATCGAGCCTGTCCCTCTTAAGCCAGTAAAGCACAACGCTATAACGTATTGTTAGGTCTATAGGGCAGGTCCCCATCACAACACAGAGTGCCTCGAGTGACTTGGTGTTGAAGGCTCCGCTCATTCTCAGGAGTACACTATGTTGTCTTCGTCTTGCAGTTGTCTTGTTAGTCTGTTACGGTCTGTGAGCCCAAGCACTTACGTCGAAGCATGTGATGCATTTAAATATCGCAATGTGGTAGGTCCTTATCGTCTTAATAGGTAATTTGTGCTGATTTGTGTTGAGTCTTGCTAGTTTGTGCATAATTTTGGAGTCTTTATCATTTGTCAATTCGATATGATGGTTGAAAGTCTGTTTTTCGTCAAGATGCAGTCTTAGATAACGCCTGGCTTTCTTTCTCTGCATGCTTGTATTGTCTAATTTTAGAACTGGATTCCTCTGTAGTGTCCCTCCGAGCAGTAAATATACAGTTTTGTTGGGAGCTACTGATAATTTATTTTGTTTGCAGCAACTGTTAATTTTCAACAGCATTCGTGTATATTTTGACCCTGTTGCTGCTCTCGAATTGGCTGACACCACTACGAGCAGGTCAGCTGTGTACACCACCACACCTCTTACCCTGTCGTCACCGTCCAGGGTGTTCAGCAAGGGCTCGATTGCGATATCCCAGAATATTGGTCCGCAGATCGAGCGCTGTGGACATCCCTTTGTTATTCTCTTGACAGACTTTCGTGTGCCCGCCCGCCACTCTGCCTCTGCAGTAGTCGAGGAGGCTATTGTAAGGGGAAGCTAATAGTACCGAGTAACAGGGTGGCAAATAGTGCAACAAATCACAGAGCGTACTGCGCTTAACGGCTGTGATTGCACTCGGGTTAGAGACGAACCACACTCGCAACGGATCCAGAATTTGGGAATCGGTTGCCGTACAGCAAATTTCGTCCGGTGCGCATTCTCATTGCTTCACTCTGTGAAGCATTTGGGACGTGTGTATCAGCCTTTAACTAAATTAACCTCCACGTCCACCAGTATACGCGGACATTGGAGCATACAACTTGGTCCACGCTACTTTCGAAAATGCCGAACGTGCTCCCGGAATCAATGTGAGCTATACATTAGTAGGAGGATGTTGAAACAGTGGCGCGACTCAGACGGGCAGGAGCACGGGGGCAATAAGGCGAGTGGTATCCAGCAAAGGGTTGATTCCCAAAACAAGGAAAATGGAAACTAAAATGATAAGCGTTGTAGATGAGATCTTAGCGGAGTTCGAGAATGAACTAAAACAAAAAAGGGCGTCAACCACAATTGCATCGCAGGTTAGAGACAAAATCTGAGCACTCACACTAGCTCAAGCAAGGCTTTATGGACAAAATGAAGAGCTCAGAACTGAAAACGCCAGGCTCAGAAAAGAACTAGCCGTTGAAAACTCATTAAATACGATGGAACGCATTCAGGGCCTGGAACAAGAAATGGCGGAACTCAAATCCGAAAATCAGAGACTAAAGTTAGAAAATAAACCCCTCTCATTTTCATTTGCAGCGATTGCGGCTGCCGGTGCGATTGCAAAACCTAAAAGCAAAGTACAAGAATCCATTCAACAAACAAAAGCTTAACAGTCCAGCACACTTTCCTTTAAATCAGAAACCAACCAAGATGCGAGAACCATTAGAGAAACCACCACTAAAACAATGAACGCCAAGCAAGACAAATTAAAAGTAAAATTAATCAGGCCAGCAGCAAACACTGTAATAACTGAAACAGAATCACAGGTAGACAAGAAAAGGATAACAGAAAACAGCACAGCTTAAGGACATTAGGTGTGAAGAACCCAAGAAGTTCAGATCCCTACTGGCAGTGCACCATTTCTCAACATATATAACTGACTAGGAGTTCTTAGAAGAGCTCTACGAAATAAACCTGAGTGAATACATTACTAAAGACGAGTTCGATAGCGAGGTTAAAGTAAAATTTAAAACAGGACCAAAGGGCTAAAGGACAGTAAACAATATTCTAGAAGTGTCGCCAGGGGTACGATTACTGCTGCTTCAAAAAGAGAGGGATTTTATTCAGTTTGAATCTTTGTATATCAACGACATAGTTGCTGTACAAAAATTTTTTAACTGTTGGGGCTTCGGTCAACCATAGAAGCGTTGCAACAAGGATCTAGTATGCAGGAGATGAGCAAAACCGGGACACAAAAAGTCAGAATGCAGAAAGGAGAAACTTGTAGGCTGTTACCGTGCTAACACAGAACATGCGATAAGGCAAGGAGGCCAGGCTGTCCTAATATATAAACGTTTATATAGACGACATGTGCAAACAGGGTGCAATTGAATATGAAGTTATTAGGCTCCTGAAACGACACATATTTGATTGGGCCATCTTTCAGGCTTTTACGGGTTGACGAACTGGAAAACAAAATACTGCGAGATAGTACAGAGAAATGTAACGACGCCCTTGAACATCCTGAGAATGAAGGTGTCACTGATTTCACAAGAAATCCAACACCACAGGCCAACACAAACAAAGACAATTGCACACTGCCCGCGCAACAAGTAGAATGAGATCCAACCACATGTAGACCCTATATTACACCAGTTCGTTTTGTCCACGGGGTTAGCACACACTGTTACTGCGAAAAACAAATCACTGAGGTAGCTGAACAGAAAGACACATTCTGCACCTGCCCGACACCAGAAACAACCACCCCAGAAACATACAACAGTCGCCTTTCAAGAACAAGTCCCCGGTAGAGATCAAAAACAACAAGCTGCTATCGGGGGAAATTATCAGCGAAAACACATCAAACTCCACACTACTAGAAAGCAGAAAGCAGGAAAGACGTTCTGCAGTACAGAATTACTCGAAATCGGAGCAACAAACAAATAGTTAAGAATACCAGCCAGACACAGCCAAGAACCCCTAGCTGAATACCATTAATCACGAGAACCACCAAAACTTAGAAGCTAACCTACGGCTTAGCAGACAAGAAAACAAGGATATATCTCAAACAGCTGTACGCTATGTAATACGAACTAAGCAAGAAAACTGGGATAAAATCTGCTCCCCAGCTATAAAACAAACTGCCACGATTATCATCAGAGTTGGAAATCTGCCAACGAACCCCAAAAAACTATGTTAACTTTTAACGGAGGAATGTGCGTGAAGGGGAGAGGGCCTAAACCTAGAAAAAGTATACAAGGACTTCGTGAGAGCACATGGCCGTGTGTGACTGGATTTTAATGACGCCGTACCCAAGTGTTTTTCCTTCACTAGATATTCCTCCTCAAGGTAATACAACTAAATTGCCAGGGCTAGGTAGGCTCTCAGAAGAAACAAAAGCAGACATCACCTGCGTACAGGAACCTTTTCTGCGAGTCGGGAAGGTTTAAATGGCTCTAAGCACTACGGGACTTAAAATCTGAGGTCATCATTCCCCTAGAACTTAGAACTACTTAAACCTGACTAACTTAAGGACATCACACACATCCATGCCTGAGGCAGGATTCTAACCTGCGACCGTAGCACCAGCACGGTTCCGGACTGAAGCGCCTAGTACCACTCGGCCACAGTGGCCGGCGAGGCGGGAAGATTTCAGGGCTCCCCTTACATTACATCACAATATCAGGAAAACCAAACGCGAAAGCCGCAATAATAGCAGTTAATAAAAACCTCATAGTAACACAGATCACTCAGTTTTGCTCTGAACACATTGCCATAGAAGAAATAACAGACGGGCAGGTTGTATGGCTCATGCCGTCTGTTTAAGATCGGTACTCGTATGATACAGAACCTATCCTAGACAAAATAAAAGACGTTGCAAGACACTCAGAAAGAAAAAGGCTGCTCATACTAACGCAAAATCCCACTTGTGGAACTCAGAACTGACGACAGAGGGCAACTAGTGCTTCACGTATTAAATGAATGCAGCATCTTCATACTGAATAGGGAGGGTCAGCAACCTACCTACCGCGGAGACGCCGGTGGTTTAAGTAACATAGACCTTTGTCCATGGAACGCAAAATCTCTTCCAATAGCCAATACATGGAGGGTATTAGCCGTACACAGCGACCACAACGCAATCGTCATAACCACGGACAGATATATCAATACACACAACATGGACCACGAACAGCAGCATTTACTCATAGGAAGAACCGACTGGCAAAAAGTTAGGGATATTGTTGAGACGTCGTCACTACACACTATTCAAGGCAGTATAGATTACAAAACGCATGTACTGGCAGAGATCCTACAAAGAGCACAGGAAACAGCTTCACCACGGGATAGATCTGGGTGGGGACAGAAACAACCATGCCGGCCGGTGTGGCCGAGCGTTTCTAGGCGCTACAGTCTTGAACCGCGCGACCGGTACGGTCGCAGGTTCGAATCCTGCCTTGGGCATGGATGTGTGTGATGTCCTTAGGTTAGTTAGGTTTAAGTAGTTCTAAGTTCTAGGGGACTGATGACCTCAGATGTTAAGTCCCATAGTGCTCAGTGCCCTTTGAACCATTTTTTAGAAACAACCATGTTCGACAAAACTGGAAAGTACTACCAACAAGCAAAGACAAAAAAATGGCTCTGAGCACTATGGGACTTAACTGCTGAGGTCATCAGTCCCCTAGAACTTAGAACTACTTAAACCTAACTAACCTAAGGACATCCCACACATCCATTCCCGAGGCAGGATTCGAACCTGCGACCGTAGCGGTTAAGCAAAGACAGCTCCTGGAAGAAAGATAAGACTTGACCTGTATCGTGACGCTAAACAGAAACACCAAAACCAACTAAAGACAACAAGGCAAAACTACTGGACCAATTTTGTCAAAACCAAGCTACAGAACGACATCTGGGGAGAACCATTCAAGACAGAAACAGAACGAGTTAAGAAGCCGACAGTGCTGTCAACTTTAAAAGAAACTGACGGTACACTGGCCAGAGGATGGAGAGGAACAGCAGAATATTTCCTCAACAGGCTCCTCCCAGATGACGACCCCACAAGACGAGCGACACCGCACTGACCTAAGAGAGAGGATGAGGCAACCATACATCAGTGATGGTATAACCATGCCATTCGTGCAAGAAGAAGTTGCGACGGTAATCAGCAGGCTTAAAACCCGAAAAGCACCCGGCCCAGACAAAATACTTTCAGAAACATTAAAACAAACAGTGTCACAAATCACATCTTTTCTTGAAAGTCTCTTCGGGTTTGCTGCCGGATCCTAAAATCAACCTGACTCGATAATTCGGCGATCCAACTGGTCTGTCATCTTGAGGAAAATGCTGGTTCTGCTGTTGAGTCCCGATGCGAACTGACGCCAGGTTCCAAATCGACGTCCTATATAGGCTACCGCTCAGTACACGGGGCATGCGCCGCCCATCACGGTTTCTGCCTTCCAAAACAGGGAGGTGGCGCCGCCCTTAGTGAAACACTGCTGGCAACGATATATCGCAATCAAGGCCGCACCGAAGAACGTTCAGTTTTGATGCGAGATAATACAGGATTCCACGTCTTGCTAAGAGGAAACCCATTGTCTCTCTAGATTAAATTATCAGCCAACCTAATTTCAATCGCCTCTTTATAAACACTGTTCCAAAAATCGGAAATGTTGGCAAGCACAACAGTTTCCTCAAATTTCATACTGTGGCCCTCATTTAGACAGTGACCTGCTACCGCCGATTTTTCCGGCTGTTGTAGCCTCGTATGACGGCGATGTTCCACACACCTGTCACGCACTGTGCGAATAGAACGGCCACTGTGGCCGAGTGGTACTAGGCGCTTCAGTCCGGAACCGTGCTGGTGCTACGGTCGCAGGTTAGAATCCTGCCTCAGGCATGGATGTGTGTGATGTCCTTAAGTTAGTCAGGTTTAAGTAGTTCTAAGTCTAGGGGAATGATGACCTCAGATTTTAAGTCCCGTAGTGCTTAGAGCCATTTAAACCTTCCCGACTCGCAGAAAAGGTTCCTGTACGCAGGTGATGTCTGCTTTTGTTTCTTCTGAGAGCCTACCTAGCCCTGGCAATTTAGTTGCATCACCTTGAGGAGGAATATCTAGTGAAGGAAAAACACTTGGGTACGGCGTCATTAAAATCCAGTCACACACGGCCATGTGCTCTCACGAAGTCCTTGTATACTTTTTCTAGGTTTAGGCCCTCTCCCCTTCACGCACATGCCTCCGTTAAAAGTTAACATACTTTTTTGGGGTTCGTTGGCAGATTTCCAACTCTGATGATAATCGTGTCAGTTTGTTTTATAGCTGGGGAGAAGATTTTATCCCCGTTTTCTTGCTTAGTTCGTATTACATAGCGTACAGCTGTTTGAGATATATCCCTGTTTTCTTGTCTGCTAAGCCGTAGGTTAGCTTCTAAGTTTTGGTGGTTCTCGTGATTAATGGTATTCAGCTAGGGGTTCTTGGCTGTGTCTGGCTGGTATTCTTAACTATTTGTTTGTTGCTCCGATTTCGAGTAATTCTGTACTGCAGAACGTCTTTCCTGCTTTCTGCTTTCTAGTAGTGTGGAGTTTGATGTGTTTTCGCTGATAATTTCCCCCGATAGCAGCTTGTTGTTTTTGATGTCTACCGGGGACTTGTTCTTGAAAGGCGACTGTTGTATGTTTCTGGGGTGGTTGTTTCTGGTGTTGGGCAGGTGCAGAATGTGTCTTTCTGTTCAGCTACCTCAGTGATTTGTTTTTCGCAGTAACAGTGTGTGCTAACCCCGTGGACAAAACGAACTGGTGTAATATAGGGTCTACATGTGGTTGGATCTCATTCTACTTGTTGCGCGGGCAGTGTGCAATTGTCTTTGTTTGTGTTGGCCTGTGGTGTTGGATTTCTTGTGAAATCAGTGACACCTTCATTCTCAGGATGTTCAAGGGCGTCGTTACATTTCTCTGTACTATCTCGCAGTATTTTGTTTTCCAGTCCGTCAACCCGTAAAAGCCTGAAAGATGGCCCAATCAAATATGTGTCGTTTCAGGAGCCTAATAACTTCATATTCAATTGCACCCTGTTTGCACATGTCGTCTATATAAACGTTTATATATTAGGACAGCCTGGCCTCCTTGCCTTATCGCATGTTCTGTGTTAGCACGGTAACAGCCTACAAGTTTCTCCTTTCTGCATTCTGACTTTTTGTGTCCCGGTTTTGCTCATCTCCTGCATACTAGATCCTTGTTGCAACGCTTCTATGGTTGACCGAAGCCCCAACAGTTAAAAAATTTTCGTACAGCAACTATGTCGTTGATATACAAAGATTCAAACTGAATAAAATCCCTCTCTTTTTGAAGCAGCAGTAATCGTACCCCTGGCGACACTTCTAGAATATTGTTTACTGTCCTTTAGCCCTTTGGTCCTGTTTTAAATTTTACTTTAACCTCGCTATCAAACTCGTCTTTAGTAATGTATTCACTCAGGTTTATTTCGTAGAGCTCTTCTAAGAACTCCTAGTCAGTTATATACGTTGAGAAATGGTGCACTGCCAGTAGGGATCTGAACTTCTTGGGTTCTTCACACCTAATGTCCTTAAGCTGTGCTGTTTTCTGTTATCCTTTTCTTGTCTACCTGTGATTCTGTTTCAGTTATTACAGTGTTTGCTGTTGGCCTGATTAATTTTACTTTTAATTTGTCTTGCTTGGCGTTCATTGTTTTAGTGGTGGTTTCTCTAATGGTTCTCGCATCTTGGTTGGTTTCTGATTTAAAGGAAAGTGTGCTGGACTGTTAAGCTTTTGTTTGTTGAATGGATTCTTGTACTTTGCTTTTAGGTTTTGCAATCGCACCGGCAGCCGCAATCGCTGCAAATGAAAATGAGAGGGGTTTATTTTCTAACTTTAGTCTCTGATTTTCGGATTTGAGTTCCGCCATTTCTTGTTCCAGGCCCTGAATGCGTTCCATCGTATTTAATGCGTTTGCAACGGCTAGTTCTTTTCTGAGCCTGGCGTTTTCAGTTCTGAGCTCTTCATTTTGTCCATAAAGCCTTGCTTGAGCTAGTGTGAGTGCTCAGATTTTGTCTCTAACCTGCGATGCAATTGTGGTTGACGCCCTTTTTTGATTTAGTTCATTCTCGAACTCCGCTAAGATCTCATCTACAACGCTTATCATTTTAGTTTCCATTTTCCTTGTTTTGGGAATCAACCCTTTGCTGGATACCACTCGCCTAATTGCCCCCGTGCTCCTGCCCGTCGGAGTCGCGCCACTGTTTCAACATCCTCCTAATGTGTAGCTCACATTGATTCCGGGAGCACGTTCGGCATTTTCGAAAGTAGCGTGGACCAAGTTGTATGCTCCAATGTCCGCGGATACTGGTGGACGTGGAGGTTAATTTAGTTAAAGGCCGATACAGACGTCCCAAATGCTTCACAGATTGAAGCAATGAGAATGCGCACCGGACGAAATTTGCTGTACGGCAACCGATTCCCCAATTCTGGATCCGTTGCGAGTGTGGTTCGTCTCTAACCCGAGTGCAATCACAGCCGTTAAGCGCAGTACGCTCTGTGATTTGTCGCACTATTTGCCGCGCTGTTACTCGGTACCGTCAGAAAATAAGAGCCACACATCAGTTGACAATACCTGCTGCCAGCTTTCCGTAGACGGCGTCCGTTGATTCGGCCGCTGCTGTCTGGGACGCCTGACGCAACGAACAGCTGCGACTCGCGCAGTCAGCCCGCTGCAGTCCGCACCGTCAGCAGAAAGCGCAACGCGTCGCAGCCCACAGAGAAGACAATGGCCTCCCGTTCCGCAGACGAAACTTGCCACACGGTACGCAAGAATACACTCACTATCACAAAAAAAGACCTCTCACGGCAAAAGTACAATCTCCGAACTAGTCTTTAATGCGTAACACGACAGATTATGCCCTTAGCTATCCGCACAGAAACCTGCACTACACTCCGACCACTCCCACTCCCACCACAAACGATAAAACAAGCGGAGCGCTCACCGAACACGTCCGCACGCCACGCCACTGCTGTGCGATGTAGGACGTGTATCACATATGATTGACAGAGGACATCGGAAATGTTCAAACAAGAGTAGCTCGTTTTGTCTTATGGCGAAACAGGGGAGAAAGTGCTACGGACATCATAACCGGATAGGGGTAGCAATCATTAAAGCAAAGGCCATTTTCGGTGCGGTAGGACCTTTTCATGAAATTTCCGTCATCGCCTTTGTCCTCAGAGTACGAAAATTATTTTGTTGGCGCTCACCTACATAGGGAGGAATTATCGACATGATAAAGTAAGAGAAATCAGAGCTCCAGAGGAAAGATTCGAGTGTTCGTTTTTCCCACGCGATATTAGAGAGTGGAACGATAGAGAAGAAGCTTGAGGGTGGTTCGATGTACCGTCTGTCAGGCCTTAGCGGTGAATTATAATCACCTGGATGTAAATGTAGAAAACACAGTCAGACCGTTGTTTACTGTCCAGTGAAACTCCCACAGAAGACTCGCTACGGCCGGGTTATGTTTGACCACCTTGGCCAAGGGGATGACACAGCTCCCACTGTTTCACCCAGTGATCTCTCTTGGCAGCACAGCTGGGGAATTGCTGTGTCCATCACAGCACAATTACAAGTGTATTTTCACTGCGTTGTATCTCAATTTCATGTAAGAGAGTTGCCCAGGAAGTAATGCACCGCATTTTCTTTCTTCAACCATTTGTAATTAACATAATGAAAATTACGCACACGAAAAAATGGTATTTTATCAACACGCCCTGTTTTTCCACGTAATCTCCATTGCGTTCTATGACCTTCCTCCAGCGTGAAACAAGGGCGTGTATGCCGTGTCGGTACCAGTCTTTGCCTAGTGGCGGAGCCAGTGCTTCACTGTGTGTCTCACCTCCTCATCGTCCTCAAAATGTCTTCCACGAATGGCCGCGCGTAGCGGTCGCGCGGTTTGAGGCGTCATGTCACGGACGGCGCGGCCTCTCTCCGCGGATGTTTGAGTCCTCTCTCGGGCGTGGATGGGTGTGTTGTTCTTAGCATAAGTTGGTTTAAGTAGTGTGTAAGTCTAGGGACTGATGATCTAAGCCGTTTCGTCCCTTAGGAATTCACACACATTTGACCATTTTTCCTTCCACGAATGGCATTCTTTAATGGCCCAAAAAAAAAAAAAAAGGAAGTCCGAGGAGGCTAGGTCAGGGCTGTAGGGCGCAAGGTAACACTGTCCAATCCTGTTTTGCGAAGTGCTCAGCAGTTCTCAGACATGTGTGAGACCGAGCGTTATCGTGTTGCAGCAAAACATCTCGTGGGTTGCTGTGGCGCCGATGTCGCCGGAAGCACGTCTTGAGTTTTGTTAATGTGTTCATATATCCTTCTGAATTAATCGTACCGCCTCTTGGCATCACATCAATGAGAATCACACCCTGACAGTCTCAGAACACGGTGTAAGCAGTTGCTTTGAATTTTTTCTCCTGTGGGGAGTGGGAATGGCATTCCATCGACTGTCGATTCGTTTCCGGCTCAAAATGGTGAACCCAGGTGTCATCACCGGTCACAATCTGGGACAAGAGAGCCTCACCCTCAGCTTCAAAACGTTGCAACAAATCAAGAGAAATGCTTTTGCTGTGAGATTAGTCATCCACCGTTAGACACCATAGGACCTATCTTGCATACAATTTTGATCCAAGAGTGCCGATAATTGCATCCACACTTTCGTTGCAGACTGACAGATGCAGCGCCAACTACCGAATCCTAGTGCCTCTGTCCTCGCGAATGACAACATCAGTTCGTTGCAATATGTCAGGTGTGACAGCCATGGACTGTCTCCCCGACCGCTGCAAATCGTGGAGCTCCGCCGAACCGCCTTCTGACGACCTCATTCTCCGTGCCCAGCGACTAATTGTACTTCTGTCGACCGCAGATGCTCCACAGACTTTGCAAAAGCGTTTGTGAATATTCCGTACAGATTCTTTGTCTGCAATGAAAAATTCAATGACGGGACGTTGCTTGTAACGTACATCAGCTAAAGACGCCATTTTGAAACTCTGCTGCAGCTACGCTATCTGTGCGAAGTGACAAAAGCATGGCGCGCTCACTCCGAATAATACATACGTGATGTTTCGCATTCGTTGCATTGGTTTCGGCTGAGAAAAAATTACTTTCTGATCAACCTTCGTAATTTTTGCGCTCGAGTTTGTGGAAATAATGTCACCATCAACATCACTATCGTGCAGTGTCACAAAAAACATCGAATCTTTGGATTGTGTTAGCAATGAGCACGTGTTTCAGTAGTTTGCTGTACAGTGGACGGGCTGATACCGACTGTTTACAATAAGCGGGTGGAAGGCGCGCGCGGCAGGGACGCGCGGAGCATCTGCACCGTTGCGGTAAATTTACGGCGCTCCGAATGATTAAGACCGGCGCGGAAGTTAGCCCACTTCGGATCTCCCTGCGGCCAGCGCCACGGGAGATATATGGCGCACGGGCCACGATGAATAGTCCCCACCAATGAGACGAAGGTCGGGCGCGCACCGCCACTCCGC